>NC_141696.1:533561359-534161359 GCF_964263255.1 Lissotriton vulgaris
GCTCAGACATCGCAACGGCCAATGGTTACAAGATGACACACCAAACCAACAAACCAAACAAACAAACAAACCAACAAACATGGAGGGGACATCACCATCGTAAACAAAGAAACAATCCGCTGCACCAGCACCGAAGACAACATCACAATGATCATAGAACACCTCAATTTTAATCTCCACACCAATCAATCAATCAATCAGGGGTGATTTGTAAAGCGCACTACATACCCGCTAGGGTCTCAAGGCGCTGGGGGGGGGGGGGCGGGGGGGGGGGAGCTGCAGCTAGTGGTCGAAGAGCCAGGTCTTGAGCAGTCTTCTGAAGGCCGGGAGGTCTGCGGTCTGACTTTGGTGGATGAAAAGGGCGTTCCAGGTCTTGGCGGTGCGTAGAAGGAGAGTCTGTTGTTGAGGTAGGCTGGGCCGGTCTTCTGGAGTGCTTTGTGTGCGTGGATCATGAGCTTGAATGTGCTTCTTTTGTCGACGGGGAGCCAGTGCAGGTCTCTCAGGTGCGGGCGATGTGGTCCCACCGTGAGATGTCTAGGATCAGGCGTGCAGATGCGTTCTGGATTCTTTGGAGTCTGTTGACGAGTTTGGACGGAGCTCCGGCGTAGAGGGCTTTTCCGTAGTCAGATGACAAAACAACCATTAAAGGCACCCACATCTTCAGACCCCCAGGACCACGCACTGGCCGCCCCACTTGCCATTGAGTCCAAGCACTACATCTTCTTTGGAGACCTCAACTTCCACGTGGACGATTCCACAGACACCAACTCTGTCAACCTACTGGAAGAAGTGGACAACATTGGCCAAACCAAGCTGTTTACAGACCCCACACACAGAGCAGGACACACCGGACCCTATCTTCACATCCAGCGACAGAGTCAAGTACAGCCATACCACAGAACTCACCTGGACCGACCATTCCATTGTCCACTTCACCATCGCAGGACCACCTCGCACTGCCACCACCAACACCTCCTTGCGCAACTGGAGCAAAGTGACACAGACCCAATGAATGGATGCCATCAACACCACCAAGGACGACTCCACAACCAACCTCAAACAAGCAGTCCAGAACTTCAACACCTGTATAACCAATGCCGCCAATCTAGTTGCCCCAGCTGGTACATACCAGAACTCAGTACATTGAAACACAGCTGCAAACAACTGGTAAGAAGATGGTGTACCAGCAGAGATACTACAGACTAAGCCACCTTAAAGTTAGCCCTCAAAGAAAGCCACCAACGGTGCAAAGATGCGAAAAAGGACATCCTTGCACACTGCATCGAGGCAACTACCAACCTCACCAAGGAACTCTTCACCATCGTCAGAGAGTTCTCTTGCCCAACAGCCAAAGAGAACACTATTCATCCTTCACTGCAACTCTGCGATGCTTTAGCGATTCATTTCCACAACAAGATATCCATCATCCACAGGAACTTCGAGTCCCAACCCACCGTGCTCAACATCCTCTTCACTCCAATGAAAGCCTCCCCAGACTAGCATCTCACCACATGGGAACAGCTCACCACACCAAAACCCACAGCCATCTTGAACTGCATCCACTTGGTAGCCCCCACAGACCCCTTACCCCACAGCCTCTTCAACCTAGGAAGTAAGGAGATAAGCCACCAACTCACCACCATCCTCAATGCATCCATCAGCACAGCCACCTTTCCAGATGCATGGAAACATGCAGAAGTCAGACCTCTCCTCAGGAAACCCTCCACTAACCCAATCGAACTACAGTACTACCACCCATCTCACTGCTCCCTTTCCCCGCCAACGTCCTGGAGAAGGAAATCAACCGGCAGCCCACAGAACACCTGGAGAGAAACAACCTGCTAGAGGCCTGCCAATCCGGTTTCTACGTCAACCACAGCACCAAGACCACCCTGATCGCCGCCATAGATTATATCTGCACCCTACTTGACAGGGGAGAATTGGAGATACCAATCCCCCTCGACCTCTAAGCAACTTTCAACACTATCATCCCAACTCACACTCATCAAGAGACTGTACCAGATCAAGGGAGACAAACTCAGATGGATTGCATCAATCCACCTGGGACAAACGCAGAGATTCCGGCTATTTCCCTTCACCTCGGACTCCAAGAGCACCATCTGCAGGGACCCTCAAGGTTCATCCCTCAGTCTCAACCTCTTCAACACTTGCATGACACCTCTAGCCAACACTGTCAGAACCCACAATCTCAACATCATATCCTACGCCAACGAAACTCAGCTCCTCCTCTCGCTCTTAGAAGACCCCACCACCACTAAGACCAACTGCCACAACTGAATGAAGAATGTCGCAGACTGGATGAAGGCCAACTGATAAGACCGAAGAGCTGATCTTTGGCAACCATTCCTCCTCCTGGAATGGCACCTGGTGACCCGCCGAACTCGGACCCTCACCGAAAGACCATGCCAACTACCTCGGCATCATCCTGGACAGCAAACTCACCATGAAACGATAGATCAAGGTAGTGTCCTCTGCCTGATTTCACCCTCTCCACATGCTCCGAAGAATCTTCAAATGGCTCACCATCAGCGCAAGATTAACAGTCACGTAAGCTTTACTCACCAGATGGCTGGACTACGGCATCGTAAGCAGGAACCACAACTGAACTAAAGAGAAGGCTGCAGACTATACAGAACTCGGCGTCCAGACTGATCCTCAACCTACCCAAAAGGCCTCACATCACCTCACACCTTAGAAGCCTCCACTGGTTTCCTGTTCAGAAAAGATGGCAATTCAAGATACTGACAAATACCTACAAAGCACTCTACAACCAAGGACCTGCATACATGAACCACCGCCTGAATTGCCATCAACCATCCAGAATCCTTTACTCACCCTCCCTTGCCTTGCACAGACACCATGCATACTCCGTAGCCACAGCGGAAGCCGCTACTTCTCCCATTTTGCCACCAAGTCCTGGAACGCCCTCCACCTCCGACCATCACCCTCACTGACAGACTTCAGGAAGAGACTCAAGACCTGGCTTTTCGACTAAGTCCAGCAACCCGCACCTGAACACCCTCACAGGTGATCAGCTGTGATTTACAAGTACCGATTGATGATGATGATGAGAGAGTGGCGTACAGTAGCGTGGCATAGAGTGGGGTGAGTGGATTAGTGTGGTGTGGGATAGAGTGGCGTAGAGTGGTGTAGAGTGAAGTGTAACAGAAAGGCATTGTATGAAGTGGAGTTGCATGACACAGAGTAGAGTATTGTAGAGTGGAGTGGAGATGCATAGAGGGGGTGACATAGAATGGGATGGCATGGACTAGAGTGGAGTGGTATAGAGTAAATAGGCGTATATTAGAGTGGTGTGGAGTGGCATAAAGTGGAGTGGCATAAAGAAGAGTGTAGTGGCGTAGAGTGCCGTGGAGTGACAGAGTTGAGTGGCATGAAGTGGAGTGGCAGGAAGTGGAGTGGCATGAAGGAGAGTGACATAGAACCGAGTGGCATAGAAAAGAGTGGTGTTGAGTGGCATGGATTAGCGTAGATTGGAGTGGAGTGGCGTAGAGTGGCGCGGCATAGAGTAATAGTGGTGCAGAGTAGAGTGGCTTTGTATGGAGCAGAGTGGCGTTGCATGAAGTACAGTGGCGTGGAGAAGAGTGGTGTGGAGTGGAATGGTGCAAAGTGGCATACAGTAGATTGGAGTGGCATAGAGGAGTAGAGTGACATTGTTAGGAGTGAGTGGAGTGGTGTAAAGTAGAGTGATGTGGCACAGTGTGCAGTGGCATAGAGTTGAGTGGCATAAAGTGGAACGGAGGGGTGTGGAGCGGCTTAGAGTAGGTGAAAAACGATGTAGTGGTGCAAAGTGAAGTGGAGTGATGTAGAGTGCAGTAGCGTAAAGTAGAGCAATGTAGGTATAGTGTAGTACAGTTGTAAAAAACAGTGGGTGAGGAAAAAGTTGTGAGAAGCGTAGGAGTGACAGAGAACAGAAAACATTACCTCTCCCTATTCAAACCTAGCTAGCTTGTCTGATTATAGAGAAGTTGAGGGGGGATAAGGATGTCTATAAAGGGTGGAACGAGGACATAGAGGTCCCGATACACAGCAGCAGTAATTAGTGTCGTTAGAGGCGGCAGATATACAGCTGAGGGCACAGTATAGAGTAGACAATATATTTTTGTAGGAAACAAGTTCACAAATACATGTTTCATTGGTATAAAATATATGTAACATATGTCGTGCTGTAGTCCTGTAGCTGGCTAGTAATAACTCCCATGAATACCCACAAAGCAAATGTATTTTAGGGATTTTCAGTGTGAGGCATTTTATTATCTTGTTCTTTCCTCGTATAAAAATTGCTGTTACACTTTCACAAATAAAGTTTACCCAAAGGAGGAGATTTAAGGGCCTAATTTAGAGTTGGCTTTTAATACAAAATCCTCTTTTTTCTGGGATAGAGCTAGAACCGGGTTAGAACCAATCATTGGAATTGACTCCATCTTACTATCTCTTAAGGCAGAGGAAATTCCACCAGTAGAGTTCCTCTAGATTTAGCACTTCTGCCAGAAATAGGAAGATTTTTGTTTACCATCCAACACCACAGCCTGCCCTTAGTCTTACTTTGAGGATTCAGGTTAGTCAGTGTAATTTCATTTTCAATTAGGCACTCCCCACACATACCTGCTCCTGAAGGAAAAGATCATTGGCCAAGTGCACTATCCGGTCTACATGGATGATGCCACCAATGCTAGCTACCTCCATGTCTGACAAAAGTGTGAGAACAAGAATGGTTTCAACCAACAGTTGCCTGTACTCGGGCTGCGGAACATGGTTCAAAACTGACTCCACATGGACAGCGAATTTGATCTCACAAGGTGTCATCTAGCAAAAGAGGATAGCAGAGAAAGATAAACAGAAATAAATTACTTCTAACAGGGCATATTGCATAAAAAATAAACCACATATCTGTGAGTATCACCCACCAAAGAAACCAAACAAGCTCTACTTGCACTGGAAATACATTTTTTGACATCAACGTATAGACTATTATATACCACTAAACTCATACTTCATCAGAACAAAGGATCATGCAGACAATTCAAGAAATAGATGTGATATTACACACAAGGCATGCTAAATAACAAGTTACTAACCTTTGGTAATGCCTTTTTTGGTACAGACTCTGTCTAACTGCAGAATCCTCACCTTTGGAATACCTCCAGGCATCTTACCGCACCTAGAAACGTTTGTATAGCAATGTCCTACAGTGTCAAAAGGTGGCACTGCGTGACGTCATGGTTCCGTGAGACACTGTACATTGTTAAAGTCCTCCATCCAAATATTTATTTTTATATATCCACTCAAACTTCAATGCAAATTGCTATATATATAATGCATATTTAAATAACGAAGCAAACCACATTCACTGGATGATGTCATCAGTGATGTCATCATTGATGTCATTTGAGATGTCATCAGTGATGTCACTGACCATGTCATGAATGATGTAATATGTGACATCATCAGCAGTGGATTGCGGGTGCGCAAAATATAGTTAGTACAACTAACTATATAGGAGCAATTTCAATGGTTTTGTATGAGTGAAATGTCCAGCTAACTATAACACCCCTAAAACGTATAGTTTTTTGAGGGAATTTCAAAGGTTTTTTAAAAGCTAATTCCTAACTATATAAGGCCTGAAACCTATGGTTTTTTCAGTGAATTTGCAAGGTTTTTTAAATGCTAATTCCTAACTATATAAGGCCTGAAACCTATGGTTTTTTCAGTGAATTTGCAAGGTTTTTCAAATGCTAATTCCTAACTATATAAGGCCTGAAACCTATGTTTTTTTCAGTGAATTTGCAAGGTTTTTAAAATGCTAATTCCTAACTATATCAGGCCTGAAACCTTTGGTTTTTTCATTGAATTTCTGCGTTTTTTTAAATGACAATTTTTAAATGTATTAATTTGGGTTTTTTTATACTGATTTACTACATTTTTGCAGGCAGGTGTTCAGAGGGCACGCCCCCTTTTTACAACAATCTGCAGCGCAACCCCTGGCGCGTTTGCAGAGGAGGAACTAATTCCCCTTGCATACTGGGGGTCCATGGGAGGCAACTAGCCCACCAGGAGCCTCCAGTATAAGCCAGGGGGCTGCATTGCAGAGAGGTGTAATGAGGCCACACCCTTTTTTACACCTCTCTGCAACGCAGCCCCGGGCGTGTTTGCAGAGGGGGAACTAATTCCCCTTGCATACTGGGGGTCCCTGGGGGCCAACTAGCCCACCAGGAGCCTCCAGTATGCGCTAAGGGGCTGCGCTGCTTTGCCCCGGGGGTGGCAGTCCCCGGGGAAGTGTGGGGGAGATTGTGGACCCCCACACTTCTTTGTCACTATGCCCCCACGATTTGGTCCCCCCGTGGGGTAATTTTTTAAAAAACAGACCAGGTTTTAAAAAAAAAGAATTGGTCCTTTTTTGTCCTTGTGGGACCACCTGGGCAGGCCTAGGATGTCAGGGTGTATCCACCCTGCCCCCTTTTTGTGTACTTCACGTTTGTTTTTTTGCTTTTTTTTGCCTTTGTCTATTGAGCACAAGATGGATGCCAACCGTTCCTGGTTAGAAGTGTTGACAGCCAATGAGCGTGCAGCTTTCTCTGGAAGGCATGCTGATTGGCTGCCACTGTCTGTCAACACTAGCACAAGATGGATGCCAACACTTCCTGGTTAGAAGTGTTGACAGCCAATGAGCATGCAGCTTTCTCAGAAAGGCATGCTGATTGGCTGCCACTGTCTGTCAACACTCCAAACCAGGAAGTGTTGGCAGCCATCTTGTGCCTCGGTAGAACGAAGACAAAAGAAAGCAGTGAAACAAAGGTGCAAAACACGCAAAGGGAGCCGGGTAGAAGCACCCTGACCCCCTAGGCCTGCTCAGGGGGTCCCACAAGGACCCCCCAGGCCCAAAATTTATTATTTTTTTTAAATCGCGGGGGAAGCGTACCATACAGAGTACGGTACTCCGCGATTAAAACATTTTTTTTAAAAACAATTTGGCCCGGGGGGTCCTTGTGGGACCCCCTGAGCAGGCCTAGGGGGTCAAGGTGCTTCTACACTGCCCCCTTTTTGAGTTCTACACATTTGTTTTTCTGCTTTCCTGTGCCTCAGTCTACCGAGGCACAAGATGGCTGCCAACACTTTCTGGTTTGGAGTGTTGACAGACAGTTGATAGCCAATTAGCATTTAGCTCGAGCTTGGACAGGTAAGCTTACAGTAAGCTTACAGTAAGCTGCTATAGATATATACATTTTTTCTCTTTTGATTTTCTCAGGATCTACTGGAGGGATTTTCACCAAATATAGAAAAGGCACTTCTGCATACCAGTCCCTACCATTTTGCCAAGTTTGGTGTAATTCCGTTCAGCCGTTCAGGCTGTAGCCGTGTCTGAACGTCCTATGGAAATTAACACGGGGAAAACACGTTTTGGGACCCCCCTCTTTTCTCGGCCCCCGCTTGACGAATCCCCCCAAAAGTTTCAGGGAAGGAGCAGAACTGAGCTGGCCAAAGTTTTGGAAAATTGCACGCAATTTCCTCAATCGACGCCAAAGTCATTCCCAATAGAATGTTGCGGATTTCCTATGGTAACTAGGTCCTAACTATATATACCTACTGGCGACTGCCAGTAGGTAATATATATATATATTTATATATATATATATCAGTAACACCGCAAGCCAAAGCTGTAATAACAGCCTTTGCCCTAGTTAAATGTGCACAGACTATACCGTGACCCACCACCGTAATCTCCAAGGTGCCAAGAAGCGGCTAATTTCAGCGGGCGCATTGAGTATGAAGTAACACTGTCACTGGATCCGTGCCTCCATACCTGTTACCTTGGAAGATGGTGGTTGAAAGTAGGGGACATTGAGTAGTTTATTTTTTTATTCTTAGCGTGTTTTCTGCCACTGCACTGCACCGGAGAACCAGCGTAATGTATTTCGGGACTAGTAGTCCTCTCTGATTGACACATGCAGAGGTAATCGAGTGCAGGTGAGACCACCACCACTGGGGAAGGAGGAGCCTACTTTAAAAGACCTGCAAGTGGGTTTCACGCTTTTGGGACTGTGGCATTTGATGAAGGCATTCCGCCAAAACCGGTCATGCCTTTTTCCCAATAAAACAACGAACGGAGCCCCGCTGTGTCCTTTGCATTTCATCTCTTAAGGAGGAGAATTTGGTTTGATATATATATATATATATATATATATATATATAGATATATATATATATAGATATATAGGTATATATCTATCAGTAACACAGCAAGCCAAAGCTGTAATAACAGCCTTTGCCCTAGTTAAATGTGCACGCTCTCGCTGGAGGCTGTTTCTTGGCTAGAGTATAACAAGTCTTCACTTGGGATCAAGACAATGTAACGTTTCCTCTTCCTTTGTAGTGTAAGGTGGTGCATAAAAGTTTGACAATGTAATGGATTGCCCCACATTAAAGGGCACAACTACTTTAGGAAGGAATGCTGCTCTAATTAAAACACAAAGGAGGATATATAAACAGATGCTCAATAGAAGGAAAAGGGAGGTACAAGATCAGGCATGGAAAAATTAGCGCAAGTGGCTAATGCATGAGACGCCCCCTTATTCTGGAAAACGACTAACCATCCCAATTTTAAAGATCATTCTGCAGCAAAAATTGAGAGTCTGGTCCAGCCCTCCGACTGGTTAAAGTTTTTAGGGCAGGTTTTTAACACCCAGATAATTACATTTTTGTATTACCAGATAACAGATTTCATAATCATGGATTCTTCAATTTGACCCCTATTACTCTGGATGAGGTCACAGTGGCCCTACACAGATGTGTAAATGGAAAGGCACCTGGACTTGATGGGGTCCCAGTAGATACTATTAAGACTGATACAGGTCTTTGGGCCCTAATTTTACATAGAGTATGTGGTCTTGTGCCCAGAACCTGGACGGAAAGAATTATAGTACCGATTTTAAAAAGGGCGATAGAGGTGATGCTAAATGCTATTGCCCTATTTCCCTACTTGATCCAACCTCCAAATTCATGGGCAGAATCCTTCTGGAGAGACAGGCAATCTGGGCAACTGATAACTTAATCCTTACAGACTCACAGTATGGATTCAGAAGGGAGATAGGGACTGTTGAGCAGTGCATCAACCTCCATTTAATAATTAGTAAATATACAGTTACAAAAAAGGGCCATTTACACTAGTGTTTTGTCGATCTCACCAGTGCTTTCGACTTAGTAAATCATGTAAAATTATGGCAGACCTTGGCTGCCATGGGTGCTCCAAGCGATATTATTGCCTACCTGTCACAAATATATAAACTATTAACCACAAGAGTTCGACATGGGCCTGGAGGAGAGTGTACTACCCGTTTTAGAGTAGCACGTGGGATTAGGCAGGTTTGTGTTATTGCCCCACTCCTGTTTAAATGAAGTAGACTAATGCCTGCAAAAGTTAAAGGCCGATGACCCTTGAGTTGGTAACTGCGTCGTGCCTACTTTGGTTTATGCACATGACCCGGTTCTTCTGTCTAGAACAGCTAAAGGGGTCCAGTGCCTAATTGAGATGTTTGCAAAATATATGCAGGAAAAGGATTTAATACTTAATTTGAAAAAAACATTTACGATGGTCTGCAGAAAAGGGAAGCCAAAGACTAGGACACACCACGTAAATAGTGTCCCCATTGCAGAAACACATTCATTTTTGTATTTAGGCCTGGTATTTACATCAAACGGCCATATTGATTCATGCAAATCAAAATTTATACAGATAACAGAGGCAATTTTTAGATTCTCCCAAAAAAATGGGGAATAAGCCAATTAGGGAAATTTCGACCCTTTACAGGAGTTAGTGCGTTACTGGAACCTGTCATGGTGCAGCCCTTTGGGGAACGGCCAACCATGCCATCCTTAAGACCCAAGAAAATATCTTCTTAAGAAGATTGCTAGCCGTTTCCAACTCTACCTCCATATATGTTGTTCATAAAGAGCTTGCAGCCCCTTACATTAATCATTTTATTAGTGCAGCAGGTCTTAGTATCAGGTATGGGATCTGGAGTAAGGGGGAACTAAATGTACGCAGGAAATGAAGGACTGCCTTACCCTTGAGCATGGTAAAAAAAATCCTTGGTTGATGTATATTAATAAACTTTAAAAAGAATGCGCAGAGAATACTTGATTTTTTTTTTTAGAGAGTTTTATATAGCACAAACTTGACTCGAGACATCGGGTATCAGAGCGATTTACATGAGCCCCAGTTTTGTTACAGATGGACACATTCATTTTTGAAAGGCATGAGGAGATTACATGATTTGCCCAGATTTACAGGATGTTGAGCGTTGTTACAGAGACTCGAACCCGGTTCCCCAGGCTACATCTTCTCTTTTAATAATCCTTTACAAATTCTTAGTTATAGTAAAAAAGGAATTAAAAAATGGGCACACAGACTCAAGGGAATGGTTAAGAGAAGTCGAGGCAAACTCGAAACAGTTGACTAAGGCATACTGTGACATGCCCATTGGATCAGGGGTACAGCGCTACCTACTCCAGGTCTCGAACATAAGACATAGATTCTATCTTACAAGGCTAAGAATGGGGACTTTCACTTTTTAAAAGCTTTTACAACCACGGGGAAGTGGAAACGAAATCTCCCAAAGTGCCCCTGTGATGGTAAATCAGACCAGACAACCTTACATTTTATTTGATTTTGTGATTTTTATAGAGACATCAGGAAGAGCATGTTACATCCACTATTTTTAAAGGAAAAATTGTACATATAAAATTGCTTTTATCTGTCATTTAGAAAATGAAAGTGTTTGCAATGCGGTGGCGGTTTATATCCAAATGGCAAATACAAGACAAAACTTTAATTTACACCTGAAGATGACAGGACATATACTGACTAGTGATGCCTAGGGATGCTGTGTGATGTTGTGTCATACATATCACACTTAGGCACTTTATGCACAAATCATCTCCTGTGATTAATTCTTTATTGTACTATGTTTATTGTTTATCTATTTATAAAATAATTTTTTACTTATGTGTTCTAATGTATCAATTACTATGAATTGTGAAGATGATTTTTTTTTCAGAAAGCTTTTATAGTTGTAATATTTCTTTTAACCGAATAAAGCTACATTGATTTGATTGATTAAATATTCCAGTCAAAATTCTCTAATTCTGTTCCAAAAAAAACAAAGAGCTCCCTTTGGATCAAGACAACGTAACCATTCTTCTTCTTTTGTAGTACAAGGTGGCGCATAAAAGTTTGACAATGTAATTGATTGTCCCACATTAAAGGGCATAACTAATTTAGGAAATAATGCTGATATTGTTTAGAACTAACTTATCAGGAAAAAAGGAAACATAAGGAGGTACTGATGAAAAAGCCTGAAGTTCACTTATAGGTCTAGCAGACATAATTGCTGTAAGGAACACTGTTTTCAAAGTAAACAGACACAAAGAACAACTGCGTATGTATGCTCAAACAGTAAGCACACTAGCTGTGTTATCACTAGATTAAAATCCCACTGTGGCATTATAAAAGGAACAGGAGGAAACATATAGATAAATACCTTTAAAACACAAATCACTACAGGTGATTAAAAAAATTAAGGCTGATCCGGTAAATGTAAGAAAGCTGAAAGGACTGCCAAATGACCTTTAACTGTAGCTACAGCTAGACCTTGCTGAGTCAGAGATAACTAAAACAAGAGAACATCAGAAAGGGAAGCTTCCAAAGGTTGGATATGATGTGAGGCACACCACACCACAAATGTCTGCCAGTGCCCATCATTAACAGTATTATTAGATGGACGCCTGGCTGCCAGAATTAAACTAACAACTTCCAAAGGAAGTTCATATATTAACAACTGCCTCCGCTCAATCTCCATTCATGGAGTTGTGACATGGTCGGGCTTGGGTGGAGAACCCGACTTTGCGGCTCTGACAGGAGGTCCTCCCTTAGAAGTAGCTGAATCGGTGGACTGATGCTTAGGGTCAGAAGTTCTGGATACCACATTCTTCTTGCCCAGTCTGATGCCACTAGGATGACTTGGTCTCTTTTGATCTTCTTGAACACTCTGGGCGTGAGAGGCAGTGGCGGCTAGGCATATGGGGGTCCCAGTGAATGTGCCTCCTATAGAAGACCCCTAGGATACTCCAATGTGCAAAATATCAACACTGCTGTGATGAATAGATCGAGCCATGGCTCTCCACATCATTGGAAGACACCCCATAACACTGGTGAGCACAGATGCCATTCATTAACCCGTAGATATCGCAGGCTGTGTTTGTCTGCTCCGATGTTTAAAGATCCTGCCAGGCATGGGAAGATCAGAGATATGCCCTGATTGCTCAGAAACTCACAAAGACGAAGAGCTTTCAGACACAGAACCAACTAACCCACTCAGCCCTGTTTGTTGGATTACCACATGGTGGTCGTATTGTCCATGTGTACCTGCACTCGTTGTCCTTTGATTTTTGGAAGAAAAGTTTTTAAGGCCTCTGATCTCCATGTCTCCCAGATGGCCTCCCCAACCCAGTAAAGATGCATCTGTCGAAATGGTCAGTTCAGTGTGGGGCAATGAGAGAGGTCTTCCACTGGTCCAATTGCAGTCTAGCACCCACCAATGCAGGTCTTTTGCAGTCTCTTCCAACACCTGGATGAAATCTGACATATTTCCTCTGTGTTGAGCCCACTGAGACTTCAAATAAAACTGCAAAGCCCAAATGTGCCACTTGGTATGGTCCCCAAGCATAATGCAGGAGAATAGGCCCAGAAGTCTCAGAGGCACTTTCACCAAGAAAGAGGCTGAAACTTCGGGTTCATATCCCAAATGTTCTGGATTCGATGAGGCAGAGGTGTAGCTCAAAAGAACAAGTTACTTACCTTCGGTAATGATATATCTGTAAGAAACATGGGTTAGTTATAGATTGGATACCTTAGTATTACCCCTAGGCGTCAGACTGGATCCGGAAAGTTTTTCATCAGCAGTACCCCTGTGCGTCGGTCGACTCCGCTTTTGTCGTTGTAGTCGCCGGGATCACATTGCGGGAGCTACATAGACACCGCCCTCAAGTGCTGACATCAGTTCTGTACACGACTTTCCACGCCAGAAGCGCAGAGTCATGCAAGACACTGACCACTGGTGCACAAAACTAGGGCCCTGAAATTAAGTCCTTAACCTTATAAGTCAGTTCGCAGAACGGGGAGGATGGGTGGGGCGGTAAGGAATCTATAACTAACCTATGTTTCTTACAGATATATCATTACCGAAGGTAAGTAACTTGTTCATCTAAAAGAAACTGTTAGTTATAGATTCCTTACCTTAGAATAGATACCACAGCAATACCAACCCTGGAGGTGGGTCTGCGAACTAAGTTCACACCAGAAAGTCCTGGAGAACAGAACGGCCAAAGAAGCAGTCTCTCCGGACTTGGCTGTCAAGGCAGTAGTGCTTGGTGAGATTGTGTAGCGATGCCCACGTAGCTGCCTGACAGATGTCATTTAGGGGGACTCCCCGTCTCAAAGCAGTAGTAGCTGCCGTCACCCTGGTGGAATCCCTCACTGGAGGCTCCTTCTTTGCCAAAGAATAGCAGGCCTTGATGCACGGAACAACCCACCTGGAGATGGTCCGTTTGTGCACGGCCCAACATTTCTTAGCGCCCGCGTTTCCAACAAAGAGCTGGTCGTCCTCCTCGAATTGTTTGGTTCGATCCAAGCAGAAGGAGAGCGCACGTTTTGGATCCAGATGGTTGGACCTCTCTTCCTCTTTTGAAGGATGCGGAGGCGGAAAGTAGGTGGCCAAAGTGATGGTTTGGCCAATATGAAAAGAAGTGACCACCTTTGGAAGAAAGGAAGGTCGAGTTCTGAGGATGACCTTGTCCGGATGAACAGCCAGAAATGGAGGCTTGGAAGAAATAGCTTGTAGCTCACTCACCCTGCGCACAGAGGTGATAACCACCAGAAAGGCCATTTTTCAAAGTGAAAAGTCTGAGAGGACAGTTAGGTAGTGGTTAAAAGGGAGCGCACATAAGATATGTCAAATCCAAGTCCCACTGGGGCATTACGAAGGGAACAGAAGGAAAAAGATGAGTAATGCCCTTAAGAAATCTATTTACAACAGGGGACTTGAAAAGAGAAGGCTGATTAGGAAGCCTGAGGAAGGCTGAAATGGCTCGAAAGGTAGCCCTTAAGAGTGCCCAGAGCAGAGCCCTGCTGGGCCAAAGATAGGAAGAACAAGAGAACCTCAGAAAGAGGGGCAGAAAGGGGATTCACAGCCTTTGCTGTGCACCATGCCATAAATGTATTGCATCTGCAGGTGTATACCGTCTTAGTGGAGGGACGCCTGGCTGCCAAGATTACATCACAGACTACGAGAGGCAGGTCAAACGACGTCAACTGCCGCAGCTCAATCGCCATGCAAGGAGGTGGAGACTGGACTGGTTCGGGTGGAGGACCGTCCCCTGCTGATGCGACAGAAGATCCTCTCGAAGAGTTAGTCGGATCGGAGTATCGATGGCCATGTTGAGCAGCTCGGGATAGCAGACTCTTCGGGCCCAATCCGGTGCCACAAGAATGACTTGGGCCAGGTTGTGCTTGATCTTCTTCAGCACTCTGTACAGAAGTGGTATAGGTGGAAAGGCGTATACAAGACCACAACTCCACTTGACACAAAAAGCGTCGCCTAGCAAGTGCCGCATTGGAAAGTCCAACGCGCAGAATTGCTAACATTGCGAGTTCTCTTTGGTGGCGAACAGATCTAACCAAGGCTCTACCCACTGCTGAAAAAGACCTTTGCACTGCCTCTGTGTGAAGACGCCATTCGTGATCCATCATGCGCCTGCGGCTGAGTTTGTCCGCCCTGGCGTTCAGTGAAGCTGCCAAGTGTTGAACCACCAGGGATATGCCCTGATGTTCCAGCCATGTCCAGAGGTGAAGGGCCTCTTGACATAGGGTCTACGACCCCACCCTGCTCTGTTAGTTGCAGTACCACATGGCAGTGGTGTTGTCCGTGAATACCTGCACTACTCTTCCCTGGACTGAGGGAAGGAATGCTTTGAGTGCAAGACGAATCGCCCGAAGCTCCAGAAGGTTGATGTGGAGTCCAGACTCTGCCGGAGACCAGAGGTCTCTGATCTCCGCGTCTCCCATGTGGCCGCCTCATCCCAGAAGGGATGCGTGTGTCACCATTGTGTGTTCTGGTTGAGGAAGGGAGAGGGATCTGCCGTTGACCCAATCCTGGTTCGTGAGCCACCACTGCAATTGTCGTGCAGTGCCCTCTGAGAGCGGGACGGAATTGGACAGATTCCTCGGATGCTGCGTCCACTGGAACTTCAGGTCCCACTGAGGAGCCCGCATATGCTACCTGGCATGATCAACCAGCAGGATGCAGGAGGCCATGAGGCCCAGCAGCCTCAGGGTCATCCTGACCGAAACCCGGGATAGAGGCTGAAAGATCAAAATCCTAGCCCGAATATCCCGGACTCGCTGTTTGGGAGGATAAACCCAAAACTGCGTTGTGTCCAAAACCGCTCCGATGTAAAGGAGCTTCTGAGAGGGGAGTAGCTGTGACTTTAGCAAGTTGATGGAGAACCCCAGCGAATGCAGGAGGTCGGCCGTAGTCTGGAGATGAGAGACGACAGCCTGGGGCGAGCCCGCATTCAACAGCCAGTCGTCGAGATAGGGGAAGACTGGAACCCCTGATCTGGGCAGATGAGCTGCGACCACTGCTATCACTTTCGTGAACACCTGAGGGGCGCTGGAAAGGCCAAAGGGGAGCACTGTAAACTGAAAGTGCTTGTGGTGTACCCTGAAACGCAGGTAACACCGGTGGGCCGGCAGGACGGGGATGTGAAAATTAGCATCCTGCAAGTCCAAAGCTACCATCCAGTCTCCAGGGTCCTGTTGGACAAGGGCCAGGTGATCCTCCAACATGCAATGGTACTGAGGTGAGCGGGATGTAGTGGGGTATCCCTTCCGTAGCCACAAAAGGGGCGTAAGGCAGACTGCGCAGGGCGGGTGGTGGAGAGGCCCAAGGACCTGGCCATAGCCTGAGAGTCCTTAAAGCGCTCTAGCGCACTGTCTGCCTTGTCACAGCAAAGGCGACGGCCATTAAAGGGCATGTCCATAAGGGTGGATTGGAAATCCCCGGAAAAAACAGTCGAACACAACCAGGTGTAGCGTTGAAGGGCTACTGACGTGGAAATTGTCCTGCCAAGTGCGTCAGCGGTATCCAGCCAACAGTCGATGGTAAACTTTTCTGCGTCTCTCCCCTTAGCAACTGCACGGGAGAGCACAGCCCGGGCCTCCTCCGGGAACTAAGGCATCACTTGCGCCTCCATATCCCACACAGAGTGGGAATAACGGCCCAACAGACATGCAGTGTTGGGAGAGGAAAGTCGGGTCTCCTGGGGTCGGTCAGTGGTGTCGGGCAATCATCCTGTTCCCAGGAGCCCCTGTGTTGGCCCTGGACCACATGCCCAAAAGGATGTCTGTGAGGGCTTCATTAAATGGCAGCAGGGGCTCCGAAGAGCTCGCTGCCGGTTGAAGGACCTCTGTCAGGAGTTTAGTCCTGGCTGCCACTGTAGGTAGCTCGAGGTGGAGAGCCTCAGCCGCCCTACGCAACACCACTGTGTATGATGCTCCCTCCTCTGTAGCCACGGTAGGAGGAGACAACATGCCTAGGTCGGGGGAAGTAACCAGACCACTGGCATCCCCCAGTTCCTCTCTCTAGTCCGGATTGTAATCTAACATGTCTGTTAAAGGGTCACCAGTCCCCTCCAGACTTCCTCACCCTCCTCTTCCAATCTGGCTGAAAATGGCCAGGGTGGAACATAGGGACAAAAGTACCCATTAGTCCTGGATCCGTTTCCATGTCCACATCGGGGCGGAAGCCAGCTGCGGACGTGGTGCTGGTGGAATCGGCGCCGGTGGAGGTGTAACAAGGTCGACCGGCGCCGATCCGGTCCTGGATCCAAGGGGGCCCTGGGGTGCGAGGCCGAAGCCACCGGCGTCGAAGGCCTAAAGCTCCCAGCCAGGTCCGTGGGGCCCGAAGGCACAACGGCAGAGTCGGGCTGCCCAAAGATGGCGTGCATCACTTCATAAAATTGACGAAGCTGGGCAGGAGTCGCTCCCGGTCCAGGGAAGGGAGGGAAATCCGGAGTCAACCCTAAAGGCCCCGCACTTGGACTGTGGGAGGGGCACCACCTGCACCTTTCGTCACATCGGCCTACGGACGAGGGGAAGTCGAAGAGCAACGATGCTTCTTCGACTTCTTCCTGTGCTTCGACTTACCTGACCCGAGTGCAAAGACTTAGTAGGGGAGTGATGGTGACTCCGCGATCGGTCCCTCGACGCGGAGCAGACTGGCGGGACTCGAGGAGCTTTCGGGACCGCACCCACAAAGACTTCAGGGACATGGTTCGGCAGTCGGAGATTACTTAGGGTCATGGTCGGGCGCCAGACAGTAGAGGCACCGCATCCCTTGAAGCCTGGCATCCCTCGTGCAGCAGAAGTCGATGTGAGACTCAAAAACCGTCGACAAAAGTCACAAAAAGTCAGTCAAAAAATTACTGGGGGTACCGCTCTCTCCGGATCTGCGCTTGCTGTCACGGAAAAAGAAAGAACTGAGGTCGGCGTGGTAGGGCGGCGTCTATGTAGCTACCGCAACGTCATCCCGGCGACCACAATGCCGACGACGGATGCGGAGAAGACCGACGCCATATTCCGACGTGCCGGGCACTGCTGACGAAAAACTTTCCGGATACAGTCTGATGCTTGGGGGTAATTCTAAGGTAAGGAATCTATAAATAACTGTTTCTTTCAGTTCAATACCATGTCCTGTATAGCTCAGATAAAAGGGAATCTTGGTGAAGGAGTCAGGTGTGACTTCGGCACATTGATAGTAAAATCCAAAGACATCAATAGGTTGGCCGTCGTCGGTAGACGGTTGGCAACTGCTGAGAAGAGCCCTCCTTTAACAGCCAGTCATTGAGGTAGGGAAAAATTGGTTGTGATACGACGCTCGACAAGCTGTCTAATTCCAACATGGCAGCAGCCGATAATGATATGGGGATAAACAACTCTACTCAGCCACGCACAACCAAGTGCCTTCGAATGCGGACAACATAAAAGAAAGACTGCTCCTTTTCTCCAGAGACGCGCTGAAGGAGGAAAGCTCGATCAGGAAGGCAGACCAGTATGGAAGAGGAGCCCGGGTAATGCAGGACAAGGAGGCCAGCAGCTTTGGCGGAGACCAGGTGATGCAGGACGGGGGGCAAGCAGCTTTGGCAGAGTCCGGGTGATGCAGGATGAGGTGGCTAACTGCGCAGCCAGAGAGGAAGAAAATGACCCCTCTGTGAGCACTGTGCTTGGTTACAGCAGGCCTGAGGAGGTGTGAATGCTGCGAAACCCAAAACCACGGCCCTGGAAGGTTGTAGACCCTGGCAAGTGCAACTGGAGAGCATAACTATTTTTCGGAGGTTGTGGGAGGGCTTAAAAGGGTCATAAATGTCTCAGGTGTGACATTCATGGGACAAGAAGTCACCTTGAAACCCACTTGCATTTTTGTTATTGTTTGTGTGTGGCACCCAGTGAATGGTACAAAACACCTAAGGGCTCATTCCTCTCAAGTGATAACACAGTGACTGAAGCTGTGATTTTTTTGAGGGGCACCATACACCCTCCGAAGGGTGTGTAACCGAGGACCACCTCATTCCCTTTGTCAAGAAGAGGAGAAAGAGAAGAAAAGGGATACCAAGAAGCACAGAAAGAGAGAAAAACATTATTACCTTTTTTGTTGTTGTTGTTTTGATTCTTTTCTTTGGATAGTCGTCTATGGATAGTTGTTTTCTCCAATAAACACCCCTTAATATTGATTACCAATAAGTGTATCTTTTGGCTAATTGGGTCCTATTCCCTACATTTCTATTCCAAACCTCCGCAAATGTGCTGCAACTTCCTCCCCATCACATTTGTGAACACTCGAGGTGCACTGGTCAGCCCAACTGAAAATGCATTTGTCCCACCTGAAAACTCAGATAATGTCTGGGAGCCTGCAAAATGGGAATGTGAAAATACGCATTCTGCAGATCCCACACTACCATCAAGACTCCTAGATTTAGGGCAGATAGCACTTGGGTCAATGCGAGCATTTTTAACTTGTCCTTCCACAAAAAGAAATTCAGAGGTCGAAGAATTAACATGGGACGAAAACCCTGTCCTTTTCTTTCTTAGGAAATAATTGGAGTAACAATCAGCCCCTACTTCTGAAAGTGAAACTCTCTAACAGAGCCTGAACATCTGACTGTAGAATTGACAAATGGTCCACTGAAACAAATTGTGGTGGTGGAGGAATGTTCGGACAGGAATATTTGAAAAGGTAGGGAGCAACCTTGTGCCACGATCTGGATCACCCATTGGTCTGAAGTTATGCTTCTCCAGCATGGAAGGTAGTATGCGTTATGACCCCCAACTGGCTGATCATGAGGCATCAAGGTCAACTTAGAGAGGCCTTGAAGTTGCTGCAGAAGTGGTGGTGAAGTTTGGGCAGATCGTTGTGTTAGGTAGGCCTTACACTGTGTACCTGCTCTTCGACCACGTAGTCTAAATGCCTGGTTGGGCCGCTACACTGATGGTATGTACCGTCTTTGTCTTTGAAGGTATCCTCTATCAAACCCCGAAAGGGACACTGTTATCTCTCAAGAGCAGTACCTGCTTTCTCCCCAGACAACCTTTAGCCATCAAATAGCATATTCATCAAAGAATACTGGACATCTGTTGACAACCCAGTTGAATGGATCCAAGCATGCCTTCTTATTACCACATGGGTCCCCCAGAATCTACCCAAACAATACGTTGTATCTAGTCAAGATTGTATTGAAAAGTTTGCAGCATCCTACCTATTCAAAACCAAACTTTTCAAAATCTTTTAAGTATCCTCCGGTATTGCTGGGAAAACATCAGTAACTCTATCCCACAAAGTGGAAGAATATCTTCCCAACAGACAGGAAATATTTACGGAACATAGGGCCTAACTCGTTGAAGAAAATGCTTCTACGCATATGCTTCTACTTCTTAGATCTCTATCATGTGGAGTGCATGGAAAAGCATTCAGGTTAATACAATATGTAAAAGCCTGTACTCTCAAACTCTCCGGAGTTGGATGCTGAACGAGAAAATTTAGATCTCCCAGAGCTGGTTGGTGACTCCTCGCAATCTGCTTGTTTATTGGAGGCAAGATCCAGGATTAGCCCAAGTGCACATCAAAACATTGGTTAAGACCGCATTCAATTGTGATAAAGGCTCCTGTGAAGCCTGTGAGGGATCCAAAATTTGATTCAGTAAAGTAGTTTTTACCTCCTGTGTAGGTAAAACTAAATCAAGAGTTTCCGCTGCTCTGTGTATTATCGTTGTAGAGGATGATGTCTCCTCTGTAGCCACAACTGGTTTCAGAGATGATAAACCTACATCAGGCAAAGTGTCAAGACCGCTAGCATTTTGTAAATCCAGCAGAATATCATCTTGAGGATATTCTGCATTGAGAAAATACTCTCCCCATGACAGAATTGGTTCTGACTTAGCACATACCATAGTTGAACTGACTTTCAGAATCTGACATAACAATTGGATCTGCCATAGGCGCCAGCAATGCCGATCCTGGTATAACATATGCAACCTCGGACAAAGAACTAGGGGCATGAATTGCAGTGCGGGCAAGAATGAAGTTGTAGGTTTGATACCCATTATTCGCGATGTTTTAGGCCTTAAACCCCGAACGAAGAGACACAGTTGGCATCAAGGATGGATCCTTCGGCGTTTGACCAATCAGAGGCCTCCACGGATTCGTCAAACCCAAAGGCATACCAACAGGATACAGCCAACACCAAAGATCGAGTCCACAGCTTTCTTAGCTGTTGGATCTAATCTGGCATCGCTACTTTATCTACTGGGAGACGAAATGGAAAAAATGTTGAAGGAGGATCTCTATAAGGTTGATATCAAGCTGGAGACCAACTTCAAGCACACAAAAATGCAATTTTCAGAAGAAACCAACCAACAATTGCTGAATGACAGCTGAAGCTTTGGATTCACATTGATTGGGGCAGAAAGAAAGGAACTGATGCCACAGTGAGCAGGTGAGGTATATGTAGGGAATCAGATGTCACAGCTGCATGAGAGGGAATCGCATGCGGAACCATGATGTTGCCGAATGCCACCTGTCGAAGCTGGAGGTATTGCAATACAAAAGTTTCTAGAACCAGTCTGACGCCTGGAGGTATTCACAAGGTGAGGAATCTGTGGTTAGAAGTCCCTTTTAGAAAGGTATTTCACTGATGAATGCAGCAGAGGAGGCAACTCTAAAGTGAGTATTTTGCATGTATTCTGAACTGATGTATGCATGATGTTCAGGGAGACACTTCTTTTCCTGTCTATCAGATTATAGAATTGAACGTTCACCACTTTATTAGGTGAGTAAGGGAAACAAATATGCATTTTCATTTACATCAGTGAGGGGAATACCTATAAAATCAAAATATAAGAGATGCCAAATTGGTAACTGCTGATATCTTGTATGTATGCACAAAATCAACATCCATGGAGCAAATCAATGCTATTGGTATTTTACTGCAAAATACATGTATGTTTTGAAGTATGTATATGGTACTTCTATAGCATGAACCCAGCTAAAAGTGAGCTATACATGTTCTATACAAGTCCAAAGACAAACATAAAGTCAATGACTATGAGGGGTGGAAGCTGGGTATTGCATGGTTAATGCCCTGTGATGTAGTATTCTATATTGAGTCAGTTATCAACTCTTTCCTAAATTGGAGCAGCGTTGTGGTGGTCCTGGCGGATGCAGGGTTGTTGTTCCAAATCCTGGGTGTTTAGAAGGAAAAGTCCTGCTGTCATGTTATTTCTTTACACAGTAAAGCTGAACAATGAGATTAAGTGCCCACCCGGGCTTTTGGCATTTGAGATGTTCATCGTTCATTGGATAATGCTAACTCTTTTTGCAAGAATTATCCAAACACTCATTTGCTGAGAGAGCCATTCTCTATTACTCACACCCGAGTTATCAGGAGCACATTTACAATATTTTATCCTTCCTCAGTGCTCTCTCAGCTATTCAGGCATTGCCTGTTTACCAACGTGTGCGTTATTAATAAATTAATGGAGAATTAGAGTTAAGCAGATGAAATATCATTTTAACACACCTGTCTTGCCTCGATACTTCTTGGTTTTAAAATGATCCATGTTACTGAGCCGATGCTAACTGCCATGTGGTATGGCGTACTGTCAATAGTGGATCAAGATGATAGTTATACTGGATAATTTACACTTGTCTGCTGCTTCTCTGGTCTTGAAAACACTGAAGCACTGTAAAAGGATTACCTACTCTGGATCACTAGCATCAAGAAGACAGCATTGATCACAGATGTCTTATCTTTCAGAGAGGCTTGCCTTCTCAATATAGAGGATATCCCTCTTCTTGCACATCATTTTCTCTATAACACCAAATCTAGGTGCAGTCTAGCATGTAAATCGGACCATGGAACAAGAGTTCCACATGATTAATAAATGCTCATAGGGAAATGTGGTTGTAAAACAAACTTGCTTTCCATTCTATTTCAACAGTAAAGGGTAATAGTGGCAAGTAGTGCACTACATGCTGGTCTTCCCGACTTTTACTTTCCCGGTCATCAGGTGGGGTGAGACTGCTGTTATCTAGATGGTTTGCAGCCTGAAAGGCATGATCATGGGTGAGGGGACAGCAGAGCACTCCAATGGTTCCCACTGACGGATAGCCGAATTTATTCGGCCGTGCATGACCATCATTTGCATTTCTCAATTGTTCTATTTTAGTTTATCTTCCACAAAACATTACGAGATAGACTCCTCTTTTATTTTACAGTGTTTTTCAACAATGTTAATCTTTAGGCTTGTTCCATGAGTATTTGAATGCCCTGTTTTCACAAAATACGTAGGTAGATCTTAAGTCAATTGCAGAGCACCTAGAAACATTTTAGATTGTTACTTGCACCATCATTCACAAACACTGATTCACAGATAGAGTATTACATTGTAAGCACCTGCCCATAACAGCCAGGCCTGAGCATGTCACGAATCAAAGTCTACCATAAATTGGGCTCAGATTCTTATCAAAACAAATGTAAAGTCCATTACCTCTCTTGTACTAGAGGACGGCAGTACATATCCATCAATTGAAAGGCCGTGGCACTAAACAAATGGAAGACAGAAAGGCATATGAATACAGCACATTGTGAACATAATCAACTGCAATTCATCGCATGAATTAATTGATTATGCAATCAACCCCCTGAAATATTTGTCTATACAAGTACTCACTAGTGGGAAAGAAGAACACATGTTAAAAGTAATATTCCTAACAACATTGTCCCTGACAAACCAGAAAAAAGTTTTTAGGATAAGCACGCCTTAGCTTAGAACATAAAGCTATAAAAAATAACAAAATACAACAAACACACCCCATAGGTGGTCGCTAGGGTTATGGCTACAGAAAGGTGAACCATCATGCAATAAGGAAAGCAAATTGTTTGGCAAAATTGATTATTATATTAGACTATTGTGTTTTTCCAAAATGCAGACCCCTGCAATGTTTTAAGTATCTACATATGAAGCTAAATGTGTCTTGTGTATATTTAGATGCTGATGCCACAATTCATTCACTGTGGGTACTCCAAATTCATCTCTACATAACAGTGTGGCGTTCTTATTAACAGACCAAGTTCAGAAATATTTGTCTAGCAAGAAATCATATGGCTTCACATCATTGATATAATTATGCTAAATGTCCCCAAAAAAGATACCATTTATCTCTTGGAAGGACTGTAACGATCTTTATTCTCTGAGAATTGGATATTCTCTATGGAAATCTCATGAGAAGTAGGTAAAGATAAAGTTCTAGCAATGCAGCACACTTCTTATAAAGAACTTGTAATTCCCCCAAGGACCACTTAAAACTGAAGAAATGTGCCACAATTGATCAAAATGGAGTGTGACTTAATTCTAGAGGAATGGATCTTACTGTTCCTGCTAAACCTAAAATGTGCAAAGTTTTTCCTTAGACATTTAGGCACTACGGTAACTTTGTGCACTATTGTACATAAGGAAGCTCTTCTACCTCAACACTTCTGGATTTATGAAAGGTTGGGATTTCCTAGCTAAACACACTGTCTGACTGAAGATCACTGAGAAAGGCTTATTGTGGCAGTTTGTCTTGGTACATATCCATGATGCAGCAAATAGGAGATTCTAAAGTTTTCAGACATTTCTGAGAGTGCCTCAGGGACAGGCCTTCTTGTGGGAGTATGCTAAAAATCTGCTTGATGGTCTTAAGATGGAAAGAACAAACCTTTATCATCTCAAAGAGCAGCAATAGTTTTCATTCCATTATATGCTAAGGTTAATATCTCCAGCTTCTAAATATTATTTATTTTTATGTTACTTAAGCAGTTTGCAAAATCCCACATAAGACAAATGGCAATGTTGCACAAGACATAAATAGTAAACAACGGGCATAGACAATCGAAAATAAAGGACCTACAAGATCATCTTCAGACATTTTCAACGCAAACAACTCTCTCATGTATTGCAGAAGCCACTTACAAGGAATAATAAATGGTGGCAGGGACTGTTGTCACTTATGTGTATCCGGAAGATAGACCCTTAAAGGACAGTCTGTCTCCAGGGAGCACACACAATAAATGGTCAACATGCGCTGGAAGTTTACTCTTAGCATGTGGAGGGCATTTAGGTATTTTTCTGGCTTCAATGGCTGACCTGAATTTTTAAAAACACCATTGGTAATGACCTGGAATGGGCCACCCTAAATTGATTGCCTTCTTTAACCCCTTCCATGCTCATGACGGAACCGTTCCATCATGAGCGTCGGTTGGCCTGTGCTCATGATGGAACCGTTCCGTCATGGTTCCTTAGCCCCAATGGAACGTTCAGCACAGCGCAGGAATTTGCGCCGAGCTGAACGGGTTAATGCCATTCCCATTGATGCCAAGGTCGAAATTGAAACTCCAAGTGACAAAACTGACTCTGGCTCTACCATCAGGAACCACACTTTTCCCTACACTTTAAAAAAAAGGCACGGTAACGCCATGGTGGCAAAACAGGATATCCATTTTTTGAAAGGCTTTCCATTACCGCCCACCTACACATATAATGTAGCAGAATATACAATAATAGTGCATTAAATAACAGATTGAGCCTAGAAATCAACCTGGGTGACCCAAAGAAAAAGATGTCCTCAGTTTTTCCCCACAATTGCTCAAATATTGATCTTGACAGAAAAGTGCATACCATCATGGCCACATCTGTAATTTACTGTTTCTTAGTTCTAGAAAAGGTAAACCACCAGCCTCAAAAAGTCATCATCTTTGTTACTCATAAAATATACAGCTTTCCTCCTACAATGTAAGGTTTCTAGATCATCCCTTTAATGACCAGAACGGCTATCTTAAAATTGAACCTGGACTTTGAAGGTAACCAGAGAAGGTCTATGCCATGGAAGGCAGATGGCTGCAGTTTGTAACATTGCCTTAAGCAGATAAGAAAACTATTTGGTAAGCCAGCCTGGACCTCTTGTGGTTTGGCATTCTTAGACAATTAGAATGTTGGCCTTTATCTGGGATAGACTTACATCATGTCTGACCCATCTTTTTGTCTATGATGAGAATACAACTAGAAAAATGTTTGAGTCATTTATGTCTTGAAAATTAAGTTACATGATGATCTGAGTGCCTTCCATATAAACAGGCATCTGAAACTCAAAGAATGTTTATCCAAGATCCAGAGATAAATACACACACAACTGGTGCTCATCTTTCAAGATGTTTTCAAGGGAACAGCAGCTATACGTAAGGCAGAAAAATACCTAGTGTAGTGTGTCCAGAATTTTTTTTTAACAGTTGTGTAGCAACCTTTTCTCATACCAGAGGGACAAGCACTGAAGAATCCAAATCATTAAAAAGGTGCAGGAGGTACCTGCCTAATATTTGTAACAGATACATCCTATTTTAGACTTATTTTAGACTGTGCTAAATCACCATTGTGCTCCACTATATTTACCCCAACCATTGTTAGCTTACGTAAGATTTAAGTTTTTTCATTTTAGCTTGTGCCTAACTCCAACTCTTCCTTCTGTTGATATCATTGCTGAAGACATATGGCATTTAATTTATATTTGTCCAGCTCGTTTGTATTTTCCAACTCTTGTAAGGGAATGTATACAAATTTTGAACCCTCCAAAGAGAGCTGCATGGATACGCAAATACGCAGCATGTGCTTTGTTTTGTTTTTAAGATGCTAGGGCCTTTAGATGTTAATTTAAAATTCACCACATTTGGCCAGCTGACTACAGAGTACTATGGGCCTGATTTAGAAATTGGTGGATGGGTTCCTCCATCAAAACCTTACTGATAACCTGACCACCTTATTACAAGTGCCACTGGATATAGTACACTTGTAATGTGGCGGACACAGTATATGTCAATTTTCGAACAGAGTAACCCATCCGCCAAACTTTAAATTATGCCCTTAGTGCTCTGTTACTCTAGTGAACTAAATGTTTGAATTTTAAATTAACATTTGAAAAATTGAGTGTATGGTGTTTTAGTTGATTTTTTCCATGAATTGTGATTCTGAAATTAGAATAATAAACAATGACTTACTGACCTGAAGGTTAAGCAAGGCGGTGGCTGCTTGCTGATCCATGGCTAACTTTTCTAGATCAATGGTGGGCCTAGGTTGATATGGATGCTGGCACTTTGTTCCTGTGGGCAAGTTTTACAAGAGCCTGAAAAAAAGCTTTCAAGAGTTGATGCAGATATCTCTCAGCTAGAAGTTCTGAGAAACATTTTCCTTGATGATTTCAACTTTGCCATCTTGGGTGAGGAGAAGGATCAGATTTGGGTACTAAGTGATTTAATTGTGTTATCATTATAAAATGCACTTTCTACAAAGTCATTTTTTAAAATAACTTGGTCTGAGTTTTGTTAATTTGGCAGATAGATCTGTTAACTGATCAGCAAACTGCCAGTCTGATCCTCGTGGACAGTCCAACTGCTTTAAGTACAAGTATTACGTGCACCTGTATAAGTGAGCTTGCATGACAGCAGGAGGTTTTTGTAAGCAGTACCTACAACCCCAGAGAGAATTGTATTATTTTAATAAAATATTACTGCCTATCATTCACTTCTCTGCATTATGTTTTTCAATAATAATTTCATGTGTATCGCACAAATGGTGAGAACCGAGCATTCTGCTATGCTGGTTACAGATGCAAAAAGTAAAAAAATATCTTGTGCGATTAGCAGAAATCTGACAGTAGGGTTATTCAAGTTCTGTGCATCTTCTAGGTTCTGTGCTTGGGTCAAGCCTTCACATGCCTGCCCGCAGAACTGATTGTTGGACTCAAAGAAATACTTTTATTAGACTAAATACTTTGGAGATGAGGCAGAACAAAGGTCTTTTCTGGTATCATTGGTCCTTTTTACCGGAGAAAGTAATAAAGCAGGAGTGAATGAGTCACACTGAATGCATCTGTAGGATGAACAGTCTGCCCACTAATGGCATGGTTGTAATTTCATATCTCAATGCTACAGCTGTAAATATATTTAAAATGGGTGTGCCCTCAATATGTAGGAGAAAAATTTACATATTGAACATTGACGGGGGGGGGCTCTGTCAGGAACAACCAAGAACTTCTAGAGCAGACTTGGGTTTAGATGTACAGACCCAGTGCCATAAGGACATATATCTACAAAAATACCTGCTTGGAACAGGAAGGAGGTGAATTTTGGATTTGCCACATGATTTTCATTAACTTTGCGTAGGACTCCAGGTTCAGATTCAGAAAAGTAGCTAATTTTCGAAGTGGGCTACCTACAATGGTTCTTGGGATTGGGATCACTCCACTCACAAGAGAGAGCCCTGGAAGAGGGCATTTGTCCTTGCAAGGTGAAACATGACCAGAAGATGTTGTTAGGTGTGGAGTAAAGAAACCCTGTTCTCTATAACTGAGCTCTTGTGTCAATGTGAGAATACTACAAAAAGAACAAGTGATGAACGGAATGCTGAACAATGCAATCATTCACCCCACTCACAAAGATCTGGGTTTAATCTATCATTCATTTGCTAACCATGCCACCCCAGTTTGAACCCAGCCATATGCAAATCACCCTTGACCCTGTTCCTCATGGGAACGGTCCAACTTGAACTGCCAAGCCAGTTTCTCTCTGGACCAGAAACAACATA
The DNA here is from genome assembly GCF_964263255.1 of Lissotriton vulgaris. Classification (NCBI taxonomy): domain Eukaryota; kingdom Metazoa; phylum Chordata; class Amphibia; order Caudata; family Salamandridae; genus Lissotriton; species Lissotriton vulgaris. Next base: position 533,589,678 of record NC_141696.1, read on the forward strand.
CTGGGATCAATTTCAGGGCATCACCCCTCATTAGCCAGGCTAGCTTGAATCCAGTGGCGCATCGGGGGTAGCAGGGTCAAGACTGATTTGCATATAACTGGGTTTAAACTGGAATGGCATGGGGAGCAACAAACCTATGGATTTAGGCCCAGATCTCTGTTTTGGGGTGAATGTTTGACATTGTTCAACATTCTGTCCATCAGTTGTTCTTTTTGCATTTGTAACCACGAGTGGGACTGGTATGCCCAGACGCGGGTCCCCTGTTCTCAATGCCACTGGAGTCAAGCTGGCCTGGCTGGTGAGGGGTAAAACTCCAAAACCGGTCCCAGGATGCTTGTTTCTGGTCCAGTCTATCACAAAAGACAAGGGAAACCCTACTCACAAGGAACCAGGGCAGACAGTTATATCAAGAACAATGGTTCCAGTGGTGCAATCGAAAATAATAACACTTAATTTGTATGGCTCAATGGCGATAAAAATTACTACTGAGGATTGAGGATGGCTAAAAGAAGAGGCATACACACAATTATCTATATTCCTCTCTCGTTTTTACTTTATAATACAATTGTCATATTGAATTATGTCATACAGAGTAGTTCATACAAAAAGACATAAACAATACATAAAAGTGCAATGTGTCCCAAGTGTATCAAAAACAACCAAACTAACAATACAAAACACATAAGTACTCTAAAGGCACAGTGGTTTCTTAAATGAATACATATACTGGAAAAAGACCCAAAATAGATATATAATTATTCTGAGTGAATCTACACAATCGTAGGCACTCTGTTTGGGGGTTCTATTCCACGTAGCGTCGACGGCGTTTCGACCCCTTAGGGTGGGGGTCTCGTCAGGACAGGAAAATGAAGGACATCTTATTTCTGCTTCTATGATCACCCATGCGTGGTATAAAGAAGAAAAGAGTTCAAACACTTACAAGTGACCCAGCCGGGCACACTTGTAGTGGTCGGGGAAAGCGCAATATGTAGCGCAAGGCAATTGTGTTATGATCTGCGGTAATGTTGATTACACCTGCAATGGGTGTCTCATGGATCGAATATTCGATTCTTTGTCCCAGTATTTATGACAGACGAGGGTAGTGTCTGTATCAATATATTAATTGAGGATAATACCTCACTGCTGCAGAGCTCGGTCGCGTCTCACAGCTTCCCGCTTCCGAGTACTTATGTGTTTTGTATTGTTAGTTTGGTTGTTTTTGATACACTTGGGACACATTGCACTTTTATGTATTGTTTATGTCTTTTTGTATGAACTACTCTGTATGACATAATTCAATATGACAATTGTATTATAAAGTAAAAACGAGAGAGGAATATAGATAATTGTGTGTATGCCTCTTCTTTTAGCCATCCTCAATCCTCAGTAGTAATTTTTATCGCCATTGAGCCATACAAATTAAGTGTTATTATTTTCGATTGAACCACTGGAACCATTGTTCTTGATGTTTCTGGTCCAGGGCAGATCTATCCTGGCAGTTCGGGCTGGACTGTTCCCTTGGGGAGCAGGGTCAAGGCTGATTTGCATATGGCTGGACTTAAACTGGAATGGCATGGGGAGAAAAAAAAGATGGATGTAGGCCCAGGTCTCTGTACTGGGATGAATGATTGACATTGTTCAAAATTCTGTCCATCAATTGTTCTTTTTGAATGTGAGCATAGCAGCATTCCAATGCTCCATTTCTACACAACCTTTCTAAATATTAGCAGTGTGAAGTATGTTTTGCACGAAACTGCTGTGCCTCTGCCTGACATTCTAATCTAGTCAACACAAGGATTAGTCAGTGGAACCCTCCTTAGGTAATTCAATTCTTTGACTTTGATATGTTCACTGGTGCAGTGTCTTGGAAAGAAGAAAGAAAACATCAGCACACAACATTAACACAATGCATAGAGGACGCTTTGCTGTCTCTAAGCCCATTGGCAATAAAGAGAAGAAATAAGGGGTACACTAGTTTAAAACTTTTTCACTGTGACTCTAATGTCCCTTGACATCTGCAATCGGGTATCACTTAGCAGGTTGGTCACTCATTAGTGACCGGGCTGCAGAAAAGTTTTTAGAATCCCTATCAAGCTCATATGAATATTTTAGGATATGGAGTATATGTAGGAAAATAGCATCCATGAGATATTTTGTGCCAGTGTAGATTATGTTAGTTTAACCTGCTGTTGAAACAGTAATAATGAATATGTTCTGAATTTCAAACCTGTTATTATTTTTGCCAATAACTAGCAGCACTCTGTAAGGCTTAATGATCCATCAGCTGACCTGCTATGTACTTTACCCAGCAGCTCTATTCTCCCTTCCAGTCTTTTCTCTCCTTCTAGGTTGAAGGTCAAGCATCATACCTGTTGGCTTCACTGTCTAGTAGTAGTACAATACATTTTGCTAAGTGTTTCCAATGATTTACCTTTTGAAGTATTTTCCACACTTTCTGATAGAAGCCTACAGGGACTCGGTTAATAGCACCATCAAGCCTTCTCCTTCGCAGCCATTGGCCACTGCGCTCCTCCCAGCCGAGATGAGTCCCACCTGATCCACCAGGAGACAGAGTACCATTTGGTGATGAAGGACTACTACACCTCTGCAAAAGATGAAAATCATTAGATTCACAGCAAAGCCTGAAAATCTTCAGACTAATAATACTGGAGTGATGTGGTGCCAAAATATGCATGTTAGAATACCATTTGACATAAATACTGTGTCTGAAGTATTGTCTAAAAAATATCACCCGGTTGGCGTTAATAATAGAAACTCTACACTAAATGGAATGATTTTAGGACCAAATAATTATATCAGATTTTTTTAAATATGATATTTTGAAGTTGCTGGACTTCTGTTTGCTTTTATATTGTTTAGCTTGTTGCCACCAACTTTCATGCAAAGTTTTTTTAATCTATCTGCATATGCAAAATACTACACAGAGATTACTCAACCTTAATATTGATTATCAAAGGTGATTCTTTAAGACTTCACAGAACATTAATATCTGCCAATACCAGTCAGGATTTTATTAAATGTCCTTGATAGATGACACTCCTAAATAATAAGCCTGCTCTGCCTTTAAAAACAGGCATGTGGAAATTCTCTTTCCTGGATACTTTCCTTCACACATTACCTCCCAGAACAGTTCTACAGCAGGTACAACTCTCTCAATAAGGTTTTACAGTCTAACACCTCCAAGCCTCAGGTTCATATTGGTAGCACTTTACGAGAGAATCCAGTAGGGATCAACTCAAGCTGTTCACAACAAACTTCGCATATTTACTGCATGCAAAAAAGAACCATTGTGGTTGGCTTAGGCTTGCTGAATTGAGATAACATCATACAACCTTTTACCCTTTAGTTGTTTTTAAGAACCCATTGTAAGTCCCTTAAAATCTTACATTGCCCAGATGTCATGCAGTCTAGCATAGAGAACAAAAGCAACATCTATTACAAGGACTACACTTGAATATTGTGATGTGCTAGTTCTGCTAATCTTTAATATAGTAAATTCAAAGAGGTCCATTGAGATCCCGGCGCCTGTATTGTGGACCAGACAAAAGCCTGGTTACCATGTTGCTAGACATTCTTTTGTCCATAGCAATACGATAACCACAGAAATTACTAGAAGTTGCAATGTTTATCCTTCACATCTCCAAGTAATTTTCACAATTATCTAAGGCAGCCATTTGCTGTTTGATTGCAGATGTGGAAAAGATCCGCGGTCACAATGTTAACACAATTTTACAGATTTTTACCTAAATATAGAAGGAATGGCTGTCAGTAGTATTAGTACTGGTGCAGCCGTTTCCACTACAATTAAAGGCAACTTCTAGATCTATTCAATATTCACTAAAAGTCTACATCTGAAATAGGGAAAAGTGTCTTTAAAAAAAGAATAAGACCAATGGCAAAATATCTGGATTTGACTTTTGGTATTATTCATTCTTATGAAACATCTTTGAGGACATCTGGACAAAAATGATGCTATGAAAACAGGCAAATCTGTTTCCAACCTGATATGTCTTTTGAGGCACTGTATCTATGATAAACTTAATCAAGATTGTTGGTGGATTCTTTATCCACCACTTCAGTTTCAGGTGCACTATAAAAAAAAAATATTATTATTGGTTCTTTATTATTAAAACTCTTCAATCTCTATAAAGATTTTCACTTTATTCCCTGAACTAGAAAAGGACAACCAGGTTTTGTCAAATTTGCCAGCAGAGTGTAACTTGCAACACTTCTTATGTAGGTCACACTGTTGACATGTACTCTCTCAAACAAATTCATGATGGTTCACCTTTTACCTGCGCTTGGGGAAATAAAGTGATACGAAATGATATACAAATGCTACAATTCAGTACATTTAATACCAGAAGTCGTGTCCTAAGCCCAATGTTCATCTTCCTCATAGGGGTATATACCGTTCTACGTTAAGAATAAACACAGACAGTAAACTGGGGCCTTGCAGAATGAAAACCTGCAGGGCTCCTTGGTCAAATTTAGTATCAGCCCTGGAGACAAAATCTTTTCTACATAAGGGCTTTGCTAGCGTAGTCACGGTTGCCCATGAGGCAAAATTGCATAACTTAATATAGGTTTCCTCTGTAGTTTAATCTGGGGAATGATACACTAACATGGAAATCCTAAAAAACAACGTAATGCACAAAACATTTGGACAGGGTCATTGTAATCATAACTTTCTCGATAAAGTGTTTGCCAGAGCCAACAAATACATATGCTAACAGGTAGCCTGAGGGTTTGAGCCACCAGGACAAGGACTCTCTCTCTCTCTCTCTCTCTCTCTCTCTCTCTACCTCAGAATCCAGGCAAGAGGAGGTCTTGAGGAAAGAGAACTTCAAAAATGACTCTGCTTGGAAAACATGGAACTGGGAGACACGGGCACTGAGCGACTATTACAAATGAGCAAAATGGGCCAGGAAACATCAGACACAAACTGCTAGGACTTGGGAGCGTGGCTTGCTCAGACAAGATGGCGGACGCACTCTGACGAGGCTCCGCCATAATACTCCTAAATATACATACAAATCCTGCTGCCAACCACCCATCCCGCTCTACAATTACCTCACCTTGTGTCTGCACCTGATTATTGACTGGCAAAGCCGTTTGCTTTACCTGTGGGCTGCCAGAAGAGGTGTCCTGCTGCTGGATTGCCACTGTTGGCCTGGACGGACTGCCAGAGATGGGATATTGGGGATCAAGCCGGAGGATCCTGCGCGCGTTGTGCTGCTTGGGTGGCTGCCTGGATCCCCTCTGTGGCGGTGCTTGTGCTGGGAGCCTCTGGCCTGCCTTCCAACTGTGAGGGAGAATTTGAAGAGGCGTGCCGGGACTGTGAGTGTGTGCGCTGGCTGGCCCTACTATAGCGAGGCTGGTGCCTGCCCCGAAGCGCTGCCGACTGGTGAGTGTTGCGGCCCTCTGCGTCCATTCATTCGGCGTTGTTTGGAGCTCTTCAGGAGCGGCTGGGGCCTGGTGGACAGAGATGCGGATCAGGCACCTGCGGTATCCCATGGAGGGCAGCGAGAGTCCCGTCAGACCACGGGCTATGGAACGAGGCCCTGGAGGCTAACTGCCGCCAAAGGGAGGCAGCTACTGCTAATTAAAGATAAGATGCTGCAGCGGACTGCTGCATTGATGTCTGTGCTGTTGCGGAGCTCTGCTGGATCCCTTTCCTCCACTGAAGCTAGATGCTTGCGACCTGGGTCTAGTCTGGAGTGGCTTGTGACATACAGAGTGGATAGGCCCCGGATTGCTTGGGCCCAAGAGATGATGAACTGTTCTAACGCCAATCTGCTCATAAAATGCCCTATGCTGGCTTGGAGTTGAGTTCCTAATTAGGGCTCACCCACGCTCGTTACGCCTTAGCCTATTGCATAATTTGGAGACATTGCAATTGGGTTCCTATCCCTGCTTCTCATCTGTGTTGTAAAACACCATACTGCACCTCTGACAGAACTTGTGAGACCGGAGTGGGCTGCTCGTGCTGCGGTGCCTGCGCGGAGGCTGTGGGCAGCGGCAGGTGGGCCCTGACCGCATTATTTGGAGCGGAGGTTGGGGACGGCTGAAGCGCCTCAGGGAAGGAGAAGAGTGGAAAATCGTCCCAAACTAACAAATAGACAACACACACACCTCCAGTGATGGAAAAGACTAGTAAGATGCAGACAAAATCTACCATGACCCAGCTTCTGGAATGGTAGGGGGTGATCCATCATAGTTAGATTTGATGACGGCCATCCAGGGTTCCTGGGCGGAACTGGCGACAAAGATAGACTCAGTGGCCATAGAAAGTACATTTCCAAAGAGTGGACCTCTGAGGAGGAGTGGCAGATCGCGTGATGACCACAGAGGGGAACATGATGAAGCTACAGAAAGAAGTAACCACCCTCCCGGAGACGGTATCCTGTCTACAGAAATTGTCCATACGGTTTGAAGAATGTGTTGAAGATGCAGAGGGATGTTATAGATGGAATAACGTATGGTTTGTGGGTTTACCGGAGGGAGCAGAGGGCCAGTCTGCGGAACTCTTCCTTGAAGAGGGGCTTGGTAAAATCATGCACACACGACACATGTCAAAATTCTTCACGATTGAACGGGCTCATCAGGTCCTGGTTCAGCTGCGGCACCCAGGTGCCCCATCCGCTGGCCCTCATTGCCTGGCTGTTCAACTACAGAGACTGTGATGCAATCCTGCAGGAGGTGCGAGTGAATAGCTCACCAAACTTTGAGGGTCACATATTATCTATTTTTCCAGATAATACCCTGCCGGTCCAGAACCAACAGAAAATCTTTTTGGAGGTTAAAAACAGATGAGAGACCTTAATCTGTGACACAGCCTGATGTTCCCCGCGAAACTCTGTGTGGTACGCAATGGGAAGGTACACTTTTTATTCACTGCGAACGAGGTCAACGACTGGGTGGGTGCACTGGCTGGAACTTTCTTGCAGGGATCGGAGAGGACTGGAACACTGATACCAAGAGAGCAGAGACACTCGGCGCGCGTGTGAAAACGGGCAGAGAGGAGCAAACATATTGGCTCTTCAGGGCGCTCTGGGTGCATTGAGGTATGCTCCGATGGCACACTTAAGGACACAGAGGTGTTACCTCCATCAAGGGGTTATCCTGTGGTCAGACGGAGCGGCCCTGAGAATGGTAGATAGTACAGATGGGGGCCCAGTCTGAACTACACATGGTGCACAATCTAATTGATATACTGGGGCGGCCCCACAATGTGTTCAGTGGACTTCCGAATATGAGAACCTAGATGACAGATATGTATAGGGAACCAACATCATAAGTTAATTTGCATTGTCTCCTACAGTTACTCATCTATAAGTCGAACTGATAATAATAGTTATAAGATGTTGCTGGCGAAGATTGCCCTTACCCTTCTCTAGATTGCCCCCTTTATTTTTATTTTTCCTTCCCTGTTTCTCAATGGGGAAATACCTGGAGTTGACGTACTGTATGCCTGAATATGTGGGTGCTGGGTGGAGTATGGTGCGTGGACAGGGGTGGTAGGGCCCAGGAGTCTAGGAACTGTGGTGGTACAGCAGGGGAAATACCCTTGCGACTGCTGCGGTGTGCTGATCTCTAGCGGAGCGTTCTAGTTGTTTGGTTATCACTACTTGTATTCTTGGTTTGATACTCACACAAGATATTTTGTATGGGGCGAGAACCTTGGGTTAGTGTGCTGCCTACTTTGAGACTGGTAGGTTCAGGTTGCAGCCGATGGGGAAGGCGGAGTTACAAGGGATTGAAGTTTTGTTAGTTGTATGGTTACAAAAGGTAAATGATTGCTCAGGTGAATGGATGCTGAGAATTATGGTGTAGAGTGGCTGGTCTGATAGCCCGAATCCCGCGCTGTGGATGAGTAACTTGTCTAATGGCTGATGAGGTATTTAAAGTCCTGACATGGAATGTCAGAAGACTTGCAAGATTGGAAAAAAGGCGGAGAGTGTATGCATGCCTCAAAAGCTATCGTATCTCAGTGGCCCTTTTGCAGGAAACACAAATATGGGGTGGCTGTGTTCCCAGCCTGCACAAACGCTGGAGGGGATAGTTATATGAAACGTCAAACTCCTGACATGCATGGGGCACCCAGACATGGATGACTACAGGGGTAGCTTTCCAACACATGTCACATGTGCTAGACCTGGAAGGCCAATTTGTTATTTTGACAGGACTGCTAGATGGGCAAAAGGTGTGCTTTATAAATGTATATGCTCTCATTATTGACTGTGCACGCTATGACCCTGATGTGGCGTTGACTGCTTCCCCATGTTTGATGAGCGAAGTACTCCTAGCAGGCACTGTAACTGTGTGCCCAATGGACTGTTATACCTGGGAGGTCGCCTACCTAGTGCCATAGATCCCGGATCATTCCCCACTCTTGGTGAGCCTGATGTGGGGCTATACTCGCCCTGCGATACCATTATGGAGCCCACGTGCTGAGGATATGATGGACCCCCCTCCCCCCGTTTGCGGCCACAGAGCGAGAAGAGATCACCCATTACTTTCAGGAGAATTGGGGTAGCTCAAGTAGCAGGGTCCATGAATGGGACGCTATGAAGGTAGCGCTTAGAAGAGTCTGTCTAAAAAACACATATGGTGTCCGACAACAACGGACTTGTGACCTAACTAATAATGAAACTCAATAGCGGGACATAGAAATTGAACTACCATCGCAACCTCAGAGATTAGAGGTCTGGCGATGCATCCGCAGTACTCTATCGGATGATTGAAGAAGGCTGGAAAAACATACTTTTACTGAATATTACCAGAAATTGCATGCAGAAGGAGATAGGAAAGGGGCCATGTTGACATGCCTTATAAGACAACAAGAGTCCTGCGAGCTGATACTGAATATACAAGATAGTGCTGGTAAATTGGTAAACTCCCAGATGGCTATAAACAATTTCTTTATGACACACCTCAAAGCGGTATATGCAAAATGTAGGGTTGAACCAAATACTCTTGGGATGCCAGACTTAGACATCCCCATATTAGGTACCGAAGAGAGGATGACACTAGAAGCCGATATAACCAAAGAGGAGGTTTGTGCGGCACTAGGATGGCATAAAAGGGATGGTCTCCCAGCTGAATTCTTCCATAAATATGCATATATAGTGGTGGACAAGCTACTGGAGGTGTACTAACAGACATTGCACTGTGGACGCTTTCCGGACACCATGCGTGCGGCTATTGTGGTACTAGTGCCAAAGCCAGTAAAATAGCTGACAGAGAGGACGTCATGTAGGTCACTCTTACTATTGAATGTTGACGTTAAAATACTGAGTGGATTGTTGGCCGGGCACCTGCCCCTTCACCTGTCGATACTGATACACGAAGATCAATGTGGCTTAATTCCCAAGAGAAGCACCTTCTATAATCTGTGCAGACTGTTCCATGTTATCCATAATCCTGAATAGCGGGAAGGGTTATACTCACTGGTTTTTCTCGATATCGAGCAAGTGTTTGATTCGCTCTCGTGGGACTATCTATGGTGTGTACTGGAGAGGGTGGACCTTGATCCTAAATATATTTCATGGATTAAACTGCTATATGTAGAGCAAAAAGCTAAGATCCAGACAGGTGGTCTGGTGTCTGCAAGTTTTCTTTTGTATTGCAGCACAAGACAGGGTTTTCCCCTGTCGAACCTATTGTTTGCCCTGGCGATGGAGCTATTGGAGGTGCTACTTCACCATAAGCTTGAACTCTGTAGGATCCGAGTGGGCGACAACACACACATGGTGTCTTTATATGCCGAGGGCACCCTGGTGTACCTGCAAGACCCTCGGAACTCAGTGCCGGTGTTGTTGGAAGCCCTGAAGGACTTTGGAGCGATGATCAAGCTGTACGTGAAGACTAACAAATCACGCCTGTTGCTGCTGGGCGGCATGTCTGGGCTGGAGGCAGTTATGCTACCTCTAGTTGGTCTGCTCTGGGGAGTGGTGGTATACGATATCTGGGGATCAAGACTGCATGCGAGAAGCAACACTTCCTGGATCTGAATATAGGCAGAGTAATTGAGGAGCTGCATGCATCGGCACGGTTCTGGAAAGAACTCCAACTCTCCTTGATTGATAAAGCTGCATTGGTGATATTACCATGATGCTTTTATATCTTACAGGGCATGCTCCATGAGATCCCTAGATGATACTTTAAAGAATTGGACAGTTTGATAATAGATTTCCTGTGGGCCACTGCACGGAAACGGATAGGGCTGGCCATATTGAAGCAGACGTGGGAACGGGGAGGTATTGAACTTCCCAATTTGGAACTCTACTATTTTGCAGCCCACCTCCAAAATGCGATCCATTGGTTCGAGGCGGAAGACAACTGGGAAAAGAGGCTCATGGGAGGCGCACGTGGTAACTATATGCTCTCTGAGCTGCTTATGTACGGTGCGTGGACATCAACGACTCAACCATTCCTGGTACTGCAGATGGTCGCATTTGGGAACAGGTAGTTACGAGTGTACTGTACTGTGCGCCATATGCACAGGATATGCCAATCTGGGTTCTGAAACCCTTAGGGCTACAGCAAAAGTGATGTCAGTACAGAGATGGCAGGAAGGGGGAGGTGACGTCCGAGGAGACTTATATCTCAGTGGACAGTTTATTACGCAAGAGGATGAACTGGATTAATTTGTGTGGGGTACTGGACAGTATTTACAATACGCCAAGTTGTCGGCTACGGCCCGTAAGTTTTCGTCCTGTTTTCCCGACGAACAATTACCTTCGGAGACATTGGCTAGACTGCTCGACCTGACTTGAGGCTGCAAACTCATAACACATTTATGCAGGGCACTCCGAGAGGACATGCCAGAGAGAGTTCCTTGGAAGCATGACAGATGAGAGAACATGCTATGAGATGCCTTAACCGCACATGAATGGCAAAAAGTACACATGGGAGCAAGTACTGTAAGCTCAAATGCACGCTTTAAACTTATACAATATAATTATATACACCAGGCGTACCCCCATCCTAAAACGCTTCATGCTATTTACCTTACCAGAACTGACAGATGCCCGAGGTGTGGAACCCTGGAAGCAGACTTTCTGCAAGTAGTATGAACCTGACCTTCCATAGTGCCTTACTGGAATGAGGTATTGCGGAACCTAAATGGTGAGACTGGGAGGGTAATCCCATGTAACCCATGCAAGGTATTGCTAAGTCTGATATCAGCCCCTCCTAAAAGGAAACTTTGGTTTGGAGCTGGCGAAACAGCAATTGCCATCAAGTGGATTGGAGCACAGCCGCCTACAAATATGGAATTGTTACATGTTATGTCTGAATGGGCAGTGGCTGAGGAGGTTAGAATGAAACATACGAGATGCGATGAATGCCTGGAAGATTACGTATTAGCATGGAGACAGATACTGATTGAATTGCAGAATGTGGAGGAGGAGAAGGATGGCTCTGCTGATGCGGTATAAAGATTGATGCATTAGGTCAGGATACTAGGGAACACGACACAGTGTGAAGACAAAGTGGTTGTATCACACTGAATTGGCTAGAAGGTGAACCAGAGACCAGATGAAACTGGGTCAGGTCCATCCGCGGCGAGGGAATTGGGGTCAATACCCAATGATCCTAGTTAAGTTAACTATTGATATTAACAAAAGAATAATTCACACTTGTGTGAGCAATCAAGGGGGTGGGGGAGTTGAAGAACATCTTTTGTTTCTTATATTGTGATGTAATCCTGCATCTCTATACTTAAAGTGTTGTAATGATGTGGGAAATCATATACAACGTAACTGGAAACTAATAAGAAAATATGAAAAAAATCACTGCAGGGACTTTTGAACAACAAAAACAGTGCATGGTAAGGGCACACCTGCTTCAACAGCAAGTCAAGGAAACAACACTAAGTAAAATGTTTCCACTATAACCTATATTAAGAACAGTACAACCCAGATGAAACACAAGATCCACAATGCACTAGAACACTCTGTCATAGAACTATCTATATCGTTTGGAAGGTTAAAAGATCCACTGCATGTACACGTGCACAACACTCTCACAGTTGACACTGCTTAGACAAACTCTTCAACACCCAACTTCCAACTACAAACAATCAGGCAGAGACACACTTGAAATACACACAGGATATGTTGGAAAGTGGTAAGACCTCCATGCCCTTACCTCTATGGAACACAATGAACATACCCCACACAACTCTAACCCATCCACCAACACCTATATGGTTGTGGAATGCATTCGTCCAGTGAAGAACCTCTGCTGTATGGATCACAACTGCAGACACATGTCCGTACAAAGCACCAAGATGTGATTGGTGAACACTGTTCTATACAAACATCCAGTAAGATAACTCATTGTAACACAGAGTTTGTTAAATATCCATACATACAGGCCTTTTAGCAGCTTATTTGTTTGTGTAGCATTCGTTCTTTAGCTGTGAACCAAAGCTTTTGTGAAACTATGGAGAGTAAAACTAAAAACCTGTGTAAATAAATATACAATTGTGAAAGATCATGGCACATTTTACCAGGGGAAAGAATAGGATAAGAAAGGTTAACTGATAGAAAAGTAGAAAACTGGAATTTAGTATCGGATCTCATCTAGAGATCGTATGTTCACAAATTGTTGTCTCAGCTTCAAAATCTTATGCTTGTCTCTGTGGTGGTATGTAGGCAAATGGTTGTCCTTCATTCAAAGCATTTGGATCAGCATGCGACTTCTAGCAGAAAATAATTTATACAAAGAAAGGATAGGAAATGTTGTGCTCTTTGCCTCATTTAGTAACGGTCAACTCTTTTAGGTTTGACCAGGCTACAAAGGCATTTCATAAACACCACAAAGAAATCGAAAACGGCATACTTGAAAAATGCTCAAGAAAACGTGTAAATCAGCTATATTTGCTAGCTGTTATTTTTTGTTTTAAATTTTTTCAGAGAATCGTTTGCTCACAAAACACGTATTTATTTCTTTAAAAATAACATCTGACTAATAGTACAGCACATTTACCTACTTATTTACATTATACTTCAAGTAAGCATGTCATAATAAGGCAGAATATGCTGCTATTAGAAGGGAACACCTTCTTTTTTTAAGATGGCTTCCGAGTTCATCAAATAGAGCCCACCACATACTGAATACAATTAACCTCATGCACTGCAAAGCAAGTCCTCTCGAGAACGCAGACTAATACACCCATAAGTTTGATAGTAAGACAGAAATACCTATCTGGGCTTTCCTAAGATGCAATTGATAATGATTCATATCAGTAGCTGAAGTGGTTTGTATCGCTTTAACTGATGTTCTCTAGTAGACACACCAATTTGAAAATTTGTACTGTTTATGCATACTATGTGTGGGTACCTTCTCCTCTTGCTCAAATTAATGTAAGATTTATGGGTGGCCATCTTTGGTGGGTGTGACTGCCTACATTTAACTCTGAAAGAAAGAAGTACAGCTCTTTGGTGATTTACTGAAAAGGTTCAGCCCAATTTAATTATTTGAGATGAACCTGTAAAAATAATTTCTACTGTACCCCTATCCCTCACCTCCAATTACCCTATAACCTGGTTACTGTGTTCTATTTCTTTTTACCTCATATAACTTATATACCATATATTTACTGTGTTTTATTTTATTTTACTCCAGTTTATTTCATATTGTATTAAGTTCATTTCATGTATGCTGTAGGTGGCAGCTTGTTCTTGTATAACTGACAATTTTTGTGTCTGGTTTATACTTGATAAAAATGCTCTTAAAGTAATAAACCCATGACCTTCAATGTCCATTCATCAGCAGGGAGACAAAAGTGTGTAGTTTGAATTTTATTGTACTAACTGTTTATATATCTGTTGTAAACACAATATTGGTACAGGTTACCCAAGCCAGAATCATTATTATTATTAATTATTCTGAATTTCCTCGCTCTGGTTGCTGTGTATTAAAATGACATTCATTAAAAATATACAGAGAACAAAATGTAAATGGAAAATTTGTAAACCAAATATACATATGTTTCCCCTTGCAATATCATTTGTCTGTCATAAAAAGTCAGTAATTTGTGATTTCCTGCTTAACTACAATAGGAAAGTCTTTTAAGGGATAAAATATGTAAAAAAAATAAAATAAACAAGAAAACATACAAAACTGTTAAAAGTGAAGGAGCCATTAAAGAAGATTGTCCTTCTCTTTCTGTGGGTTTGTCTTTTTTAATTCTACACTTTAATGGCGCTATATAAGAAATATAATAATAATAATAATAATGTACAGAATTATGGTAGGTACCCTTCAGGCAAATAGATATCAATGCTAGGAGGTGCCGAAATCCATGGGTCTGAGTGATCCACAGCAGGCTCTCTCATATATTTCACACCCAGGGCTTGCGGTTCAATTTTCCTTGCATGAATTCAGGTCCAGGACATTCTTGCTTCATCACTGATTTCAGAATTTGTTTAACCCCTTAAGCGCTGCCGTTGGCCGTTGGCCGACGGCAACGCTACCTCCCCAGTGCTGCCGTCGGCCATTGTCCGACGGCATTCCACCCGCGCACGGAAACACCCGCACCGCGGCGGAATTACCGCCGCGGTTAACGGGTTAATGGTTACGACAAACGTTGATGGTAGTTTGCTAACTTTGCCATCTCAGTATGTGTACTTTGAAAAAGTGCACTGTCTTCTTTTACTCTGGAAAAAGCTTATGTTGATTTTAAATCCAATAAAGTAATAACATTAAAAAAGATGTCAGAAAAGAAAATGAAACAGAAAGTACAATAACATTAATTGTGAGCAGAAGCGATGGGTGTACAGGGAACCTCCTCAATTTACAGAACAACAAGGGTCAAATAATGCAAGCAAAAAATAAAACAAGCAGACATGGATATGGATGACATTGTGCAAATTGTATTTTAACTTTCTTATTATTTAATCGTAATATTTGTGCAGCAGTACAACCATGGAGAACCATCAATACCTAAATTTTCCAGGAGACCCAACAGAGATATCATAAGAAGCAGACGTTGAAAAAATATAACAGCACCACCAGCTCGGAGACTACATGGCTGGGTCTACAGAAGAAAGGAGAGCAGAGGGATACATAAAGAAACATTGTATCATGGCAGGGAGGGTGGAAAGGTTTGTTTACCGTGGACCTGGCGGAGTGAATGCTGCTGCCTACAGAGTGGCCGCCAGAAAAGAACTATAAAACAAGACAGAAAATGCAAACAATAAACAAATGATAATGATGATGATGATCACGGTACAAACAAAGGCATGCAAAGGAAAAATTTCAGCAGGAAAACAACACACACATGCACAACACCTCAATTAATTTTGCTTAGCTTGTCTTTTTTCACTTAGAACATCATCCATATGCATATATCACTACATTACCTTTCCACAAACAGGAAGCCAATCGGTCCTGTATTTTGAATGATGTAAGTGGCCAACCCCCATCCCATTTCATTTTACTTTTGCAACTTTGACTTTCTAATTAAAAAACGAATTATTAACTCTGGGAATGCACTTGAAAGGTCAGCTTTGTAGGGGAACCTATAAATAAAACTTTAAATGCATACAGTGTATTTCTAGCATATTTTCTCCTATGGTTAGTTAACTCCACTGATAACCTGTATGTCGCCTTCCGGGCAGTTAAATGCTCTTCGGTACTCTTAAGTTTGCAATCCTTTGTATCTGATTATGTTTGGTGCTTAATAAAAATATAAATTTGAAAACAAAATGGAGAAGACCAGAATTAACAAAATTACATATTTGATGTAACTGAAACATAGTACATAGGACTAAAGAACATTGCATTTAAAGGCTTAACACCACACATCAAATGTGATGAGCAAATATTAAATAATGTTTTTTTCTTAAAATGACTTCTAATAGCATCAGGGTTTTCAAAGGCATTTTAATGATGAAACGGTTTGTATTTGTCAAGTGTAGTCAGGGCTGCCCAAGATTATTAATTGCTTTCTTTTTTTTGGAGACGCACATGACAATGTTTTATCCCGACTTTGACCCTCCACCCTGTATATACTTATCAACTGCTACAAGAAAGTACATCCACTCAAGGTACTACACAAGATTGTCAACTCGGCTGTATTCCAATTCAGTCTGGCCTAGCCAGAGCCACTGTAGGTTTGTGTTAAGCTGTCAGCACAACCTCTCATTGTAGGATTAATATACCACTTTGTAAGTGAAAGGAGTAAAATACTACTAATACATCCACTATTCAGTGTTAAAAATGGACAGGGTCACCCCACCTGCATGAATGTATTCATTGTTATGTGTTTTTAGAGGAATACATTTTCATGCAGCCAGGCATATCTCATGACATTTGTGTGCCCCACAGTCAATTCAACTCAGGAGGTCTTATGCCAGTTATTCAGGAGAGGGCAGAAGAGTTATTATGAAATGCAGTAGATCTTCCTATGACAGAAATGGCACTATTTATCTCTTTTTCTGGCCTGTCAAACGATGGTGTCTATTGTGGAGTAGGCCACCTGAGAGTCAGTGCAGGTGCACCTAGTTATGCTGACCCTTTCCAGCAGCACAACACGATCTGCTGACCAGAAAAAGTACCAAAAATGTGAACTCGCTCACAGTTAATGATGGCTACTGCCCCTCAAACCAGGCTGGGGGATACTCACAGTTGCTGCAGATGGCCAGAAATATTCCAAGGACTTCACCAACTTTAAGAAGGATGAGGACCGACAGTCAGAATTCCGAGACTAAGAAGGTTGTGATCTGCATTACTCCAATGAACAAGTTACTTACCTTCGGTAGCACCTTATCTGGTAGAGACTCTATCTAGCAGCAGATTCCTTACATTAGGAAGTATGACCCTTCGCAGAAGAAATGTTATCAAGCAGCAAAGAAAAGCTACCACAGAGCCATTCACACAGCGCGTGCAGCTTATTTCACTGGGGAAATCAAGAGTAGTGGCAATCCTTCCAAAATTATGTTTTCCATACTGAAAATTTTGAAACAGCCTGGGGTCCCAGCAGTGCCTCCTACATCATCAAACGAGCAGTGTGAGGCTCTTGCCACCTTTATTGTTGAAAAGGTGGAGAAGATTTACTCGTCCTTTACTCACATCGTTACGAGTCCTGACCCTGTGCTGGGCCAGCCCCCTATTCATACTCTGGCTGCATTCCCACTGGTCTCTTTGGAGGAGTTACGGTTGGTTTGAACCAAGATGAAATCCAGCTCCCCCTCTGACCCCCTCAAACCTGACAAGTTTATGAGATTGTTACCTGTGCTCTTGTTACCTCTGAGCCAGGTGATCAACAAATCTCTGTCCAGTGCGGCTGTTCCCAACACTTGGAAGCAAGCAAGGGTGGTTCCTCTGCTTAAGAAACCTACCCTGGATGCTGCCAAACTGGTAAACTATTGCCCGATCTCCCTTCTCCCGCGGATCGCTAAGATCACTGAGACTCACGTCAACTCCATCCTTACCAGATTTTTGGAAGTGAACAACCGCCTGACATCTCTCAGAATGGCTTCCGCTCAGGCCACAGCAAGGAGTCTGGTCTCCTGGCTAACATCGAGCATCTCAGGCTTTTTCTAGATGAGGGAAGTACGTAGGCTCTAATTCTTCTAGACTTCAGTGCCGCATTTGACCCGGTCTCTCATTGGATCCTGTTATGTAGGCTGAAGGTGGCAGGTTTCAAAAGCTCGTCCTTGGCCTGGTTTGCCTCTTTTCTTTCCAACAGGGCCTTCCAGGTTGTGGCCCCACCGCTTGCCTCCACACTCAGTGCCAACAAACAAGGGGTCCCACAGGGCTCTGCGTAGAGCTACACGCTTTTTAACCTCTATGAGAAACCATTGGTGGTACTGGCGAGGAGCAGAGGGCTTACCACTGTATCATATGCTGATGATACACGGAAGGTGGTTGAAATTCTTAGTTTCTATGCAGTTAGGGCAGATCGAACATGAGCTACATACTTGACTTTATGACAAAAAACAGTGTCTGTCTTTTGTCTCTCTGTGTTTTCTTTGCTTGGTAGTATATATTTGGTGTAATTGAAGTACAGAATTACTGTTTAGTGTTGGTTAAAAGTACAGTGATTTGATTTTAATTTTTTTTCTTTTTGATGAGATATTGTCCCATGTAGTGTCAAATTATTGTTCACGTTTTTATTGAGAATTAATTTTTAACATTGATTGTTGTATGTAGGATGATTAAAGTTTCTTTTAAAAAACTAATAAAATATTAGTATTTACTTACCTTGGAATACATGTTTTTTTAATTAGGAACCTGTAAGTTCTAATACATGGGCTGTAATCTATGTGAGGGTACATAGACTGATTTTCGATTTTTCTGTCTACCAAGGGATCTTTCCTTTCTACTGGTTAAAAATACTTTAATCCCCTGGTCTGGTTAAAGGGGTCTCTCGCGTCTATTTTATATTTTCCATTCGTGCCATGGAGAACTACTTGGCTTTCCGTAGGGCTATTAAAACCCATATATTCCCCATAGCCTAGTGCCTTTTTCTGATTTCCAGCCTCTATGTTCTGCTTCACCGCTGGGATGCCTCTTTGCTGAGTTAGCTGTGTGCTATACAAAACATACTAACATAACATTAGAATTTATGTCCTTGTCATTTGCCACACTTGAAATGATGTACACAGTGCCTATACAGACGCCACCCCAGCGTGCTGACCTCAATTCAACAGTTTTTCTGTATCAGAAACACAGAGCCACGCTGAGGAAGTTATGACTAGTGTGCCAAGTGAGGTTCTGAAGGATCTCTGTAGTCGAGATTTATAAACAGTCTGCAGAACAGGGAGGATCGGAAAGAAATCTGTGGCTAGATATCAGATAAGGCATTACCAAAGGTAAGTAACTGGTTGATCTGATAGAGACTTCTAGCCACAGATTCCTTACCTTAGAAGAGATAGCAAAGCAATCTCTCCTTGGAGGTGGGTCTGCAGACTATTCATAGTAAAATGTTCTGGAGGACCAAACGGGTAAAAGGCCCGTCTCTCCGGACTTGGCTGTCGAGGCAGGAGGGTTTGGTAAGACGTATGTAGTGATGCTCACGTGGCTGCCTGACAGATGTCCAGAACTGGGACTCCTCTAGCTAAAGCAGTGGTCGTAGCTTTAGCTCTGGCAGTATGAGCTGTCAAGCCCTTAGGGTTTTTTTCTTGCCCATTGCATAACAGATCTTAATACAGAGGATAATCTACCAAGAGATTGATATTTTCTGAACTGCCTTCCACTTCTCCGCACCCACAAACCCAACAAAGAGTTGATTGTCCACCTGTAAATGTATGTAAATGTATAGGCATTTATATAGCGCACTACTTACCCGTAGGGACCCAAGGCGCTTCGACCGCTGCGAAACCCTTCCTGGCTTCCCTGAAAGATGGTCTCCAGGGTGAGACCAGGCATCCCCGGCGGTCTGGTGGGGCCGTTAGTGAAGATGAGGCAAGCTAATGCCCAGAGTTGCCGAGTGTGATCGCTGATCAGAGTGGGCACCGAGGCGAGAGAATTATCGAGTCCGCTGACCCTGGTCCAGAAACCTGCCGCGCCGGGAATCGAACCCTGGTCCCGGACCGTGGAATTATTTTGTGCAATCTATGTAGAATGACAACACTCTTTTTGGGTCCAGGCGGTGGAATTTCTCCTTTTCCTTGGTATGATGAGGGGAAGGGAAGAAGGCAGACAGTGTGATGTTCTGCCTAACATGAAAAGGTATAAACACATTTGGCAAAACGGATGCTTGGGTTAGAAGAACGAACTTGTTCAAAAAGGAAATGTACAGGGGTTAACAAAAGTGCTGTCCTGAGCGGGCGATTACGGTGCTGTTTGCTGCCCAAGGAGGGGTTTCCTGAAAGCTCCTGTGCCGACGGAGAAATCTGCCGCCCCAGGAGGGGTATTCTAATTGGGAGAATTGTTGCCGCCTAGCGTACGGGACTCCACTGACCAGGAGCCCGTGCGCTCTTCACCTGAGCCAGAGGGGAGGGACGCCCTCGCAGCTGACGTCACTATATAACGCCTATCATCTCCCGCAGTGCGGGACCCGCGCGGGACACACGCGGGACGAGCCGGGCTAAGCCCGGGCAAAGGGCGGGCCCTCTGTGGCCCTCAGAGGACCAAGGAGGACGGGACGGGCCACCCCCCCCTTGAATTCCGTACCAGAGGAGGTAAAGAGAGTTGAAATACCCTATACTTGCTGACATTTAATGGACACGTAGCTGTAAACACCAAACCTTTGCCTTTGTGTTGATGTCACGTATTACCCCTATCCAATTGAACGGAACCATGACTCAGAAAGGGGTCCCCAAAAAATCTGTCAACCAGAGGGGTTCGCGTAATGGTACACAAGACCACCACTTAATCAGTATACCACGGCCTATACCCAGTGATTCAGATGGGAACAATTCTTGCCAGGCTATAGCTAGCACCCCCAGTGAACAATCTCCCTCAGGAACATCTGGTATTCTGCAAAGCTACTCACTGTTAGCGGAACTAAACAATCTGTGTAAAACCAAGTATGTCCCAGCAGATTTGAGACCTAAACTAGATAGTGCTTCTCCCTGTACGGCTAAAAGCTTTAGTACTTTGCTCTACAATGAACTTGAGCAGGAATCCACCCTATTACATACAAAAGTTAACACTACAAGCGCAGCGCTCACGCAGACATCACCCGTCAAACGCAACTGTGACAAGGTTCAACATAACGGGAACGACCTAAAGGTACAAAAATTGCACTTAAGCCCTCCATTGACCGTCACTAACTCCCCCTCAATCCCAGAGTCTGCAGAAGAATTAGATAGTCTAGCACCCCCTCTTCAACTGGCTCTTACATCTCTGATTGAACCATTGCTCAAATCTCTTATATCGCCATTGTTGGAGAAAATAAATATCCTGGAGAATAAGCTGATGGAAATAGAGGAATTGATTAAGATTGATTTAATTCCCGCTAAAACCACCAAAATAACTAATCGCCATCAATCCCCTGTTGCCCCCACAGTGCCAACGCAACCTACACTATGCACCAATTTCAAAACACTACAACTAGCCCCCAATTAAACAACCCCTAAGATTGCTTCTAAACCGGAACTACCACAGCATATTATTGCTAGAGTAGAGAATAATAAAGTACCTTCCATACACCTTCCACCTGAGGCCATCCCATACGTGTGTGTTCTTTCAGGAGTACCACCACTCACACATGGGAAATCCGAAAGGCAACACGACTTACTAAATAAGGTAACCTTCTGGCTATCAAAAAACAAACCTCTGCCACCCGATCTGGATGGAACAATAATAAATGTTAGAAGGGTGGGCTGGTTAGGCTCCCTCCCAAAAGACATTCCTAGTGATCTAGTGTTGGTAAAATTTAGGTTTAGACATATTGTCCCGTACCTACGAACCTGGCAGCCCCAAGAAGATGATGGCCCAATATTGATCTGGGATTTACATGATTTTTACCCCAGAGCGCCATACATACCCTCCTTAAGACCAGAGGTAGGGTACAATTATAATTACGTGATGGGTAGAAGATCCTATGCTTCGAATAATTGTAGCTCCTCCGCTCTTAACCGCTTTGCACCAGTGTACAACATATATAAAAATGGAATTCTTTATTAACTTGCTCCTACTAAGGGTGAACATGATGTGAGGGTACTACTATAAATGCCTATCGTATGAAAATATGTAATTCTAAAGGAAAGTATCCCCACTGGAGAGCAAATGTTTTTATGTCTTTTAAACCAATGTCTTTTAAACTTGTAGACACTTTGTGCTATTGTATGTATGATTAATGTTTGTTTTTTAACTGTATGCTTTTATGATTTTAAACCAAAATCGAATAAAGCAAAACTGAAACTGAAACAAAAGTGCCTGCAATTTGCTAACCCTCCTAGCAGGTGTGATCCCCATAAGAAGACAATTTTGATGGTCAGCAGTCTTAAAGGGCAGCTGTGCATCAGTTCAAATGGTGAGCACATGAGGAAGGTGAGGACAAGATTCAGGTCCCCTTGGGACATGATGAAAGTTGTAGAGGAAACATTTGTTGCAAATCTTTAAGGAAATGAGTCACAGTAGGTGACTTGAACAGGGAAGATTGGTCCAGCAACTGCAAGAAGGAGGAAATGGCAATGGCAAAAATGTACACCTTCATCATGCCAACGCCTTGCCAGGCTAAGGACAGAACAAACAGCAGAACTTCAGACAAGGGTGTAAAGGATCAACAGATTTGGTAATGCACCAAGACACAAACTTGTCCCATCGGCAGGCGTAAATTCTTTTCGTGCCAAGATGACATCGCACATGCCAAGAGGGAGGTCAAACACTCAACTGTTGCAGCTCAATCTCCACGCATGTAGGTGGCAGTGGACAGGTTCGGGTCCAGAACCCTGCCTTGCGGCTGTGACAGGAAATCCTTCCATAGGGGGATCCTGATCAAAGGACAGATGATCGTTCACAAAAATGTGGGATATCAGATTCTCCTTGACCAATCCGGGGCCATTAAAATAACTTGGGCCGATCTTCTTGGTGTTGGTGGAAAGGAGTACAGGAATCCTGAGCTCCACTCAAGACTACATGTGTCTCCGAGCAAGAGCCGACTTAGAAAGTCCAGCACACAGAAGTGTTGACATTGCAAGTTCTCGGCAGTAGAGAATAGATCTAACCAAGGTTCTCTGCAATCTCTGAAGAGACCTTGAGCTACCTCCGAAAAGGGAATTGGCAGCTGAGTTCGTCTTCTCGGCCATTCGGAGAGCCTGCCAGATGTTGAACCACCATGAAAATTCCCTGACATTTAAGTCATGTCCAAAGATATGGCCTCTTGACACAGCGTCCATGGCCCCACCCTGTCCTGCATGTTTTAATACTGGGTTGGTGCACACAGCAGATATGATTGGGACAGGAAACTGTTTGGAGCAGCAATACTTTATGCTGACATAGCAGAAAGAGATGATGACTACTCGTGAGTGAATTTAACGAGGAGCTACACATATATAGCAACCTCTACTTTCACCAGAACCCATGTGTGGGTTGGAAATATCACCGCGCAGAAAAGCACTTCATTGGAATCTATAGCCCTGAGAAAGTCGCAGGATTACTGCCTATAGCGACAAAACACGTTGCCTGTTGTTGGCTGTTTGGAAGAAATCCGAATAAAGCGAGACAAGGATTTGAATTGAAGACGAAATTGTTGGCTTATACTTTCATTGTGTTACATATGTCTATCATTGAAAAAGAGAAACCTGGTTTAAATGTGTTCATGTGCTTAGGAGTGAAAAAAATTGTATCTTGAGAGTCTTGTCTCTCGTCTTATGGAGTTTGGTGGTTCTCCATTCCTTTAAGCACCGTGAAATCAATTCTGGAGTAAATATATATTTAGTGCGAATCTAACCTTAGGCGCCCTATACCTATAAGCATAACCACACTTCTTTTATTTTGCCACCATGAAAATGCCCTGACATTTAAGTCATGTCCAAAGATATGGCCTCTTGACACAGGGTCCATGACCTCACCCTGTCCTGCATGTTTTAATACTACATGGTGGTGTTGTTGTTTGTGAAAACCTGAACTAGCCTTCCCTTGTTTGATGGAAGAAAGGCCTTTAACGCCAGGCGAATTGCTCTCAACTCCAGTAGATTTAGGGGAAGCTGAGACTCTGCCAGAGACCAGAGTCCTCTGATCTCTCCCTATCCCAGATGGCTGCCACAACCCAGAAATGACACATCTGTCACCACTGTGAGCTTTGTAGGGGGAAGGGAGAGTGGACCGCCACTGACCCAATTGTGCTTCATGAGCTACCACTTATATAAAATAGAAATTACCTGGCCTCCAATGGCACCAATGGTGCAACATTTTGTGAAGTATAACCACTCTGAACGGGAGTTCGAATGGACTGTTCTATCTGGTTTGAAACCGTCACCACGTGGAGGTAACCTGGAAAGCCTTTTATCAAAGAGAGAGGCTTATTTAATTTTGAAATTTCACTGCACAACAAAAGGTTTAAACAAACTGTCAGAATTAAACCAAGCAATAACGTGATGCATTAGGAATAGAAGTCCCATAATGCCTTCAAATTTCTGAAAAGAAGTGCAACTTGACAAAAGAGGAGACAGTACACGCATACAGGAATGCGGATTTGCTCAGCTACTCGGCTGCTCTATCTGGTTTGAAATAGTCACCACTTGGAGGGAACCTGGAAAGCCATTTATCAATAAGAGAGGCTTATTCAATTTTGAAATCTCACTGCACAACAAAAGGTTAAAACGAAATTCAGAATTAAACTAAGTAATAACTTAATGCATTAAGACTACAAGTCCCATAATGCCCTCAAGCTCCTGAAAAGAAGTCCAACTTGATCAAAGAGGAGTCAGCACAAGCCCACAGTAATGCTTGTTTGCCCAGTTTCACGGCTGACGATCGAAGGATGATGTGAAGTCTGGCCAAATGTAAGTGTTCCAAAGCAGACAAGTTGGTGTTACGCTGAGCGATGTGCAAAATAAACCGTTTTCACAATACGCCAAAGTCAAACCACTCTGATGAGGAAGGGCGCTACAATGACGAGGAATGCCGATAAACGGGAGCGCATTTAAGCTGTACACCAGGAATCTTGTTAAAGGGAGGTGGAGCAGCAAAGACAAAAACAAAGATTATTAACAGAGATAGACTAATTTGTTTAAAATGACTCTGCATCACTGAAGAACGCCGCAAAATAGGAGTGGGTTCCAAATGTTTACTAGCGACCGCGCACAGGCTAGTTTAACTTAAACTATGAGCTACAGTGTAGCGAACAGCGGTACGCCCCCAGGATAATAAACACGCATTTGCGAAGCCTTCTAACTGCAGCGGAGGGCAAAGGCGCGTGCAGGAATGGTATTTGATAAAATTACATTGCAGAAAGCATCATTTAGCCGAAATAATGTTTAATGCGCATTGATACTTTAACGGAGATCAAAATGAAAACACAAATTTACGAGCACTTCAATTGGTTTGGCAGGCAATGAAGAATGCACGCTATTGAACTGATGGCCCAAACAAAAATGGACGACGTGACAGTGTAGAGTGACATATTGGAATAAAGAGGAAGCCACTTCCAAGTAAGAGGAGTGTCCAATATTGTTTTAACTTTACTAAAATAAATTTTGAACAACAGATTAGGTAATGGAATACAATACATATTTTGTAGGGTGAAGTCCAAATCTTCATTAACAACAAAAAGAAAAGAGCACCTGAAACAAGGAATGAAACATGCATGAAAATACTCAGTAAGTTTCCAACAAACCTGTTATGACAACGATTACATGAAATTCCAGACTTACACAACTTATCTCAATATGTTTAGGTACACGTGAGCAACAGAAAGAAAGTGCACACCAAGAGCGAGTCAAATTTTACAAATACAAGGTACATAAACTGTTGCCTAAGAATCCATTATATTTAGAAGAGAAGGGTAGAAATAGAGCTCTAATCTATGGTGTTGGTTCTCTTTACCCTTCCCTTTTTGTTCCCTTCCCATCTACGAGGGATCCATATTGAGTGGGTGTAACAACATAAAACATACCCCTAGAGAGAACCAAAAAATACTTATTTTCCCGTAGCGAGTCTGTTTTTGAGCTTTGTAAAACAAAAAAGTGTAAATAGTCTTAGCACAGGCAGCCTGTACTTCCTGTTGCAAGAGTGAGAGGTGGTCCTCCGTCAGCAGTTAGAGGACAGTGGGAAACTTGGCTGGGTCTGTTAGAACGGGAGTGCATAGCCTTGATGGACAATTTGAAGTACCCACTTGTCTCAAGTTATTTTTCACCATTGGTGCAGGTGGTACGGGATCCTAACGCCAAAAGGGTGCCCATAGTGAAAAGAGGGCAAACTAAAGAGGCTTTTGAATAGCAGTTGCTGCATGGGATTGTGGTTTGGGTCACCTCTGGCTCTGATTACCATGGCATTTGTGGGAGCAGCAGCCACAAAACAACTGCGATGTCTGCTGTGCGTGGTGGCTGGAGAGATCTGGACACAGCTGATAACTCCTGCTGCAGCCACGGAAGGGGTGGAAGGCAGACTGCGGGTGTCACAGGGCCATGGGGACTCACAATGACTTGGCAGTCGAAATTGTTCCAGAGCAGAATCTGCCTCGTCGCCACAAATGCATGTCCCATCAAAGGGCAGATCCATCAGGGATGTCTGGACATCCCACCAACTGCCAGTTGTCCTGAGCCAGGCATGTCGTTGAAGCTCCACCATTAAAGCAATGGTTCGGGCAGCAAGTCAGTCATATCGAATCCGCATATGATCATGAACTTTGCCGCATCTCTCCCATCAACAAGAACTTGGGACAGTGTGACCTGAGCCTCACCCGGGACCAAGGCAGCACTTGCGCAACCGAATCCCACACCATGTGAGAATAACAACCCAATAAGAACTCAATGTTCGTGGACCTTAGTGCCAGGCTGGTGGAAGAGAAAATTATCTTACCACAGGTATCCCCGCCTCTTGGATTCCACACCTCGTGCTGTGGTAGGAAATGTGCTGGGATTTATCCTGGAGGTTGGGGACTGGACCACCAGGCTCTCAGGGGTGGGGAGCTGGGAGAGGTAGCTGGGACTCCAGTAGTGGGGTGATGGCAGGAATCAATGGTCCTGTGCACAGGCGTGCCGTGCGGAGCTTGGCCCAGGCCCCAAGCAGGACATTTGTGAGGGTTGCATTACAGGATGTGATTGGTTCCGAGGAGAGATACCCCGGGCTGAAGCACCTCTGTCAAGAATTCAGTATTGACTTTAACTGTGGGCAGCGTTAGGTCCAGGACCTCAGACAACCCCCAGGCCACCATTGCGAAAGAAGCCCCTTTCTCTGTAGACACTATGGAAGGACAGAGGAGGCCAGTGTCTGGTGAGGTGTCCAAACCAATGGCATCAACGAAATTCTCATACCAGGTGTCATTGGCCAGACCCCCTCCATAGGTGTTCCTCAGTAAGCTCTACAGGAAAATTGTGTTCCATCTCCAATTCAGGCCGTGTGGGCCTGGTTGGCACTGAAGCCGACGGCGTGCGATGCTGGTCCGGCTCCATATCGGAGTCAGAAATCACAATGGGTTCGGTGCCACCGATGGGTGTAGGCATTACTGGAACAGTCCCTTGAGGAGGTAGCAAAACCACAGCTAAGGCAGGCCCGGATCTACCAATGGATCATGAAGGGCTGACTGGCGCTGAGGGCTGTAATGCCAGCGGAGCCCCAGTTGAAGACCCTAACCCATGGAGCCCAAAGGCATTCCAGAGGAGCTTGATCTCTCAAAGATGAGGGTGATGGCTTTGTAGAATTCACAAAGTTGGGCAGGGGTTGCACTGGCAAATCTGGGAGGAGATGTCAGATGCCCGCGTGCAAGAACTTGTAAACGGGGCCTGGATTTCTGGCATCATTCCCTTACATCATCCAAAGTGTGGAAGTGACTTGGAGAATTTGAAGAGTGCTTCAACTTCTTTGACTTCTTATGAGAATTGCCAGAAAAAGTCTGGGGTTGCACTGAGGATTGACGAGAACGTCTCCGGGAACAGTCCATAGACCTCCCTTGCAAATGGGACCTGGAGCGGAATGGACTTGCATGGAGAGCAGCAAAGAACTTCATGTCCCGCTTGCGGAGGGCCTTGGGGTTTACGGTGAGCACTCAGTGTAAGTCGCAGAGTTGTGGGCCCACTACAGATACACCAAGTGTGGGTCCGTAACTGACATCTGTCAAGGACAGGCTCCACAATGTAAACAGTACTATGTTCCAGTTTTACTGCCATGCTCCTGGATATGTCTTGTGAGTATTCTGACTATTGATTTTGGGTAATTAATGTTTTGGTGATGTAGGGATAGTTGATTTGTGTGAAATGTAATGCTAATGAACTACCGAATTACAGTACAATAATTCCCTAGGTATCTAGGACAACAATGTAAACAGTACTATGTTCCAGTTTTCCTGCCATGCTCCTGGATATGTCTTGTGAGCATTTTGTGTGCTTGCATTTCACCAATGCGGAATTATGTACACAATACAATTCTGCATTAAAAGAAGGCAGGGCCTAAATGTGCACCTTCCTATTTAATTGCCAGAGGGAAATATGTTTCCCTAGGAGGAAACCTCTACCTCTTCATCCCTACATAGTTTGAGAATGTTCAGTTCCTCCTCACATCCTGGCAAGGGATTTACTCTTGCGCTTGCTTGTAGCTAATCTCTAACCATTTCCAGTGTGGGAAGGGGTCATAGGGAGGTATGTGAAAGATTATAAACTGATGTGCTCGTGAAGATTCACACATTTTCCAGGAATTTAAAATATACTGTTGTTGTGTGGTAATCTTAGGGAAAAGTGAATGATTTACCTTTGCTAAATCATCCATATTGGGTAGGTGGAAGCTATAAATCCAGCTGTTTTTTGTAAAGTACTTAACCTCCAAAAATAGCTTGGTGGATTGGGCCGATTGACATTTACAGGAAAACATCAACCTTTCTTACCTGAAACGGACCCAGAGAAATGTTTCAGAAAGATGCAACATCTTTGGATAGAGAATTGCCTAAACCTTCACCAAATCTTCTAATTGAAGGTGTGTGGCTTCCAAGCACGCTAGACATGTTTTATCCACTAGTCAAGTCAAATGATTTATATAGCGCACTACATACCCAGAGGGTCTCAAGGTGCTTGAAGAAGGGTGGGGGAATTACTTGTCGAATATCCAAGTTTTAAGTTGCTTTCTGAATGCTAGGTGGTTCTGAGTGAGGCGAATGTGAGTGGGAAGTGAGTTCCAGGTTTTAGCTGCCAGGTAGGAGAAGGATCTACCTCCCATGGTGGTTTTGTTGATGCGAGGTACAGTAGCAAGGGCTTGGTTGGAGGATCGTAGCTGGCGGGAGGGGGTGTAGAAGGAGAGTCGTGTGTTAAGGCAATCGGGTCCAAGTTCGTAGAGTGCTTTGTGAGCGTGGGTTAGGAGGCGGAAAGTAATCCTTTTATTGACGGGGAGCCAGTGGAGGTTTTTCAGGTGACCAGAGATGTGGTCTTTACGCGGGATGTCTAGTATGAGTCTGGCTGAAGCGTTCTGAATGCGTTGGAGTTTTTTCTGGAGTTTTGCGGTGGTACCGGCGTATAGGGTGTTTCCGTAGTCCAGGCGGCTCGTGACCAGAGCGTGGGTGACAGTTTTTCTAGTTTCGGTGGGGATCCAGCGAAATGTTTTTTTGAGCATGCGAAGAATATTGAAGCAGGATGATGAAACGGCGTTGACTTGTCTGTACATGGAGAGTGAAGAATCCAGGTTGACGCCCAGGTTCCGTGCGTGGTCCGTCGGGATGGGTGCTTTTCCAAGGACCTCTGGCCACCAAGAGTCATCCCAGGCGGAGGGGGAGGTACCTAGGATAAGGACTTCTGTTTTGTCTGAATTTAGTTTTAGTCGGCTGTGCTTCATCCACTCGGCTACTTCTTTCATTCCTTCATGTAGGTTGGTTTTGGCCGTGTTCGGGTCTTTGGTGAGTGATAGGATCAGTTGAGTGTCATCAGCGTATGAGATGATGTTGAGTGTTGGCGTGCGATGACCGCGAGGGGGCTCATGTATACGTTGAAGAGGGTGGGGCTGAGTGAATATCCTTGTGGCACGCCGCAGATGACTTCAGTGGCTTCAGACTTGAATGGTGGGAGGCGGACTCTTTGGGTTCTTCCGGTGAGGAACGAGGTGATCCAATCCAGTGCTTTTCCTTGGATTCCGATGTTTCTGAGGCGCTGTAATAGGGTGCTATGACAGACTTTGTCGAAGGCTGCGGAGAGGTCGAGTAGGATGAAGGCGACTGTGTCTCCATTGTCCAGTAGAGTTTGAATGTCGTCTGTGGCTGCAATGAGGGCGGTCTCAGTGCTGTGTTTGGCTCGGAAGCCGGACTGTGAGGAGTCGAGGCATTTGTTGGTTTCGAGGAATACGGCGAGCTGGTTGTTGACAGCTTTCTCGATGACTTTGGCCGGGAATGGGAGGAGCGAGATGGGGCGGTAGTTTTTGAGTTCGGTGGGGTCAGCTGTGGGTTTTTTCAGAAGGGCGCTGAGTTCGGCATGTTTCCAGCTTTCCGGGAAGGTGGCGGAGTTGAAGGAGCAGTTGATGATGTCTCGGAGGTGTGGTGCTATGATGGAGTCTGCTTTGTTGAAGATGTGGTGAGGGCATGGGTCTGTGGGGGATCCTGAGTGGATGGAGTTCATCAGGCGGATGGTGTCCTCAGTGGAGATTGGGTTCCAGTCATTAAGGATGTTCAAGGGGGGTGAAGGTCCTGCAGAGGGTTGGGTGGGTTGGTCTCCGGGTCGGTTGTCGAAGCTGTTGTGGATGTCTGCGATTTTGTTGTGGAAAAATGAAGCTAGGGAGTTGCAGAAGGCTTGAGAGGGGGTGATGTCGTTGGAGTTGGCTGAGGGGTTGGTAAACTCTTTGACGATGTTGAATAATTCCTTGCTGTTGTGGGCGTTGTTATCTAGTCGGTCTTTGAGTGCGGCTTTCTTGGCAGACCGGATTAGTTGGTGGTGTGTGCGGGTGGCGTTTTTGAAGGCGTCCCTGGTGCTGGTGTTTGGACCTTTTTTCCAGGCCTTTTCGAGGGAGCGACAGAGTTTCTTAGATTTCTTAAGATCGTCGTTGAACCAGGAGGCGTTCTTGCTGCCTAGCTTGATTTGGTGTTTTTTCAACGGTGCTAGGATGTCGGCGCTGTTGGATAGCCATTGGGTGAGGTTAATGGCTGCTTGGTCGGGGTTTGAGGAGTGGACAGGGGGGTTTTGAAGAAGCGATGAGGAGATCTGGTCGATGGTGATTTTGTTCCAGTTTCTTCGCAGAGTAGGTTGAGGATGTTTGTGAGTTGTGGTCTTATTGTAGCTAAAGTGAACGCAGCTGTGGTCCGTCCAATGTAGAGTTGTGGTGTGACTGAAGGAGACATGTTTGCTGGAGGTGAAGATAGGGTCGAGTATGTGACCAGCGATGTGGGTGGGGGTAGTACAAGTTGTTTGAGTCAGAGGTTGGCGAGATTATCCAGAAGGGTGGTGGCGTTGCTGTCATTGCTCTTTTCCAGGTGAAAGTTGAGGTCTCCCAGTAGAATGTATTCCTCGGAGGGGAGGGCGTGTGGGGTGATAAAATCAGTGATGTCTTCAGTGAATTGTGCACGGGATCCTGGTGGTCGGTAGAGGAGGGTGCCTCTGAGTGTGGTCTTGGGATCGGTGTGGATCTGGAAGTGAAGGTGTTCGGCGCTGGTAAGGTTGACGTCTGATCTGGTTGAGATGCGGATGGAGTTCTTATGGACGATAGCGATGCCTCCTCCTGTTTGGTCGGTGCGGTCCTTACGGATGATCTTGTAGCCTTCCGGGATGGCAATGGTGATGTCTGGGGCAGAAGAGGCGTTCATCCATGTTTCTGTTAGGAAGGCGACGTCCGGAGAGATGGTGTCTAGTAGATTCCAAAGGTCGATGGCGTGTCTGTGGACCGAGCGGGTGTTGAGCAGGATGCATTTTAGGTGGTTGGTGTCAGATCTCTGTTTGGTGTTAGTGGGTGTGGAGTTGGTCTTGGTGCCGTCATACTTGCAGGAGTACCAGGAGAAGGGTCCATGGGTGTGTCTAGGAGCGGCTTGGACGCAGTTGGGGAGACGGCCGGGGTTTAGGGCTAAGAGGGTGGTGGCGTCGTATGTAATCCGGGTGGGGTAAGTGGTACAAGGGCCAGGGGGTCTGGCGCTGGGCGCGGTCCAGGCGCGGACGGGCGTAGACGGGCTTACCTTTGACGCACCTTCGGCGCGCATGGGGCACGACCGCTGCGCGTGAGCGCTGCGCGCAAGAGCATCTGTCATAAGTGAGAGGGGGAGGGGCGAGGGAGGAGCAGCTGGGAGGCGGGGGTGCGTGGTGGAGGGGGCGGGCTCTGGGCAACAACAACAACAACAGCAATGGCGGCTGGGGCGGAAGCGCCGACCGGGTCGGGTGAAACCGACCAAATAACTACGCGGGGCAGCTACACAAATGCCAATGCAGAGAGCAAAAATAAACAGACAATGAAGCAATTAACAACAAACACGGGCACACGATCTCAAGGCAGCTAATGCAGGGGTATAAACAAACAGATAAATAATGCAGAAATTAACAACAAACACGGGCACACGATCTCAAGGCAGCTAATGCAGGGGTATAAACAAACAGATAAATAATGCAGCAATTAACAACAAACACGGGCACACGATCTCAAGGCAGGACAATACAGGTGAAAAATACACAAATAATGCAGCGAATGACAATTTCTGTGGTTAGCAGCGGATCTGCGCATGTTTCTAAGCCTGGAAGTCACCAAGTCTCCAAGCTCAATCATCTACTCTACAATGTTTTTACTTGGCTGCAAGGGTCAGGTATAATCTGCTTGAGGATTTTACCTGTTTCTCTTTGATGAATCTTTGGTGTTCATTGCCACTTATAAGAAAGATTTTTGAACATTTATATTTCATGAACACCATGACAGATTATCTTTATTTGTATGCCATTTTTTTGTTTACATATGTATCTTTTTACTTCAACATGGTTTGAACCATCCAAACAAATTACTTCCTTCCAGTAATGCACTTCCTGGTGAATACGTTAACTGTAGATTCCTCACCTTGGGAATTTCCCCAGGTGCCAGACTGGATCTGGAAGATATTTAAGCATAGCCTCTGCACGCCATTAGATGGCATCATGTGGCTCTGTGTTGACTCCACTCCACTCCACCCCGAAAGTGACGACTAGAGACATATATAGGCACCAGCCATGTGCGGCACTGTCAATTTCTTTCTATATATTGTCTGCGCCGCTCGGATGCGGAACCCAATAGTAATTGAGCCAGCGTGTGCATCTCCAAGCCTTATTAAATAGACCAGAGCCCATTCCACAGAAGGGGAGGTGGATGGACTGTGAGATATCTGCTGTTAAGACTATCCACCAGAAACAACGCTAACAAAAGTAAAGTTTTCTACTGGTGGATACTTCTAACTGCAGATTCTCCTTGGGAGATACCAAAGCAGTATCGCCCAAGTCCGCGAGACTGTGGAATGGCTCAGACCAAAACATTCTGCTGAACGGCCAAAATGCAGTTCCCTGGCTGACAAGGCAGTAGATCTTGGTGAATTAATGCACAGATGTCCATGTTGCAGCCTTACAGATATCCAAGACAGGCACCACTACAGGTGCCAGTGTGGTGACTGCAGCCTTGGCACTGGTGGAATGGGCCCTCAACTCCTCCGAAGGCTGTTCAACATAAAGTAACATATTCTAATACAGGTAACTAACTATCCATCTGGATAAGATCTGGATAAGGTCTGCTTCTGCCCCACTATGCTTTTCTTTGCCCCAGAGAACTCCAGAAAGAGCTGATCATCCTGTAGTGTAGTTCCTATATTCCCAATAGGCTCTGTGCATTGGAATATAGGAACTACACTACGTTGGGTGCCATGTAGTGTAGTTCCTATAATCCCAATAGGCTCTGCGCATTGGAATAATATAAACAGCAGTGTAGACGTAGGACTGAGGTCGACTAGGTCTCTACTGACTATATTAGACTTAATTAGTTTTGCCAGCTAGCTCAGAGGTCACTAGAAACTTTCTTGAATGTTCAGGAAAGAGTTAACTCTCCGGATTAGACAATAAGGGATTAGCTTCTGACAAACATACAAACATGACAACTTTGCTCCCTCAGAATAGAATGTATCTCTAGAGTCGTGTGAAAACAATAGGCAGCTATTTCACTCAGTCAATCGTGCATACTTAGTTTCACCAGAGTGCAGAGAAATAGAGAGACAGGCATTTTTCAATAAAATGTGTTATTTTATTGAGCAGTCTTCTTTCTCATGCAAGAGAAATGAATTGCCACAATTGCAATACTTATTATGAATTAAAGTGCGTACAGTAAAAGTAGTATTATGAAATAATACTGTAAAAGCATAGATATGGTTTCTTAGCCATATGATACTTTAAAATAGATAAAATATATACATACATTAAAAAATTGACTAACGTACTCAACTGGTGCTTCTAACTACGCCTACCCCGGTGTACCTGACCTAAGCCTAATACTTGGGAAGGAGTAAGTAAGTAGCAGTTTAAGTTAAGTTAGTTAAGTTGGTTTGGCCAAGAATCGGAATCAAGAATTCTCTTTAAGGGTTTAGTCAGCTCCGTACCTTGGTAATAAAATCTGGGAGGTCTGGTATCTCTTTCTTCAGGACTCGCTCTCCCAGCAACCCGCAAGGGTGACTCGGGAACACCGGAGCTGGATTTTCTCGGCGTGAGAAAAAGTAGCTTCTCCAGCGAGTCAAAGGAGAGGGGCGGCTTCCGTGGGCTCTCGCATCATCTGGGCTCTCGGGCAAGTAGATAGCCGCTCTGCTCCAAACCACCGTGTGTTTGCTTAGGGCAACTGTTGGTATTTTATACCTGAAAGGTGCCGGGTTTGAGGTAAGGTTGGACATAAGACGTCACTAAGAACTAACAGTTCTTTCTGGACTCCAGGAGTTCTTGTTCAAATCAAAATAAAATCAGGGGGGAATTTCCCTGGCTGCTGGAGGCTTGGTTTGTTTAAAGAATGCGTTGTGCTTTCTAGGAGTCAATGGGAGTAGCCGTGCTGTGCTTTGGACTGCATGGGCTATTACTGAATATGGATATGATTCTTATGCCTTTATAAGGATATTATTAATTATAACCGCACAAGGGCATGAATCGGGAATATCGAATTAGGGTCCTAGATAGAAATACAACAATCCACTCAGTGGTCTTTGGTACAACTGATGTAAAAGCTGAACACTCTTTGTTATCCAAACAAAGGAGTCTTTCTTCCTCTTTTGGGGCACTGGAAGGGGAGTGCGAACAACATCAGGAGAGTGATGGAATGGCGGACATTAAAAGATTTCACAACCTTTGTAAGAAATTCTGCTCTGATTCTTAGTACCCGCCTGTCTCATGGGCGTTGGGTCTGTCGTAGGCTCAGTGGGAGGGTGTTCCATGTCTTGGGGGCGAGGTGGGAGAAAGATCCCCCACCAGTGGTTGTTCTTTGGATGCGTTGCGCCCATGCAATCAATCAATCATTTTTAAATCGCACTACATACCAGCGAGGGTCTCAAGGCGCTGGGGGTGGGGGGGGGGGGGCGCTACTGATCGAACAGCCAGGTCTTGAGTATCCTCCTGAAGGTCAGCAGGTCTTGGGCCTGTCGTAGGCTCAGTGGGAGGGTGTTCCATTTCTTGGCGGCGAGGTGGGAGAAAGATCTCCCATCAGTGGTTGTTCTTTGGATGCGCGGGACGGTGGTGAGTGAGAGGTCGACGGAGCGTAGCTGGTGGTTGGGGATGCAGAAGTAGAGCCATCTGTTGAGGTAGGCTGGGCCGGTCTTGTGGAGTGCCTTGTGTGCATGGGTAAGGAGCTTGAAGGATCTTGTTGACGGGGAGCCAGTCCAGGTTTCTCAGGTGGGGGGTGATGTGGGCGTGGTGTGGTACGTCGAGGATCAGTCGTGCCGAGGCGTTTTGGATGCATTGTAGTCGTTTGATGAGCTTGGTCGGGGCTCCCACGTAGAGGGCGTTTCCGTAGTCGAGTCTGCTGCTGACGAGGGCCTGGGTGGCTGTCTTTCTTGTATCTGTCAGGATCCATCTTTAGATCTTGCGGAGCATGCGGAGGGTGTTGAAGCAGGAGGAGGAAACGGCATTGACTTGTTTGGTCATTGAGAGCGTTGAGTCGAGGATGATTCCCAGGTTGCGTGCGTGGTTAATGGGTGTCGGGGCTGCCCCCAGTGCCGTCCGCCACCAGGAGTCGGCCCAGGCAGAAGTGTTGGAGCTGAGGATGAAGACCTCCATCTTGTCCAAGTTCAGCTTCAGACGGCTGGTCTTCATCCAGTCGGCGGCGGCCTTCATTCCTTCGTGGAGGTTGTCTTTGGAGATGATGGGGTCCTTGGAGAGGAAGAACATCCTGTAGTGGCCACTAAGCCTACTCCCACAAGTGAGGTGCCACGTTTACCCGGAGACTTGAGGGATTTGTATGTGGTAGGTCATTTGTGGCTTTCTGCAGATTCCAGAACTTTCCATCACAGAAATGTGAGGAAAATGTATGTTTTTGGTCAAAGTTTTTGGATACACAAGTCACCCTACCCTCGATTCTCCTACATGTCTAGTTTTAAAAAATGTGCAAGTTTACTAGGCTTTCCTAGGAACCGGCCAACCTAGGGCTCAAAATCCAAAGCTAATCACATTGCAAAAACAATTCTGTGGAATTATGTACTGTGTCCTTGTTGCGTTTTGGGGTCTTTCCTGTCACAGGCACTAGCCCTACTCACACAAGTGAAGTACCATATTTATGTGAGACTTGTTTTATTGCTGTGTGGTAGGAAATGTGTGACTCCCCACAGAGTCATGAAGTTTTCGTGAGGAAAGTTTGTTTTTTGATCACTCTTTGAGGTTTGTAAGGGCTTCAGAGTTTGGTAAACCTGGTGGGAGCCAGACAAGTCTACCCCACCTTGGATACCCCAAGGTGTCTAGTTTTAAAACATGTGCAAGTTTGCTATGTTTCCTTTGGCATCGGCTGAGCTAGGGACCAAAATCCACAGCTAGGCAAAATGCAAACAAAAGGGTACGTTTTCAGGGGGAAAATGTGATGTGTTCTTGTTGCGTTTTGGGGCCTTTTCTTTCGCATGCATGCGCTGGCCCTACCCACACAAGTGAGGTACTATAATTAGAAGAGACTTGGGGGAATGCTGGGTGGTAGGACATTTGTGGCTCTTCCCAGATTTCAGAAGTTTCCTCACAGAAATGTGAGGAAAATGTGTGCAAAGTGTGTGGCATTGCAGCTAGACATCTAGTAAATGTGCACAGAGAAAGTATAAGGCTTTCACACTGAGGGCCCGATTCACAAACGTAAACTTAGACCTGAAGTCTAAGTTTAGACCTGAAGTCTACGTTTAGACCTGAAGTCTAACTTTACACCTGCAGTCTAAGTTTAGACCAAAGGTTTAACTTTACTACTTTTCGGTATTCAAAAGGGAAGTTACTACTTGCAACTTTACTTGTAGTAAACGTCTTAGTAGTAAAGCTACTACTAGTAAAACTACTAGCAGTAAAGTAATAGTAGTAACTTACCTTTGTGAATACCGAAAAGTAGTAAAGTTAGACTATTGGTTTAAGTTAGACTTTGGTTTAACTTTCCCTTTGTGAATCGGGCCCTCAGTGTCACCATATAGTCTCCCACTGTTAGGAGTGGGGTGCCATCTTATAAGATGACCATCTTGAAATTATCCAGTTAGATGTCGCAATTCAACACTGGTTGATGATAGTGTCTGGTCCTTCTTAGGAATAATTATAGTATTTGCACTCCTTTCTCTTGTTGACTAATTGGTCCTACTTCAATAGCCCCTTTTTGTAGAAGTGCCCTTGCTGATTTCGTAGTGACATTGTGGAAGATTTGAAGGAATACTACAACACTCTAGACAGTGGTCAATGTCAATGTGGATAACACCCACAGGTTATGTCCTTCCATGCCAGAAGGTACAACCACAGATTTCCTCCAACTGTTGGAATCAAAGGTTTGTCATGGCGGTCAGGGGGAATAAAAGGTTAGCCACTGCCCTGTACAACTGTGTGTCACCCATTTCCACAAAAGGTGCTTCTAATGTATTGTCCTTGCTGCTCTGACTGTTGGCCTTCTGTGAAAGGCTGGTAATACAGAAAGGGTTGTCAGGTGGTACCAGTATGCAATTTTGGTGCTGTGTGTTTTTTATGGTGTTCGAAACTCTTGCTTGTATTGCTGATGGGGAAGGGCACCCATAGCTCTGGTGGTATTGGTATTAAGTGGACAAATGGGGGTAAGTGGACAAATGGGGGCAAGAAATTATGTCCCTGCTGCAACTACCATGTGGAAGATGACCCCCACATCTTGTTTGTGTGCCCTGCTTACCAAAGGCCCAGAAAATACTGGATAGGGCCGCTATGTAAGAACTTGGGGTTCAGAGAGTACGCACAGGCATACAGGATTTTGAAAACCAGCACCCTGGGCCACATTGTGTTTGCTGTTTCAAAATTTCTTATGGCCATATGGTTGATCAGAAAGAAAAGACTCACTGAAGCACCATGAACTTTGTTCTATGTAATTTTAAATTACCCTTGCTGGGAGAGTGGATTTTATGTAAATGTATTCTATTAATAATGTATTTTAATGTCTGTATGTTGCACTGCATCTTTTATGGTCTATATGACCAAAATAAAGAATTTTTGGAATTGGTATTGGTGTCCTTATTTATCTTCTCTCACATAGTTTTTACCTACAGCCCAAAGAGGTGTTTCCCATCAAATGGTAGGCCAATGACATACTGTTCTGCTATGAGAACAGGTCAGAAATACAAAGCCAGGCATGCCAACATATCAATGTGCAAGTATTCGTGTTACTGCAGAATCTTTCCATCTAAGAACATCTAATATTAGCACTGGAGATGACTTTCCTCATTCTCTTCTCATTAGCACCCATTTTACCTTCATAAAAGGGCTAATGATTAAGAAATGTGACACTGTGTAGTTGCTACCATGGTGATGTATGTTGCAACCAATTGCATTGTTTTGCTTTATTTATCTGGTGGCTAATATCACCTGACTCCTGCATGAAAGCCTTATTATGGTCAGTTTTCACTAAAAGTGAACTAGGCTCTACATGTTTATGATTAAATATTGGGCCCTCTGGCCCAGCTTTCATTTGGTCTTATCTACCCTCTGTGTTACCACTCTGATATTTACTGGTTCTTGAATGTTCCACATTGTTTTAAGTATTGGAAGGAACTTCATTTTACACTCAGTTATTGTATCTCTATGAGAAAGTCTTCTTCCTCTTCCTCTATGTGCAATTGCATCTTATGATGTGTGGCAGCCCTGAATAAAAGGCAGAGGTGTCATCAAAAGGAGAGGCCCTTGCAGGGTAAGGTTCCAGAGATGGGACATCTTGTACATCCACTCTGTAATCCCACCAAGCATCATCTTGTTGTTTTATGAGGTGTGGTTCATCGGGTGAAGGTAGTATATCGGATGGGTGCTCTTTCTCACAGAGTGACCAGACTCTACCCAGTGTGGTAAGGAGGGATGTGCTGATGTTGTAGGTGTCATATCCACTTGTAGATGTAATATGTGCCTTCCTTTTCTTAGATATAGGGAATCCCCTTATATTCTTCGAAATGGCTTCCTTGAATGTGAGTATGTGTCTTTGGGTGAGCTGCTAAGTTCTTGTGATGGTCTGGTAATAATGTGACTAGCATCAGGGTCTATGTAAAAGTTTCTTTGCTGTGTATCTGGATGAAGGTCACTTTCTACCAGTGATTTGCTCACCGTTGGGTATGTCAAGTATCAAAGCTGATTTCCGTTGGATGGTACATCAATGCCATATCAGCTCTGAGGGGTTGCTTCTCAGTTTTAAGCAGCCTCCAGTGTTTGTCTCTGCTTCAAATCCCCTGAGATGTCAAGGGTGCTTTTCAGCACTGAATAGTCTCAACAATAATGGCTGGTGTCTTCGAAGGTGGTTGGTCAGGAAAAGCATGGTACTCTTGAGGCCTTTACTTCCACTGTAACCAAGGGTCTTTTTGAGGTTGATCCCCAAAGGCAGATCCTCTCTATGAACCTGTTGAGTTTCCTTACTGTGCTTGGGGTGCTGTGATCGATCCTCGTTGTGGGTCTCGAAATCTTGGATGTCATCTTTGTGTTCTGTGTGGGTTTCGATCGGGACTGTGAAGACCTATCGTCTATAGAGTCAGAGTCCCAACAGGACACAGAGATAGGACTAAATTTCCCTCGGAACTCCACAGTACCAGATGTTCCCACATGTCTTAGTCAGAGTGTAAGCCATCAACATTCTAAGCTACTACACTAGAAGGGGAATAAGTAGACTATTGATGAACATGCTATCTCCCTTAGGTAACGCTCTTTCTGGTGGATACTTATTGTAGATTTCTCACCTTGTGAATTTCCCCCAGGCATCGGACTGGATCCGGAAACAAAAAAGGAATATTCCTGTGTGCCAGTAGGTGGCTTTGCACTGATGTTGTTCCGCACTAAGATAGATAAGTGGAGCCATGTATAAGTGCCACCCTTGCATGCTGACGTCAGTTTCTTTCATAGGCTTGTCCACGCCCGCAGACACAAAGCCCATCTGCAAGTAGGCATGACTAGTGTGCATATCTCTATTGGGACCTTTCTAGATGGAAAAGCAGTCACAGAACGGGGAGATGGGAGGGTTAATGAGGAATCAATGACTAGGTGCAATCTCTTCCAGAAAGAGCAATACTGAAGGTAAATACTTGTTTTTCTGATGGATACTTCTAACTGCAGATTCCTCACCTTGTGAGCAGATATCACTGCAGTACCTCCCCAGATGGTGGGTCAGTGAACAAAGCAAAAAGGCCGCAAGAACCGAGCAGCTAAAATGCCCATCCCAACAGACCTGACTGCTGAGACAGCATGCTTCACGGATATGTGTGCTGGCGCCCATGTAGCACTCTCACAAATGTCGGGGAGAGGCACTTTGCATGTCAACACAGATATAGCAGCTTTGCCTCTGGTGGAATGAGTTCATGTGTCTTCTGGAGGCTGATTCTTAGCCAATGCATAGCAGATCTTTATGAAGAGAACAATGCATCAAGAAATGGTCAGTTTCTGCAAGCCTTACCCTTTTTAGCCCCAGAGCATACTGCAAAAAGCTGATCATCGACCCCTTGTTCCTTGGTGTGAGCTATGTAAAAGCTGGCTGCTCTCTTGAGCGCCATATGGTGAAGTCTCTATTACTCCTTCAAGGGATGAGACGGAGCCAAGAATGCTGGAAGGGTGATAGGCTCCCGACATGAAAACGTGCAATCACTTTTGGCTGAAAGGCAGCTGGAGTCCTCAACACCAACTTTCCTGGGAAGAACGTTGTATAAGCACCGCGGCTGGACGGAAAGAGCCCAAAGCTCGGTCCCATGCCGAGCTGACGTAATAGCCATCAAGGACAAAAGGTGTAATGGTCAACTTTGAACTTTCTCAAAAGGGGTACATATTATAATTGTAAGAATCAAATTCAAGTCCTACTATGGCATAACAAAGGACTTTGATACAAACAATTGTTTCAAACACTACAAAAATCGCATCACATTAGAAGATTTAAACAAGGAAGGCTGATCGAGCCATCACAAAAAAGCCAAAAGGGCCAATAAATAATCCTTAACAGTGCCCACTGCAAGTCCTTGCTGGATCACAGGCAAAATAAACAGCAATACTTCAGACAGTTTGGCTTGTCTATCTGTGGGTGCCGCACTAAGCCGCAAACATGTTCCAATGCCTGGTGTACACAGACTTTGTAGAAGGATGCCTGGCCGCCAAGATGACATCCACAACCTCAAGAGGAAGTTTAAATGAAATCAAGTACCGCCCCTCATTCTCCATGCATGGAGATGCAGGTTGTGCAGGACAGATGCTCATGCCTAGGTGTTATCGGTCAGTCACAAAGGGAGGGACAGCAAGGGCTATTTTTAACGGGGTCCAGCGCACATACCCAGAACTAATAAACAAAAAGAAGTACGCAGTTCCCCAGTGGGGGAGGTTGGAGGTGGAGGATGAACCAAAGTGATGGTTGGAGGCACACGTAAAGGGGGGGGAATCCCTTTTCGGAACTAGAACCCTCACACACCCAGCAAGCTAGGTGTCATGCTTCATCATATGGGTTTGCTCCTCGTCGGGTCGGCAGTGCAATACCTGACGGGCACCCATAAAGGGGCTCTTTGGCGGAGATCTTTTGTTACTGCGGTAATGGTGCCGTGGGTGTGAGGGCCCTAAGTGGAAGTGTAGATGTGGATGGGCGTGTATTAAAAAAGGATAGATAGTCCACTTGAAAATTTTAATGTCGTGGTAATCTACCTTATTAAAAAAGTGAAGAGGGGCTGCTCGCTGGTTTCAGGATCCAGGGGAGCAGTGCTCTACTCTATATTGCTGGTCAACATGTTTCATGCTAAGTGTTCGAAGATACAGTGCAATTCGTCAGGACCAAGGGAGTTGCTATCTACACATTGTGGTATGGGAAGTGTTCTACCTACCACTGTATTCAAGGGCGGACAATTAGTCCCGCCTCTTCTAGTGAGACCTACATGGGGATGACAAAAAACACAGGAGAAACACATAGTAGTGAGTGACGTCATCAGTCCGGTCCATCAGACAATGGTTCATCAGGTTTGTGTAGTACCAACCAGAATCAAGGGGGGTCATTTGACTCAAATAATAGCAATTTAAGAAAACAGCCGAAGACTGGTTCTGTACAAAATGCAACATGTATATTACTGGTGGCAAGATTAGAAGTAAGGGAAGAGCTTCTCACCCTACTTGATAAAGCTACTGGCTTTAACGGTCTTCTCTGTCACAATATAATTTATTATACCAAGTGTACCATGAATAAATAGTAAAATTTCACATGATCTATTCTTTTGACTTTTGAAGATTGATGTAAATATTTATACAAGTTACCCTTCTTTCATAAACCTTCATCAAGAACAATGGAATCAAGTAGCAGAACGCATCGCACTAGTTATTTTATTTTTAAAGTATTGGCATCTAATCTGTATATACACATTGGACTTTTAGGCTTTGTGCTTTACCTAGCCAAATGCATTCACAATTAAGTAACAATTTGTCAGGGTTTTAGTGACAAAGGATACAAATAAGTAGCCCACTTTCTCCTTTCAGGTTCAGAATCAGACTCTCAGGAATTCGGGAATGAGGCTGAGTGACACGATAATACCCTTGTGCCCTCTTTGGAGTTCAAGAGTGGCAGGAAGAGGCCGATTGTCACTTGGACTTCTTGAGTTTTTTCTTTGATTTATTTGAGATTCGACTGCAATGAAGATCTGCAGCACAAACAACTTTGGGAAAGGGAACTTCCTTTCGACTTTCGATCAGTCACAGCATGGAGTCGTCCAATGTCTGGTGATGTAGAGTTTCGTCTCGTTGGCCTGCATGGAGTTCGGATTTATCTGGGCGCAGTCATCACAGTCCCTGGAGTTGTGATAAGACCCCAAGTACAACAGGCATTCCTCGTGGCGGTCTGTTCCAGACAAATCTGCGTGCAACAGTCCCTGCAAGCTTAAACCCTGTTGTTTTGGGAGGTGATATATTTCCCATGCACACTTGAAAAAAAATTAACATTTGGAATTAAACTCTTGTCAAAGATGAGTAGTTCCAGATCCATATCGGAAGGTTTCCAACGGAAGGAGCTGACATCAGTGCACAAGAGTGGTGGTTATGTAGTATGGCCTGGGCCTTGCTTGCACACATTGCTATGTTGGCATAAGCTTATTAGAAGTTAAAAGGAATTTTGCCACTTTGCAGCTTTTTGCACACAATACTACATGTAACTGTTGTTGGAAGTTAGGCTGCTTGATTTTTTCGCGCATGAGAATGGCTTGTTTTTAACTTCCCTAGACTTACAACGTAACCTCGGTCTGTACACTGTGTGTAGGAGCCTTCAAGGTCACCATAACAATGTGGGCTGTTATTCAGGTTGATCGGCCCGCTCTAGACATAACACGAACACAGCTGCAGCTAACTGAAATTCTAGCGCCTTTAATATTGCACTGCATGCATGATTTTGGCACTTGGAGAAAATCCTTTTCCAGAGAGAAAGAGCTTTGCTGATCCTGATGTGATTCACTTCTGCTGATCCCATTCAAGCCTAAGAGACCTTCTATTATTATTATAAAACCTAGTTCCTAGCAGGGTAGGGTGGTTCACAAGGCGCTATTGGACATGTTTCCACTATCATTATAATATGATTTCTCCCTTTGTGTTTTATGGAATTGTAACAATGCTGATCGTATTAT
This sequence comes from Lissotriton vulgaris, assembly GCF_964263255.1. Lineage (NCBI taxonomy): Eukaryota > Metazoa > Chordata > Amphibia > Caudata > Salamandridae > Lissotriton > Lissotriton vulgaris. Next base: position 533,633,482 of record NC_141696.1, read on the forward strand.
TTTTATTCATATGCCTGCTTATGTTAGCAAAACTACTGCATCTTAGAGCACGTCGTTAAAATAAACATTTTAAACTTTTCTGTGTCTCTAATTACTCACGCTGTGGACTGGTATGAGAATAAAATTGAAAGAGTGTTCTTGATTCCCACCATTCCTGAGAGTATCCAAAGTCGCATGTTCTGGGTTGTCTAAATATTGGTAACTTTGTTATAGGACGGAGAGCTAATGAGACACTGATGCTAATCGGTTAGGGGTTCTAGGTACTGAGGTGACTTTTTTGGTACACCACAATTCCTGAGGTCCTGGGTCTCTGTGCACAATTCTGTGTATGAGCAGAATCCCCGCAACAGTTATATACAATGCTGCTCTTCACTTGTAGCGGTACAAAAGGGGGTGGTGATGGTATTGCATATATAGATAGCTATATATTGCATATGCATATAGCCATGTCTGAATTGGGGTGGCAGAGTGGGCTAAAGAACGGTGATGGATTAAACCCAGATCTTTTGACTGGGTGTGAGTGTTTGATTTATTCAGATGCTCCGTCCATCACCACCCCCTTTTGTACCGCTTTTGGCCGCCATAAGTGTGGCAGGGTATGCTCAGACGTGAGTCCCTTGCTCACTTTGCCACTGGATTCAAGCAAGCCGGGCTGAAGGCGGCTGGAATGCCAGAAACCGGTCTTTGGAAGCTTGTTTCCGGTCCAGGGAAGACATGGCTTGGCAGTTCGGGCTGGACTGTTCCCATGAGGCACAGGGTCAGACTGATTTGCATTTAGCCATGTCTGAACTGGGATGGCAGAGTGGGCTAAAGAACGGTGATGGATTAAACCCAGATCTTTTGACTGGGTGTGAGTGTTTGATTGATTCAGATGCTCCGTCCATCACCACCCCCTTTTGTACCGCTTTTGGCCGCCATAAGTGTGGCAGGGTATGCTCAGACGTGAGTCCCTTGCTCACTTTGCCACTGGATTCAAGCAAGCCGGGCTGAAGACGGCTGGAATGCCAGAAACCGGTCCTCGGAAGCTTGTTTCCGGTCCAGGGAAGACATGGCTTGGCAGTTCGGGCTGGACTGTTCCCATGAGGTACAGGGTCAGACTGATTTGCATATAGCCATGTCTGCACTGGGGTTGCAGAGTGTGCTAAAGAACGGTGATGGATTAAACCCAGATCTTTTGACTGGGTGTGAGTGTTTGATTGATTCAGATGCTCCGTCCATCACAACCTCCTTTTGTACCGCTTTTGGCCGCCATAAGTGTGGCAGGGTATGCTCAGACGTGAGTCCCTTGCTCACTTTCCCACTGCATTCAAGCAAGCCGGGCGGAAGACGGCTGGAATGCCAGAAACCGGTCTTCGGAAGCTTGTTTCCGGTCCAGGGAAGACATGGCTTGGCAGTTCAGGCTGGACTGTTCCCATGAGGCACAGGGTCAGACAGATTTGCATATAGCCATGTCTGAACTGGGGTGGCAGAGTGGGCTAAGGAACGGTGATGGATTAAACCCAGAACTTTTGACTGGGTGTGAGTGTTTGATTGATTCAGATGCTCCGTCCATCACCACCCCCCTTTTGTACCGCTTTTGGCCACCATAAGTGTGGCAGGGTATGCTCAGGCGTGAGTCCCTTGCTCACTTTGCCACTGGATTCAAGCAAGCCGGGCTGAAGACGGCTGGAATGCCAGCAACCGGTCCTCGGAAGCTTGTTTCCGGTCCAGGGAAGACATGGCTTGGCAGTTCGGGCTGGACTGTTCCCATAAGGCACAGGGTCAGACTGATTTGCATATAGCCATGTCTGAACTGGGGTGGCAGAGTGGGCTAAAGAACGGTGATGGATTAAACCCAGATCTTTTGACTGGGTGTGAGTGTTTGATTGATTCAGATGCTCCGTCCATCACCACCCCCTTTTGTACCGCTCTTCACTTGTAGAGCGGAATGATGTCAGTGCGAAGCAACCTAACAAATTCTACTTGCACACAGGAGTACTGCTTTAAAGTTTATGGATCCAGTCTGATGCATGGGGAATGTGGTCAAGATGAATAATCTATGCTTAGAAGTAGTCATCAGCAGCTGTACTTCTGCATAATGCACCCACCTTCTATTGTGACAATGCTGAACTGTCGCTTTGAAGTTGAAGCAGTGACATGTCGAATAGGCGTTCTTGGTGTGGTCCCTGGGTTGCAGTCCCGATGTTGGTCTGACCATGGGAATTTGTTGTTGCAAGAGGAGCAAAATGTAAATGGAGTATTCGCCATATGCTAAACCAAAAAAGTGTCATTCTCATTCTCATAAAAGCAGGCGCTAGGCCTATTGAAAACCTGATCCTGAGATGGCTGCAGTTATCTGATGCTCCTCAATGCCATTTTAACTGACGTTATCCAGTATGCTGGAATAAAACTTTTTTTTCCTGATTTGCAGCTGTAACAAAGCTAGTATAGACTCATCCAAGCCCAATTGTGGAAAATACCCAATCTGAGATAGAGTCTATGTCATGGTGCATTGTGGGTTACATTGAAGGTATCATGAGTCACCACTAAACCAAAATACGTTCAAAGACAAGCATTTGCGATGCAATGCATCTCACATTTGTGAAAGTTAGAGGTATTGGCATTGTAAACAGCATATGCATGGAAAGTGGGCGAAGCACTGGCAGGCACCACCAGGAAGTGCTCGATGTAAGTAAATAGCCACCAAAGAAGATGGCCTCATGAGTGATGTGCTCCAGCAGCAATGGGGGAAACATAAAAAATGCGGACACAACCCCAATGTGAACCTAATGCCGACCAGAAACACAAAAATAAAAACCATTGCCAAAAAATAGATCTTACAAGCACAATGCCAGTATGGGTAAAACGTGGAAAAACTCAAAACAATGCAGATGCAAGTAACGTAAAAAAGAGGAAACATTGAAAATGCCAATGCAAAACCAATGCCCAAAAAATGCTGATACCTTTACAGCACTTGCTATTGAATGTATATTGTTACAGAGGCAGAGTACATAGAAAAGCCCTTTAGAATAAATAGTGGGTGATTTTTTAACACTGCAGGAAATTTTTTATTCAAACGGCGCATTGCAGAGTTTTAGAAATAACTTTGTGTTAAGAGAGGAAAATAGTGTACATAATCAGCATATTTTATTATTTTCATCATAAATGTGTGTCTGAAGACAATAACACTGCACTGGACTTCAAATCGGTTATATATATATGCAAAATTGTTATTAGCTTTGAAATAGGAAACAACTGCAACCTATAAATAGATGCAGATGAATACTTTACATTGTAACTCCTTGAATACAACATGCCATCGAAAGAAACTCACCTAAACCAAAATGGCAATTGGAAAAAAAGCCGATACTAAGAAAGTTTAAAAACATACACATACGATCACACAGACTACTTTATAAATCTTTGCTAGTGCAACAATAAAATGAAAAAGGTTTACATTATAAAAAAGTGACTGGGATAAACATGCTGATCCGAAAGTAGAGTTAGCAAACATTATTTAAAATTCAGATGCAACTCCAAAGCTAAAACATGCAGATCAGACCAAACACAAACACAATCTTGTCATCTAGATGCAGCTTACAGGAGTAACATAATTTACTTTAAAACGCTTTGATAATTACATGCTATCTTAAGAAACTCATATAGAACAAAATGGAGAACGGAAATATATGCCGATAAAGCTAAACAACAAATCCATGCGGTCACACTGACTCCTTCACAAAACCATGCTAGTGCAATAATATACCGAAAAATATTGAAAAAGATCACATTATTAAAAAGAGAATGTGATAAACATGCCGATCTGAAAGTAGGGTTAGCAAACATTAATAGCAAGTAGTGGAAAAATATGTAGACACATTCAAAATGCCAATGCATTGCTGATACAAAAAATATATATTGGAACGGCTGCAGTCAGAGGCACAATGCACAGCGGCCTGGAAAAAATGTGCATTAAGACATTTTGGCGACGATGTATCTACATATTCAGTGGAGCACTCACCAACTATTTATAATGCGTTGCTAAAGGAATCTTGTGGTGCTTAGAAGTGCATTCCGCCTGCATACGGCAGTGCAGTATGCTAAAACATCCTGCTGAGAACGGCCGTGACGATCATTATGATCCGGGAGACGTCTAGAAGCTGCCGGTTAGCATTTCGACATTATTCCTTGTTTTCCCGATTGATTTTAGTGGATCTTTTGCATATGTTCATGGTTAACTGTAACACTGTGCAGTATGCTTGATGTAGGCTAATACATGGAGTACCATTGAGTGGGGGTTGGGGTGTGCGCAGTCATCTGCGGTTTTGCCCCGAGTGTTTCACGTGAGACGGCACACAAAAAGATACTCCACACCGTCTAAAGGGAAAACACCAAGTAAAATTAAAACACCAGCAGCAGGCTGGAGACATTTTAGGCAGCCTGCTCTGTTTGCGTGCTGCCTGCAGGGGGTTTCGCAGTGGTGATAGAACAGACCTTCAGTTCAGAGAAGGAAGAGGCGCTGTGCAGAAAAAAGAAAGGAGCGCAGCCTCTCCAAACAACAGCTATGCTGTGTGATAAAGTGTGGAAGTCATGAAGTGGGCGTCACCGATACGTAGCTTCATAATAAAGCACACTAAACATGAAAACCAAACATGAGCACTAATATGAAGTGCTTGTCCCAATTTAAAACAAGCAGTCGGGAGAAGTACACCAAACAGGCGCCCTTGAAATGCATCTGATGAGCAGAGAACAAAGAAATACCAATGCTGTGTGCGTTTGTTAGCTTGAAAGTCAATGTGGGAGGGGGTAGCGCACGGAAAAGGCAAGCACCCTTGGAACGCGCCTGAGGAGCAGGAAACAAAGAAATTCAAATGCTGCGTCTGTTAGCTCAAAAGCAAAATATCAACAAAAATAAGAGTGCCCACAAGGTATCGTAAATAAAATGTTGAGTAAGAGCACAAGTAACAGGGGCAGTCCACATCGGAGGTTACAAAAGTCCAAAAGGAGGGACTACCAAGTGTATTCACCAATCAAAAGCCGGAATATACAAAGGACAGTAAGAGGATCCAATGAAAAAGATATGCGGTTCTTGATGCCCATATTCTAGATACATGCAAAAACAACAGTTAATGGACAGAATGCAGAACAATGTCATACATTCACCCCAGTACAGAGATCTGGGCCTAAATCCATCGTTTCTTTGCACTCCACGCCACCCCAGTTCAGACATGGCCATATGCAAATCAGCCTTGACCCTGTGCCTCATGGGAACAGTCCAGCCCGAACTGCCAAGCCATGTCTTTCCTGGACCTGAATCAAGCATCCTAGGACCGGTTTCTGGCTATCAGCCGTCTTCAGCCAGGATAGCTTGAGTCCAGTGGTGTGGGGAGCATGGGACTCACGTCTGAGCATACCCATCCCACTCGGGGTGACAAATGTAAAAACAACCGTTGATGGACAGAATGCAGAACAATGTCATACATTCACCTCAGTACCGAGATCTGGGCCTAAATCCATCGTTTCTTTGCACTCCACACCACCCCAGTTCAGACATGGCCATATGCAAATCAGCCTTGGCCCTGTGCCTCATGGGAACAGTCCAGCCCGAACTGCCAAGCCATGTCTTTCCTGACCGTAATCAAGCATCCTAGGACCGGTTTCTGGCTATCAGCCGTCTTCAGCCAGGATAGCTTGACTCCAGTGGTGTGGAGAGCATGAGTCTCACGTCTGAGCATACCCATCCCACTCTGGGTGACAAATGCAAAAACAACAGTTGATGGACATATTCTAGATACAGCATGTCACGAAGAGTCATGCACGCGCTGCCTAGGCTAGACCTCACAACTAGTTGCAATATTCCGGATTTAACACTAGTTGGCAGGATTATGGAAAGCATGAGATCTACAGCCACACATGCTACAAACACATTTATCTACAAATAGATCGGAATGATTGTAACTTGTGTAGATATCCTTTGGAATACAAGGCTACACTGTCCTTAACGTACACACATTATTTTAAAGGCATGCGCAGTAGATGAGTACCTTCACGTTATTTTGAAGAAAACAACTTTGATTAGTCCACGTCCCATTAGATCAACTGCAATCTCTCAGCAAATGTTAGTATGCCTAGTTGGAAACATTGTTAACTAAGCATGAGCTTCATGTTAGTATCAACCGGAGAGGCACCGCAAACAAAAATATTAGTGAGAGGAAAAACCAAAAAGTATTTGCATGCAAAAAATAATTAAATCAGCAAATGCCTCTGATTATATCACCTGATCATCAGTGCTTAGCCTCCTATCCATCTGAAAATACAAATAAATGATAAAACAAAACAATGTAAAACAGTGTTTAAGATGACTTTTTCATTTGTATATCTTTCCTATTTATCAAGCATCTCATGCTTAGGTGGGATTTTTTTCTGTTTTAAAATGGAGGATGCTCTGCATAATATGCATTTACAGCTGCTTGTGGAGTTGAAACCTAAGATTTTTTCCATGTACATATTTTCATAAGTGAATGTATGAAAATGAAAATCTTTGGCTTGATCATATAGGTGTACAGACCTTTGACCATTGCTTCCATGTTAGGAAGAGTTGCAAAACATATCACACTGATGGATATTTACAGAGCTCTCCACACAGATGTTTCCCCCCATGTTCCTTAAAGTAGTCGAAGTCAACAGGAATCAATGGAAGATAAGTTCCACTACTTTAAACCTGAAATCCCAATTCCAATATGTTTGCAATGAAAAACAAAGAAATCCCTCAAAAAATGTTTGGCAGCAATATTCTTGTTATTTTCAGCTTTTATTTTGGTGAGTGACAGAACAACATGCACAATTATCTACTGAATAATTTGTGAATTGTAACCTGACTATGCTGCAACAAGGTGGGCCTGATTCACAAAGGTGAACTTAGACTTTTGTGTAAACCTACAATTTTGTTTGGTTTAATTGTACTAATAGTCATTTTTACGACTGCGGAGACTACACTTATTGCGGAGACTCAGAAAATAAAAAAGATAGGTCTGTCCTATTTTTTTATGTGCAGAGTTTTCTGCCCTAACTGGCAAATCGCCACAATTGTAAATTTGCTATTAGTAAATTTTAAATCATAGTTTGTGAATACCACAACATTAGTAAACTTACATAACAGTGTACGTTTACCTTTGTCAATCAGGTCCAAGGTGACTTCACAGAGGGAAGCAAGGTAACAGCATAGAATGTGGCAAACATAGATGCCGCCCTCTCACAGAAAATGACAAGTACCCGGCCATTTTCATTGATTTCTGTTTTTTATTCAACCTATGAAAGTTGGTACCAGCTAATGCTTTTACAAAGCATAAAACTCTTTCTCCCAACTCAAAGCTTTCCCTCCACAGTACTAACTTGCGTTCTTTCACACACTGATGGATACAATAGTCTGCTCACCTTCTTCCCAGACGCCTTCTTTACTCCCCTGAAGTCTTTCTCCATGCACCTGCCTGCCTCATAAGTTGCCATACACACCAGTTAACGCAGCAAGCCAAGTAAAAAGCTCTTGCTCTCATGCTTCATCTGCAACACACTTAGCACAATCCCAATGAAATTGAAAACGAATAAGGCAATGAGAGAACAAACAGATTAACGCTGACAATACAGGGTCACTAGGCTGCAAGACATGAGTGACACAGTGTTGAAGACGTGCTAAGGTATGATTAAAAAACATGGGTGCATTCCTCAAGATACTGTGAGTTGAAGGAGAAGGTTACAAGCATTTATCATGCTGTGTCTAATTCTGCTATCTAGTCTTTGGGTCTGGAAATATTATTTTAAATAATCGTTTTATTTTGGTCATTGACCCATGACATAATATGACTTGCTATGACAGCAAATGTATGCTCACATCCACCATCTTTGGATTCAAGTCAAGTCAAGTCAGAAACACTTTATTCGATTGTTTTAAAATCATAAAAGTATGCTACAGAACCATATTCAATCATACAGACAAGTTTTTAAAACAAGTAAAAAAGTTAAAAAGTTACTATACACATTAAAATTCATGTAAAAATCATCTTTGCAAAACAAATTTACAATGGTCACATTCTTATAGTCCATTAACAGTAATCAGGTTACAAATACAATACAAAACCAGAAAAAATATTTATAATTTTAGATACAGTTGATGCTAGCCGCCTGGGGTAAAGTGCAAAACGTACTGTTCATGGGTTAAATTTTGGCAGCGGCTAAGGGTTACATAACCTAAGGCCATTTAATCAATACAAGCAGTTTTGGATACATTAATTATTTGATTTTAGTCTTGCTTGCTTTGACCGGATTGACAAAGTCAAAAAATTTGCCACCCCGTACATTACTACTGAAGTTTCCATAAGTTGTAAGTACAATAGGGCTGGTTTAACCTGCACGAAACCTTTCAGGATAGGTTTAATATATCTTTCTCTCCCATTTTTATAAAAGGGACAGAAGAACAAGAAATGCAAAATGTCCTGATCTGAGAAGTAATCGCATTTGCAGGGAGCGTTTTCATGAGGCTTGCACCATTTTTCAAATTCACCTAGAAGGAAATGTGCTTGATTAAAACGAAATTTAGTAAGGACCCACCTATGAAGAGGTTTACTTACAATCATTAAATAGGATTGCATAGATAGCGAAGCAATCGTCAAATAGTGGGCCCTAACAGTTGGTTTTACAATTTCGATAGCCTCTCGCTCTGAAACCTTTTTCTCTATATAGCTTTTCTTTACCCAGTCAATATCCTCTCTCACAATGCTCTCTGGGTATGTGTATAACTCCGAACGGCCTAAATATTCTGTTGTAATTTTAATGTATTGTAGCCACCCGATCTTAGCCACGTTTTCTCTCCCCATGCAGTCCCTAATGATCATATGGTTTAAAATTAAAGCTGGATTAAGCCAAATCCTAATCCATGACAGCAAAGGGGCCAGAGTCAAAGAGTCCTCAATGTACCCTAACCCCAATTCCGTATGTACGGGAAAGGCTGGGGTGGATTTCGGGAGTCCTAGTAGTGATCGCAAAAAAATGTTTTCTTCTCTTTGTATGGGGTCCAGATTTTTATAACCCCATATCATGGCACCATACCTTGCTAATGACAGTGTTTTAGCTTTATATATTGCTAATATAGCCTCAGGTGGCTTACCACCCAACCTTTTAGCAAAGCCTAGGATGGCGGCAGCCGATCTTTTTACTGCCGCAGCCTTACTTTTGATTTGTGGAGCCCATGTCCCATTCTCATCGAACACCACACCTAGGTAGGTAAAAACTTTTACTTTGGATAACACTGAACCATTACAGGTAAGGGTTTTCATACCATTTTTGCGACTGCCAACAGCCATAACGTGGGATTTCTCAATATTAACTGCTAGATCCAGACCTTGCATAAAAGCCCCAAAGGAATTTAAAAGGCGTTGTAAACCATTTGGGGTTCTAGCCAGCAATACCGTATCGTCGGCATAAAGTAAGACCGGCATTAAGGAGTCACCCATACGTGGTACATCAATAGAAGCCATTTCCAGGGTCTTCCCCAGGGAATTAATGTAAAGTGAGAAGAGCATTGGTGCTAAAATGCACCCTTGTCGCACCCCCCTTCCTGATTTAAAAAAGGCGGTGCAATTTCCCTCTTGTGACATACGTACCGTTGCTCTCAGATCGCTATGCAGTTGTGCCATAAAATTCACCAAAGCTTGGTCTAAACCCAGTTCCAGGAGTATTGTCCACAGCTTTGACCTGTTTACTAGGTCAAAGGCTGTGGACAAATCCATAAAAGCCAGATACATCATACCCTTTGACGCTACAGTGTATTTGCCCAGGGTAAGGAGTAAATTAAGGCACTGATCCTCTGTGCCTCTCCCGGCACGAAAGCCATACTGGGCTTCACACAGGATGTTATTGTTTGTCGCCCAGGCTGAAATTCTTTCCAAAATAACTTTACCCAAAATTTTAAAGGAAGAATCTAACAAAGAAATGGGTCTGTAGCATCTGGGGTCTCCCCTTTGACCCTTCTTAAAAATGGGAATTATAACAGACTGCGACCAAGTAGCTGGTGCTTTTATACCTTCTAGGCTAATGACATTGAAGACATTAGTGAGAACCACAGCCCACATGCCCGAATTTGATTTAAACATATCGGCGGGTACGCCGTCAGGGCCAGGAGCCTTCTTTCCTGCCGTGTCCTCTATTGCCTTCTGCACCTCTTTAATGGTGAAACTGGCCAGAACCTCTTCTGTTTGTAGCAGTATTGGATCTAAGGGGTCTGTAGTAATGTTGCTACCATAGATGTTTTGGAAGTGCTCCAGCCAATCTCGTTCCGCAATGTTCACCTCTAACGGTGCATTTTCAATCCCAGTAAATAAGGGGGTATTTACAATTTTCCAGAATTTGGCACTGTCCTTCAGGATGGCTTTATCATATAGGTTTTCCCATGCCTTTTTTTTAATTTCATTTTTACGTCTTTGGATATTAGCCTTATACTCTCGCCTTTTACTGGCCACTTCCTGCTTATCACGTGGGGACTTATTTAGCGCTTTATGTAATTCCCTATGGGATTTGGAACATTCTTTATCAAACCATCCCATAACCCTTTTCTCCTTCTTTTGTGTGCTACTTTTAAGATCGTCCGATACTTGACAACAAATTTTTTCAAAGGACTGGATTATATTCCCCTCATACCTGGTAGGATCTATACAGATATTGATTTCTTTACCCATTTTAAGATTTAAAGAGTGGAGAAAGTCCTCAGGGATGATATCACTCCATTTGACTCGTCTCCCCTGATCCTTAACAATCAAGTCAGTAGTTCCTACTATGATCAAATCAGAATTATTTACATTTGAAAATAAAAACAAATTACTATCATCTACTTCTAGTATGACCGGGTTATGGTCACTGAAGGTCGTCTGTACAGCGTTATAAAACATAACATTTTGTAACATGCCCGGTGAAATGAAGATGTAATCAATTATTGTATTACTATCCCTAGCACTATAAGTAGGGACCCGTTCCTTTCTGTCACAGAACTCTGGTTCATGTAGATCATTTTCTAAAAGAAGTTCTTCTAGGGCCAACCCCTTTTCTGAGTGCTCAAAATGTGGTAATTGTGGCATGTCGGTGTTAATTTCATCGATAACATGACAGTTCTGTTGGCATAAATGAGTATTAAAATCTCCCATCAGGAAAAAATATACAAAAGTGGTCTGACTCTCCCTATATCTTTTTAAAAACTCCATCAATGAATTAATGTTTGCATTTAATGCTATACCTTGTATGCTATTATAAAAATTAATGTAAACGCATTTGTGTCTATTTGGCATTGTAACCTCAAGAGCTAAATAGTTGTGGGATGGGGAATCCAATACCTTTATAGTGCCTTTTACATTTACGGATATCAAAAACAACAGGCCCCCTTTATTTCGGCCTGAACTTGATGTCTGGGCAGTTACAAAGTAGGAGGTATATCCATCTAGCCAGAAATCACAGTCCATATCCCACGTCTCTTGCATGGCCACCACATCACATTTCTTTAATTGATCCAACCATCTCATATCGCTCCTCTTGGAGCGTAGACCTGCGATATTCCAACTCATCAATTTCACTATACGGTCTTTTCCCACAGTGTTTGACCAGGTATGTGGGGATGAGGGGGGGGCATCTAGTGGTGTAGTTGATGCATTGCCCTTGTCGATAGCAATTTGGGAGGGGGGTTGTAATAGGTTTGTGATACAGCCCGGGGAGGTTAGTCAATCATTTTCCTCTAAGTTGGAGAGGGCAGCAAACCTATTTGTTAACATGAGATCATTTCTTTGTTCACCTCCCTGTTTATCCCTATTTCTTGGCATCATGCTTGTTTTCTGTGTAGCCCATGTACTCAGGGACGGGGTATGTCTAGCTTGTGCTAGATGTAGATCCCTTCCCGGTTGAGGCTTATGCATTGTGGGAGGAGGGTAAAAGTATCCTAACAGTAGTGCTCTGATCCCATCTTCCGTCACTTCCGTGGCATCCCAAAATAGCCGTTGGGCCTCATGTGGTCTATTAAAATTTACAATCATGCAGTCCCCTGCAAATTTTTTGGGCGTGTACCCCACCCATTTAACCCTTCTGCCTGTTTGGATGTACTCTGATATATTATTGGGGCCAGTACAGTTTGCATCACACCACGTCTTAATATTATTTAATTGAGCTATATCCGTCTCACATTCTCCACTTTTCAGTACTGGTACGTTCACTAAGATAGCAACAAAAGGTGTTGCTTCCGGGGGAAGGTGTACGGGTGGTGTTATGCGTTGGGTTTTAGGCCCTGGGAAGTTAGAGGTGTCTATTGCAGGGGCTCTAGATGTAGCTACAGCGGTACGGGGATTACTAGGCTGTTGTACACTGGTTCTGCTGGTGACCGGTTGGGGGTTTGTATTACCCGCAGGTACTTGGGGGGGGGGAGATGGCCTTGAGGGGTTTGACTCTCCTATTTCTTCAGTCACAGATTTTATTTGTGTGTTTGGGTTGCAGGATAACTGTGGTGCAGTATTTAGGGTGCATGTGCAAGGCCTGCTAGGACCAGAGGACAGAAAAGTGTTAATCCTATCGCATTTCCCCATTATATCTGCTACACAATCCCTTAGAGTTTCAATTATATCATTTGAAATCTGCACTAGTATCCCCTCAACTTTATCCACAAGTATTCCCTCCACCATTTCTTTCAGAGAGGATTCGATGTCAGTTAACGGATGTCGGGCCTTTTTCCGTAAATATAATCCTTGTTTGTTTGTTCTTTGGATGACACGTTTAGTGTGTTTTGGTGCATGAGGGGTTTGTACATGTGTGCTACTATCTTCTTGTTGTAGAGTATCTTGATTGTCGTTGTCTTGGCCCTCATGTAAGTTGATGTTTATTTGGCCTTGTGTTTCAGCGTTAGGCAAATTTCCGATGACTATTACTGGGTCCAGAGGAACAGGGAGACTAGTTACAGTGGGGGACAGTTGACTGTCCAGAATTATCTGTTCTAGCCCCAACTCGCGTTCTTTAGCAGCAATTTCTTTGGTCAGTTTTCCCACTTGTGATGTTAGGTAGTTCATGATACTTTCTGAGGCAATAGCTTTGCGTGGAACTTTAGCTTTGACTGAACCCCCATTAGCAGAAGTCTGTAGTTTTCGCTTACCCATTTTGGTGAGCGGAACGAATGGAGGTGGCCCGTCCCGTCCCCTGTAGTCCCCTGACGGCCACAGACGGCCCGCCCTCTGCCCGGGCTCCGCCCGACGCCGTCCGCGCGCGTCCGCGAGGCGGAGGGGGCTGTTGCCTTTTGTTGCGCCTCCTGGCGCTCGACCCGGAAGTGGGCGTTGAGAGACCGCTAGGCACGCTGGGAGTTGTGGTCCGCTCCGCTCCGCGGCCGTGCGATGGCGCTGCACAGCGGCGGGGGCGGCCACAACGTCAGGAACCCAGTGGCGCTTGGCTGGAGCAATGTGACGACCCCTCCTGGAGCCGGTACGTGTAAAGAATGGTCCCCGCACCTCACCGGGTGCTGCTGCCTTTTGTTGCGCCTCCTGGCGCTCGACCCGGAAGTGGGCGTTGAGAGACCGCTAGGCACGCTGGGAGTTGTGGTCCGCTCCGCTCCGCGGCCGTGCGATGGCGCTGCACAGCGGCGGGGGCGGCCACAACGTCAGGAACCCAGTGGCGCTTGGCTGGAGCAATGTGACGACCCCTCCTGGAGCCGGTACGTGTAAAGAATGGTCCCCGCACCTCACCGGGTGCTGCTGCCTTTTGTTGCGCCTCCTGGCGCTCGACCCGGAAGTGGGCGTTGAGAGACCGCTAGGCACGCTGGGAGTTGTGGTCCGCTCCGCTCCGCGGCCGTGCGATGGCGCTGCACAGCGGCGGGGGCGGCCACAACGTCAGGAACCCAGTGGCGCTTGGCTGGAGCAATGTGACGACCCCTCCTGGAGCCGGTACGTGTAAAGAATGGTCCCCGCACCTCACCGGGTGCTGCTGCCTTTTGTTGCGCCTCCTGGCGCTCGACCCGGAAGTGGGCGTTGAGAGACCGCTAGGCACGCTGGGAGTTGTGGTCCGCTCCGCTCCGCGGCCGTGCGATGGCGCTGCACAGCGACGGGGGCGGCCACAACGTCAGGAACCCAGTGGCGCTTGGCTGGAGCAATGTGACGACCCCTCCTGGAGCCGGTACGTGTAAAGAATGGTCCCCGCACCTCACCGGGTGCTGCTGCCTTTTGTTGCGCCTCCTGGCGCTCGACCCGGAAGTGGGCGTTGAGAGACCGCTAGGCACGCTGGGAGTTGTGGTCCGCTCCGCTCCGCGGCCGTGCGATGGCGCTGCACAGCGGCGGGGGCGGCCACAACGAATCTTTGGATTCATTTTACCCTTGTAATGTTTTATTTTAAAATGTGCATATTAGAAAAAAATGATAGGCAAACATGTTTGCATTATCTTTCCTTCATCACTGGGGAGGTGGGAGGGTCACATTTGAGTTTAGAGTCTTTAACCTTCAAAACGTACTACAGGTAAGCAAATAGCTTTTTGGGTAGGGAAAACCTATTTTAGAGTAATATGCAATGCATTGCTTATACTGAAGTGCTCTTCCATTGTGGAGAAGGAAGTGAGTAGCTCCACGCACATCTATCCCACTTGTAACTCTCTAGGAGACTCAATGTCTACATATTATTGTTTCCTGCACATGTGTTGAAAACAATGCAACAGCTGCACCAATATCTCACAGTGAAACAATACCCTTTCCTTGTTGAATGAGCATTTCTTTTTATTTCCAATGTTTTCCTAGTTAATGATTAACACAACAATATTATTGTACAATCCAGCTTTCTATGTACCGTTTGTCAAAGGTGCAGTGCTGATCCTAGGCCTTCTGAGGCCCCCGGCGAAAGGGAAGATGTGAGGCCCCTCCAAGTGACATCACAGAAAGTGACTTCGCAGGACTTTTGATCTTAGTTATTTGGAATCAGTGAAGCAAACTAATGTGGATATCAGTAACATGGACAAAAAGTAGAGGGAATGGAAAACAGGTGACCAAATAACCATGAGTGTAACATTTGCCGTCTCCTTGAATGATTAGTTGGACATGCGCCCAAATTCCAAGGGAACCAGAGGATCAAGAAAACAGCAGTATACATTTCACAGCCAAATGTACTGTAGAAAAACACACCTCACACCATAACTCCCAAACTAAAGCTCCTAGGCTCACTAGATTACTATGTTATTGGGTTTCTGTAGTGATTTGCCATGGAAATATTTTCACAATCACAGCAAATTAATTGGTGAGAATGTACGGCAAATCACGTGGCACACACTGTCATCTTTTTCCTCACGCACCTAAAGGTACAAGCAAAGAGGTGTATTTATGACATTAGTGGCCTTGAGACACCTGCATAGCACTCATCATGTAAAAATGAAATAAAAGACAATATTTAAAAACACATGGTGCTCAGATGCACCGAGTATGGTAGGGAAAGGGCTATTTGCACTCTACATAAAACACTAGTAACAAGCATTCACTTACTTGCAGAAGATGCATCATGCATCCTAGGGGAATATATAAATGTGCGTGTGAATTATGAAACTATCAGCCACTTCCTCCCCATCAAACAAAAAATGATTGATATCGTTAGATAAAAAACAAAAGTACAATCAACAGCTGCAGGCCCACCATTTCTTGCGACTCCTCCAGGACCCATGGACACAGAGGTCCAGGAGTAACTCTGTTTCTATCATGGCTCTGCATGCAGCACAGCACTGACCAGTAGCATGTAGAAGGTTTCATCCATATCTAAGACTACATGAACTCAGGGAAGCTCTGATCCTTGGCTTAGTTCTGAGCATGATGAACATCACACTTCATAAGGAAAGGTTTCCGACAGATCACAAGCCGTGATCTGAGGAAAAAGGCTGGCATGTGTATTGAACAGTGTGAGACAGGAGAGGGAGCTGGCGCAGGAGCTACCTCACATGCAGTGGGCCTGAAGCATGAGGATGTGAGCAGTTTGTCAAACTGACATGAGGGTGAGAGCTGCCACATAATCAAGTAATAAAACAAGGTAACTCTTGGGGGCAAATGCATCACAGTGATCTCAAAGGATGGCCCACTGCAGCCTGAATCAGCAAACCTGGCCAATCTGTCCAAAATAACTAGCTGATATTGCTCAGAAAAGATTAAATACTCTGCAGAGTGGTGTAGGGCAATACTAACTGAATAGAAGGATATACACACCTTTCAATATTTATCTAGAACCCCAGAAGGTGTGTTGTGTGTTCAATCAACCATATTTTAATGGCATTTATCTAGTAGATCCCGGTCCCGGAGAAGGCACCGAAGAACATTACTGACTGACTAGCATGCTACACCACTGTGGAACGCTTGTTTGAAGGAGTCTTAAAAGGTAATATGACTATGGGAGAAGTGATTTGGTATTTTGTGCGAAAGACGACCGGAGTGGTGCTCTCATCTTGCCTTCGGTCGCTCCACCTAGGTGGGTGAGGGTGATAGCAGGAGGAAGAATGATTGGTTTCAGCACACTCTGAGGTAAACTAAAAACTAAGCTTTTACTATACAGAGCTGTTCCTTCCTCTCCCTGCCTCCCAATTCTACATATGCTTACACAAAGGAGGAAAGGCCCAGTGCCCCATAAATCCACAGCCCGTCAGAGCTGCTCGATGCATGCCGGAGATTTACACATTGTTCTCAGCATCGATCTTTTGACATTTTAACTTAAGTATAATAATATATAATACGATTGAACTAAAGCAGGTCTCTTACCTTAACGTAGACTCAACAACGAGGACTAGGCCGGGGCCCCGCGACGACGTCCGACTCCTGCCTGCAGCCGTGCCCACGCGGCCCGCCACCCGATCTGAGTAGTGACTGACTGCCAGGTCACGTATGGCGTGTGCGCATGCTGAGTGCGTCACACTGATCGGGGCTGGCCATAAAATCATGTCCAGGGCCGTCATTGGTAGCGCTTTCGCGCGCTACCAGATTGACGGCCCTGGGACCCACTGTCACCTGCACTGTCACCTGCATCACGTCATCACCAGGGCACGCACGCACCACCATCACCACCAAGCTAGGTGGTGGGGGGTGCGTGCAGGCTTCATGGTCAGGTTTGCGTGGGTGCCCAGACATTGTTGTTCCCTCCTTCTCTGCCTTAGTTAGTTACTGCTGGCGCGAGTGCTGTGCTCACTGCGCAGCGCTTTTCCAAATTACCCCCATCGTTTATTTATTCCCGCAACTGCTGGGCCGCCAGCGGGGGCCCCCTGAGCGCGAGGCCCTGGGCAGCTGCCCATATCGCCCATGGCTAGGACCGGCCCTGCAAAGGTGTAGCTTAACTTGTCATGCATAAGTAATGAAAAACTTGAGTGTTACACACTGACTTGGTGTCTAGAATGTAGTGGTAGCTACTATTTGAGATTCAACGCATGTGACCCTCTTTCAGATAGTGTACTGAGAAGTTGGAAGAACGTTTCTAAATAAATAGTTTGATTGATATGGAAATCATATATCAAGTTACGAATATATTTATGGGGCAATCCACAAAGGTAAATTACACTTGAAAGTAAATCTACAGGTGTAAACTACTCTTACAACCTCGGAGTATCTGAAAAAAGTCCTAGTCTAAATTTACCCTGAAAAAGGGAAAGAAGCTACATTTCCGAGTGTGACTAATAAAAAAAGTAGCAAGTCCAGCATTACACTGATACTACAACAGGAAGCCAGCCAAGCTTGCCAGGTGGACTCCCCGCATTCCCTGTCACAGTGCTTTCCTTGTGTTAACTTGCTTGGCCAGCACAACTCTTTGCACCAGCAGCCTAGAACCATAAAGAAATCAAAACAGGTTAGTGCCATTGAACAAGTCTAGCTTAATGTGGGATTGCTTGTATATCTTAACAGCCAGTCGTTCACAGCAGTTACATTGGTTGTAAAATGATTAAGTACATTTATCGAATGCAATCCAGCACATTTTACCAACCTATAAAAATCTGAGAGAACTATAATGGACAACTTTGAAGAACTATGAGGGCATCCCATAATGATAATTATGCAGGACGCAGAAGAGCCTCAATCATTTTGAACAAAGCTACATTTCCTATGGTATTGATGGATATCACATTCTACCCCTACCTAGTCCCTCTAACATTTATCATTTTATGTTTTCAACGAAATACAGTGCCAAGGGAAATGTGTACACCCAGGTATTGAAACTGTCGCTGTGTAACATAGTTAGTGAATTCGTTGTCTCTTCTCCCTGAATGGGGATAAAGACGTGTTTTCCTAGTTTACTTTTAAGCCCACATTTTCCCCAAAGTTTTCCAAGCTGTCCATCAGTCTGTCCTTCAGGGGCAAACAGTCATCAATATTGTTAACCTACTAAAAGCCTTTCACCAAGAAAGCATGTCTAATCTATATCGAGCAATTTTCTAGAACCTTAGCAAGAATTAGGGTTTCTATTGGTATGAGGGTTGTCCAGGTTTCAGCAGGAATGAGATAGTGGCAGCCCTGAAGTCTTCTGACGGAGAGCCCTCATGTATGGTTTCTTAAATCTGCGCTCAAGGTGCAGGTTCAGCTTAGGGGCCAGTCTCTAAAAAAGTTCAAGTAGGGCCAGGTATTTCCCAGACTGTAGATCGGAAATAGCCTCTAAAATTTCCTTGGATGTCAACGGGAGGTCATGAGTGTTGTGGTGGACATCACATAAAGTCTGAGTGAGCAACACTTTGAACAAGACTGGGTGACACTTTACATTCCACCAATGGGCAGGCAGCATTCAGATCTTTTCTTATTCCGCAAATGTGGCAACTATTCCACAAACCCAAGACACCAACCTCCCAATAGGATCTCATACAAAAGGGGATCACCTCTGAAGGCACCATACGAATAACGAACCAATATACAGGTTTGGCAGTTTTGTCGTCAAGGCCAGCTGGGCCACAACTAGGGACTGGGTTGTAATGAATTAAGGAAGTTGCATAACTAAGTTGTATGGATTAAAGCTGAAGGGTCATTAAGCTTGTTCCAAGTTACAGATAATGCCCCACCAGAAGCATCACCCTTGCTGCTCAGCCCATTCCTTCAACTGACACTCATCCAACCACAAACACTCTCAACATTATAATGACTTCCCATACTGGCCGAGCAGCAAGGACCTGCAACTCTGGGGAGGATGCATAGAAACCAAGGCACATCACAACACAACTTCCCCTGTTACGGAAACAATAGAAAATATAAATAAATCATTTAACAAGTCCCATAAGTATTCCTTCTCAACAAGCATAAAATCAAAAGGACTAAAGATGCCACAACACAACTCCTCCCCATGAAACAACAGGAAATTCAGAAGGTCGAAGGACGGCAAAACACCCTCCCATAAAAACGTCCAACAAACTACAATACCACCCCACCGCAACAAACAGAAAGGTCAACAACACTCTCTGCAATAACTTCAATGCTCCAATGGGATGTAAGATGGAAAAATACACAGGCAATCAATATGTCCAACAAATTCACAGTGCAAGAGTACAGATAAGCCAAAAACTGCACACAACTACCCATTTTCCTCACAACAAATACACTCCAACAGGACCAGCCTGTTACACTCGATAACACAACACTGAAACTAGACCAGGGTCTTCCACATTCTACAGAATTGGGGTTTAACCACATACCCTGATCACCATACACCGAAACAGGATCAGAGTTTCACCTACCCTCTAACTCAGAGGGGTGTAACAATGTACCCCATTAACTTTGGGCTAAAAAAGCTGCCCAATCATCCTACACCAAAAGGAAGGATGGTAACTACCCACCAGGCTTAACACATTGCCCCTACATCAGAAATCACTCGACACACTCTCCTCCTGCATAGTAAACAGGACAGAGGAAATGAACAACCTTGGGCTAAACACATGACCCTACACCCATAACCCCTTAAGAAGGGTGGACAGGCTTGGCCTTACACACTACCCTTACATTCTTAGGAAGGGTGGAACCTTGGGCTTACACACTGCCCCTACACCCTTAACCCCTTAGGAAGGGTGAACAACCTTGGGCTTAACACATTACACCTACACCCTTAACCCCTTAGGAACAGTGGTTAAATTTACATATCACAAACATGTCACTCAACCAACACCGTCACATTCCTTGACCTACACCTCACAACATGGTCAAACTCCAGGACCAACACGTCACAACATGGTCACACTTTAGGATCAACATATCGCTGTACTCAGACTCCCCCTTCTGTATACCCTATAGGACAGGGAGAGAATTCAGCATGGCATTAAAACATAAGCAACATAGCTATGCAACAAATCCAAATTAGCCATAAACATCTCAAAATAATTACAGCATCTCAAAATAACTCAGCATTAAAATAAATTATTATTTGGCAGGTCATAACGCAGGTAACTCGTCCTTCCCCCGGTGAGCGACTCCTCACCCGAGCATGCAATCCTCTAGCATGGTGAGCAACCTGCCACCCTTAATCTCTTGCCAACAGTACTTTTGACCAATTTAAGAAGGACGTTATCAGTTTCTCCTCTTCGGGTGGATGACAGTGTCTACTCTGATGAGTGAAGTCCAACATTGTTCTGTTGCTAGTGCTGCCCTCACCATAAATCATGTGAAATAGGCCACATTACTTATGTTTAATATCTGTCCACTGTCCAAACACTCAGGGCACCTCACTGTGCAACTCATAAAAATATTTTACCTTGAATGCCCTGACAATTCAGTTGTGCCAATATCAAATGCGCCTAACTTCCTTTACCTTGTCACTCAAGTATTGGTTGGTTTCTCCATGAAATTGTCAGGGTACCTGGTAGATAAGATCACACACGTGTAAGGGCAACAGCACACTGATCACTTAATAAAAATATCTTTGTACCCGCTAACATAGTTCTCTCACTGCTTAATGAAAGATACCCTGTTTAAAGATGATGCCCACGCACAGTGTAATGACCTGACAAAAGGTCATATGCAGCGTGATCAGCGCACATATTGCACAGTTGCGGCCCGCACTGCCTACAAACCAACACCTCATGGGCGCACTCCAGAAACGACCAGTAGTTCCAGCTGAGGCGCTGCTGCATAGAAACCAACTCCTCTGCGTGCTCACACAACTCCACTGCTCGAGCCGATTAGGCAGTTGCGGTGAGTCCCTTTGTAAATAAACAATGTCAGATGAATGGGCCCACAATAAGGCTCAGGACCATTTTAATGTCACAAAATACGCTAAACAATAGCGGCAAGAGCTATCCTACTGAGTGCTACGTAGCTGTCTGGTCCCAGTGCCGAGCTGTCCAAATCTGATTGCTACAAGTAGAGTACAAGAAAACAAAACGTACCAGCAATTCAGTGAGAGCTCTGCTCATCGGCGGTACATTTGAACTCTGCAAGTTCACCCCAGAACAAACACTGTCTGTGCCTTTACCATAAACGCTGCCAGTTCACTACAAGTGCATTCTCATGTAATGCTACCTGTAAAGCCAATTACAAAAAGAACAATTGATGGATGGAATGCTGAACAATGTCAAAGATTCACCCCCAGTACAGACATCTGGTCCTAAACCCATCTTTTTTGTGCCCACCATGCCATTCCAGTTTAAATCCAGCCGTATGGAAACCAGTTTTGATTCTGCTCCCCATGGAAACAGTCCAGCCTGAACTGCCAGATCAATTCCGCCCAGGACTGGAAACAAGCATCCTGGGAACGGTTTCAGGGTATCACCCCTCATCAGCCAGGATAGCATGAATCCAGTGGCATGGTGAACACTGGACTCACATTTGGCCGTACCTGTCCCACGGGGTGGCAAATGCAAAAAGAACAATTTATGGACGGAACGCTGAACAATGTCAAACATTCACCCCCAGTAAGAGATCTGGACCTAAACTCGTCTTTTTTTTGCCCACCATGCAATCCCGGTTTAAACCCAGCCATAAGCAAATCAGTCTTAATCCTGCTCCCCATAAGAACAGCCCAGCCCAAACTGCCATGTCAGGTCCTCCCTGCACCGGAAACAAGCATCCAGATTTGGGGTATCAACCCTCGTCCGCCTGGCTAGCTTTTATCCAGTGGCATGGTAAGAACAGGACCCATGTCTGGGCATACCCGCCCCACTTGGGGGAATGAATGCAAAAAGAACAATTGATGGACGGAATGCTGAACAATGTCAAACATTCACCCCCAGTACAGAGATCTGGGTCTACTTCTATTTTTTCTGCCCACCATGCCATTCCAGTTTAAACCCAGCCATATGCAAATCAGTCTTGACCCTGCTCCCCATGGAAACAGTCCATCCCGAACTGCCAGGCCAGGTCCTCCCTGGACCGAAAACAAGCATCCTGGGATTGGTTTCAGTGTATCACCCCTCCTCAGCCAGGCTAGCTTGAATCCAGTGGCATGGTGAACATGGAACCCACATCTGGGCGTACCCGTCCCACTCAGGGTGACAAATGCAAAAAAGGGTGACAAATGCAAAAAGAACAATTGATGGAAGGAACTCTGAACAAAGTCAAACATTCACCTCCAGTACAGAGATCTGGGCCTACATCCATCTTTTTTTGCCCACCATGCCATTCTAGTTTAAACCCAGCAATATGCAAATCAGTCTTAACCCTCAGCCCGAACTGCCTGGCCAGGTCCTCACTGGACCGGTAACAAGCATCCTGGGACTGGTTTTGGTGTATCACCCCTCATCAGCCAGGCTAGCTTGAATTCAGTGTTACAAGGAACATTGGTCCCCAACAGTTAGTTGATAACCTGGAATAAATATAGAACAACAAATGAAGTCTATATAAACTGTCCAGCCGGACAGAGTTTAATAACACAATAGTGGAATTTGCCAATCAGTTAAATACAATATCAAAAAGTGGGACACAACCAGTGTCCTACTACTGTATCAGAGACAGTTGTGACACAGAAGAACATGAATGAGGCAAGAGCAAGCAGTCTGCATATATTCCAAAATTTGGCAGACATATAGTTGCACAGGTACACTGTTGTGATTTAAGTAGTAATCAAATCAAATCATCCAGTGTCAAGTGTCGACGACGTTTCGATCCCCTTAGGGCATTACGGGATCATCATCAGGACAACCTAAATTCATGCCTTATCATACGTAGTGATATTTACACTAGGCGTGTCGCCAATGTTAAAGGATTAACGCGGGACCGCAACAGCATTGAGTTCCGGAACCCCATTGAGGACGGCACGCACTACTATCCCTGGGACCATCGTGTTCCGTTTCCATTTACAGACTTGCTGTTGCGGTCCCGCGTTAATCCTTTAACATTGGCGACACGCCTAGTGTAAATATCACTACGTATGACCAGTTTCGAGTTATCACCCCATATCAGCCAGGCTAGCCAGGCTAGCTTGAGTCCAGCGACAATAAAGTCCCAGTGACTACCATCGGCTTTCTGGATCCGTAAAGTGCTGACAAGCTAGCCATCAATTATCGGACCCAGGAACAACTCAGAAGAAATGTTACAAAAGGGGAGAGGATGGGGACACATTTTCTACTCCCAAGTTCATTGCACACAAACCCACCAATTATGCTTGGAAAGACTGCGACATTCATTGGCTGCACACAACCCAGGAAGCAAACCTGTGTGCCGTCCTTGGTCTCCACCCAAACAGTCTCACTCTAGGCCAAGGCCCAGCAGGCAGCCACAAGTCATAGCAGCCAGAAGGTAGCCACCCCAAACCAGTGCTTAATTTGAGCCGATGGTTTCTGATGCTCGGCACCACCACTTAATTGTCAACACTGGCGCTTGTGACAGTATGCCACAAGGTGGCGCTCTCTGGCTAATTTAGAGATGACCACACCAAGTTAAATATAACTTGTCGGATGTACCGGAAAGAAACCAGTTGCAACGCACTATTACACGCTGACAGTTGCCACCCTAAAAGTCAAATTAATGCGATCCCATACGGGGAAATGCTAAGAGCCCGTAGAAATTGCTCACATGATCTTGATTTTGAACACAACCTTCTAGATATGTCTAAAAGATTTGCAAACAGAGGTTATGACAAGAAGATAGTGACACAAGCAGTGGGTAAAGCAAAAGCAATGAAACGTACTGACACTCTGAAGCATAAACCTACTAATAATCAAGACGGTAAACTTACAAAGATTAGATTGATTACTAATTTCGGTTCTGGTAGTCATAAACTTTATTCCATTGTTGACAAATATTGGCACCTCTTGAAGCATGATAAAGATATCTCTGCCTTTTTAACTGAGAAGCCATCGCTAACATTTAGAAAGGGTATGACACTGGCTAATATAGTTAGCCCAAGCTATCCACAAATGATACCTAGAGACAATTGGCTAACAGACAAGCGAACAGGATTTTACTACTGTGGCAAATGTAGCTCGTGCAGATGGGCATACAAAAAGATACAAGTCTTTGAATACAATGATACAGGCAAGCATACCATTAAGTCAGTTATTACCTGTGATACTACTTTTGTAGTGTATGTAATTGTTTGTTCATGTAAAAAGATTTATGTGGGAAGTACTGTGAGAAGACTTAAAGATAGGATGATTGAACATTTTGGTGCCTTAAAAAATGGTGATACTAGATACCCGATAGCCTCCCACATAGTACAGAATTATGAGGAGAAAGGCAGACATCAATTTATGTATCATGGAATTGAACATGTTACAATGGATGCACGTGGTGGAAACAGAGTACTAAAACTACGACGTAGTGAGGCAAGATGGATCATGAAACTCAGAGCGGTTGAGGAGGGCCTCAATTTAGACTCTGAACTACAGTATTTTTTAGGGGATTGAATAGAATGTGATGTACCCATAACTGAGTAAGATATGTATACAAAATGTGAATCTTATGTTTGTGTTTTGTTCTGACCAATGAATGCAAATCGATAACTTTACTCTAATTTTTGAAAAACATCAGAAGTTATAATTAATATGTATTCACTACCAGTTATGCTATACTTTACTAGAAATGTGTATATACAACACAGCTATACATAGGATAATTCAGATGTACTTTCTATTAATTTGTCTAATAATGAATTCTGAATGTACAAGATTATTATTGCCTATGGAAATGATTTTTATTTATAATGTAGAATTGTTATTATTGTGTATAATTTTTGTTTGTTTACTTTTTCCACTTTTTGCGGACTCTCCCCTTTACCTTGAGTGAAATAATAATCTTTGCATGTTTCCTTTTCCTATTTTTTCATCATGAGAATGTTGAAATTAGGGTGTAGGAGCCGTGACAAAGGTATACCTACCGGCCCACGAATTTATATAACTGACGTGGGTCTGGTGTTTTTCGTCAGACAATTACTTTTGGAATCATAGGTTCGAGTGAGCTATTATGCTGATTCTCTATCAATTGAAACTATCCTTATATTTATCTTATTGAAGCTTATCTCTTAACAATATAACTCTATAATTATGAGCTGTATTGAAACGTGGAATATCCAGACAGGCACAGATTATATATAATGGTAAAAAAAACCCGTACTCGGAGTTCTCTAGAAACTAAGATAGGACTAAAATACGTGATATTGTTCTTTTTATTAATAATTAACCAGGAACACGAGTACGAACGAAAATTTTGACTATATTCAACTTCCGATCAAAACTAGCATTTTACACGTAGTAAATATTATCAAAAGAAGTAGCGAGATTCGATTGTAAAATGACCAAAAAACATCAAATAAATACAATACAATTATTCTACATAGTTATAAAAATAACTATGATGCAGCAATCATACCGCAACAAGGATTTATTCACTATTTATGTATCTTCGTGCCACACTAATCATGGCGCGACTAGCTGGCAGTGCGCGCTTTTACATTTAAATATGGCGCCGTAACGGAACGCGAACGCGAAAGCCGGGAAGCTGACGAGGAGACGCTGCGATAACCTGATCAGGTAAACGCCGGCAGAGTTTTGAACACGGGCACGATTTAGGATTGTATCTTTATTCCGTCCCGTTGCAGGATATTGCACGTACTGACTCGAACGCGGACAGTGTGTGCATATTAGTAAATTGCCGATACCGGTTTTTCTGTATGCACGAGTATAACTTATAATTGCACGTACTGACTCGAACGCGGACAGTGTGTGCATATTAGTGAAATTGCCGATACCGGTTTTTCGGTATGCCCGAGTATAACTTACAAAGGCACTTTAGCTCAATATTTTAGTCTGCTACTTTGCTTAAAACGTTTATTACGCTTAATGGTAAAATACCTAATAAATATTTCGTTCTTCTTAGGTACACGTACTCGTGTATCCTGAATTTCTAATTGCTGCATCGGATCTGATGTACCCCTCAGTGAGAATACACCTATACTACGATAGGTGAGTCTTTCACATAACCCTGTGAATAAGAAGAACCGTTGTTTATATATTATAATAGCTCCTACATATATACAATTTTGATTAAACTTACTATGAAAGTATACCTTTGTTCCAGGCTCTTCTAACTGATTTCCACTGATTACAAAAACATTTTGAACCATTACTTTTGGCAAGACTTAATTGCGATTGAGGTAATACTCTGCTATTTTATTAATGGAATGGTGCGTTTGGGACTACTTTTACCTAGTATTGCCTTGTGAGCACCTGGTGTATGATATACCTGTTTAACTGGAATAATTTCTTTTCTCAAGTTCTATGGGTTAATTTTGGTAGCCTCTTGAATTGACGTGTTTTGCTCCTTTACACTTTTTTTCGGTGGAATTGGTTATGGGTAATATAATATCTCGATTAGTTGGTACAATTATTAATGTAAATGTGTTTGGGTTTCAGCCCTGAGGAAGTCTGTTGATGCAAGGATTAGCATCAGACGAAACACGTGTTGGCTGAAAGTCAATTAAGGACAAAACTGTGATTTGGAGTAAAGGAAAACCAATAAAGGAGATTGGAATATTGGAATTGTGGAATTTTAATTAATCAAAGACTTTACTTGGCAAGGAAGATATCACCTCTGCACTAAATATTATTGGACATTGTACCGGATGGGTGAATTGTAACCTAATGATTAATTTTGTGGAGCTCAGAGAGATACTGTTTTGATTGCTTAACTCCCTGGAGTTCCGGGGTTTCTTGGGTCACTGTTGGTAACCAGTACCTTTCTCTCTTGGAGTTCACTTCTCTGATTTTGTTGAACCTGTAAAATATTCCTATACTTAGAGCTGTTCGCCTGATCTTTGACTTGGTTGCCAAATTAGTTTTAAGTTAAATATAAATTCAATATACATTCAAAATGACTATTACCTGCCACTCAAGCCATTCTAATAGCTTTGGGGAACTGAAATGGTCTGAGTTATCAAACTTGTAGGAGTGTGATGGTTAGTAATTTTGTTGTTACTATCACTTGGGCATGGCATGAGCAACTTGTGGTGAAAGCTGCAGTGGCCTCCTGACGAAAGCCATAGCACTTGTCTTTTCACAAATTAAGCACTGCCCCACACCACCGGCCCCAGCCCCAATATCTAGTGTGTATCACTTAACAGTCAGGAAGGTCTCAGAGTAAGATAATTCACGAGGTATTTAGATGTGTACAGCAGCCCCAGCACACTCTCTTCCACCACAACACAACCTTTCAGCAGAGGGTAGAAGGGGCAACAAGGCCAGCATTGGAACAATGCTAGTGGCAGAGTTCTTGTGCAGTCCAAGGTAAGGAATTACCACAGTACTGCCAACTTGAGACCCCCTGCACTAGCTAAACACACCAAAAGGATATACCATCCTGTATCTCTCCCTGCACCACAGACCACTAGTGTGATGAGGCTAATGTCTTTAACCCATCATTGGCTCTTTCCCGTGGACTTTATGTTTTCCAACATCGATTCATGCTCACAGACATCAAGCAGCTGCCCGCTCCCTGGTGACTGACGCATCGACCCATTGATGGGAGCATGAGTAGTCAACCGCATATCCAAGAAGGGTCCCTAGGTAAGTGGCCCTCAATGAAAATGGAGGCGGATGCCAGTCAGTAGATCAGAAATCATTTTTGATCAGGATAAATGCAAAATTACCGGGAGCAGAGCCAGAGACCCCTCTGAGAGAGTCCAGTGCGCTTAGGGAGCCTCTCGCATCAGAGATGGGGAAATGATACCACTCCCCCTGGGATCACAGCTTACTGGACTTTGGGCGCAGCTTTGACTCGTCTACCAGTTTGTGACCCCGTCACCCTCCCCCTCCCCTTCCTCTTGCCATGCCGTGTCTCTAACCCTCCCCTCCTCTTTCCCTCCTCCATTCTCTGTCTACTTCCCCTGCTCCTACCCCCCCTCCCCGGAATATCTCCCCTTGCCTGCTTTTTCCCTTACCTATATGTTCCTTTTTGTTTGTCTCTTCAACCTTACTTGTCACTATGTTGCCATGCTCTAATAACTGTGTAACCTTTGTAAAGATGTAACCTGCAATTATTGTCTGATACTCAGGTAAAGCGCTCGGATACCTCCGGGTCTAGCCAGCGCTATATAAAACCTTTAAATAAACATGCAACCGCTATCGTAGAAGGCCATCCCTTTATCCCCTCTTGTTCCTATTTCTCAATTCTTTAGGTTTAAAGAAAGAGCTTAGTGCACAATCATCTGACTAATAGGCATAGGGTAGGCATATATTACATACATATTATTTAGAACCATTATTCTTTGATGATTTGGAGAAAATGTAAAGGGATATGTTCCATAGTATAATATTACAAAATGACATTGAAGGGACCCAGACCAAACAATTTTCACCAAAACGTTCTTTTTCAGACTGGACCTCCATATCTTCAAGGACTGCTTTAGACCTGAATCTTTAAATGCCCAGCCCTCATCAGCACTGTTGTCTTTATCTTCAGTATGTGATATTGTCGTCTGTCTTGTTCTGCCCTCTGAAATCATTGCTAAACACACAGCACTCTGTCTCGCTTCTGAACTGATACGTAAAAAGGAACTGGGCGACGGTTTTCATGCAAAGGCCACACAATTCACTGGATATATACAGAAACGGTTACAGTGTTAAAATTGTATTAAAATACAAGAAATGTTAGTTGGATCAAAATACAAGAAAGGTTTGTGGCATGTTGACACAAGATCCTTTATAGGATTTTATAAGTTAAAATATGGAGTTCTGACTACGATATGATACAGAACAATATATATTACACAGACGCTGTTTTGAAGAGCCATTTCAATTCTCATTTTTATTGATGTGACACAATTTATGAATGTTAATTGGATGATTATGAAGGAAGGCATATGCGCCTGGGTTGGCTGAAATATTGAATTCAGTTTTTTTATATATTGTATTAGCCCCCACTGTATTGACCTGATAATAATGTGTCCTTCATCGTTTGCATAATTTTGATAAGATATATAAAAAGTCGAATGAATCTTTAATGTAATATGTGAATACATTTTTTGAGGACAAAAAAACGAATAATAAAGTAATCAGAAGCTAAAGTGGATTGTATTGTACTTTCTGTGTTGCATATATACTGGTTTGAGAGACTGTTGAGCTGTTGAATTGAATAGATAGTTTGCAGTGGGAAGTCTTTCTAATATACTGGACGATGATGGATACAGACTGATAAATTGTGAGCTTAGGATCAATGTCATAGTGAGCTATACTAGCTCAGTCTTTGGATGATGCCTTAAACAAAAATGTATTTACTTTGAGAAATAATTCTGGTCCAACACACTAATAATACACAGCCTGTGTCTGTAGAACAGAAACACACTGTCAAGGTTAGAACAGTTTAGAACAAAGCAGTTGTCACCTCTGGGGAACTCTGTCCCACCAACATTAACGATGACGACACCATCAAGATCATGAACACCATCCACTCCGGATCTCCGTCAGACCCATGCCCACACCACATCTTCAACAAAGCCAGCACATCCATCGCACTCCATCTCCGGAAAGTCATCAACAACTCCTTCGAGACAGCATCCTTCCCTGAGAGCTGGGAGCACGCCAAGATCAACGCCTTACTCTATAAACCCAAGGCAGACCCCAGGGACTCAAGAACTTCCGTCCCATCTCCCTGCTCACGTTCCCGGCAAAGGTCATAGAGAAGACCGTTAACGAACAACTGACCCTCCACCTTGAGGAGAACAACATCCTGGACCCTTCCCAGTCCGGATTCCGCAGCAAACACAGCACCAAGACTGCCCTAAACGCCGCCACCGATGACATCAAGTCCCTGCTGGATAACGGAGAAACGGCAGCCCTCATCCTCCTGGACCTGTCAGCCGCTTTCCACACTGTCTGCCACTCCCCACTACGAACACGCCTCCACAACGCCGGGATCCAAGAGAAGGCCCAGAACTGGACCACCTCCTTCCTCTCCAGCAGAACACAGAGCTTCCACCTTCCCCCCTTCCGCTCCAAAACCACGGAGATCATCTGTGGCGTACCCCAGGGCTCATCCCTCAGCCCAACTCTGTTTAACATCTACATGGCACCGCTCGCCCACGTCGCCCATCGGCACGACCTCAACATCATCTCCTACGCCGATGACACCCAGCTAATCCTCTCCCTCACCAAGGACCCCCACACCGCCAAAACCAACCTTCACGAAGGAATGAAGGCTGTCGCGGAATGGATAAGGAACAGCCGACTGAAGCTGAACTCGGACAAGACGAGGTCCTCATCTACGGATCCACCCCTTCGGCCTGGGACAACTCCTGGTGGCCGACCGCACTGGGAACCGCTCCAACACCCACTGACCACGCGCGCAACCTAGAGGTCATCCTCGACTCCACTGTCTCCTCCTCCTGCTTCAACACCCTCTGCATGCTCCGCAGTATCTACAAGTGGATCCCCACTGAAACAATAGGAACGGTTACCCAGGCCCTCTCAGCAGCAGGTTGGACTACAGAAACGCCCTCTATGCAAGAGTCTCGGCCAAACTCCTGAGACGGCTCCAACGCATCCAGAACGCCTCTGCATGCCTGATCCTCGACATCCCTCGCCTCAGCCACATCACACCCCACCTGAGAAACCTGCACTGGCTCCCGGTCAACAAGAGGATAACCTTCAAGCTCCTCACCCACGCACACAAGGCACTCCACAACACCGGACCAACATACCTCAACAGATGACTTAGCTTCTACACCCCCCCATCCGCCAGCTCCGCTCCGCAGACCTCGCCCTCACCACAGCCCCCCGCTTCCGAAGAGCGACCTCCGGTGGCAGATCGATCTCCCATCTCGCCGCCAAGACCTGGAACACCCTCCCCATCCACCTATGGCAGACCCAACACCTGCTGACCTTCAGAAAACTCCTCAAGACCTGGCTTTTCGAGCAGTAGCAGCATTCCCCACCCCAGCGCCTTGAGACCCTCATGGGTGAGTAGTGCGCTTTACAAATGATATGATTGATTGATTGACCATCATAGGGGGCAGAAACACGCAAAACCCCCAAGAGAGAATTTTGCCCCGGAAGTGGTGTGAGCCAGACAGTCTTTCTCCTAGCAGTTGGAGGTTGGCCAAAAGAGAATATAGGGATCTCTTGTTCAACTAAATGCTTTCCCAGCCGAACCAAAGGAAGGCCCCCAACAAAAAAAGCAGAGAATGATAGGATTGACATGGTGCCTATAACTGGGCCATGCAACATGATAGTAATGAGGTCACTAGGGACATTTATGTAAATACCTTCAAGTCATAATGTGCCCCTCCAGAGAATCTAAACTTGGATCTAATCAAGAGTCCTGCTAGCCCCGCGTTCAAGCGATGTGTGCTTTGGTTGCCTTCCCTGGTATGTAGCCCATACGTTTGTAGAAAAAAGACATGCTAAAATTTAAAGTCAAGGGTTGGAAACTGAAAAGGGCGTAGTGTGTATAGCTAAAGAGGAAAAATAAATGTAGTTAAACTAAGTCTAATTTTAATTATTTGCAGGATGTGAATTCTAGTTTTTCAACAGGGGACTTTGGACCCTTTATAGGACAAAACCAAAACAAGTTAAACATTAAACATTTTAAATCACTTGACCTGATAGACAAACCCATGATGCAGATTGTGATGGGAGCAGATGTCACAAAATGACTTTGGAAACCACATTTGAAACATTAAGGACTGTGGAAGTGGGTGTTTGCAGGATGCAATCAAGGAAGTTGGAAAGGGAGATGGCAATGCAAATGGAGTTACCACCATTCAAATCAGAACTTTGTTAAAACACAAATATGCCCACAAGCCATCACCACATTTGCTTGCACTTCTACATTGATGCCAGCACAGAATAGGTGAACTGGTGCTGAAGACTTTGAGAAAGGAAGAATTCACTAATGCATTTAAAGGGGTTATAAAAAGAAATCGAAGTCCTCACAAGGAAAATGATATTCAATAACTAAAAATAAGTTTATACGTTTACTGTAACCCTGCACCTGCCAATTTTCTACAAAGGTATGCCTCAGGCTTTGGTGCATCAATAAAAGTTGTATATCTCAATTAAATCCTTTATGAGGATCTTAAAACATGTTTGAGAATTGCCCCACTGGTTTAATCAGCATACATCTAATATGAAACAATGCTAGAAGAAAAGATTTGTGATTAAAGATGGTCACCGAGCAGTAGGTGGTGCCTCACCTGTTTCATCTCACTCCTCAGTCTGCTTATGCCGCTTCTCTCTGTCTTGGTAGCTCCTGTGTGGCCCATTTCATGGATTGAAATTGCAGGGCTGGTAGCAGATGAATGGATCGGTCGCACTTCAGAAAGAAAGCAAAATTGTCTTGCTCAAAAGTCAAAGGATAAAGTATTAGTTACACTGAGTTTTTTAAACGGTGCACTTTGGTGAACGTGTTAAGTTTAAAAAACATACCATATACTGCCACTGGAGAAGTGCAATGTAATGCGGTCAACAAACTGTTTTTAGATCTACGCAAGAGAGCTATCTGTTAGAGAGGTATTGTTTCCAATACATTCCATCTAACTAAAGGGTCTTGAGTCAGCCTCTTGCCTATGAGTGGATGGCTTTTTGGTCTATCTTAGGTCTCTGCTCTTCATTCAATAGCATGCCTCCATATTCATGTGTTTGTCCCAAAATCAGGAGCATTTCGGTTTCACAGTGTTCTGATTGGATGAGTTCTATCCTCCCATTACTACCTTAAGGGGACTCTTTTATGTCTTGTTTGACATTGGAGTTTTCGCCAGATCTTAGGTCACGAATAACAAAAGAGCTTTAAGTAGCACCACTGAGAGAGGGAATTTAGCTCCATCCTCATGTTGATATTGTTCCATAAAGCATTTGAGTTCTCAGAAGTTGTGTGCTCCCACTGGAAAGAAAGTTTTTATTGTACTTTACGACTCATTTGAAATCTTTTTCTAGACATGTTAGGATTGAGTTGATTATGGTGTGTTGGAAAACGAGGTATTATTTGTGAGGCCGGCACAAACAACAAGTCTAAATTTGACCTTCACTGGGAACCAAACACCCCTTTGTAGTCTAGGGCTTACTCAAGGGAGGTGGTGTGGGCTAGTAATCACCATTTACAGGTACGCAGAAATAACACTCAATAATTGATTGTCCAGTCTGTACTTTCTTTATAAAAAGGAAGAGTACATTTATTACACACACACACTAGTCAATACTATGCATCAATTTAGAAATATACATAAGTGGTTGGAAATACTTCTTGACATTGCGTAATCGTCCCACCTCAACCCACTACACGACCCAGGGTGGGGAGGGAGATCTAGTACCACCACTCCCATATATGAACATCATTTTTCCCCTAAATGGAACAAGTGGACCATGACCTGGAGTGAGGGCCCTTCCCACGAATATAGCATGTTACAACGCATGCTACACCATCACCTACTATTACAACGCAGTCTTACAACAACGGCGTTATTAGTAGCGATGCATTTACATCGAAAGTCATTACAACAACTTGCACTAGGGGGCGCGCTGGACTTAGGAGTAGTATTAATTGCTATTCCTACTCCAGTTAGCGCAACAGTAGGGAAGGTGTTAGAATTTATTTCCAATACCTGGGCGCCCCCTTAGTGCAAGTCGTTGTAATGACTTGTAATGTAATTGCATCGCACACTAACAACTGGGGGGTTGTAACAACTGCGTTGTAATGGTAGCGCGATGCAATGAAAGAGGTGTAAATGCTGTTTCCCCCTTCCCACTGGCACCACCCCAGTGGCGGCAAACCCCACTATTTCAACAAGCATTTATAATGGGGAACATCAGACATAGTGACACATAACCCTGACTGGGAGCATCTCGGCTAGACCATACAGTAAACACACCTAAACCACAGTGGCTGACAGTCTGGTTGTTCAACTAACACGGTAGCAAGAATACATGCCTAAGCATCACTTATAATGTCAGGTACTTATCATTACTAATAACATGATCAATGCGAGTCGATCACAGCCCCTAAAAGGCATCATTATTATGATCAGAGAATTATGCAATTACAACCAGGCACCCTGGCGAGAATGCCACATATTGCAGTCCCAAACAGGAACAGCATTAAGTAAATGCACCTCTTGTGCCATTACACCTTTCCACCCCTAGGGGATGTCTCCACGAAGACAGTCCATGTTCAATCTTTAACACCTCAGTGAAGTCCTAAACATCAGCTCCGGGCTGAAGAACAAAAGTTCCAGCATTAGGCAGGCTTAAAAACAAACCCCTTGAGGGGTTCTTTTCCTTAGGTCCCCAGAGAATTGGGGAAGGGGGACTTTTCAATTTTGTGCTGGGGGAGTCTGTGTTGCTCCTGCAGCTCCCTCTGCACTGTTGCCAACAAATGGTGGTGACCCCATCTTCCTTGGGTCACCACGCGATGAAAACGACCAAGTTTTCCTTTTAGGCTTGACCATGCACTGCAGGGCATTATGGGGCGCTTTTCTCTTAGCGCATGCATATTTGAGTAGCGGCTTTCCCCCTGCTCGGGGGAGAGCAGCGCTGCCCCTGCTGGCGACCCCACGCGGCATTCACATCTCTTCGGGGGGCCCGGTCTGACCCGGGCACCCCACATCCAGGTAGGTTGGAGAGCAGCTCGGGGAGTCTGCCCCACGTGCTGCAGCGGGAGCCGGCTCTTCATTCTGGTCTGCGGGCTCCAGCGGGCAGACATGGATGATACCGCCGGTCGGGCTGGGCCTCGGGGGAGTGCGACGGCACTCCCCCCTTCTTCCAGGTGCGGGTGTGTGCAAAAGCCTCCCCCCTCCAGTCTCCGGCATCCGGGGCCCAGGGAAGGTCCCGGGCCCCTCCAACCTTTACGCTCCCCAACTTCCTCTTCTGCGGTGTCCGGAGCTGGGGGTCCCGGGCCCCAGGAAGTTTCCTTTTCGCTAGGGTCCGGAGTTGGGGGTCCTGGGCCTTTTCGCTGCGGCTCGGAGTTCGGGGTCCTGGGCCCCTGGCACCACTTCACGGGGCACAACGTTGCTCCCCGACTTCAGTTTTCATCGAGGAACAGGGTAGGCTCCTGGCACCCGAAAGAAGCCATTTCTCGGGGAGTGCGATGGCGCTCTCCGACTTTACTTCACTTCCTGGGCCCAGGACGGAGAGCCTGGGCCCTGTAGGCACCTTCAAGGGGGGCGCGACAGCGCTCTCCGGCACCTCCTTCATCTTAGGGCAGCCCCTCCCTGGTTGCCCGTGTCTGACAGGCGGACCGCTACTTTTTCGATGAGAGACGCTGAACATCCCCTCAAATAATAAAGAGGAAAGATTGTTGCGTGACCCCAGGAGGAGCAAAAGAAAGAAACTCCACCGGGCAAGCAAAACACAGAATGAACAAACTCTAAAAGTCTGTTGAAACGCAGTCCTTGCAACAGAGCATAGTGCCCCCAGGCAATTAATAAATCCTCTTATGAAATACAGAGTGGAAGTGGAGGTTCTAAATTCACTATAACCCCCGGGACATATCTGGTACCCAAAAGACAAATTAATTACAAATAAAGAAGATGTGATGTTTTTAAACCTGTCCTGAGGAAAGTGTTCTATAAAAACGAAGCACCGAAACGCGTCGACACACGGATTTTTAGATGTATAATTATGGTTTTTAAAATGATGTATTGAGAAACATGTATTGATTTATTGTGAAATTTAGGAAATTTGTTTAACATGTTGTTTTGAAAAATATGTATGATTTGTTTTTAATGAATTGCTTACACTCACTATAAGAAAACCTTTTTTTAATAAAAAATTATTTAGAGACATACAATTTTATGTTGTGATTTAAATATACTGTATGGAGTTATGAGGATGAAATTGGTCTAAACAAATGATGATGTGGAAAATATGTGCTAGTACATAAATTGAAACACACAGAAAGGAATTATTTTTTGTTTGAGTGTGACATTTCCCGGTCCTTTCTGGGTTTATTTGGGAAAACTCTCTCTCTTCATAGCCTGAAGGTGTGGATTGCACGGGCCTGCTGCAAAACCCTCCCTCTCTGCTGCGACAGGAGATCCTACCGAAGTGGCAGCCTGAGCCAGATTGGAAGACAGATGCTTATGCTCAGAAGTTCCAGAGGCATACAGGAGTCCCGTGCAACTTTCTAGGTGGAGTGTATGTTATGTTATGTTATGTTAACTGGATTTATTACGCGCGCAGCTGCCCCAGCAAAGGGGCGTCCTGGCGCGAGAGTATCTCTGAGAGACAGCCTTCTTTGGAACCCTAGTGTGCAAAATTGTGAACATTGTGTGTTCGCACAGGTGGAGAAGAGTTAGAGCTCTCCCATTGCTGGAAATTACACTGAACAACCTATGGGTTCAACTGCCATACGTGATCAGCTAGGCTTCGCCAGCTAAGTCTGCTCGGTGTTTAAAGATTCAGACATGTGATGAAAAATCAGAGAAATGCCCTAATGATTCAGCCAGATTCAGAGACACAGACCCACCCCACCCTGCTTATTGCAAAACAATAGGGCAGCGGTGTTGTCCATTAGGGCATAATCCAGTCTCCCTTTGATGGATGGTAGGACAGCTTTCAATGCCAAGTAAATGGCCTACAACTACAACAAACTGTTGATGAGACGAGTGTTGGAAAGTGGGTTATTGGTAGGGGCAAATGTAGGTCTGCCACCGGCAATAAGGCCACTAACACATGATAGGACTCAGCATAGGTCTTAGAAAAGTATTCCTTTGCTCAACCCTTGGTAACGTGGCTGCGAGCAGACAGGCTTAACTTCAAAGACAGGTATGTAAAAACCATTTCAGTAAATAATTAAGACACCACACAAAAAAAAATCCAACACCAATTTATAAAAATAGGTAATATTTTTATCTTTTAAATGACACCAAAACGAAAATAATCCACTGTAGGGAACCTGATATATGAATGCTGAAAGAGTAATTACTTTCTAGTGCTTAGAAACCAACAGCGCCCCTTTAAGTCCTTTTTGTTTTCTCTGTCAGGGACACACCTTTATAAATTGTTCTTAAGAATTCTCACCACTGTAGTGGGCCGCCTTCTTCAGCAAGCGGGGTCCAAATAGAACACCTACCTGGCGTTCTGCTTGCAGGTCCCAAAGTATCTAACACACAATCCAAGGTTCTGGAATCTCCAAGAGGGTCCTTGAAAGTGGGAAACTTCAATTCCGCAATCCACTTGAACAAAACCCTTACAAATCCACTGGTACTCCAGACTTTGAATTCTTTGTGGGGCTGTTCAGGTGAGCTCTGTTAACCTGTAGCTTGCAGGGAGTTTCCACTCTTGAGTCTTTTGGCAGCAAGGTAATCCACAGGGCTGTAGTTTCAGAGGGTGCAGTCTTCATAGGTCATGCCTTAGAGTTCCTTGCACACAGCAAAATCTTCAGCAGGGCACTTCTTGCTTCATTCAGTTTCAAGCAGCAGATCTGGAGGGCTCTGCCCCTCTCAGATACTTATTCAACATTCTCTGGGTCAAGCACCAGGTCGCTGCTGACCAATGAGAGCAGGGCAACTCCTCCTAGTTAGGACCACATCCGGTGGAGTGTGGCATTAGTTTGTCCCAGAGTGCATCATCCTTCCAAATCCATAATGGCTGATTTTCCAGCAAGGAGGTAAGAGCTGGCTAAACACACCCCCTGGGATATCTCATTTCCATGGATCATTCCAGTAACATCTGCAAATACCTTTCTTAAGCCTAGTCCTGACTCTGGGGCTTATAAAACCATATTTTATAAGTATTTCCCTAATTTCTACCGGACCCCCACTCCCTGTGCAACAAGGGGAGACTTCAGGGGTTCTGAATCTGCAGAAATATTGCAGATCACCCTTACCCAATTCTTCCAGCATCAAAGTCGAATTTGAGCACCTCTTGAAGACAATGTGAGGAGTGAAATGCAAAATTTCACTTTACCCAGGCTTCTAAAAAATCATTTTATAAGGGCGCTCCTTATAGATAACTAATCCCCGCACTCCTGGGATACCTAGGGGTGACCCTGAGGGTCCCTAATATGCAAAAACATGGTAGTTTTTTTTTAATTGTTAAGGGCCCCTACCCCCAAAGTCGAGTTTGGGCACAATTTAAGGTTTAAAAAACTGTCCTGACCACCAGTGCAGCTTTTAAACTGACCTCAGGCTTCAGCACTGCACACATGCTGGTGCAGAGAATCTGCTGGCCTCTAAACTGCCATGCACCAGGATACTGGAGACTTCTAGGTAGATTCAATCCCCTGCCCTATTACATATTAGGGGCTTAGGTGGCAGGTCATGCCAACTACAGGGGTACCCCACCATACTAAAGTGTACCCTAGTGTAGGTTGGGTGTCTTAACTGTGTTCTAATGTGTTCCTTTTGGCTTGGCACTGGCCCTGGGCCTGGCTGGTTAAACAGAGCCCAGGGTCAGTCAGAGTCAGTTATCACCAGTTCCAGTCAGCAAAAAGTTGGGGGTTGCCCAGGGCACAGGATGACTTTGCAACAACGAGTATACAGAGAACTCTGATCTCCACCTCTCCCACATGACCTCCATAATCCAGCAATGATGCATCCATCAGCACTGTCAGCTCTGGGTTGGGCGAGGGAGAGGGCTCTGTCACTGGACTAATCATCCAAATCAGCCAGAACTGCAGATTTTTTCAGCCTTCTCCAAAACCTGGATGGGATCTGACAGGTTCCCTTGGTGGTGGGCCTAATGAGAATTAAGATCCAACTGTAGAGCCACATGTGCCATCTGACATGATTGAAGTGTGGGGTGCAGTAAGCCAATAAGCCCAGAAGCCTCCGAACCACCATCACTGAGACCAGGATTGAGACTGAAACATTGGGATTATTGCCCAATATCCTGGACTCCTTGATCCGGCGGGAAGGGCCAAAAATGCACCTTATCCAGGTTTGATGAATGGGAGCCTCTGCAAAGAAGTCAGCTGTGACTTAAGCATATTGATTGTGAACCCCAGTGATGTATGGAGGTTTGCTGTCATCTGGAGGTGGTCCACTACTGACTGTGGCAGCCCCACCTTCAACAGCTGTTGTCAAGGCAGGGAAAGACTAGCACCCCTGTCCTAAAGGGGAATGCTGGAACCACAGCCATCACTTTCATGAGCACTCAAGCGGCACATGTGAGGCTAAAAAGGAGCATGGCTGACTGAAATTGCTTGTGGTCCACCTTGAACAGCAGGTAGCTGTAGACCTCAGGACAGAAATATGGAAATAGGTGTCCTGCTGGTCCGTTGCTACCATCCAATCTCCTGGATCCAGGTCAGACAGAACATAGGCCGGGATGAGCATCTTGAATACGTCCTTCCGCACAAAGAAATTGAGCGGTTGAAGATTTAGAAGGGGAAGAAGGCCTTTCTTTTTTGGCACTAGGAAATAACAGGAGTTACACCCAGTTCTGATCTCTGAGGCCAGGACTTTCTCTGTGGCTCCTTTCTTCAAAAGAGCCTACATGTTCTATAGCAAAATGGACAAATGGTCCTCTGAAAGCCCGTCTGATGAGGGTGGAAGTTACGGAGGGGCAGAAATTAACGGATGGGGTAGCCCTATTGAATTATCTGCAGGACCAACATGTTGGATATTATGGCTTGCTGCATGACCCACCTGTTGGATATTATGGCTTGCCATGTGGAGCTAATGACTGATTTTGCCACCCAAAGGATGGCTGTGTTCCGCTAAGCGAAAATTTAAGCAGTTAAGAGGCTGTATCCATAGGGTCAGTCTACTGGGAGGTTTGTTGTCCTAGTGTTCCTGGACGCTGTCTGCTGGATCTCCTACCTGAAAGGACTGGGGTGCCTGCTGTGTTGGGGGCAGGCCTTGATGCTGCATGTAGGCAAAACCGCTGGCAATGCCTCAAAAAGGGAAGAATTGTTGCAAATACTGTCTTGCGGGTGTGGAGATACCAATGGAGCGCTGTGGCTCTACTTACTTTTAAGTGCTCTAGGGTGGAGTTCAGCTTCTCACCAAAAAGACAAGACTCGTCAAAAGACATATTCATGAGCGATACTTAAACATAATCTGAGAAACCTGTGCATCTTTTCCATGAAAGGCACCGTAGCACAATTCTAGTCCTGACTGCTATGCCTAAACAGTTGGTTGTGTCGAGGCATGAACATATGACATATTTGGCTTAGTCCTGGCCATCCTGAACAGTCTGTGCCAAATTAGTTCAGAAGTCCTCCAGGACTCCTTGCAAAACGTCTACAACCAAATCACATAATGCATGGGAGTGCCTGCCCGGAAAAAAGCTGGCAATGAGCTAATTGATGAGAACACGTATTTCCCAATTGCCTCAAGTCTCTTTGACTCCCTATCTGAAGGGGTAATTGGAAAGGAGTTCTGGTTGACTCTGCCAGCGGAGGCCTAAACCACTAGGATGATTCGACAAAAAAGCAGGGTGAGCTGAAGCAGGTCTGTGACACTGTGCACCTGTAAATAGGCAGGGGCAAGGTTTAGCCTAGGAGCCTATAAGGGTAGCAGTCAAGGGTTTGTTCAAAGGCAACTGGGGCTCAGATGAGGTCAGCCTAGACTGCAGAACCTCAGTGAGTGTATTGATTTTGATTTGACAGACAGCAATTGTAAGTCCAGGACTTCAGATGCCATTCTGATGATCACGGCACATGAGGATGTCTCTTCATTTGAGAGACCACGTATGAAACCCAGCCCCATGTCAAGAAAAGTGTCCAGTCCACTGGCCTCTTGTACATCCAGATCGAAATGTTCGTAATTTTATTTGGAGGGAAATTCACCCCCAACATCTCCATCATCTTCAAAGGCTGGCTCACTTTGGTCAGAATGCGTTCCGAAAATGTGCTGGGGCCGCCTCCTACACAAAGGTTCCATTTGGCCTAAATCAGAATGAGTATTGTATTTTATTGTATTGTATTTGTTATTTATTACGCGCAGCTGTCACCCTACGGGTATCCTGGCGCCCAAACAGGAAAATGTCAGATGGTACAACAATACACTAGCTGTCATGATATATAGAACAGCCGCCAGAGCTATTAAAATAGAGTTACGGAGATTATACTTTGGCGAACAACCAGGTTTTCAGGCTCTTTCTGAAACCCAATAGGGTGTCAATTTGTCTGATGTTCTGAGGAAGCTCGTTCCACAACCTAGAGGCAGAGGTGCAGAAAGAATTAGTCGCACTGAAACTGTTCCAAGATGCAACCTTGGTCGAGACAAATTCGGTTTGGAGTGTGACAGGATAATAGGATCGGCATGGTATGCACATAGGCTTTGCTGAAAAATGTCCCAGATCCAGACTGGCACCTGGGCATATTCTAAAGGTGAGGAATCTGTAATCAGAAGTATCCTTCAGAAACAATGATAAGCTAAGCAGAATACTATTTCAAAATGGATGCCATCAGTAGGTTTAATTTTGCCTGCCCCATTTATGCAGCTGCATTTTTTCAATTTTCTACTTTAGTTATTTTAATTAATCTAGTGTATGCTTGTTGACTGAGTCAGTGGGTGGATGAATAGAAGAGTAACATAGTGCAAGTTACAGAGTGTCTAATCTCATTGGTGACTGTAACTTTTGTTACACACCAGACCATTCCTTCTCTTTTTTTAGTTTTTATCCTCCTCTTTTTTATTATAACTTAATTGAAATGTAAGGGTTATTGCAGCAAGTATGACAGTGACACCATAGGCAAAATTACTTAGCATTCAGAGAGACAAGCAGGTCCACCACATCAACACTAAATTTAGAACAGAGCAGTTATTGGTCCAGCCACAATGTCAACCGAGGGGGTATTATGCCTTGGGGCCCAAAGTGATCCGACCGGTCATCTCTGGGATTCCTGAGATAAAAGATAAGATTGGAGAGGATCCCAAAAATCCCTAGGCCAGGCAGTGTTTCGATAAACACATCAAAATGGGTATTATAGTATGTCATGTCTCAAAACCAACAGCTTGTTTTGAGCCATGTTCAGCTCCACCAGGAGATTACTATCCATCATTTGGCTAGTAAAAGGGCTATTGCATCAATCTGTTTTGTGAATAGTGCAAGAAGTGCTAGACTAGGGTCCAACAATAGGTTTGTAGTCACCATGTTGCTCAGTTGGGCTAAAACAGCAGCCTAATACTCATATATTTTGGGACATGCAAAAAAAAACACTGTACTGCATGCCACAATTCTTACAGGCTATTTAACTATAGGGGTACATTTGGCAATCCTCTCCGAAATATGACAGCAGTGATGGAGAAATTTAAAGTGTATTAACTGATGCCTATTAGTGAAAGGTATATGTTGAATCGATGCGCTAGAATATCGTCATTTGTGATCTACGATGTGGACTCCCAGTTTCTTCTTCCTTTATTTTGGCGGAGGGGATCTCAAACCAGAAGAATACAACTGAATTGCTTTGGAAAACTCTAAAACAGTTTTTTTTATTTCTGAGATTAAAGTAAAAGTTGGGTGAGAATAGCCCATACTGACCTGACAGGTTGGTGTTTTCATTTAATAAACATGTAACATTACTTGATGTATCCCCATACTTGTAAGGTACCACATTTAAACTAATTATCAACTCCATTGAGCAGCTGAGTTGTGGACAGGTATTACAAAGAGTATCAAATTACTTAAATACTAGTTGGTGTATTTGCAAAAATGTATTTCTACTCACTGAGGTTGACATTTATTCAACAAAATTCCAGTGGTAGCAGAAAACAACCCGAACACTCTTTGACCCAATGACATCCCTGACTTAACCTTAAGCTCAACAATACCTCATGTATAGCTCCCTATTCACCTGTGAGGGAAAGGATACAGAATGTAAAGTATAGAAAGTACGCAGACCTCTTATAACTACAGTGATTGTCTGTTCTGTTACTATTGCTGACTTTCTGACTCCTGAGAATGCAACTACCCATAGCTAGCATTGATGGCCATCTATTCACTCAGGCCCTCTTTTCTCTCTTCTTTTGTTGACCACTATCCACCTCAAGCAAAGCTGTAGCCTCAAGCTGAAGAACTCCTCCACACCTACTTGAACTTCACACTAGAAGGTTTGGAATATCAGACGAAACAAAAAGGATAAATAGTGGCAAACAATTGTTTCAGTCTTCTTATTAATCTCAAATTGGAGAAGGCTAGTTGGTAGGAAAAGTTAGCCAAGAGATGGTGAATCCAATTAAGCTTACTTTTCAGACATTGACGATTATGAGACATTATTCAAACAAATAACCTTTCCTATTTACAAATTTTAGTGTGGATTCTTTTTCACTTGCCCTAATACATGACTTACTGCTTTTCTCAACACCGAATT
Organism: Lissotriton vulgaris; assembly: GCF_964263255.1. Taxonomy (NCBI): domain Eukaryota; kingdom Metazoa; phylum Chordata; class Amphibia; order Caudata; family Salamandridae; genus Lissotriton; species Lissotriton vulgaris. Next base: position 533,677,116 of record NC_141696.1, read on the forward strand.
CTTTGCCACTCAGTATGTGATGAAGGAGGTTCTTCATATCAAATGGACTCAGGTTCATTAAGCTTTCAGAGGCTTCTTCACCTATTAATGATGTACGAGAGCAATGACAAGATAGGGTTATCAAGATAGGGGTATATCTTCACATGCTACTTTGATGATTTTGCAGATGATGACAACAATAAGACAATGTACAATGCTATTTAGGACAAGGAGATTTTGCATTTTCATACACCTCATTGAAGGATTTATTTAGAGAAAAAGAAGAGGTTTCAAGGCAACCATAATTCAAATAAGAGCAAATGAGGAAAACATTCAGTGCATTTTTCCAGACCATCTATAAAACCATACAAACACAACAACAATTTGTTGAAAACGTCTAAAAACAATTGGCAAATTACATAAAGGTTAACATATAAAATCCATAGTGCTCATGGAAAATCATCAGAATACTTCCTATGAGTTGTGAAGATATGGTTTAATGTAATAACTTGTTTTCCTATAGCACTTAATATTCAGTGTTTTTGTTTGTAATCACTGTACATAACACATTTTACTACTAAAGGGTACTCAATTTATTGGCTTTTGAATTGTGAATAATAAAAACATGTCATGCACATACACAGTTGAAGGCAGCAAGCATTTGACTTACTATGCTATTTTACCAGCAGATGTTTGAATTGTGAAATGGCAAATAATAACAGTATCTCCTAGGCTGCCCCGCCGAGAAGTAGGCCTGGAGAAATTTTGATTACACTGGAGTTCTCAGAGTAATTTAGTTAATTTCATGTTACTCTTTTGCTGCAAAATTATCCACAATTACGTAATTACTCCCATTTGCTTAATTATGAGTAAAATTATGACTATGTTGCCACAAAAATCTTACTGCAGAAGCACAGAAGCAAAGAACTTAACAAGCGTGAGCTGCTGTTTGTGTTTTGCTTTTTTTATTTGCATAAAATGCACCCTTGGATCTAATTTGAAAAGTGAGGCTGCATTTCGATCTAAAAATTGTGCTAATTGCTGGGTTACTCTCCTCGCGGAATTCTGGGTAATTTCATGTAATTCTGCTGTAATTATAGTACAGCAAATTACGCAAGTTACGCCCACCCCTATTGAAAAGTCACAATCCAAAACTAGATCAGGGACAAAATTGTACACATAAGGAATGCAAGAAAATCATTATATTTACTTATTAGCCTCTGTGGGTGCACCTAAAACTTCAGTCACTTGTTACATACAATGTTTCACATTCTGAAGACAGCAAAGGGCATGCGTTTGGGTGCACTTTTCAGAGGGTGTATATTGTTATTGGATACAAAACAATTATAATATGTCAAATAATCTGACATGTATTCGGAGATCAAATGTTCTGGGAGATGGAGATCCTAGAACTAACATTTTGGTGTATTCTTCTTAGGGAGGTTAAGTCTCCAAAACTACAAAAACTGCGGCACTTCTTAAGTATCAATTTGGTATGATATTAGGTAACTCTAATTATAGCCCTTTTTTGTAACCCTTCAAAAAGAAGCACAATCTTGCATTGATATATTTGTTTGGTATCCAAGAATCCAAGATCCACAACCTTATTACTGAGCCTGAGCTGACAATGAATGCTATCACAATGTAACTTGCCAAGACATTTCAAACAGTGTGGCTTCAGCTGAGTCCCCTTAGGCTTCCACTGGTAATTTCCATTCTGGTGTCTACGCCATTATATCTTTCCATACTGGCAGCTTCCTAGTTCCAAACCTTTGCTTTCCTTTCCACACTGGCTCTTATGGCAGCTGTCTTACATGAAGCAGCTAATGTAATTCCAGGTAGAAAATTACAATTAATCACCCCAACTTAATGGAAACTTCACTGGCTCCCCTTACCAGCCTCCATCAAATTTAAGAGTTACTGCATTATCTTCAAAGCCACATGTATCAGGATGTCAGACTGTTTTACAGAGAAGGAAATCAGGTAAAAAGATTACATTCTTTGAAGTTGAGATTCTTTTGTCCAGGTGCAATGTGACACAAAAAAGAAAACTGAGACAAGATGACCATAGGTTATACCTTGGGTGTTCTCACTATCACAAATGACAGTTCAACCAGTTCACTTTTGGGTACTACAAGGAGCGCAAGCTGACTAAAAGTTTTTGATTATGGTGCAGGAGATATTTTAGGAATTAACAAATCTGCAGGGGAGGTTCTGTGACACGCATAGCCATATCCATACTAATATAATAAAGAGAGAGCCCAAACCTTTGAGGCGGGTAATCTCAGGAACCACAGCACCAATCACAACACCCAATACAGTGTTGGAAAGGGCAGTTGCAGCAGAAGGAATAGGCTATGCAGACGCCAGCCATATACATTTAAAAGGTAAAAGAACCGTGCCAGCAAAGTATTCCCTAGTGGGTGTGTCTGCGTAGTGCTGTAGGCGTGTGCTGGGGGCGTGACAAACGCTGGGGGCGTGTGGTACGTTCCGCCCTTCATGCCATGTCTCATATCGTGTGCTGTGGGCGTGTGCTGGGGCGTGGGCATGTGCTGGGCGCGAGCGTTGTGCCCAATATTTCATTGTTTTTTCTTCCCAGGTTCTGTACATTCCAGCTCCGGGTGTCCACCCTTCTCCCTTTAAATACCCCTGCACCCCATAATCATAACCCACCCTTACTCCTTAAAATACCCCTTAAACACTAACCCAACTTAACCCTATAAATATACCCTGTACCCCAAAACCCAAACCTATCCCTAAACCCTAAAAATACCCCTGTACCCCAAAACCCAAACCTAGGGGAGGAGCTTCGCGGGCGACCAAGATGGCCGCGTAAGCTCGGAGCTCCGTGGACCGTCCGACCCGCCGCAACTCTCCTGCCTGAAATCCTGGTCCACATTGGTGGAATTGTAATGCTGGTGGCCTGCTGAGGTGGGGGCTGCAATCGGCTTCCGAATCGGTGGATCCTGAGCAGAGTTACGTCGAGCTGAACTTCGCTCCGTGACGGTGCCATTGTCCCTCCGGACTTCGTCACTTCGCACGATCGGACTGCGTAGTGCCCGCCTGCCGCCCTCGTTGGTGAAGTAACTGCGCTCCTGCTTGAGCCTTCTACACCCTGATCTTGCCTCCTTGATCCGTCTGCCTTTCGGCTGTGGACCCAGACCTGTTGCCACCTCGCCTTTGTTCTCACGTACCCATCATGGCGGGCAGAGGTGATCCGGACAGGGCATCGAATAAAGGTGGTCGGGGCAAATCGCAAACGCAGAATAATCGCATGGAGCGATATGTGAATCTCAAGTCGCCACCTACATCTGGGGCTGTCTCTAAAGGGACCCCATCGACGAGCCCACCGGACGGATCGGACCCCACCCTCGTGGACATCATGGGTGCCATCACTAGCCTCCGGGCCGACATGCAGCAGCAGCACGAGACCCTGACTCATAAAGTGGACTCCATGGCGGTTGATATCACCCTCATAAGGGCCGATTTGGGCAAGACCAACGAGCGTGTGAAGGCTCTCGACATCAAGACCGCCAGCCTAACCTCGGACGTTTCCGAGTTACAGACTGAGGTCCGCAACTTGCGGATGTCCGCTGATCTATTCTCAAGGCGGTTGGAGGACTTTGAGGGGCGAGCCAGGCGGCAGAACGTCCGCATAGTAGGGGTACCGGAGGGATCCGAGAATGACGCTGCTGACCTATTTGTGGAGGACTTGGTTAAGACTCATTTGGCGCCCTCTGGACTGAGTAACTTTTTCTCAGTGGAGCGTGCCCACCGTGTACCGGGGGGCCCGCCGAAAACGGGAGCGTCGCCGCGACCGATTGTGGCGCGCCTCCTCAACTTCAGGGACCGGGACGCGATCCTCCAAGCTTCCAGATCGCATGGACCACTTCATTACCAAAACGCGGAGGTGCACTTTTATCCGGACTTCACCAGGCTGGTGCAGCGTCAGCGCTTGAGCTACGCGGGGGTGAAGAGACGCCTCAGAGACTTGGGTCTCAAGTACTCAATGATGTTCCCTGCGAAACTCCGTATTGAGCACAAGGGACGTGCCCTCTTTTTTGACTATCCTGAAAATGTCAGTGAATGGTTGGACACTGTTTCGCCTACTCGTGACGAACAAGAGGATGAAGCTGGAGGCGCCTCGGGCGGAGCGGAGCGGCAAGACTGAACTAGGAGCTGATGATACCCCCGCCTCGAATGACCGCCGGACTGGTGCTTTGTAATTCGATGGTCTCTCCTTCATTTACATGGTGGGTGGCGGGACGTTTTCACGGGGATTCCTTACTCCTCTGGGTCTTTCGTAGAGTAGTTAATGGGGCGACAGGCACACTGCTGGTTGGGGGGGCTTTTTAGTCTACTGCAGGGGTGCAGGGTGGGGGGTTTGTTGGGGACAGTTATTTTGTGTGTTGTTTTTTACTTTCTTTCTCTAGTGTGGCAATGGGACATTGGTGCTCCTGAACTGTTTTTGATGCGGGTGTCTTTGGGTATTGGGTGGGACGGGCAGTGGGGGGATGGGGGGGTAGGATGTTAAGAATTCTCAGTTGGAATGTTAACGGGTTGGGTGACCGAATTAAGAGAGGGGTGGTGATACAACTGATTAAACGGCACATGCCAGATATTGTCCTTCTTCAGGAGACGCACTTGGTGGGCAACGCTTGTAAAGCTTTGAATCGTAAGGGTTACAAAATGGTGGCACACTCGGGGTTTTCTTTCGGCTCCCGGGGGGCGGGCATCCTCGTGCGCGCGTCCCTTCCCCTAGAGATAGAGGTCACTTTGATTGATGACAGGGGGCGGTACGCTGCCGTGGCTGGTAGATGGGAAGGGCGTTCCCTCACGTTGTTTTCTGTGTACGTCCCCCCGGGGCTCCAATCTGGTACTTTTCAGGACCTTGGTGGTGCCATCTTGTCTATGCCGGCTGGCCGGTTGATAGTGGGGGGTGACTTTAATTCAGTTTGCTCTGGTCTGCTTGATCGCCAACCGCCCCGCGACCTACGTAGCCCGCAGATGTGGCTGCCCTCCTTTCTCGAGTCCATGGGTCTGGTAGACGGGTGGCGACTTCTACATCCCACGCTCCGTCAATTTTCCTTTCTATCGGGTGCACACGGGAGTCTTTCTCGCATTGATTATGTCCTCACATTGGCTTCGGACGCACTGGCCGTTTCCGAAGCCCGCTTTCTGGCGCGGGGCATTTCTGATCACTCCCCGTTATGGGTCTCTTTCGACTTTGGGGTGGTCCTGTCGGAACGACCGGCCGCGGTCAATCCGTGGTATTTTCGTAACGTCAAAACCCGCTCCCTCCTGGCCAAAGCCATTGATCTTTATTTCTCCGAGAACGTGGGCTCGGTGAGGTCGGCCGTTACGCTCTGGGAGGCCTTCAAGACGGTGCTCCGTGGCGAGGCCCAGGCGCTCATCGCTGAGGCCCGCCGGACTAGGGATTCTGACATGTTGGTTGTTGAGCAGGAGGTCTTGCGTCTCGAGGCCCAGCTGGGGCCCGAGCCGGACCCCTCTGTCCTGCATACCCTCTCGCTGAAACAAGCAGAGTACCATGCCTTGGCCACGAATGCCGCACTCGCTCTAGCCAAGGAACACCGGGGCCGCATCTACGATGTGGGCGATAAGGCCGGGAAGTTGCTGGCTTGGTTAGACAGAAGGGAGATGGCCAGCGGTGTGGTGCCCGAACTCCTCGGTGATGACGGTGTGGTCCTTACGGACCCTAGTGCCATCGTCGACTCATTCGCTGGCTACTTTCGGGGGGTCTATGAGTCTGCCTCGGACTTTTCGGAGGCGGACTCATCGGCCTTCCTTTCGGATATTGACCTACCCTGCCTTTCCGAGGATGAGAGAGCGGACTTGGATAGAGACATCACCGCTGACGAGATTGACCTTGCGATCCGCTCCCTGCGGACCGGAAAGGCCTCCGGGCCTAACGGCATACCGGTGGAACTGTATAAAATCCGCTCGGACGCGGTCTCCCCGCACCTCCGTAAAATGTTCTTGGAGTCCTTTGAGAGGGGCTGTCTCCCTCTGGATCAACGACTGGCTACCATCGTGGTCATCCACAAGGAGGGTAAGCCACGGGACGTCTGTCGATCGTACCGTCCTATCTCTCTCCTTAACGTGGAGCCCAAGGTCCTCGCCAAGCTGCTCGCCAACCGACTGATTGGCGTCATTAGCGACCTCGTGCACCCCGACCAGTCGGGATTCATCCCCCACCGAAACACCGCCCTCAATTTGCGACGCCTCCATGGTGTCATGGCCAGGGCCCACACTCTCGAAGAGCCGGCTGTCCTCGCGTCCCTCGACGCCACTATGGCCTTCGACTCGCTCGAATGGCCATACCTCTGGGCAGTGCTGACCAAACTCGGGTTCGGACCGGTCTTTGTGAGCTGGGTGAAGCTACTGTACGCGGACCCGATGGCTAATGTTACGGTCAACGGTCGCCTGTCGGCGCCATTCCCCCTACGTCGGGGTACTAGACAGGGTTGCCCCCTTTCGCCCCTTCTGTTTGCCTTGGCCCTTGAACCGCTTGCAGCTTTACTGCGTGTGCATCCTGACCTGCGAGGCATTACATGGGCCCCTGGCTTCGAAGACAGGGTCTCCCTGTACGCTGATGATATCCTGCTCTATCTGACTTCCCCCTGCAGGTCCCTCATTGTGGCCTGTGATGTGATCAGACTTTTCGGGCGGTACTCTGGCCTGGTTATCAACTGGGCCAAGTCCTCCCTATATGTCCTCAAGGGAGATACTCCACGTCTCCCCAGAGGCTGCAGGATTCAGATTGTCACGCGCGGCTTCAAGTACCTGGGCATCTACATCTCGGGTAACCCCAAGTTGAGGCATGATAACAATTTACTCCCCCCTCTTCAGCGGTTACGGCGTGATGTGGACAGCTGGCGTAAACTGCCGCTCTCCCTTCTTGGCCGTGCCGCTCTGTTCAAGATGATGGCCCTGCCCAGGTTCCTATACGCACTCCAAAACGCCCAGGACCCGGTCCCGGCGCGCTACTTTCGTGATCTTGAAGGCCTCCTCCGACCCTCCTCTGGGATGGCCGGCCCCGTGTTGCCATCCACAAACTCACACTCCCCTGGTACGACGGTGGCATCGCCCTCCCAGATGTGCGCCGCTACTATTGGTCTTCGCAACTAGCTGCCCTCAACCACGGCTTTTATGGCCCAGTGGGGAGCCATGGATAGATGGTTGATGGGCGATGGTAACTATTATCGGGCCCTATACTCGAAGTCTTTTGACCGGCGGTTGACGGGCCCCACCCGTACGGCGGTCCGCACTTGGCGAGCGGTTACTAAGGCACAAGGGTGGCAGGGCAGACTCACGAGGTTCACTCCCCTCTTTGATTCGGACATCCTGGGTAGACTATGGCACACCAAGGGATTTGATAAGTGGGACCTTATCGGCATCAGCAGGGTTGATGATATGCTCTCTAGGGGCTCAATTAAGACCTTCCCCCAGTTACAAACCGAATACCAGCTGGGCGCGACGGAGTTTTTTCGCTACGCTCAACTGAGACACGCGCTGCTTTCGGCCTCTCCGCCGGACGGCGTCATTCCTGAGAGCTCCCCTCTGGAAGACAGGATACTAGATGGGCACATGCCGGACAGCGCAATCTCCCTCTCCTATAAAAAATTGATCAATGTGCGCACGGACCTCCTCCTTAGCTTGAGAGACCAGTGGGTGACGGCCGGCCTTGAATTGGACGATGAGGATTGGCAGAGCGCAGTTGCCTCCCCTAAGGAGGTTGCCATTTCCTCCCGTCTTCGCCTCGTGCAATTTAAGATCCTGCACCGGGTGTATACGACAGGACCCCGATTAATGCGCATGGGTTTCTCGCCTGACGGTCTCTGTCGTAGGGGCTGCGGAGCTCTTGCCACTTTTTTGCACATCCTTTGGGAATGCCCGGTGATTGCCTCCTACTGGAGGAGAGTGCACCGAGTTATGGAGGAGGTGACTGGCGTGGTTGCTCACGCGGAAGCCCGTAGGTGCCTTCTGAACGTATGGGAGCCTTCCGATCACAACGTTGCACAGATTAGATGGGTAACCCTTGGGAACATGGTGGCTAAGAGGGACATAGCCCAAAAATGGGGTGCGCCCGCGGCCCCCCTGCTGGTACAGTGGAAGGCCAACATGGACTGGTGCATGTTCAGGGAGAAGACAGTCTATGTGGCCAGAGGGAGACCTCGAACTTGGACTAAAATCTGGGGGGCATGGAATGAGTACAGGGGAGATGTGTGCTTACCGCCTGAATCAGTCAGCCTGCATGATAATGTGTCTCCCTAGCCTCTGACGCCAACTGAGCTCTACTGTAATATAATCTCCTGTTACCTTCCCCCCACCTCCTCCTTCCCGTTCTGGTACCTTATCCTTGATGAACATATCGCTGCCTTCCTCCCCTACCCATCCCCGACACCCAGCGTCACACTGTCCCCACTGCCACTTTCGCGCCCGCGGGCGCCCTTTTGTTGAACTTCATCTTAATATAAAATTAACCTTCGACGATTATGTCTCATTTGTTTGACACTATTTCTCTCCTGTTAGCCCTGCTGCCTTGCCTCCGGGATGTCAGGCTGAATAGCTGTGTGTTCTGATTTTAATAAAGGTTTTCAAAAAATTTAAAAAAAAAAAAAAAAAACCCAAACCTAGCCCTGAACCCTATAAATACCCCTGTACCTCAAAACCCAAACCTAGCCCTGTATCCTAAAAATACCCCTGTACCCAAAAACTCAAACCTAGCCCAGAACGCTAAAATACCCCTGTACCCCAAAACCCAAACCTAGCCCTGAACCCTTAAAATACCCCTGTACCCCAAAACCCAAACCTACCCCTGAACCCTAAAAATACCCCTGTACCCCAAAACCCAAACCTAGCCCTGAACCATAAAAATAACCCTGTACCCCAAAACCCAAACCTACCCCTGAACCCTAAAATACCCCTGTACCCCAAAACCTAAACCTAGCCCTGAACCCATAAAATTACCCCTGTACCCCAAAACCCAAACCAAGCCCTGAACCCTTAAAATACCCCTGTACCCCAAAACCCAAACCTACCCCTGAACCCTAAAAATACCCTATACCCCAAAACCCAAACCTAGCTGTGAAACCTAAAAATACCCCTGTACCCCAAAACCCATACCTATCCCTAAACCCTAAAACTACCCCTGTACCCCATAACCCAAAACTATATCTGAACCCTTAAAATACCCAAACACCCCAAAACATATACTTCAGTACCCCAAAACCTGTACCCCTATACCCATACTTACCTTATCCAAACATTAAAAAAACATGCTTTTACCAGTCATGCATTTACAACGAATTTCGTTGTAAATGTATGCGTGGTAAAAGCATATAAAATGTAATGCCATGCGTTATAATGGCATTGCGGAGTCATGGTACTTTCGTAATGAAAGCATGCGGAGTGATAAAAAGCGGAAAGAAAGTTGCGGAACAATGGGTGTTTACCCTCCCCCGGTAAGTACATTGGTGGCACGGCGGCCCAAATCTCCAGCAACATACTCGTATTTTTTCACCACCGATTTGAAAAATGCACAGGTCTCTCTCATTGATGGCTAGCACCGACATACACTTTTAGACACACCTCCCGCCACAAGTTCTAGAATTGCGAACTTTAGAGCTGGGGAGCTGCGTTCGAATCTCGACATCAGCTCAACATTGTGTGATTCGAGGCAAATCGCTTTGTCTCCCCGTGCCTACCACAAATGAATGTGTTCTTCTGTAATGTAAATTGTGCTCATTCCATGTTGTCAAGTTCGTGCTATATAATATTGCAAGGAAAAATAAAGTAGGGAAACTCTAGTTCACACACTACTGAACGCACACTCTTAAGTGCATCAGCAGTGCACTGTGAATCGGAGCGTTTCACAGGCCTGTCACAGATAAGAAATGCTATCAAAACGAAATCCTACAAAACAATATACAACTGGCCGGCAGCAATTCATACCCGGACAACGTCGGGACGGGCTGCTAGTTTGCTAATAAAGTTCTCCTTTTATCTTGTATACAATGAATTTTATCTTGAATGGATTCTGTATTACTGTTATAGATTGTCTTTTATGATGAAGAATCGCAATAAAGACTTAATGACTGACTGGCTAATAAAGGTATTCCTTCCAATATTTCATGATGGTGGCAAGAACAACAAAGTTACCAGTTTAATTGAAAGAGGTTGTCTAATTTTTCTGTTTGAAGTTATGGTTTGATCAGAAAGTCTTACCTCTACTTTCTATTGTGCCCATTTATTTTCTAGCAATTGTTATTCTAAACATCATTTTACATTCACCATTAGGCTTACATAGTCCCCACCCTTCCGCCACATACCAGTGGACTCAGATTTACAGTTGGAAGCTGAAAATTTGGTGAAGGAAAGCAGTGTGTGCCTATACTGTTTGATTGAGTTTTAATTTTATTATTTCCAGGTTATTAATAAATATCTGCAACTAATCTGTATTTGTGCTATACATTTAATCAGTGCTAATAATTTTTTTTTTAAGTAACCTTTATTATATTTCCTTACATTTTTTTTATAGACAGATCTCAGAGACCCCAGTGGCAAAGATCTGCAACAACAGGTGAAAAGTTAATAGTAGTAACTTTAACCACGTAAATTCTGTTGTTTGGGGCTCCACACCCTCGCTCGAAGGGGTGGAGCTATGTAAGTCTACACAAAGGTGTAAATTATTACTCAGAAATGGTGAACAGAAAAAAGGTGAGGAGTTACACCTACACATGGGAGTAAATATACACGAGTAAATTAACATGTATATTTACCTGTGAGTATCGGTTCCAACTGCTCAAGTAGTAAAACTAAATTTTCAAAGCGTTGAGCCACAATCAATTTCGCTGCATCCAATGTTGTACAAGCAATAGACTCTCCATAGCCTGCCAACATTCCTCAAGATTATTTCACATTCTAATCTGTACATGCTTGATATCAACAAATGATATGGTAGTGAGTAGTGGTAGGGCTTGCTAGAAGGTCTGCAATGTCAAAGACAATATGGACCACTGAGCACCCTAGAGGAGACTTTGGAAGATCCGAAAAGGAAGAAGACTGATTTGACATGGTGGGTATAATGCAAAAGAAAGGACATGAACCACTGGAGGATAGTTCCTCCAATCCTGATAATCCCTTCAAAAGAGCCAAGAGGTGTGTCATGACAAACAGGGGTACATACTGAAGAAAGGCCGAGGAGGATTCAGGCATAAGTTTCACACCGAAACATGATGGAAACTATCTCTTCTCCAATTCAAGCTAAAGATGGCTCACAGAGGCATATATGATTTTAGTTGCTTGAATATCCTAACAATGGTCTTCACAAGAAGCTGCAAATATATTGTGCACGGTTAGGAAGTGGGGCTTGATGGAATTTGAGATACGGTGGAGGACTGAAGAGAGTCTACTGTGTCTGCAAAATAGGCCAGTAGATGACTTTGGGTAATGTCTTTGCACATGGTCTGAAAATTGGGTGACAAAGTCCTCTATTAGGATTTAAAGTTGGAAGCATTATGGTATACTGGTACGGCTTTAGCGAACGAGATACTTACCTTCGGTAATAATGTATCTGGTAGAGACACAGTCTAGCCACAGATTCCTTAACTTAGAATATCCCCAGGCGTCAGACTGGATCAGGAAGAAATGCGTTACTTACCTATAACTGCAGTTATCCAGTATTGGTGTCTTTCATAGATTCACATGCCTGAATCATTTCCCATCGTCGAGACGGGAGTCTCCGGTACATAGAAAAGTAATGTCCTATAGACATATATAGAGAAACATAGGCCTAAGGGCCTCACCTTAGTAGTCTATCTATGTCCTTTTGTATAAAGGACCAAACTCCAGAAGGTAGCCAATCAGCTACCACCTCCCTCTAGAACCTTCCTGTCAGGAGCCTCAGTCTCTCAGATTTTCGTACGCACCAAGCTAGGTAGGAGTAATACTGTTAAGAGAAATGGGTGAGTCCTTCCAGGGGAGCAGGAGGGTTGCAGGTGAATCTATGAAAGACACCAATACTGGATAACTGCAGTTACAGGTCAGTAACGCATTTCTTATCCAGTATTATGGGTGTCTTTCATAGATTCCCATGCCTGAATCAGAGTAGCAAGCAATACATTAAGCACATTTCTGATGGAACAGCATATACCAGTCTTTAGATAATACATATCATGCGACTAAAAGCCATCAATACATAATAAGAAAGAAGTAAATAAATGTGCATACCAGCGGAGGATGGCGGGAAGGAGGATGGCTCACCTCTTTGGAATAGGTGGCGAAGCACAGCCTGGCCCACTGCTGCATCCTGCATCAGTTCCGTATCCAGGCAATAGTGCCTGGTGAAGGTATGCAGTGACTTCCACGTCGCCGCTCTGCAAATGTCCAGTATTGGCACCCCCGCGAACAGTGCAGCCGATGTGGACACAGCTCTTGTAGAATGAGCTCTTACTTTTGAGTGCAATGGCCGTCCGGCTCTATCGTGGCAAAAGGCAATTGCCGAAGATATCCATCTTGAAATATTTTGTTTGGAAAGCGGCATGCCTTTCCTTGGCCTACTAAAAGCGATGAATAACTGATTTGTTTTCCTGAACTGTTTTGTCTTGTCAAGGTAACATTTAAGACACCTTTTCAGGTCCAAAGAGTGCAGAGTCCTTTCAGCCGTAGAAGAATGATCGGAGGACTACCGGCTCATTTAAATGGAAGTCCGACGGGACTTTAGGAATAAACCGAGGATTAGTTCTTAAAACCACTCTGTCATCTGTCACTGCATGAAGGGATCTTGTATGTAAAGAGCCTGTAGTTCTCTGACCCTTCTTGCTGAGGTCAGTGCCAGAAGGAGGGCTGTTTTTCAGGAGATGTATTCGACGTCTGCCCTGTGGATGGGTTCGAAAGGGTGCTTCATCAACTGGTTGAGGACCACATTGAGATGCCATGTTGGCGGGACCCTCCCTGGCCGAGGAAAAGATCTGAAGAGTCCTTTTAGGAATTGTTTTATTAACTTGTGTGACCAGAGAGAGGGCCCTTTTGAAGATCTTATATACCGTGAAATCACCGCCAGATGAACTCTGATGGAGGCATGCGCAAGGCCCGACTGTGCCAGGTGTAGCAGGTATAGTAGTAGTTGCTCCGGAGTAGCCTGAAAGGGATGTAGACCTTTGTCCTTACACCAGATGCAAAAGCGTTTCCACTTTAAGGAATAGGTTTTGATTGTGCTCTCTGCTCTTGCCTTCGCGAGGACATCTTTGCACTCCTGCGGGACGTCTAGCTGGCAGAACTCTCGGTACTCAGGAGCCAAGGCGATAACCTGAGTGATTTCAGATACGGGTGCGGTACTTGGCCGTTGGACATCGTGAGCAGGGATGGATGTAGACACAGACGGATTGGCGGCTGAACTGAGAGGCGATGGAGGTCCGTGAACCAATGCTGTCTCGGCCAGAACGGGGCAATCAGAATCATAGTGCAGTGCTCTGTCTTCATCTTCCTGAGGACTCTTGGTATCAGTGGGAATGGCGGAAAGGCGTACGTAAACACGTTGCGCCAAGCGATGGAAAATGCATTTCCGAGTGACCTTAACTGGGGATGCCAACTTGCGAAGTTGCGGCATTTTGCGTTCTCCCTGGTGGCAAAAAGGTCAATCTGCGGTGTTCCCCATTCTGAGAAGACGTGATCTAGCACCTCTTGGTCGAGCTCCCATTCGTGGGACATAGATCTCTGTCTGCTTAGAGCATCTGCTATGATGTTGTCCTTGCCTGGGACATACTCCGTTTTTAACGTGATACTGTGGAGCACAACCCAGTTCCAAATTTTCTGCGATTCGCAAGATAGTGTGAGCGAACGCGTTCCTCCCTGCTTGTTCAAGTAGGGCATCGTCGTAGTGTTGTTGGTCCTGACGAGCACTGGGGAGTTCCTGATGCGCGGTAGGAAGGCCTGCAGAGCTAGAAAAACTGCCCTCAGCTCCAGAAGGTTGATATGGAGCTGTGTTTCCTGTTCCGTCCACTTGCCACTGATCTGCAACTCCTGGAGGACAGCTCCCCATCCCTCTAGATAGGCATCCGTTGTTATCACATGTGGGGCTGCAGGAAGCAGGAACGGTAGCCCTTGTGAGAGGTTCTTGAGCAACCTCCACCAGAGTAGGGCCTTTGTCATTTGCTGAGTTATCACAATGCGATCCTCGAAAGAACCTGTGGTTTGTGTCCATTGCCTGGTCAAGGCCTCCTGCAGTGGGCGCATTCTGAGCAGACAGTGGGGAATCAGCAGGATACACAAGGACATCATCCCCAAGAGGGACTTGAACGTACGGACCAGTAAAGTTTTCTTCGAGGCCACTGAGGTGGCCAGAGTGAGAAGCTTGTGCTTTCTTTCTTGAGATGGGAATGCTTTTGAACATTCCGTATCCAATCTTGCCCCGAGAAAGGTAAGAACTCGGGAGGGCTGTAGAGCAGACTTCTCGTGATTGAGCGTCAGGCCCAGGTGCTGGAAAAGATTGAGACAGGCGCTGGAGGATTTGGCTGCGCCTGCCATAGATGGTGCTTTCACCAGCCAGTCGTCCAGATATGGGAAGACCTGGTGTCCATGCTGTCGTAGGAAAGCCGCCACTGGAGAAAGGCACTTGGTGAATATCCGCGGCGCCGACTTGAGACCAAATGGGAGGACACAGAATTGATAGTGTTGACCCGCCACTGCGAATCTGAGGAATTTTCTTTGGCCATTGTGAATAGGGATGTGGTAATATGCGTCTTGCAGGTCTAGAGACGTCATAAAGTCCCCTTCCTCTAGCAGCCCCAAGATCTCCTGGATCGTAACCATGCGGAACGATTGACTCTTCAAGAATGCATTGAGTGCCCTGAGATCTAAGATGGGCCTCCATTTCTTCCCTTTCTTTTGTATCAGAAAGAAGCGGGAGTAAAACCCCTTTCCTCTGTGAGCTGATGGTACTCGCTCTATTGTTCCTTTCTTCAGCATAGAAAAGACTTCTTGAAGGAGTAATCGTAGATTCCTGTGTTGCATTTTGCGAGGAGGAGTTGTGGGGGGGATTGATTTAAATTCCAACGAATGTCCGAATTGGATCAATTGGAGCACCCATCGATCTGTTGTAATTGATCTCCAATTGTTGAGGAAGTGTGTCAGTTTTCCTCCAAGTTTGAAAAAGTGAGATTGTGGACGGACTGGCTGCTGGAAAAGGTCATTGGCGTCCGCCAGTGGTTTTCCTTTGGTGTTTTCCCTGTAGTTGGACCTTCCATACAAGGTCTACGACCTTGTTGTTGCTGTCGCTGTTGGTATTGCGACCGGCCCTGATTATAGGAGTGTGAGGATTTGTTTTGGTAAGATCCCCTGTAAGAGGATTGGCCTCTACCCCTGCTCCCTTGAAAGGACTGGCTCCTAAACTGTAGTGTGCCAAGCGCCTTTGCCGTGTCCGTATCTTTTTTGAATGTTTGAAGAGCTTCGTCGATTTTTTGCCCAAAGAGGTGTTGGCCGTCGTAAGGCATGTCCAGTACCTTAGTTTGGACCTCTTGGCGGAAGGATGTAGCTTTGAGCCACCCCTGCCTTAGCAAGACCGCAGCCCCTGCCAGCTGTCTTAAGCCGGTCATTGCAGCATCCATCGCGCAATCAATAAGTTCAGATGCTGATGTTTGGCCCTCTTTAATGAGTGATTGAACCTCCTCTTTCACGGTGTCTGGTAGCTCTGCCAGATACGGAGCAATATCCTCCCACAACTGCCTGTTGTAGCGGCCTAGTAGCGCAATGGAATTAGCTACTTTCACAGTCATGGCCGACGTGGTGGAAAAGCGTTTGCCAATACTGTCTAGTTTCCTGCCCTCCTTGTCCGGCAGTGCTGACAATGGAGATGACGGATTTCTAGAATTTTTCTGTGCCGCTTGGGTAACCACAGAATTTGGCTTGGGATGACCCGTAAGGCAGGCTGGCGCTGTTGTTGGTGCCTTATATTTTTTGTCCAGCCGTGGTACCACAGCTGAAACTGAGGCTGGTGTCTGCATGAGCTGTTTTCCCTGCTCCCATATGTGTTCGATGATAGGAATTGATCTGGTTGTTTTCCTAACCGCGTCTTTAAAATCGTACAGGAAACAATCTATTTCATGAGATTCCATCGTCATATGGAATCTTTTGGCCGCTCTCTTCACTAAGTTGTGAAATCCGTCAATGTCCACTGGCGGTGAGTCTGAGGAAGTGGGCTCAGGAGTGGCAGGAGAAGGAGCGATGTAGTCCTCATCGTCTCTATGGTCAGACTGGTCATCTTGGACCTCTCCATCCTCCGGTTCTTCAACTTCCTCGTCAGAAGACGGGATATCCTGCACTGGCTCTCTTTCCTGGCTGATCACTAATGGTGGCGGTCTAGATCGTGAAGATGGCGGCGGTCCAGATGCAGCTGGGTTTGTCTCCGCTGATGGAGCAGAGGGCGATTCAGGAAATCGCTGCTTGTAGTCTTGAATCAAGAACTGCAAATCTGAAACTATAGACGCTGGAAGGCATACCATTGGCGTGACTTGCATCTGGACTTGTGTATGCACAGTCTCTTTTGTAAATTCCACTGCATCCCCCTCATCATCAGTGCTTTGGCACTTTACTATTAAGTCTGAAGGACTGGTGGCCTGTTCGTCCAGATCCTCATCTGAGTCCTCGTCCTGCAGTAGGTGAGTTGGGGGCAACCTTTGCACCCTACTGGGAGACGTTAGGTCTGGTGTAATTGGCCTTTTCTTCGATGGTGGGATCGTAGACTGCTGATTGGCAGCTGTCGACGGAGAAATCAGCTCTGATTGCTTCCATGGTGTCGACGACAATGTCGTCGACGGTGTCGTCGTCGGCTGAATATCCATCATCGTCGACGGTGCGTTCGTCGACGGCACCTTCGTCGACGGAACCTTCATCGACGGTGCAGTCGTCGACGATGTCTTCGTCGACGGCACGCTCGTCGACGAGAGTGTCCTCGTCGACGCCTACGTCGTTGACGGTTTTGGCTTCCTCGTCGACACTGATTTCGGCGACCTCGTCGACGAGATCTTTATCGTCGTCGATGGCTTTTTAATGAGGATAATCGACGACACAGGCTTACCCGCCGTCGACGATGGAGTAGTCATCGTCGTCGATGAGAAGGCTAATGACGCCGTCGTCGTCGACACCGTTGTCGTCGAAACATAGACTGGAGCCACAGTCTTCTTCTGTGCTGAGGAAAGCGTCGACGAAATCGTCGTCGACGACGGCGCAGGCTTCCTGAAGGCAGGAACCTCCTTGTCAGACGTTGTTTATTTTGCCTCTGAAGACTTTCTGACAGTCTTTTTAGGAGGAGCGTCTGAAGGGCTAGGGGAAGTAACCCTTGGCCTCTTCAAGGACAATTTAGAGGAAACAGAAGCTATCTCACCGTCCTCTGAAGACTCCAGGTTGTCTCTGGTTTTCAGCCTGTTCAGCCAGAGTAGTATTCGTCCTTCTCTGTCTTTTAGAGTTTTTGTAGAGAAGGTTCTACAAACTCTACATTCTTTTGGTGTATGGTCCGGGTAAAGACAGTATAAGCAGGTTTCATGCTTATCATCAATATGGAGCCTCTTTTTACCACAAGAAGAGCAAGCTCTGAAGAGACCCTTCTTCTGTTGATCAGCCATGGTAGAACTATGAAGAAAATATCCAGTTTCTGTGAAGAAATAAGTTTAAACAAGGAAACCCGAGGAGAACTCAGGTGGAGACTCCCTAGCACAAAGTGTGGTAGAAAATCTGAGAGACTGAGGCTCCTGACAGGAAGGTTCTAGAGGGAGGTGGTAGCTGATTGGCTACCTTCTGGAGTGTGGTCCTTTTTACAAAAGGACATAGATAGGCTAGTAAGGTGAGGCCCTTAGGCCTATGTTTCTCTATATATGTCTATAGGACATTACTTTTCTATGTATCGGAGACTCCCGTCTCGACGACGGGGAATGATTCAGGCATGTGAATCTATGAAAGACACCCATAATACTGGATACAACTTTTTCCCCAGCACTACCTCTGCACGCCGGGGGCGTCGTCGCCCAGCTCCATCCCGACGTAGTCCACGGAAGTGACGTCAATGAAGCCATACACCTGGGGCATGCTGACATCAGTTTTCTATTATGAAACTTTTCCGCACCACAACGCGGAGCCACTACAAAATCTGTGAGAGTATAGGAACAGTGTGGCAAAAGAGAACAAAAACCTTTGAAACAACAATGATAAGAAATCATAGAATGATGAGAAACAACACCATGTTGAAAGAGTACACAACACTTGAAGGGAATAAAGGGAGCGAACAGAGCACCCACCCTAGAAAAAGTCCCACCAAAGTGAAAAGTCGTGCCCCCCCTAAGAGGCAACGGCTGTAAAAATGAATGGCGTGACAAAGCGAAGGGCAGTTTGCAATCACAGGATGGAACAGTATGAAAGGACCACAAGACTGGAACAACATGACTCATGGCAAGTGACCAGAAGTGAACAACAACATACAATGGTCAACACCCCCCCATAATGTGCCATGAAGTGTAGCATAGTCAAATAGAATCTCAATCCAATCGAGACAAGGAGACCCCAAAGTAATGGGGAGAAAGAGACAAGGGAGGGTAGAAGAACATGAGAATCTCCACGCTAGAAGATCCCGGTGGAGGAGCACTGAAAAACACATAACCTAGCCACCCAAGAACGAGAATGGGTGGATAGCCAATGTGCCAATACAGAATGACACACCAGCCCCATAGGTACGGAAACTAGACTACCCCTCAGGAAAACCAAGGCCACCTGAAAGGAGGCAAGGTGGTAGAAGCCCACCTGGAAAGGTCCTCGCAGAACGGGGAGGATGGGTGGGCATTAAGGAATCTGCGGATAGACTGTGTTCATTTGATAGAGACATCTAGCTGTAGATTCCTCAACTAAGAATAAATACCAAAACTATACCCCATTGGAGGAGGGTCTGCGATCGAAAACCATCAAGTTCCCAAAGGAAGTAGTCCATCAAGAACATTGACTGAGACAAGGTGGGGGCAGCAATGCCAGCGTGGCTAACACCAGACCCATAAAGCTCAGCATTGCCAGCAAAGCTGACACCAGACCATGAAGTTCAGGGCGGAGCATAAGCAAGGGAAGCAAGGTACCACAATCCGTCAGAGGACGGCACAAGTCCACTGTCAGCCAGAAAGGGCCGATACGAAATCACAGAACCAGAAAGGTCAGTGCACAATGGCAGAATGCCATAATCTTCTACGAAAAGAGGGAAACTGAATATAGGATCCCTGGATCCATAAGAGACAAAGGCCCAGCAAAGGGACTTAAACATGATGGCAGATTCAGAACACACAATTTGAGCGGCACAACATCAGGTGCCAACAAATGACATGTCAGGGTAGAAGACATCATGCCAGGACATACAAACTATGACTACCAGGAGATACATAGATGTGAATTACAAGAACACGCAGAACAGAGATTGCGTACAGTGAGAAGCACACCACACAATGCAAAGCTCAATAAAGCGTAACAGCATGTGCGCGTTGACAGAGAAGATGGGCGCAGCACCAGGTAGCAAACCAGTCAACCGTACCCACAGGTTCAAAGACCAAGGGCCACCAGCAAGCCGGACACACAAAGCTATCTCCCATGAGAGAAAGAGAGAGAGAGAGAGAGAGAGAAAAAAAACAGAGAGGAATTCTGGGACAATCCCCAAAATCAACGGCAGGGAAACCCCATATGCTTGCCTCCTCGCGTGCGTACACAGCACATAAAAATATATGAAAAAGTCAAGAAAGTGACAACCAAGGGGAAACTAAACTGGAAGAGTACCCCTAGAGAATAGAAAGTCGCCCAAGAGGTACCAATGGCACTGATGTGAAACGTAGCAGGACATACAAGTCAAACCACAAAAGAAGGCAACCCCCTGATCGGGAAGGAAAGATCGAGACACTGTGATACAGGCGGGAATACTGACTA
This sequence comes from Lissotriton vulgaris, assembly GCF_964263255.1. NCBI lineage: Eukaryota > Metazoa > Chordata > Amphibia > Caudata > Salamandridae > Lissotriton > Lissotriton vulgaris. The sequence continues at coordinate 533,697,057 of NC_141696.1, forward strand.
CCACACTAACAAAGAAGGAGTCAATAACACACACACACATTTATATATAAATATATATATATAAATATATATATATATATTATATATATATATATATATATATATATATATATTCACTGAAAAAAACATAGGTTTCACACCAGTTATAGTTAGCTGGAAATTTTACTGACATAAAATCAGTAATGTCATGAGTGATGTCACTGACCATGTCATGAGTGATGTAATATGTGACGTCATCAGCAGTGCATTGCAGGCGTGCAAGTTATAGTGAGTCCGACTAACTATAACGTGGGAATTTCAATGGTTTTATGTCAGTAAAATTTCCAGCTAACTATAACTGGTGTGAAACCTATGGTTTTTTCAGTGAATTTTATAGGTTTTTTAAGTGCTAATTCCTAACTATAACTGGTGTGAAACCTATGGTTTTTTCAGTGAATTTCATAGTTTTTTTTAAATGCTAATTCCTAACTATAATAAGGCCCCAAACCTGTGTTTTTTTCAGTGCATTTTAACATTTTGTTAATAGCAAATGTCTATAGCTATGAAATGTAATATTTTTGAAAATGAATGAATCCTATATTATATTTGTATTTAAAACAATTTTTTTAATGTATATATTTTTTTGCCCTGGAGCGCTCCCGGGGCGCGCCCCGGTGAGCGCCCCAGAAAGCGTAGTCTTTTGAAGCGCCCCGGGTCGCGCACCGGGGAGCGTCCCGTTAGCGCCAATGCCGCGGCCGAAAACATCATTGTGACGTACCGCGTAGCCGCGTCCACGTGATACGCACGGCGTAAACGCACCCGGAAGCACTCGAGCGCATACGATCGCGCAACATAAGTATCCGATGCGCTTACGCAACGCGCCCCAGGGCGCGCCCTCGGGAGCGCTTCGCGTAAGCACGTCGGGTCATGTGACCTGAAAATAACACTTTTAATTGGTGCAGAACAGTTTTGGTTTCATAATGATGAAACCCCTGGTCTTGTGACCTGAAAATAACACTTCTCATTGGTTCAGGACATTTTTCTTTCCAAATGATGAAAGCCCCCACCTTTTTTCCTTATTCTGACTTTGTCCTTTGACTGAGGAAGACCTGTTTTGAAATCTTTGAGGTATATTTTGTACTTTGAAATGGCTACAGTAGCAGCATCAGCTGGAGCATCTGCACCACCACCACCACCACCAAGAGGACCACCACAACACCACATTGGTGGTCAAGAAGAAGAGGAGGAGGTAGAGGAGGAGGGGAGCAGGAGGAGGTGGCTGGAAGAACACAATACCCCATACCAACCCAAACCACACATTGTATGGGAGTTTTTTTCCATCCCTGAGGGAAAAAAGAAAGTGAATGTGGCAAAGGTGACTTGCCTTATCTGTGACATGGAACTTTCAAGGGGTAACCCAAATAAAAAATATTCATTTGGGAATAATACCATGATTAGGCACATGCAGCGCAAGCATCCGAACAACTACGCTGCCGCAGAGATGAGAGAACTGGCCAGCAACCCTCCCCAATCTACACCCAGCACCTCCAAACGAAAACAACCCACTCCATCGGGACCAGAGACAAGGGAGACAATCCCTTGCATACAACCACGGTTTGGAGAATTTAGGGTCACGTGTATTTTTTGCCCCAAAAAAACCTACTTTTTTCCATTTTTTTTTTTACTCCAGTTGAGCCATTTTCAATTCCCTGTTTTTTGTTTCTCCCCATAAAAATAACAAAAAAATACAAAATAGTTCATAAAAGCCAAAAAAAGGACAAAATGTTCAAAAAACATAAAAAAATATAAAACAACAAAAGAAGAAAAAAACAGTTCTTTTTAGAACTACCTCCAAATTATAAAAAAAGGCTAAATTTTTTAAAAACTCTATCATTCTTTTTTCCTCATGGAACGCTCCCCGGTACGCTCCGCGGTGCGCGTACCGGGCGCTCCCCCCGCGCAAATAAAAAAAAAATGTTTTGCCCCGCGGGACCCTTTTATAGCCCCCACATCAAACCTAGGGGGTCAGGGGGGGGTCTACTCCTTATGGTCATTTCCCCCTTTGTTTTTGCCACCTCTTGTGTCTCGATCCTACCGAGACACAAGATGGCGGCCGCTCCGAACTGTTTCGAATGTTTATAGACACCCGAGAGCCAATCAGCTTTCCGTGCGCACCTAGCGTGGCGCGCCCGGAGCGCGCCCCGGTGTGCGTACCAGGGCGCGGCCATAGATATATATATTTTTTCGAACCTAAATTACTCAAAAACCACTGGAGCACATTTCTTGAGACATAGCAAAGGCACATCAGGCTACCAGTCCCTACAATTTTGCCAAGTTTGATGGAAATCCATTCAGCCGTTCGGGCTAAAAGTGAGGTCGACCGCCCTATGGAAATTACCATGGGGAGAAAACGTTTTGGGACCCCCCTTTTATCTCTGCCCCCGCTTGACGAATCCCCCCCAAATTTGAGGAAATTTTCAGGCAGATTCGTCAACCGGCGCCAAAGTTATTCACAATAGAATTTTGAGATTTTGCATTGAAAAAAATCCTAACTATAACTACCTACTGGCGACCGCCAGTAGGTAATATATATATATATACACAGGATGATGCCAGAGATCATTCGTAGATAAAATACGTCATATGCCTGTTGAAAAGCGCACAAGAGGCCAGGAGGAGAAACACCTAAGCTGTGAGCAGCAACTTACAGAAAAACCTGAGCCCAGGCCGGGGATCATCAGAGGGAAGCAAGGGGCACAAGTTAAAATGCAACAGAGATCCACTCTGGTGAAATCTCTACCGCCCATAGGCAAACCCCAGACTAGGTGCGCCCAAGCCTTTCCCAACACCAACGAAGAAGACAACAGGAAGAACGCAGCCAAGACAGTGGCTCAAGGAAGACTATGGGTCCCCCGTGATAGCACACACACCCAGTGTGGACCACATGTGGTGCCCGCCCAGAACACAGAAAGAACTGATCTGGAGCGGAACGGAACAAATCGCCCACAGGGTTGTGTACCCACGCCCAAGACAGCCAACAGAGTTAGGGGCAGAATGAAGAAGGAAAGATGAGCCAAATGCGAGGGAGGAGGATGTGAAACCCCCTCAGGCGACTCAGATAGGGCAGAACCCCAACAATACACCGGAGCAGATTGCGTCCACAGACGCATGAGAGTGCAACGGAACAACTGTAGGCAGCAATACAGAAGCTCCAGGAGAGGGCCACTTCAGTCCGTGGGTCTCAACAGAGGGGGCAGTCCACCACAGCAGGGAGTATAGAGCAAAGGGAGATGCGCACAGCATAACCCACAGGAAAAATCCCTAAAGGGACTGAAAATAACGAAGAGAACTCCACAGGAGCCTCTGAAACTTCTTGGCAAGGAAGAGCAGCTACAAAATAGCAAATGGATACCCCACATAGGGTACTTCACATTCCTATAAAAAGCAAAGAACACCCCTTGAGACAAGCTCATAGGCAGAGGTAAAAAAGAACCATATAAACAGCTGGCACAGTTGTACCAAAGGAAGGAAAAACACGGCTGAACAGCAATAGTTTGTCTGGGAAATAATGTCTTGAACCCAGAGACGGAAATCATAAAAGCAGTGTCAATACTGCATACCAAAACACCTGGCAGTCATGGAAATCCAGATAGGAGGCGCCGGAATGCCGAGTCGGCATGCTCATCAAACAGATGGGCCTCATCAGAGGGCAGATTCCTGAGTCAATCCCGATCATTCTCAGGGAAACTGCCATCGCGTAGCCACGCATGGCGATGTAGAGCAACTGACCTGGCCATAGCTCGACCCACGAAGTCAGTGGTGTCCATGGCCGAACGGATGGAAAACTGTGCCATGTCGCGGCCATCCTGAATAAGCCGGACGAGGTCAGCACGAGGGCCCTCTGGCAAAGAGGGAAGGAGTTGGTTGACTGAGTCCCAAAGGGCAAAAGTAGCCCGAACAAACACGCAGGTCGTGTTCACGGACCGAAGGCCTGAGCTGGTGGACGCACAGACATTGTGGCCACACCACTCCAACCACCTAGGCTCCCAAGTAGGAGGAATCAACGGAGGAGGAGAGGAAGGGAGCACTGCCTGGACTACAAGTCCTTGAGCCCTAGGAAGGAAGGACAAACAGGCAGGGTCGTCTGAAGCGGCTCGATGGCGATGTGCAATAGCAAGACCCACGGGGTCACCCGATGAGTGTCTGGCCCAAGTCCCCAGAAGGACATCATACAATAACCCGCCAAAAGGCAAAAAGATGCTCCACATCCACCGTGCCCTGGTGGTGAAGATCCAACAAAGGATCCGAAGGCAGGGAGACAGAGGGCGACTGCATCTGCAAGATATCCACAGCCCTGTAAACCGCCCTTGCAAACTCTGCGCCAGCCTCTGTGGCCATTTGAGGTGGAGACAGCAAGTCATCTGTTAGGGACGGCTGCAGGCTAATCCGTCCACCCAATGGCAGAGGCCATGCAGTATAATTAGCCGGCCAGTCCCCAATGGGCCTCTGCTCCGTGGAGCATTGAAAACCCCCTGGGGGTGGAGAACCCACCAGGGTCACGTCCTCCACCAGGAGAGGAACAGCCGGGGACGGAACCGGAGTCGACCGACGTTGAGACGGCATCAGACCGATGTCGACGACCCCTGAAGAGGACTCGTCCACCCCGAGTCGGACCGCTGTCAACTCGACCTCCAACACGGAGCCAGCAGGAAGGAAAAAAGTCGACTCGGAGTAGCGCTCCGCGCTGCAGCCGCATCCAGCGACGACACAGGGAGCCCCACAGGACTGTGCGAAGACACATCAGGATGACTAGACGTCATAGTGGGATGCCCCTCCAGGCCGTGTCCCGACATCGGAGCGACCCAGGAACCGGAGTCAAGGCACTCGGTGGGCGCTGAGGGCACACCTGCCCGCGAATCCCCGACCTGAATCCCTACCCCCAATGTGGGGCCCAAAGGCGCGCCAGGGAGGGGGTGACCCAAACATGGCCTCCAGAGCCCTGGAATAGGCCTCCATCTGGAGCGGAGTCACCCCAGCATCAGGAAACGGTGGGTAGGCGGGGGTCGACTCCTGAGGGCCCGTGTCCGGTGAAGACCGGGAGCCGCAGGCCCCGGCGTCACGCTTGTGCGAGGTCGACGACCTCCGTGACTTCTTTCGGTGCTTACCTAAGGCATACGAGCAACGTCCATGGGAACGACTCCGGGATTTGCCCCAAACAGGAATCTCAGGGTGGGAGGAAGAACTGCACCATTTGGATCCTTCCGCTGGAGACAGAGGCCGGCGCTGTGAGGATTCTGAACGGTACAACCGGGCAGACATTAATTTCATCCGTCGATCGCGCAGGGACTTCGGCTTCAGCTACCGGCAGGCGTCACACTTGGTGGAGTCCTGGTGCTTACCCAAGCACCACATACAGATCTTGTGTGGCTCCTTTACCAACATCTGCTGTGAACAGAGCACACACGACTTGAAGCCGCAGGCATCGGCACACTGTTCCAGACACGAAAAGGCGTTGTGAAGGCCTAATACCAAAACAGGCCAGAGCAACCGCTTCTCCAGGATCCGCATTGGGATGCAGAGAAGAAAAATTGGTGTCAGCATGCCGGGGGTCTTATATGGCTCCATTGACGTCACTTCTGTGGACGATGACAGGACGGAGCCGGGCACCGCCCCCTCCAAGAGTGCAGAGGTACTGTTGGGGAAAACGTTTTCCGGATCCAGTCTGATGCCTGGGGATATTCTAAATTAAGGAATATGCAGCCTGATGTCTCTATCAGATAAAAGCATCTTGAGGTTGGAGAGACCAGTGCATGAAAGAGTCAGATAGATGCAGCAAACAGTTATGCAGAGTTGGCATGGTAGGGGGTTTCTATGGGAGATGTGGTCAGTGAAGTCTGTATTTGGATGGCAATGGCAGCGATGACGATGGTGATGCTTGAGGATGCAGATACACGTTTATTTCATATTCTGGTTGGCCCAACATCTAGGGTATTTTTACATATTTGCTGCCTGTTTGTTCATTAGAATTAAGTTTTAGAAGCAACAAAATGAAGATGATGTGGAATATTAATTATTGCATTCACCTTAAAAGATTTTGGGTACATAGATGTATGGCTTGACCACCAGTTATTCACTATCTGGCCTTTACAGTGAATCACACTCTGAGTGGTTCCACATATCCTCAAAGAGATGCTTTCACTGACAACATTGTTGATCTACAGCCACCCTAATAATACCTTTTCTGCCTTTTTCACCCAATACAAATACCATCTATGCATTTCGCTTTCCCTTCAGATGGAACATTATGCTGTCTTTTTTTGCAGTCCATCATGAAACAGGGATGAATTCTTGAGAGTTTGGTGAACAGACTAGTAATTCTAATACATCAATTAGATACTGTTATTGATATAATTCATGCATTAACCATACAGTAAGAGAAGAAAGATGCAGAGTAGAAGACTAATATACTTGACACAATCATTGCAATAATGTACCTGAGCAGTTCAGACTCCGGGCAAGTTCTGTAGCCATCACCTGAATTATAAGCCCAATGCGGAGCCGGAGCATCTCTCCAAAGAGGCTGGGTTGTGACCGGACAAACATAGCCAAGTAGACCATTATTTCCTGCCACAGATACAGGGACAGAGAAAGTCGATTCAGAACATTAGTTTTTTAGCAGCTTAGCTGTAAGAACCATGTCTTCTGGTTAGAACAAAAACTCAGACTCTGTCTGATGCATTTTACCTGTGTCAGAACTGCTATGCTGATATCATCACCACTGGCTTTGTAAATGAGTGTTGTGAGCTCATCTGGAGGTAAAGGGCTGAAAGTATAAACGTATGTATGCCATTTTATGCACTGTTTTGAGCTACTAGATAAACATCTTAACTTAAGCTGATTTAAACACGTAAAGTAATGTATATTTCCTAGGTTTCAACTCTTACATGAAGCAGGTGAGTGATATTAAGTATTGGATACAAAAGAGAGTAAATGAGACTATTAGAATGATACATACGCTGTGATGGTCTTTTCACGAGGCTCAGGTGGCAACCCCACAGTGAGTTGCTTCTGGTGAGACAGAATGTCTGTACATGCCTGGAAGCATACACAATAAGTGAATCATTCATCATATAGCTAAAATAGCCTCACAATTAAATAATTCTGAACATTAGGCACAACAACGGACATAGAGAATGATTCCTATAATGCCAAAAGGGAGTATTTACTCTAGAAAATCAATAACTATTAGGAAAAGAAAAGCAGATCTTTTGGCACCATACGTGGATGAGTAGGCAAACAAGAAGGGGCAAAATATTCATTCTGAAGAAGGAAAAACAAAGTAACAGTGAAAATGCCCAGTTAGGAGAATGGAACTGGAAAGGCAGTTTATGATTTATTATTGATGGTCCCCTTTTGGTGTAGGTATGTTGACAAAGAACAACCCAGGCAAAACCAAAGTTGAACAATTCAATGAAAACCAGAAACCAGTAACAACACTGAACTAAAGTGAATGTATGGTATAAAAACAAACAAGATTTTTAATAAATTTCAAATGTACATTGATAAAAATTATATAAAAAACATATTTATATTTTGAGCACAAATTACAGTACAATCAAGATACATAAAATACATTAAAAAGATTTCATAAAGTTGAGGTAGAGACGATTTCTTCAACGCGTTTCGACACTAGATGTCTTCGTCAGGTAAGTACCATCAAATTTATAATCTGAGTTAACATAAGGATACACACCAGCAGTAATCGAATTTTAATAAAACTTCTACTTCGTAGTGTTGATAAATATGAAAATTGTAGCAAGAGAGCTAGTGTGGCGCCTGAGACATGAACGATAGCCTGAGGGAATGTCTCTTAACAGTAAAGAATAGCCTAGACACTGATCTACTGAAACGTTTTAATGACGTTTTCACCAAGTTTCATGTTGCCACTTCAGCTCTCTGCATAAGATCTAAGTGAGAGACCGTTATAATAGAAATCGATCGTGGAGCGTTTCAGGTTCTGTTGATATAACGCAGGACCACTAGATAACGTGGCGATATGTCGCTCTAGAAATGATTTATAGAAGTAACGAGCAAAGTAGGAGAAGTGGTTCATGTCTAGCCACGATGTTGGCAGATGCAGCGTGAATCTTGCAGGGATATAGAGGGCCTCCTTCCGTCTTGCACGAACGAGAACCGTCGGTCTGTAACATAGATGTCAAGGGTAAAAATGAGTGCTGTTTCTATCTCATCAGTCAATGTCTCTGGCCTCTTCAGGAGCATATACTAACTTTGGTTCTCAACTACATCTTCTGCTCATACTATGATCATTGCCATTCGCAGTAATGCCTCTCAAATTTTTTAACAGGATCAGCAACATGAGGGCAAAAGAGCAACAAAGAAAAAGGGGGTCACAACACATGGCAGTGTACTAGAATGTGTCTGTTTTGGGTACAGATAGATAGAAGCTCTAGCAGCACGTGTAGGACGATTTGCACATGCATTTGAGATCTTTTTGTTGTTCATCCAAAAGAGCAGAGTAATGCAATTTGAACCTAATAAAAATGGATAATTAGAATGTCTTGAACATTTCTGCATATCCCATGGAGGATTAGTGTGAGAAAGTGGAATATTAGTTAAGTGTGGCAATGAGTCCACCACAAGTAAATAATGTCACTATCTTGTTAGGTACAGTGAAGGTTTCAAAAAGACATCCAAATTGCAAAAATCCCATAACGGGAACTGTAGAGATACATTTTTTAAGTTTTATATTAAAATAGTGCCAAAAAGCATTACGAGCAAATGAGGGTCAACTTGTCACAGTAGATTGGGACCTACACCCGATTTGGGGTTGACTGCAATAGCGTGCGGGTCGGATACAGCAACCAAGTTGGAAGATTTTATCTTCGGACTTAAGTTTTGAAAGTGGAAGCAATAGTCCTTGAGTGGGACAAAGTTGCAGGCTGTATCTGAGAAGGGTTCCACAACGTTGGATACATGTTGGAAAAGGTCCCTATAAAGCCATTGGTTTAGACAGGGAATGCATCAAGTGGTAATGTTCATAATTTGAGTCCAGTAACATTCTCTTGCCGGCTGGATACTTTTGGCACCTTCCCCAGTTAAGTTTTCTATGTTCGTAGTTAGTCACTTTTTGTAAAACTTGGAAACCTTCAGGGGAGAAGGATGCAGGATGTAGGTAACAAGGACTCCACAATGTCAGATACCTTCTAAGCGAAATCCCGCTGAAAATAATTTGCTGCTGAGCTCCGAGCACGAGAAACCTGAATCTTCAGTAACACTGCAGTACATCTTGGCCAGATTGACTTGATAGGTTTGTCCTGGTCCTCTGGCCTTCTTTGGAGACAAAAGGTTTTTAAGTACCAGGTTTTTCACGATGTCAAGGGTTAAACTTTGGCACAACCAAATGTCCCAGGACCTCAGAAACAGCACTTGGAGGTCAAGACTCTTCTGGCCAAAGCCACCAGCAGGGTGCAGGGCTGTTCCAGTTGAACTGGAGAGCTGGGCTCTTCAGGGAAAGTCTTTTTGCAGTTTGAGGTGGCCCTATAGCTTAACAGGAGGTCAGCCATCTGACCACTGGAGTTCACTTCTTTGTCCTATGTACAAGAAGGAGCAGGTAAAGTCTTTCAGGTCTCCTCACAGGTCTCAAACAGCAGGTGCCATCCTTCTTCTGTTCTTCAACTGGTCCAGAGTGTTTTGAAGAAGGTGCCCAGGAGTTCCACATTTATGCCTGGCACATGCTTAGGGCTAGGGGTGACCACAGACTGCTCTCTAGCCAATAAGGAAAAAGTTCCCAGGGGTAACCCAACCCACTTTTGCAGTGGTTCCTGTGTGCACTGCTGCATGCAATGTCACAGTGTCTGTCTCATGCCTAAATTCAAGATTGTGAAAATCCTTCTCCCATGATGCAGAGCCTGTGTGTCCACCCCAGCAGTGTGGACAGTGAAACAAGCAAACCCTCATCTCTGGTCTCTTCAACCGAGCTCTGGGGGAAGATCACTTCCCACTGGGATTGGAGCCTGCCTTACCTGATGGAATAAATAAGGGGGGTCTATTCAGGTGCCACCTGACATCTGCCTGTAAACCAGTAGGCCTCTTTGAAGTTAATTAAGTCCCTGGGTACTGTCCAAACTGCCATCCTGCTACAGGAACAGAAACACCCCCTAGGCCATTATCTTTGCTCTGGGAGAAGATGTAACACCTCATTCAGGGTTCGAGCACTCAGAGGGCTGTGGCTGGAGGCTAATGCATCCTCCAGAGGCTTTAGGCAGGCAAAAGGTAACGTTCTAAATGTACATTTTCCCTGATATTTATTCAATATCTGACTTCATTAGTAAATAGTTTTTTTAATTAATATTACAAAGAGTCCAAGAAAAAGTTCAAGGTGTTTCCTAGGCAAGGATAGCATTATTATATTATTATATTTAATTGAGCATCCCTGTATTTTTTGATGGAGCAGCCAGCCTTGCTACAGTGAAAATAGCTTTTAGGTGCTAGTCACTGTAAGGACATGTTTAATATTAACTTTCTACATGCCCTACTTTTACATACAATTCACCCTGCCTAAAGGGATATAAGGCCTACTTAGGGATGACGTATTAGTATTTAAAAGGAAGCTTTAGGGAGGAGCTACGCTAGCAAACAAGATGGCTGCTTAGGCTCCCGGCTCCGCCGACCTCCGTATCCTGCCAGATGATCCTGTCGATAATCCTGTTTTTAAGCCCGACCTCCGTGTAGATGAACCGATGCACACTCCGATGGGGCAATCCCGAAAACTTAATCAGCTTGGTTGACAGAGTTGTGTCGAGTTGAAGTTTGCGGCCTAGTCCAGCAGGAGAGCCGGGGCCTCGAGTTTTGACCCAGCCGGGTTGCAGTTAAACAACATCGGCCGTGAGAATCAAGCAGGGTTCGGTCTACCGCAGTGGAGGTCTTTTTTGCCCGATTTTGACGGCGGTCATTCTGATTGACTAACATCGAGGGAGGAGTGACGTGGCACGACAGTGGCTGTGGGTGGAGGTCCCTGTCCCGCGGACACGGTTTGCCGCCGCCGGGGTTCGGTGGGTCGAGGTCTTTGCTCGCGGCAGCGGAGTGCAGTTTGCTGCCGCAGAACCCGATCAGTCACCCTCCGACGCCGTCCGTACCGCTCCTGTCTGTTCCCCCGGAGAAACCGGGCTCTCTGGGGGCAGTGAATATGATCGGTACTGAGCAAGGAGAAATGGACCGGACGGAGCGTGAGCCGTCGCTGACGACAGTATTGGCAGCCATCGGGGCATTTCATTGACATACGGATGCCCTGATTCACAAAATGAATATGGGCCTATCTGAGAAGGAGTGTGTGGAACCGGACCCTGCTCCACTGCTGGAACTGCTGCCAGCTACGATTTACATGACAACCAGTTTGATTCTGGAAGAGGACCCCGTGTGACAAGAGGGGCCGAAGCCCTCGGTTGGTACTCTGGAGAATCATGAACCCGGTGTTTCGAACGTATTACTACACCTACCATCATTGCTGACTTTGGGAGAATCGATTGGCGTTCCCTTCCCGGAAACTCCTGTTGGTGATTGCTCTTGGACTTCTGTTTCATCCTTTCCCTCTTTGGTGACCGTACGATCGTGGAGAAAACAACATTGGGACTATCCGTCCATGAGGAAGCGTTTCTGTGCTGATGGAGTTCTTGAGGAATTACTGACTTTGATTTGTTTTGGACTGAATTTTTTCAGACTCTTTTTGCACTTTGGTTCTCCTGTAGAAGTAGTGGTTCTACCGGGAGGGGTTCGCAAGATGGTTTGGAAGGGCCAAGGCTGATATCGATTGACCGGGGTTGGTAATATGGCCTTAATGGAGGTGGGATTCGTAACTGTTGGTCTCACGAGAGGCTGAGCGGTGTATCACGGCTCCCCCTAATTTACTTTTTCTGTGATCACAGATAAAAATTGTATTTTCATCATAGGGGGTGCTTGTCTCTGGCGGGTGGGGAAGGGGACCGGGAGCCCATACGGAACTGCCCTCCCCCATGTTTTCTCTTTTCTATTTTTAGAACCTAGTTAGTCGGGGCGACAGGCACACTGCTAGTTGGGGTTAGGCGATAGCCATATGCAGGGGTGCAGGGTGGGGGAATGGGTTTATTGTTTTATTTTGTCCTCGTTCTTATGGTTTTTTTTTCTTCACTCTTCTCTTTTGTCTCCCCCTTTTTAGTAATATTGGCGAAATATTCTGATTTGTTTAAATTCCAGTGTCTGGTTGCCATGCTTTTTCTACTATTCTGATTTTATGGGTGGGCGGGCTCTGAGGGCCTGCGCTTAAATTGTTTGTCGATTGTAATGCCACAAATCCTGCTTCGTACTCACTAGCGCAGGCGTCTCAGCGATTCTTCTGTTGCTTCACGTCTATCCTGTCATTGTACCTGTGCACCCTATTATTATGTATGAATGTATGGCACCGGATATGTCTATTCCTTTTTCCTTGTTTTTAAAATAATAAAAAGATTTATAAAAAAATAAATAAAAGGAAGCTTTAGACCTTTCAAAAGAGTTTATTTTGGCAGACTGAATTGCAGTTTATAAACTGTCACTGTCAGACTACAATGGCAGGCCTGTGTATGAAATTGGGTCACTGGTCGAGGGGGGTGAAACCTTACTTAAGCAGCAGCAACAATATTTGTCAGGGTGAAGTCACAAGCAAACCCTAAATTAAGATTTGCTAACCCTCTTGTAGCTTGGCACAGAGCAGTCAGGCTTACCTTTGAAGCAATGTGTAAAGAATTTGTGCAGCACTTCAAACAGTCATAAATTGAAATACAACACAAGAAAAATCCCACACCAAGTTAGGAAAAATTGAATAAACTTAATAAATAATTTAAGACCAAAATGAAAAAAATCCTATCAGTAGAACCAAAGATATGTAATTTCAAACTGTGAATATATGGTCGTGCTAGACCGGGACAAGTCACAAGTCACAAGTCACAAGTTCAACAACTTTAAAAATCCGTATCTCCGGTTCCCCTTAATGAGTTATTGTCATTTTGACGTAATTCCGTTTATTAAATTTTCTTTCTTTGTCTAATTCATTTTGGGAATGTTATTGTTTTGCATTTAGACTTTACTGTTATATTACTACATTTAATGCTGTACAAATTGCCTCTAAGTTAAGCATGTCTTGTCTATGCCATAGAACCAGGGTGCTGAGCTTAGGTTTATTTAGTGACTTTAGGGTTTCACTAGTTGAAGTGGGTACTTTCTCTGTGACCTAATGCCCAAATTTCTTACAGGAAAGAATTATATTATTTCAAATATGTCAATTTCACACCCTACTCCACATCACTCGAGACTGAAGATAGAAGATCTCACCACTTTGTATAGTAGAGAAAGGAGCAGTCTGACCATCTAAATACTTGCTGATTGAGCTCCACTGCTTTAGCCCCAAATCAAATGCACTGACTCAGCTATCTCCCTCCATTTCTTTCCAATATTAGTGGCTTTCTTTTTTCAATGACATTGCCAAGTTACTCTATGTCTAATAACGGCCATAAGGATCACTATTTGAGTGGAGACCTCTGGTTCTATGGGCACTTTGGAACACAATGATGGAAATGGTGTGAGCAGGTTGCTCATGTTATTACTGATGCTAACTGAATATATTCTGCTTGATTTGTACAACACATTTCTAAGGTTGTCTTCGAAGGCTTTGCAGGCCTCCAACAGAAGAAGCATAAGGTCAGTAGGACTGTATTATATATTTGTCTCTCTAATGCTTGAATTGAATTAAGGGGTGTTTACAAGGGTCAAATGGACAAGTTACTTACTGGTGTAACAATATATCTGTAAGAGACATTAGTTAGTGATAGATTCCTTACCTTAAAATATCCCCAGGCGTCAGACTGAATCCGGGAAGTTTTCGTCCTACCCCTGCGCGTCGGAAGGTGGCGCCGTGCAGCTCCGCGTCCGTCACTTGCGTCGTAGGCGCCGAGATGATGTCATGGACACGGCTTAGGCCCACCCATGCGCGCTAACGTCAGTTCTGTACATGACTTTCTGCGCCAGGAACGCAGAGCCATGCAAGAAACTGACCACTGGTGCCATGAAACTAGATCCCTGAAAGGGATGACCTTAACCCTAGATGTCTCTAATGTCTCTTACAGATATATCGTTACACAAGTAAGTAACTTGGGCATCTGAGAGAGACACGTTAGTGATCGATTACTTTCCCTAGAATAGATACCCCAGCCAAATCAACCCCGGTGGTGAGCCTGCGAACAAGATCACACCAGAAAGTCACGGAGAACTGAACGGCCTAAGAAGCCGTCTCTCCGGAATTGACTGTCAAGGCAATAATGCTTGGTAAACGTGTGCAGGGAGGCCCACGTAGCTGCCTGACAGATGTCCTGCAAGGGAACACCGTGTCCCAAAGCAGTAGAGGCTGCTGTTGCACGGGTAGATTGGGCACACAGCCCCACAGGTGGCTCCTTCTTCGTCAACTTGTAACATGCTTTGATGCACAGAACGACCCACTGAGAGATGGTCAGTTTGTGCACGGCCCAACCATTTTTGGTGCCCACGTAGCCGACAAAAAGTTGGTCATCAACCCGGGAAATGTTGTGTGCGCTTCAGATAGAACGATGGAGCACGTTTTGGGTCCAGACGGTGGAGCCTCTCTTCCTATTTTGAATGATGCGGAGGGGGAAAGAAGGTGGGCAAAGTGATGGTCTGCCCGATGTGAAAGGGCGTGACAACCTTTGGCAAGAATAAAGGGCGAGTCCCTAAAACCACTTTGTCTGGATGAACAGAGAGAAAAAGAGGGTTAGAAGAAAGAGCCTGGAGCTCACTCACCCTTCTGGCAGAGGTGATATCTACCAGGAGAGTGAGAAGACAAAAATGACAGTTATGAAGTGGCTCAAAGGGAGCCCACATCAGATAGGTCAAGACAAGATTTAAGTTCCATTGAGGCATTATGTAAGGCACAGGAGGACACCTGTGAGTAATGCCTTTCAGAAAGCGATTAACAACCGGGGACTTAAAAAGAGAAGGCTGATCTGAAAGCCGCAGAAAGGCAGAAATGGCCAAGAGATAACCCTTGAAAGTGCCCAGAGCAGAGCCCTGCTGGGCCAAAGAGAGAAGAACAGAAGGACCTCGGAAAGAGGGGCAGAAATGAGATACACAGCCTTTGCTGTGCACCATGCCAAAAATTTGTTCCACCTGCAGGTGTATACTGTCTTAGTGGAGGGAAGTCTGGCTGCTAGAATAATATCACAGACTTCGGAAGCTGTCAACTGTCGCCACTCTATCTCCATGCATGGCGGTGGAGGCTGGACAGGTTCGGATGGAGGACCGTCCCCTGCTGCTGTGACAGAAGATCCTCCCGAAGAGGCAGTCGGATTGGGGGATCGATCGCCATGGTGAGTAGCTCGGGATACCAGTATCGTCGTGCCCAATCCGGAGCCACAAGGGTGACTTGGGCCTGGTTGCGCCGATTCTTCTTCAGCACTCTGGGCAGAAGTGGTATAGACGCAGAACTGATGACATTGCGCGTTCTCTCCGGTGGTGAATAGATCTAACCAAGGCTCTCCCCACTGCAGAAAGAAACCTTGCGCCACGTCCGAGTTCAGACGCCATTCATGCACCGGCTCTGAGTTCGTCTGCCTTGGCATTCATAGAACCTGCCAGGTTTGAACCACCAAGGATGTTCTAGCCATGTCCAGAGGGGGAGAGCCTCCTGACATAGGGTCTACGACCCCACCCCGTCCTGTTTGTTGCAGTACCACATGGCAGTGGTGTTGTCTGAGAACACCTGCACTACACTTCCCCGGTCAGAAGGAAGGAATGCTTTCAGTGCAAGTCGGATCGCCAGAAGCTCCAAAAGGTTGATATGGAGCCGGGACTCCGCCAGAGACCAGAGGCCTCTGATCTACGCCTCTCCCATGTGGCTGCCCATCTCAGGAGGGACGCATCCGGCACCACTGTGTGCTCCGGTTGGGGAAGGGAGAGGGATCTGCCACTGACCCAATCGCGATTCGTGAGTCACCACTGCAATTGCCGTGCAGTGTCCTCCGAGATCTGGAGGTGATCGGACAGGTTGCCCTGATGCTGTGCCCACTGGAACTTCAGGTCCCACTGAAGAGCCAGCATATGCCATCTGGCATGTTGCTCTAGCAGGATGCAGGAGGCCATTAGGCCCAGGAGCCGGAGGGTCATCCTGACTGATAGAGGCTGAAAGTTCGGAATCATAGCCTGAATATCCCGGATTCGCTGCTCAGGAGGATAAACTCGAAACTGTGTTGAATCCAGAACCGCTTCGATGAAGGGGAGCTTCTGAGAAGGACTCTGGTGCGACTTCTGCACGTTGATGGAGAACCCCAGCAAATGCAGGAAGTCGGCCGTCGTCTGGAGGTGAGCCCGCCTTCAACAACCAGTCGTCGAGATAGGGGAAGACCAGAAACCCTGATCTGCGCAGATGAGCTACGACAACCGCCATCACTTTCGTGAACACCCGAGGGGCGCTGGTAAGGTCGAAGGGGAGCACAGCAAACTGAAAGTGCTCTAGGCCTACTGTGAAACGCAGGTAACGCTGGTGGGCCGGCAGAATGGGGATATGAAAATATGCGTCTTGCAATTCCAATGCTACTATCCAGTCTCCGAGGTCGAGGGCAGCCAAGACCTGTGCCTGAGTCAACATCTTGAACTTCTCCTTCCGGAGGAAGCGGTTGACATTTCTGAGGTCCAAGATGGGACGAAGGCCCTCTTTCTCCTTGTTTGGGACCAGAAAGTGGTGGGAATAACAACCATGTCCTACTTCCGGCCCAGGAACGCGCTTGATGGCCCCCTTGGTCAAGAGGGCCGTGACTTCCTGCTGGAGAAGCACAAAATGGTCCCCCAACATGCGGTGGAACTGAGGTGGCATGGGGCAGTCTCGAAGGGGAGGGAGTAGCCCCATCGGACGATTTTCAGCACCCACCTGTCCGAGGTAACGGAACGCCAGTGGGGATGGTGATGACCAATCCTGCCGCCCACCGGCGTGCGATGTGCCCCAAGCTTGGACTAGGAAGGCTTTGTGGCTGATGCTGCCAGAGAGGAGGTAGACTGACTCGCACGCTGAACCCCTGTCCCGCCACAGCAGAAACCATGTCTGCGGCCTCGCTGAGGTTGGTTCTGCGCAGGCTTCTGGCTGAAGGAACGTGTTGGTGCGCCCCTTCCCTGGCGACGAAAGGGAAGAAATGCAGACGTGGCCGGGCGCGTGGCGGAGAGACCTAAGGACTTGGCCGTAGCCTGGGAGTCCTTAAAAAGCTCCAGCGCACTATCTGCCTTATCACCAAACAGGCGAGTACCATCAAAGGGCATGTCCATAAGAGAACTTTGTGCATCCCCTGAAAAACCAGTGGACCGCAAGGTGGCGTGGCGACGGAGGGCCACTGTTGTGGAAATCACCCTACCTAGTGAGTCTGAGGTGTCCAGTCCACACCTGACGGCGAACTTTGCTGCATCTTTCCCCTCAGCACCAGCTTGGGAAAGCACTGTCCGAACCTCCTACGGACACTGAGGCAGCACCTGCGCAACCGTGTCCCACACAGCATGGGAATAGAGGCCCAAGAGGCATGTGGCGCTCACCGACGCAGCCCTAAGCTGGCAGATGAAAACAGTTACTTGCTGAACTGTTCCAGCGTCTTGGATTCCTTATCCGGCGGAGCGGTAGGGAGGAGCGATTATGATGGCTCAACGATCGGACCCTCGATCGACAGCTGGACCTCGAACGACGCAGAGACGACTGCCGGGCCTCCAGCAGCTTATGGGGCCGCTCAATTAAGGCCTTCGGAGCCATGGCCAGACGGTGAGAACATGACCGGGAGTCATGGTCTCGCTCCAGACAGTAGAGACAGACGCCATGGGGGTCGGCCACCCACATCGTACGGCAACAGGACCCGCAGGATTTAAACCCAGGCACCACTACGTGGCACGCCAGCGACGGACGTGGAGCTGCACAACACCACCTTCCGACGCGCAGGGGTACTGTTGACGAAAACTTTCCTGATCCAGTCTGACGCCTGGGGATATTCTAAGGTAAGGAATCTATCACGAATGTGCCTCTTTCAGAAAAGCCCTTCACATTCATCCCATCATTCATAGCCACTCATGAGTTTATTGTTGACATATTTGTTTAGCAAAATTGAATCACAGGTTGTGAATGAGATTTTTTGAACTCACAAAAACATTAGTTTTGTCTTTTGTAAACTGGAGAGGACAAACATGCATTACTATCACAGAAAACAGTGTAGATACAGCATGGGTAACAGCAATTCAGGCTCAAAATTCACAGACACACACAAAGGCACACACATATAAACACAGACACACATAAAGTACAGTACAGACAGAAACAATGAATGAAGGTTCGTTCGCACATACAGAACAGTTGGTACATGTGTAAAAGAAAACCAATGTTCCCCTCACTCACAGAACAGCTGCTACAGAGGCAGAAGAAGAATATGCTACCCTCACTCACAAACATTGAATGGTTATGGCAAGGCCAACAGCAATGCACAATGACCTCACACAAAGACAGCAGTATCATATTGCTGGAATCAGGGCAGTAACCTGGTGCCCATAGAGTACCCTTCGCTAAAAGAGATTTTAGCTGTGAGGAACTTTTAATTCTGCAACTTGTGGTCATCTTAAAGCAGGTCTTTTTTATGAGTAGTGGTCTTCAAATTATTTTCCTCCTTGTTTCTTCTAATATGATTCTGTGGAGGGTGGCTTGCTTATAAAATATAATTGGTAGGACTTGTGACAGGAAACAAACCTACAGCCAAATAGTTACTATCTGAAAAACTTAATGTGAGGATCAATAGTTTTAGAGTTTGAGATTCATGCTAATCCCATTGACCATCATTTATAGTATGTACAAGTACTACCCACCCTAGCAGGCAGTTCATTTTCTTTTCTGTGTGGTCTTCGGCAGTGAAAAATAGCAAATCTTAGGCATTCCACCAGCATGCCATGTCTCAAGCACCTGATATTTTTCTCAGATTATTATGAGCATTGATTCTCAATCACTTTTTTTTTATCATCAATCTTGTGTAATTTCTAGCCATTATGAAGTAATCACCCAAAATCAAATATTGAGCTGTGGGGGGTAGTATCAGTAACTTTAAATGCCATGAGGTGGGGCCTGAATTTCATCAATTCTCAGTAAAGTGGTGAAACTTTTAGAATCTAATAGTAGAAGTGCTACCATTTTCATGACTAATTAATGCAATCCCTGGATGATTCTCCATGGGTGCAGAGAAGTTTGAGGAAATATTCTCCTTTGCTCAAGTTAAAAAAGCTCTCAGGTACCCAGATCTGTAGCCCAAGAATAGTGTACATTTAACAAATGCTGCACAACAACATCCACGTCGTGCAACATACAAGACTGGGTCCAGCACATAAGGCCTCTGTCACAACTTCCAGCAAACCTCAAGTGAATTTCAAAGAAATATTTTTACATTTCAATTTGAAAGGGTAGGTGGAGCTTGCCTAGCTTGAAGATGGCCATTTGAACGGGTGGTTCCTTCAACTGCATTTAAAATACTTCAGTTATGATGGCGGCAGGGGAGGTAACAATGCTGAAAGTAGTGGGAAGCTGGTGTTGTTGACTTTAGTGGTCCGGGGACATGTGAAGCTGGGAAATCCAGACTGGGCTGAGAGAACATGTGCACAAAATGGCAGCCCGAAGATTCAGGGACTAAGAGGCGCATGGATCAGAGCGAGCACCCACGAGAATTCCTGCCTGAGGTATGGGTTTCTGAGAGTATGGACGACTGGAGCCAAATAAGTTGAAGAGAATTGGTGAAGCAGCCTTGCAAGGAGCAGCACCGGAACACGGACAGCAGTGATCCTATATAACACAAATGAGATTGTTCAATGGAACAATAAACGCTGATTAACCTCTTTCCCCCAGAGAACTGTTCAGGTGAGTGCTGTGTACTGTGTGTCTCTTTACTGGCAACAGCGCCCTGTATGCACAGAAACAATAAGCAAATACTGGGACCTTTAAGCTGCCAATATCCACTCTAGGTGCAACATTGGGTGAGAAAAGTCAGGGAAACCTTAGGGTTTACAACCTAAAGAGGCATATGGAACTGCAGGTCAGTCAGCAGCTTGCTTGAAATGGAACTGGACCCAGGCTGATGGGACACAGGATGAGGGCACTGGGGCTGAAACACACAGTGATGTGAATGGGACAGTGAGACAGATACCACTCCCACCATTATGATCTCACAAAAGAACCTCTGGTGTGTGCTGTTGGGGACGCGGAGTGCTCATCGTGATGATCTCACACCCACCTGGTGGTGACATGATCAAGATGAGAAAAACAGATAAATCACAACCCATATTGACGTTTGATCCCCAGAAAATCCACATGTTAGAAGAGAGCATGGGGGCACCTCAGAGAAGATAGATTTGAAGATATCTTAACCTTGATAAAAGGCATGCGTCACAGCCTGCCAACCATAAAGTGTAAAATAGGTGCTCTAACATATAGGATGGACAGGATGTCTGAGATGGACACGCACACAACTAGGCTGGACTTGGTTGAGCCACGTGACTCAGAAGTCGGAGACGAAACTGCAGCATAGAAAGCAAATCGATCTAAGAAGCAACACTTGAAATTGTCCAGGCCAAAAATAATGATCTAGAGTGTGTTCGTCGCACAATAATCTCCGTATTATGGGTGTTCCTGAAACAACAGACATAGAAAACGTGGAGCAATTTGTGACAAAACTATTACCTGACTTTCTAGGAAAGTTGAGTTTTCTGGAGTCTTCATATTGGAACATGCCCATCGATCCTTGGTGCCAAAACCAATACCAAGATCCAACATCTCATAATAGCCAGAATACTAAATTATATTGACATTGATGCAGCTTTGAGGCAAGCCAGGGAATTAAAGAAATTACAACATGCTGGGATAGAGATATCACAGTACTGTGACTTTATACTGCACTGAGGACATTACTTCCGACTAAAATTAAGCGACAAGAAATGAACAATGAGTACAGCATGATATGGCCTGCCTGGCTCAGAATGGTAATTGAAGGCAAGCACTGTGTTATCAATGACTCACAGGTGGTGCTGAACGAGATCAAGAACCAAAATACAACTCAGGAATGACTGCTGATACAAGGGAGACAAACTCTGGGTCATCTGGTCTTGAGGAAACTGACTAAATGTGCATCAATGTCTGCCTGTACACAATGTACTGCTGGGGTGCTTACATTGTACACAAAAGATAATAATGTTACATTGATCAAGAACTCTTGAGCGAATAATGATCAGAGGCGCTCAGTGCTTCGCTACTTACTACACTACCCTATATTCAGCACGGGCGCGAGCTCCTCCAGCCAGAATGTTTCCCCCTTCAGTGTCTTAGTGAGTCTGAGGCGGCGGATCTGGATCTTCCGCTTACCCCGAGGAGGTGGCTGATGCCATCTCCCCCGTGGCGGCTGGTAAGACGCCGGGTCCGGACGGGCTCCCTCAAGTATTCTACTCGGCCTACTGGGATACCTTGGTGCGCACCTCTCATTGAGATGTACAATGAAGCAGTGAAATGTGGCTCCTTCCGCCCTGAGACGGACCTGGCTACCATTGTAGTGATCCCAAAGTCTCAACCCCCCTCGAGCTGCTGTTCGGACTATCGTCCCATCTCGTTCATCAATACCGAACTTAAGATCTTTGCCTCCATCCTGGCCAACTGCATAAGACCCCATCCAGCCACCCTGGTTCATCCGGACCAATGTGGCTTCATGCCTCTCCGCGGCACTAGACACTGCCTCAGACGCCTTCATCTCGCTCTTGCAAACCAGCACTTGCTCTCCCCATACTTGTCTCTCCTGCTTGTAGATTTCGAGAAGTCGTTTGATTCGGTCGACTGGGGCTACTTGGAGGCTGTCTTGGAGCAGATGGGCTTTGGTGCTCCCTTCCACAAGCTGGTGAGGATGCTGTACCATCGGCCCTGGGCGCAGGTCTTAGTCAACGGAGCTCTAGACCACCCTTTCCCCATTCACCGTGGTACGCGGCAGGGATGTCCCCTCTCCCCGATCCTCTTTGCCCTGGCAATGGAACCCCTTGCCTGCCTTATTCGCAGCGACCACTCCCTCACGGGCTGGCGGTGGCCCGGCTTTGAAGGAGACAAAATCGCGCTCTATGCGGATGATGTCCTGCTTTTTTTGGCAGACCCAACCCAGTCGGGACTTTGATGCCTCCGAGCGCTTGGCCTCTTTGAATGTACCTCTGGCTTGCGGCTCAACCCGGCTAAGTCCATTCTGGTCCCCCTGCACATGTCGCAGGAGTGCTTTTATTTTCAGCCGACGAATCCCCTTCTACGGCAGTCCTTCAAGTACTTAGTGATCTGGGTGGCCCTTCTCCCCGAACTTGCATTGTCACTAAACGTCACCCCGCTGGTCAAACGGGTCCGTGCGGACCTCTCGAGATGGTTTGCTCTGCCCCTAAACCCTTTGGGAAGGATAGCCCTCTTCAAAATGATGATTATACCTCATTTTCTCTACATGCTCCTAAACACGCACCTCTTGTTCGCCAGGTCTTGGTTCCGGGAGATAGCCTGCTCATGAGGTTTTTATCGGGGGGCGGGAAGAGGCCCAGGTTGGCCATGGCCCATTGTCAAAGTCCACCTTTCGACGGTGGTCTTGGTCTGACAAGCCTTTATTTGTATTATTTACAACCCGACTCCTCACGCTGCATGACTGGTTCAACGGCGGATGGTCTGACCCGGCGTATCACCTGGAATTGCGCACCCTGGGCTTCGCCTCCTTTCAGGGGATGCTATATGGTGCAGCTCTCCCTCGGAATCTCCCCGAGGTTACCCATGGAGTGTTCCTAGCTTGGCGGGCCTCATTGCGCCACACCCGCTGGTCAGGCAGGCTGACTCAGTATACCCCCCTGTGGTGCGGCACCCGGCACGAAGAGGTGGCTTTCTTAGCAGGGTTCTGGCAGTGGAATCTCATTGGGATATCCCTGTTGGGCGATGTCTGGAGCGGTACCCATTTGCGCTCCTTTCAAGACCTGCAGGCCACGTACTCTCTCCACTCCTCCCAATTTTTCCGCTATCCGCAGTTGCTCCATGCCTTCCGCTCATACATCCCGGACGGTACTTCCTTGCCGGAATACAGTCTGCCGGAAGCTTAGATTATGACCGGTGACTTGGGGAAAGGAAGGGATTTCCAGAATATACTGTTCACTTACCAATAATACCCCCAACTCACTCTCTCAACTCCACGAAAAGTAGGAGGGCTGGCTTGGGGCTCTGGAGGATTCGACTGGATGGATGCCTTGATGGGCCCTAAAACTATCACGGTCTCCGCACGGCTTTGGTTGGTCCAAGTCTACTTCCTGCATGCTGCCTATCTTACCCTGCTGCGCCTTCACAGCATGGGGCTCCGATTGGATGCCCTTTGCCCCCATTGCTCCCAGCCCCGTGCAGACTTCTACCACATGGTGTGGCTCTGCCCTGCGATACAGAGGTACTGGGAGTCTTTAATAGGAGAATTGATGAAGGTCTTGGGCTGGGTGGTTCCTCTGGCTCCTGCACGGGTTCTTTTGAGCATCACTGATGGATTGGATGGTAGCAGGGCCATAAAACCTTTTCTGAACACGGCCTTGGTGGTAGCAAAGAGAGATATCGCTGCCCATTGGCTGACTGCTACCGCACCAACATTGGCGCGTTGGCGCAGGGGGTGGACTGGTGTGCCGCCTAGGAGCGGACTCTTTATGTTGCATGGGGTTGCCCCGAGAAATTTCACCGAATGTGGGGGAAGTGGGTGGGAGTGATAGAGAGTTAAGATGGGCTGATTTGATCTACAGATTGCCTCTGGATATGTTGACCTTAGGTTTGCATGTACGTCACTTTTCGTGTTGTTGTGGAATGTGCTTACCCTGGACTAATCTAATGCGATGTAGTTCTGAATGGTGCTGTTTGCTTGGTTACATTGAAAACTCAATAAAATTGCTTATCAGAAAAAATGTATCAGAGACACAGACACATAAAGCAATAAGAGTAATCTATGCATTTGATTGTTCTATGCTGAAATGTCATTGATAGCTGTCCAACATTAGTTTAAAGTAAGTATGATGTGTGCTCTCAGACGCTGGTATGGGTCAGGTTTGTGTCAATAATTTTAACAGGCTATGTATGTTTCCCTGGACTGGCCCACCACTAACCTGACATGTGGTCCCAGCTACACAAGCGCTGGCGTTGAACCTTACGTGCACTGCCCTTGTGTGTGCCCCACCATGGTTCAAAGCGAGAGGGAATGGGTGGACGGGAAGGAGGCAAAGGATCACTGCAAGATGGGGACAGCGGTTTGTTGGAAAAGTTTGGGGGATGCCTACTGACAGTTCTTTATATGTGTGGAATATACTGGGCAGCTTTAACTGATTGGAGCAGGCAGCAATGTGCTCACCAAGCATACAGAATAGTGCAGTAATGCGATTATGGTACATAGCATTGGCACAGTCCAGTCTACTTAACGACTTCTCACATAGAATGTACGAGGCCTTAACAACCATAGAAAGGTGAGAAAAGGAGCAGACTACATTAAGATTCACGCAGTGGAAATTACTTTCCTACAGGAAATACAAACGGCCCCAATTACCACACTGAACACTTGACAAAAATTGAAAGGGAAATGCTATGGCGCAGCTTTTAGCACGCATGCCAGAGGTGTCTTGATATGGATATGGCTGGCATGTGGAATGATCTACATATATAGTAGTGCATTACCAATGCCATATGAAAATATAGGGCAAGGGGACCTGAACTGTGCATTAGACCCGGGTTGTGACTGATCTGCAGGCCCCCATAGGTTACCTTTAGCTACGACACGCATACTATTGGAAATAATGCAACAGGAGGGGTTGGAGGACCCCTGGAAATAGCGTCACCCTGACTGTGCAGAGTATGTATATTATTCTGCGGTGCACAACATGCACTCATGCATAGGTTATCGGTTAGTATTTAGAGACATTGTGCCAAGGGACCAGGCATGGGAGAAAGTAGAATGCACACGCTCAGATAATTCCATTGTGTCCCTAGACTTTGCACTACCTAGCACACGACACACAAGTTTCAGCAAGTGATTCTTGTCTAATTCCCTTCTCTGTTTCATTTTTTTGAGTGAAACTAGTCCCTGCCATGGTGAAATGCTTCAACACAATATAGGGTCTATATTAAGCTTTCAGACAACCTGGGAGGCCTTTACGGTCTACATCCTAGGGGTGTGCATTTCCAAGTAAGCATGAGTATTACAATCAATACAAGGCAATTTGTCTAGACCAGTGGTTGACCTAGCTCGACTAGAAAGACAGCATGAAATATGATGTGACGAATGTCCACTGGGGGTCATACAAATGAACTTTGTCAGAATACCAAGAAATGGCACATATGGAGATTAGGTAAATGGGGAAATATGCAGTTGCCATAAAATTTGGAAAGGCCAGGCACTCCCTTGGTACCCATAATGTGCCCCAAGCAGAAGAAGTGATCACCAGAGTGTGCTTAGACACTGGTGGATATTATTATACAAAACAAAAAACATAGCTGACAGATTCAGACAATATTATACAGATCCATATACCTCCTGCACGTGCTTCACTACATAACAAAAAAAAGAATATTTACCTTACCATCACCTGGCTGGAGTGGTAAAGTACCGGGCACAGACGGATTAAACGTTACCTTTTAGAAATAATTTTTACTAGAACTGACCCCACATTTAATAACATTATTTGGAGAGTTGTTACAGAATGGTTGCTTACCACCTACAATGACGAAAGATAAATAGTCACAATATTAAAGCCTGGTAAGCCGGCAGACTTGTGCTTATCATATTGACCCTTGTCATTACTAAATACAGACACCGAAATATTCACAAAATTATTGGCAGATCGGATTAGCACAATGATGATGGGCCTAATTTTGCTGGAGCAGGCTGGTTTGATACCCGGGAGATCCACTGTGCTCAGTCTCGAAACATTCTTTGGCGCAGTCTCCCAATCAGACTCACAGGACGGAGCAGTGGGAATTCATGTTCTCTGTTTTGGCTAAGAGTGGGGTAGGAAATATTTATCTAAAATGAGTGCGTCTTCTCTGCACTCATCCGGTGGCCTGTGTCCAAGTTAATGGTGCAATAACAGAACCCATACTAGTCGGGAGGGGTACATGACATGGTTGCCCTCTTTTCTCATTGCTTTCAGCTCTAGTAGCGGAGCGACTCACAGACATGTTAAGAGTATAACACACAGATAGAGGCTTAAAATTCCCTAGGGACATATTCATACTGTCTACAAAGGTGGACTGTATGTCCTGGACCCATTGTCTCACTATGGTAGTAACTGAGATAGTACAATTATAATATAACATGGCACAACGTTAGTTTGCTCGTTACTGGTAGCGGGCCTCCCTCACTTACCACATTTGTGGCTGGGGAGGGATGTAGCAGGGCTGCAGACAGTATGTGGCACACTGTTTACCCCTCTCCACAAAAATACAACATTGTCGACCAAATTAGCGGTAAAAGATGAAAGTTCAATGGTGTACATGGCTACCAGTATATCTGGAGAGAGTTGTTCTGGAACAGTTACAACGGCTACAAATGAACACATCAGGAAATGTATTAATTGCCACCAGCTAGATAACTCTTAACTTGTTAAAAGAGCAAGGATAATGTCACAACTTTGGACATTTTTATTTATTACAGGACCTTGGAAGTACGCTGGGTAATGCACTGACAGAGCCTTCCTCACTTAACATTCTTATGTCCATAATCCAAAATGCTACCCGTAAGGGCATCATATCTTGGTTATGTGCACTCACAACTCACACACCACTACAAACACAAAAAAGCACCCGGGAATGGGCAACTGATTTAAAACAACACATTACAGACAAACAATGGCTATAATGCTACTCGTCAATTAAAACATATCACTACACGAAAGACACAGGCTGATTAATTTCAAATTTGTGAAGAGATATTTTTACACCCCAATTAAATTGCATAGGTCTGCTTTTATAGATAATCCCACCTGTGAAAGATGTAAGGATATGAAAGCAGACTATATACATAGCATGGGAATTCCCAGACATAAAGGCTTACTGGGACAAGATATTTACTGACATAATCCAAGTAATAGGGGTCCCGGTAACATGCAATCTGCTAAAGGCTTTCCCAGGATATGTAAAGGACATACAAGTCATTGTTAGAAAGTTCACTGCATTGACCATATTCTTAGCTAAGTGGCGTGTGGCGATGAGGTGGGTGAAGGGGCCAATGCCAACAATAAGAGAATAGCACAAGAACCTGGTACACTGTAATGAAGCAAATGAGAATCACAGTCTGCTGATGCATCCCACGCCCAGACCACAAAACAGATGGGGACCATATGAGGCATATGTAGCTCAATGCACTGCAGAAAAGATTGACGGCGCTGGTACACCAGACTGTGTGACTAACACTCCCATGTGTAAACACACTGTGTGGATGGAGGATGGTAGTAAATAGTTCATGTTCTGTGGCATGTCTGACCCCTCATTATTTGCTGAAATGTTGCATGTCAACTGCACTGTAATGCATTTCTTACAGTACAAAAACTGGAAATACTGACGCTGTACCTGTATTTAATTCATAATGCAGCCGTATCATCACTTGTGATGTTTACAAAGGAAATTTATAAAATAAAATGTTTAAAAAACTATTTGAAAACAGATTTTCCAAATGCTATCTTATTTAGACATTTATCTAGTGAGTACTTAGTTTATAGGACTACATAAAGTTTTAAATAATGTACCTCTGCAAGTACTTCCACCCTTTTCTTCAAAATGCCAGAGATGTAACGGATCAGGCCCCATTCCCTGTTCAGGCCGGCCTTACTGTAGAGTTCACTGAGGAGACTGTGTACTGGGATTCCATACTGTCCGGAGAGATTGGTGTCCCAGTCAGGGCCACTGTGGTCAAGAAATGATAAATAAAAACATATTTTGTATTGTAAGTAATAACAATTTGTTGCTGCAATATTTAATATACATAATGCAGACATTTTAGACAATATAGAAGACATTGACATCAGATGCCGTTTTGCATTTTTTTAAAAACAATTTCAAAAACTCATGTGTACTCCAGGACAATCTAATCAGCACATACCCTTAAACTGACACACTCATCGTTTCCACCAAGTGTTGATAAAATTGACACCACACATACAACCAACAAGTCATAACTAGAATGGTTGCCAAAATGTGGTGCTGAATAATTAGGATTGAGTAATCCCATGGCAGTGATCACTCTCCTAACCAATTCCCCAGACAAATAGGCAACATTCATGCCCCTTTCATATGTCTACAATAAAAAGGCCTTAATAAACGCAAGTCTTGCATTGTTTCTCAACTGTTACTTTTTTGAAACATGGCGCTCACCCTTATTCTGTAAACTGTCTACTTTTATACTCAAGGCAACCTAGCCCATGCAATTTTACTATAAATGTGTCACTGTGGTGCTCTAAGGTCAGACAAAAGCACGTAAATATCCTATAGCTTGAACACTACTTGTTACCACAATAGTCATCCATTTGGGGCCATGCGCTTTAAAAGCTTAACTCACCCCGCCGCTTCCACTTCTGATACAGAGCTAGGTGTGTCCGATAGGGCACAGAGCTTTACAATGGATGGCTGATTCCAGATGCATCCACACCAGCGCATCCTTAAAGAGCGCAGTCCATGCCACACAATTCCCTTAAAGTGCCCTGAAAGAAGTTTGTTCTCTGGTTAAAGGCATAACTATACTCAGAACAAAAGTTGGATCTTCCAGAGGAACAACAACCGCCTCTATCCTCATTGCCAGCTTGTAGACCTCTACACCTACCACGCTGCTGCGAACGCGCTGGACTAGCGCTGTGCATTTTTAACTTCCCTGCGTTTTTCTATTTGTGTTACTGCTTTGTTTCACTTACCCTTGCTTTTAGATTTGTCTGTCTCCAGCCTGCGCCCCCTCCCCTCACTGCATTTAAAAAGTGCACCTCTGTGCCTAAAAGCACCACCACTTTGGTGGGTCCGGGTCCTGGGCATCCACTTCGGGCGCCATCTTGGTTTGGGGATTGGGATTCGGCGGCGGCCGCCATCTTTAAGCGGACTCGCGCGCCAAGGGCTCACTGGAGAGTCTACTTAAGGCGGTCTTTGTTCTGGAGGTGGTCCTCTACACCTACCACGCTGCTGCGAGCGCGCTGGACTAGCGCAGTGCATTTTTAACTTCCCTGCGTTTTTCTATTTGTGTTACTGCTTTGTTTCACTTACCCTTGCTTTTAGATTTGGCTGTCTCCAGCCTGCGCCCCCTCCCCTCACTGCATTTAAAAAGTGCACCTCTGTGCCTAAAAGCACCACCACTTTGGTGGGTCCGGGTCCTGGGCATCCACTTCGGGCGCCATCTTGGTTTGGGGATTGGGATTCGGTGGCGGCCGCCATCTTTAAGCGGACTCGCGCGCCAAGGGCTCACTGGAGAGTCTACTTAAGGCGGTCTTTGTTCTGGAGGTGGTCCTCTACACCTACCACGCTGCTGCGAGCGTGCTGGACTAGCGCTGTGCATTTTTAACTTCCCTGCGTTTTTCTATTTGTGTTACTGCTTTGTTTCACTTACCCTTGCTTTTAGATTTGGCTGTCTCCAGCCTGCGCCCCCTCCCCTCACTGCATTTAAAAAGTGCACCTCTGTGCCTAAAAGCACCACCACTTTGGTGGGTCCGGGTCCTGGGCATCCACTTCGGGCGCCATCTTGGTTTGGGGATTGGGATTCGGCGGCGGCCGCCATCTTTAAGCGGACTAGCGCGCCAAGGGCTCACTGGAGAGTCTACTTAAAGTCGCTCCCTCACGCGCAGCGTGACGCGCAGGTTGACGCCTTCGCTTAGCCTGAGTCGTGCCGGAGTCCTGCCCGTCTGCGCCCGTCAGCGTCCCGGAGGCGGCACGGCGGCGTAGGACTCTGGTTTGGCGTGGGCGAGGATGATCCACTATACCTCGGCGGCGCTCCGCGCCATGCGTACTACACCTAGCCAGTGTCGCTCTGTTTTTCCTGGTCGACACAAGGGTAAACGACGCTGCCCGGCCTGCGGTTGGTCGCCCATTGAGGCGCGGCGTTGCGCCCTTAGGACAACTGAGGTGCATGCGAAACATCTCTGTCTGCTACTTAACACAAGGTCGGTAGGAAGACATGCCCAGCACATCTATGATCTTTTGGTCAGGGACAATCCTCTTTGTCTTCTCCTGACCGAAACTTGGTTGGGAGAGGCGTCCAATCCGGATATCTTCACTGCGATCCCTCCTACCTATAACATTTTTCGCCAAGACAGAGTTAAGGGCAGGGGGGGCGGAGTCGCTGTGGTGGTGAGGAAGAACATTTCTTGCTCAGTTCTTCCCGTGAACTCCATCGAGGGCTCTGAATCCCTTGGTTTTACGCTAAGACTGTCTCCAGGCCAAGCGCTTAAGGGTCTGTTGGTCTACAGGCCTCCTGGTCCAGTGGGCTCCTTTTGGGAGGACCTACAGACAGCCATTTCGGAGCTGGCGCTGTCTGCACAGCATTGTTTGCTGGCAGGCGATTTCAATTTTCATCTTGATGTCACGGACGACCCAGACGGGGCTAAATTGCTGGATATTACATCTCCGCTTGGCCTGGCACCGTATGTGTCAGGGCCTACGCATGAGAAAGGGCACACCCTTGATCAAGTGTTCTCCTCTGTCCCAATTGTTGACATTGAAACGTGGCCTGTGCTCTGGTCGGATCATAGGCTGATTGGGTTTTCTGTGTTGGAGAATGGGCGGTCTGACATCTGCGCCCCCACGGTGCCCAGATCGGCCTCGAGAGCGTTACACAGAGTGACGCCTGCTATGTTGGAGCAGGCGCTCTCGGAACATCCCTGTCCCCTCTCGGGGGATCCGGAAAGAGACACGGAGGCCCTGCAGCGATGGCTGACTGAGAGGTTAGATGACCTTGCCCCTAAGGCAACCCCCCGGTCCACGGCGATTCGGCAATCTGCGCCATGGTTTACAGAGGCGCTTCGCATGGCCCGTAGCCAATGTAAGTTTGCTGAGCGGGCCTGGCGCCATCAATATGATGGGGAGGCTAAACTCGTCTATAGGTCGGTGGTGAAGGCTTATCACCGTGATATTCTTGGTGCCAAGCGGGAATACCTTGCCAGGAGGATTGAGTCGTCGGCGAACTCCTGTAAGGAGATCTTCACGATTGTGAAGGAGTTCACGTCTCCCACTTCTTATTCACCCCCGCCTGTATCATCTGATGCGTGGGCGCGGGATCTTGCCACCTTTTTCACCGACAAGATCAAGGCAATTCAGGCCTCCTTCTCGGAGAGCGCGGTGGAGGGTTGCTGTGATCTCGGGGCAGGACTTGGAACATCGGCCATGCCTTTGGCTACCCTGGAGGACTTTCCACCTGTCTCCAGTGACATGTCCCGGACTCTGTTAGCCAGTCTTAAATCTGGCTCCCCACTTGACCCCTGCCCCGCCAAATTTTTGGCTGGGATGGCGGCAGTGGTGAATCCCCTGGTCAACCCGATCCTCAATGCCTCCTTGAGGGAGGGGAGTGTCCCATGCACCTGGAAAAGGGCGATGGTGATCCCCCTCCTGAAAAAGCCTGGTCTTGAGGCCGAGGTTTTGGCCAATTATAGGCCAATTTCACTTCTCCCGGCTTTGGCGAAGATCACTGAGAAACATGTTCATGGCGTCTTGTCGAACTTCCTAGAGTCCAACAATCTGCTCCATCCATCCCAATCCGGTTTCCGTCCGAATTTTAGTACGGAAACGGCGTTGGTGGAGGTCTCTGAGATCATCAGGGAGACCTTGGATGTGGGCGGCAAGGCCATGCTAGTCATGTTGGACCTGTCGGCGGCTTTCGACACCGTCCCCCATGAGGCGCTTCTCGCCAGGCTCTACGACATCGGCCTAAGGGGGACGGTGCTCAGATAGTTTACATCTTTTCTGGAGGGCCGCCGCCAGACGGTCTGGGTTTCCCAGAGCTCCGCCGAGATGCCACCACTGGGAGTTGGGGTTCCACAGGGTTCTGTGTTGAGCCCGACATTGTTCAACATCTTTATGTCCCCCCTGGCGGCTGCGGTTGAGGCTTACGGAGCCCAGATCGTGTCCTACGCCGATGACACGCAACTCCTCTTCACTTGTGGAAAAGATCAGACATTTGATGGGGAGAGAATTCGGGACTGCCTGGACAGGGTCTTCGGCTGGTTCCAGCGGAATAGTCTGAAGGCCAACTCCAGTAAGTCGGAGGTTTTATTCTTCGGCTGTGCCTTCGATCCCGAGTGGCGGCAGTGGTGGCCGGCCGCCATGTGTCCTCCGGCGCAATCCTCCCTGGTTGCCAAGAACCTGGGTGTTAAGCTTGATAACAAACTCTCTCTGAGAACGCATGTCCTTGGCCTGTCCGGCACCTGTTTCGGCATCCTCAGAATGCTCCGCAAGTTCCTTCCTTTATTGTCTGCGGAGCACAGACGGATTACGGTGCAGGCGCTTATCGGATCTAGGCTAGACTATGCCAATGCCCTCTTCCTAGGCCTGCCGGATTACTTGGTTCAGCGCTTGCAGGTGGCACAGAACTCTGCAGCCCGGGCAATCTTTGGTCTGCACAGGCGAGCACGGGCTTCTGGACTGCTGCAGACGCTTCATTGGCTTCCGATTCGGAAGCGGATTGTTTTCAAATCCCTGACTCTGGTGCATAAGGCTCTGTTTGGCTCAGGCGCAGGATATTTGAAGAAAAGATTGGCTTTCTATCGCCCTGCTCGCTCATTGCGTTCGGAATCCCTTTTCACTGCTGTGGTTCCCCGCGTGAGGAAGGCCCGCATTGGGGGGCGCTCTTTCAGCCTCAAGGCCTCCCAGCTGTGGAACTCGCTTCCACTGGCACTCCGTAGCACCCCCAATTTGCTTCAATTCAGGAAGAACTTGAAGACTTGGCTTTTTAATCATTCTGTTTAGGTGGGTTTTTTTCTTTTCTGTCTCTATTGGGTTCTGGTGTTTTTCTTGTTATGTTGATTATACACTGTAGCTGCCTGTGGAAAGCGCCGGGACACTCTTTTAGAGTAGCCGAGCGCTATAAAAATGCACTTTAACATAACATAACATAACGTAGGTCCTTATAGGAAACCTGGCAACATTGATTAGCCAATGTGTGCTTTCTATGAGTCAACATTTTGCACGTGATGGAAAATGATTTATTTTTTTATCAAAACTATTTAGTATCTCCCTGGAAGAGTTCCAAAAAACACAGTTGATGGACAGAATGCAGAAAAATAGTCTTACA
This sequence comes from Lissotriton vulgaris, assembly GCF_964263255.1. Classification (NCBI taxonomy): domain Eukaryota; kingdom Metazoa; phylum Chordata; class Amphibia; order Caudata; family Salamandridae; genus Lissotriton; species Lissotriton vulgaris. The sequence goes on from NC_141696.1 coordinate 533,730,392, forward strand.
TTCACCCCAGTACAAAGATCTGGGCCTAAATCCATCGTTTTTTTGCACTCCACACCACCCTAGGTCAGACACTGGCTATATGCAAATCAGCCTTGACCCTTTGCCTCATGGTAACAGTCCAGCCCGAACTACCAAGCCATGTCTTTCCTAGACCGGAATCAAGCATCCAAGGACCGGTTTCTGGCTATCAGCCTTCTTCAGCCTGGATAGCTTGACTCCAGTGATGTGGAGAGCCAGGGACTCACGTCTGAGCATACCCAGCCCACTCGGGGTGAAAATTGCAAAAAAAACAGTTGATGGACAGAATGCAGAACAATGTCTTACATTCACCCCGGTACAAAGATCTGGGCCGAAATCCATCGTTTTTTTGCACTCTACACCACCCTAGGTCAGACACTGGCTATATGCAAATCAGCCTTGACCCTGTGCCTCATGGGAACAGTTCAGCCCGAACTACCAAGCCATGTCTTTCCTAGACCGGAATCAAGCATCCAAGGACCGGTTTCTGGCTATCAGCCTTCTTCAGCCTGGATAGCTTGACTCCAGTGATGTGGAGAGCCTGGGACTCACGTCTGAGCATACCCAGCCCACTCAGGGTGAAAATTTCAAAAAACACAGTTGATGGACAGAATGCAGAACAATGTCTTACATTCACCCCAGTACAAAGATCTGGGCTTAAATCCATCGTTTTTTTGCACTCCACACCACCCTAGGTCAGACACTGGCTATATGCAAATCAGCCTTGACCCTGTGCCTCATGGGAACAGTCCAGCCCGAACTACCAAGCCATGTCTTTCCTAGACCGGAATCAAGCATCCAAGGACCGGTTTCTGGCTATCAGCCTTCTTCAGCCTGGATAGCTTGACTCCAGTGATGTGGAGAGCCTGGGACTCACGTCTGAGCATACCCAGCCCACTCGGGGTGAAAATTGCAAAAAACGCAGTTGATGGACAGAATGCAGAACAATGTCTTACATTCACCCCAGTACAAAGATCTGGGTCTAAATCCATCTTTTTTTTGCACTCCACACCACCCTAGGTCAGACACTGGCTATATGCAAATCAGCCTTGACCCTGTGCCTTATGGGAACAGTCCAGCCCGAACTACCAAGCCATGTCTTTCCTAGACCAGAATCAAGCATCCAAGGACCGGTTTCTGGCTATCAGCCTTCTTCAGCCTGGATAGCTTGACTCCAGTGATGTGGAGAGCCTGGGACTCACGTCTGAGCATACCCAGCCCACTCGAGGTGAAAATTGCAAAAAGCACAGTGGATGGACAGAATGCAGAACAATGTCTTACATTCACCCCAGTATAAAGATCTGGGCCTAAATCCATTGTTTTTTTGCACTCCACGCCACCCTAGGTCAGAAACTGGCTATATGCAAATCAGCCTTGACCCTGTGCCTCATGGGAACAGTCCAGCCCGAACTACCAAGCCATGTCTTTCCTAGACATTGTTCTGCATTCGGTCCATCAACTGTGTTTTTTGCAATTTTCACCCCGAGTGGACTGGGTATGCGCAGTTGTGAGTTCCAGGCTCTCCACATCACTGGAGTCAAGCTATCCAGGCTGAAGAAGGCTGATAGCCAGAAACCGGTCCTTGGATGCTTGATTCCAGTCTAGGAAAGACATGGCTTGGTAGTCCGGGCTGGACTGTTCCCATGAGGCACAGGGTCAAGGCTGATTTGCATATAGCCATTGTCTGACCTAGGGTGGTGTGGAGTGCAAAAAAACGATGGATTTAGGCCCAGATCTTTGTACTGGGGTGAATGCAAGACATTGTTCTGCATTCTGTACATCAACTGTGTTTTTTGCAAATTTCACCCCGAGTGGGCTGGGTATGCTCAGACGTGAGTCCCAGGCTCTCCACATCACTGGAGTCAAGCTATCCAGGCTGAAGAAGGCTGATAGCCAGAAACCGGTCCTTGGATGCTTGATTCCGGTCTAGGAAAGGCATGGCTTGGTAGTTCGGGCTGGACTGTTCCCATGAGGCACAGGGTCAAGGCTGATTTGCATATAGCCATTGTCTGACCTAGGGTGGTGTGGAGTGCACAAAATCGATGGATTTAGGCCCAGATCTTTGTACTGGGGTGAATGCAAGACATTGTTCTGCATTCTGTCCATCAATTGTGTTTTTTGCAATTTTCACCCCGATTGGACTGGGTACGCTCAGACGTGAGTCCCAGGCTCTCCACATCACTGGAGTCAAGCTATCCAGGCTGAAGAAGGCTGATAGCCAGAAACCGGTCCTTGGATGCTTGATTCCGGTCTAGGAAAGACATGGCTTGGTAGTTCGGGCTGGACTGTTCCCATGAGGCACAGGGTCAAGGCTGATTTGCATATAGCCATTGTCTGACCTAGGGTGGTGTGGAGTGCAAAGAAAAGGATGGATTTAGGCCCAGATCTTTGTACTGGGGTGAATGCAAGGCATTGTTCTGTATTCTGTCCATCAACTGTGTTTTTTTGCAATTTTCACCCCGAGTGGGCTGGGTATGCTCAGACGTGGGTCCCAGGCTCTCCACATCACTGGAGTCAAGCTATCCAGGCTGAAGAAGGCTGATAGCCAGAAACCGGTCCTTGGGTGCTTGATTCCGGTCTAGGAAAGACATGGCTTGGTAGTTCGGGCTGGACTGTTCCCATGAGGCACAGGGTCAAGGCTGATTTGCATATAGCCATTGTCTGACCTAGGGTGGTGTGGAGTGCAAAAAAACGATGGATTTAGGCCCAGTTCTTTGTACTGGGGTGAATGCAAGACATTGTTCTGCATTCTGTCCATCAACTGGTTTTTGCAATTTTCACCCCGAGTGGGTTGGGTTTGCTCAGACGTGAGTCCCAGGCTCTCCACATCACTGGAGTCAAGCTATCCAGGCTGAAGAAGGCTGATAGCCAGAAACTGGTCCTTGGATGCTTGATTCCGGTCTAGGAAAGACATGGCTTGGTAGTTCGGGCTGGACTGTTCCCATGAGGCACAGGGTCAAGGCTGATTTGCATATAGCCATTGTCTGACCTAGGGTGGTGTGGAGTGCAAAAATATGATGGATTTAGGCCCAGATCTTTGTACTGGGGTGAATGCAAGATATTGTTCTGCATTCTGTCCATCAACTGTGTTTTTTGCAATTTTCACACCGAGTGGGCTGGGTATGCTCAGACGTGAGTCCCAGGCTCTCCACATCCCTGGAGTCAAGCTATCCAGGCTGAAGAAGGCTGATAGCCAGAAACCGGTCCTTGGATGCTTGATTCCAGTCTAGGAAAGACATGGCTTGGTAGTTCGGGTTGGACTGTTCCCATGAGGCACAGGGTCAAGGCTGATTTGCATATAGCCATTGTCTGACCTAGGGTGGTGTGGAGTGCAAACAAACGATGGATTTAGGCCCAGATCTTTGTACTGGGGTGAATGCAAGACATTGTTCTGCATTCTGTCCATCAACTGTGTTTTTTGCAATTTTCACACCGAGTGGGCTGGGTATGCTCAGACGTGAGTCCCAGGCTCTCCACATCCCTGGAGTCAAGCTATCCAGGCTGAAGAAGGCTGATAGCCAGAAACCGGTCCTTGGATGCTTGATTCCAGTCTAGGAAAGACATGGCTTGGTAGTTCGGGCTGGACTGTTCCCATGAGGCACAGGGTCAAGGCTGATTTGCATATAGCCATTGTCTGACCTGGGGTGGTGTGGAGTGCAAAAAAACGATGGATTTAGGCCCAGATCTTTGTACTGGAGTGAATGCAAGACATTGTTCTGCATTCTGTCCATCAACTGTGTTTTTTGCAATTTTCACCTGGAAGAGTTCCAGCATATTTTAAACAGTATGATGTGTGTTGTGCGTTAACGTTTTCAGCATGCATTATAGTCAAAATATCAGGAGACAAACAATTTAGTCAATGCATTGCTCTATGTCAAGAATATAATGCAGCATAGGCCAGAGATGTCTCTGCTCTGAGAAAGCAAAGATAAACACAAGAGCAAGAGGATGATTATTTGAATCTCAGAAATATTGCCCATTTCTGAAAATATGACCCAAGTGCTGAAAGTCCAAAGTGATTCTTGTCCACTACTCCAGATACAAATTTACTTACTTACTTTTTGGGAGAATAGTCCTGATCCTGTGGCAGTTAGGGCACACTTTTCAGATCAGGTAAATGTTATGGAAGTAACTTCAGCACCAATGTTTGAACTGCGCTTACCATGAATTTGACTAAATCTAATCAATAGCTGCTCTTGAGATTTCACAAAAGGTGAATACACACACATACAGCCCATACATGAGAACTTTGTGATATAGAGGTGGTTACCTCAACATGATTCAACCCATAGAACGTTAGAGAAGTCAAGAGACTCTGAAAAATAATACTGATAATCTTTGGAGCTGAAATTGTGGTTATTAACCCTAAAATGCTATATTGCTCAGTGATCTTTATGATAGTGGTTTTGCAAAGGCTCCGGTGCTTCTTATGCTTAGGTTCTTTTGTAGGTTAGGCTTGCTATAACACAGGGGTTTAGGATTTTGTTAGACTGTGTGGCATCCTACACAGCTGATTGAAGAGATTTCTTATGGGTGATTATTAAGCATAACCCTTTTGTAGCATAATAACTTTTCATTCGTTTGGCATCAGGCATTGTCTTCTGAATACCAAAAAGTCAATGATTAAATAATTAGAGAACTGTGCAACTAAGTGAAGGCCTGCTATGTGCCTCACTGGCCCATCGGCCATAAAGGTCCACAACCCTGTGGTGATACTACTTGGCTATGACAATCGCAGAGGAAATGTATCCATCCCATGATCTTGGCCTTCTCCCAACTAGACCCAGAATCCTGCACAATCTCCCTGATGTCGGAATCAGATAGAGGGAACCCCAGCAGAAAAGAAGGGAAAGGATGTCATGGTCTTCATTGTTTTTTTATGGAAGGTGGGTTGAATGAGCAGAAAATGGATATTGTATTATTGTGGACCTTTTTTTTATAATGAGATGTTATTACATACCTCCTGTGTTGTCAGGTAAATCTCTAGATCTTTGGCATTTTAGTCAGATGACCTGTAATGGAGTGTCAGAATTCTTGAGAGTGGTTGGAGCAATTAGTTGTGTATTGTGGTGTCACGACGTGACATGAGTTTGAAGAATTCTGTGGTTGAATAACTGGTATTCAAAATGATCTGTGAGTAGTGAACTTATTTCTCTGCTTTTTTATGATTGTCTGTTAATATGTTTTGCTACCTGTTCTTTTTAGACATTTTCACAAGCTCTTTCAAGCCTTCTGAATGCCCTTATTTGTACCTTAATGGCCACTTTGAGAAAGCCGATTGGCTTAAGGCAAGCCCCTTGTGGTATAAAGCCCTGCCCCTCCGTCCCCTCGCTGCCTCCCCGCCTCCCCCAGACTCGGATTCAGTCTCGAGGTAACGACGGAGAGCGCGTGGCCTCCTCTATCCTGAGCCTGGTCCAGATGAGGTGAGGTCCTATCCTCTGTTAATTTAGGTGAACAATACACCAAGTAACATGGAGGAATAGCTGTTTATATCCTTTATGGTTTTTTTTTTCATTTTTTTCACTTTAATCTTGTATAATCTTGTTTATCACATTTTGCAGTCGCAAGACCAATTTAGAACAGAGTCCCTGAAGAAAGCCTTAGGAGTTTGCACCCATTTGGCTGAAAAATGTCGGCCCCTCAGCAGCTATTTTTTAGAACTGCTATAATTGCGCTGTTCTTGGTTTTAATCTGAAAGACATTGGCAGCTATTAAAGTTGTTTCGCTGCCTTTTTCTATTCTTTTTATTCTCACTCACTCTCCTTTTTGCACTGCACGAGTTCCCCATTCTTGATCAGACATATGGTCTTCGAGCAACTCTAGAGGGTTATCCCTCATGGAGGGTGTGGATTATGTCTCAATGATCTAGAGATTTACCCTCCCTACCTTGGATGACCAAATGATAAAATTGATCACACAAAGTGGTTGAAGGATATCAGTAGATTTAATGGTCACTTTACCAAGAGTTCAACTCATGTTGATGTTGATACACTTTAATGGACTGTTAATAGACATTATGTTAGATGCTGTTAGCGTTGGATGCTGTGTTGAGCAATTTAAATTGAAGTTAATGATGCAACAATCTCTCCAAGTAATGATATGCATACTTTTAATAGCAATCAGATCTGTTGAGGCAAATATGTGATTGAGGGCATGGCTTGTAACAGTTGCTGCTCAAGAGACAACCTGTTGATAAATAAATGCTTCAAGGTTAGTGTTAGTGAAAGGCCTGAGGTATGGAGGGGAGCAGGTTTATTGAACAAGATATTGAGCACTGAGAGGATACATAGATTGTTGTGGCTGAATGCAATATCCAATACGGAGTCCAAAGGGGCACTGGTGAAGGCTGTATTATATAATGTATTATATGAAGATTCAAACTCTGCTTTAAGTGATCATTGACCATTAGAGTTATTGAAGGGTTTCGGTACACCAAAACCAGTCCACCTTTATATATTTTTGTAAATTATTTGGTAGCCATTGGGGGTGGCTTTAGGTAGTATAGTTTGTGCACTGTCTCCCTTACAAGCTTCTGTTTTAAAATGAAGGCCCAGCTAGGGGTCCCATAAGCCCAACCAGGAGTCACATATGTGGATTCCATTCTTCCTTAAGGATCTGGTGTTGACTATGGTGAATGTTAGGCATTTGTGTATGGATGATCACAAGGTTGAGTGATCCCCATTTTCTCTGGTCAATGCTGTTCGTTCAGCAGCCACATGAGACGGGAACCTGGAGCCTGGGCCGACTCAAATTAAGAAAGTCTGTGTCTAGGTATCAGATGAACACTCTGGCGATTGAGCTGGACTATTTTGACCATCAGTGAAATTATTGACTTAATTTGGACAGTCTTGACCTAGGAGATCATACGTTTATCTGATTCAACCATGGCTTTCTGATAAGTACAATCATGATTATAGGCAAGGCCACCGGAAACATGTGACATGGGGAGCACAAAATGATGTGGTAGGTTGACTAAATTACGAATGTAGGCGTTTACAATGCATGCGATTACAACGCGGTCGTTACAACAGCTGCGTTGTTACATCGCAGTACCATTACAATGCAAGTCGTTACAACGACTTTCTGTAGGGGACGCGCTGGATTTAGGAATAGTATAATTTCCTATTCCTTCGTTTAGAGCGCCCCCTAAAGCAAGTCGTCATAACGACTTGCATTGTAATTGTACTGTGATGTAACAATGTGGTCGCTTTAACGACCGCATTGTAATTGCATATGTTGTACCGCATGCAATGGGATGACGCCACAGGAAAGGGCAAATTATGCGGCATAAAGCAGCATATTCTGTGTTAGGATTACTTCATTAACTCGTCATTTTTATTCATGGTAACACTGACTTGGCAAAGATTTCACCTCAACAGTACCCGTTTAGTAACCAAATGCAGCAATAAGTAACTAAAAGATGACTAGTCAAATTTTGGAAAGGGCCTCCCATTGCGCGGGAACACATATCACTATGTTTTTCATGAATTTTGATCTATTTGAGGAAGAAAAATGTGTTTGTCTAAACTCTGCAGATTATGTAGGAGACTATGGATTAGTGGCCCTGATTATAGCCCTGAAACGTGATCTTTGCTCTCCTGATTTTAAAAATCTGAGTTTGTTTTAAATGCCTTTGCATCTCTGAACTAGATTTTATCCATCAGTGACTTCAGATACTAAATATTTTAGTTTTAGAAATCTCTAAAAACCAGACATAATAATTTGAATAATCATGTTTTACAGTAATATTATAGTAACTAAATATTAATCACAGTCAGATTTTGAGCGTCAAAGTGAAATTGGTGAAAAAGTTATATCTGTCAACGTACTTGATGACACACAAAATATACAGTATATCTGCTTGATCCTGGAGAGTAGGACATTCCTTTAGCTGTTCCACCAACTTCATACAGTCCACATTTCCATGCTCGTCTTTTGGCAAATGGAGGCCGCTATTGGGATCCTATTGGGCAACACAAGCAAAAAGATCAGTAAACACAGTTGCACTGATGGATTGACCATTACACACACAAAAGCTTCAATGTCATTTGTTCTGATAATACATACAGTATCAAACATGGGAGAAGAAAATAGCATTATATGCGGATGACCTAATGATTTTTACGGTCGACTATCTTAAAGCTAAGGAAACGATTGAAGAAACCATAAGGGCGTTTGGGAAGGTCTCTGGTTATCTGGTAAATCACACAAAAACGGAAATTATAACCTGGAACACTCAGTTTAAAAGCCCAAACATTAAGAAAGAAATAAGATATTTAGGAATCTTAGTGAATCATGATCTAGAGAAGATTCCGCAGCGCAACCTAAATAAGGCAACAGGAGAGGTGAGAAAGCTGCTTAAGGTATGGTCCACCTTACCACTAAGCTTGATAGGAAGATCCAACATCATCAAGATGTCAATTGTACCAAAGTTCACATTCCTTTTTAATACAATTCCTCTGGAATTTGGAAAATCATTGTTAAAAAACCCACAGAGGGAATCACAAGTTTCATATGGGCCTCGAAGGGCACAAGGATCTCATGGAAAAAACTTTGGAGGGGGAAGCAAGATGGAGGACTTGCTAGCCCAGATTTGGTGGAGTATCACAGGGCGTTTCATTTCAAAAACATCCGAGTGCTATTAAAAAGTCATCAAAACTATCCAAGGCACCTACAAGTAACGACAGAATCAGTTGACCACTTCTTATTTAAATTCGGACATCCCAAGTATTTCAAAAAAATAAAATTGAAGATCTTAAGGGAAGCAGCAAAAATGTGGGTACAAATCAGAGTAACTTTAAACATCCCGTACTATAGCGAAATGGCCCCCATCTGGGGTTCACCGGGAACTCCAGAATGCCTAAAAGACTCATTGGCAACTCCTTTGAAACTAGCAAACATCAACTACTGGGGACAGCTATTAAACGGTTCAACTCTGAATACATGGTCAGAACTTCAAAAGATGACTAATAATTCAATTTCCAAATTTAAATACTATCAAATCTTAAGTTGGTCTAAAACGATACCCACATACAACAAAGAAAATGAAAAATTAGAAAAAGAAATGGTAAGGATTACACCGATACCTAAAGAAGTGGCAAAGTGGTACTGGGTGTTAATAACTGCTGGAGATAGAAACACGAGTATAGAAGGTCAAATCTGGGGGAAAGACTTACTGACAGCCGACTTGGATTTAATTTGGGAAAAGTCAGTGGGGAAATGTTGGTCGACTCTTAATTCTGCTGCACTGAAAAGAAACCATCTATATACCATATATCGAGCTTATTGGACGCCAAAAAAGCTGTCCAAATTTAAAAACGCAGGAGTAAAGAAATGCCCGAAATGTGGGGAAGAAAAGGCAGACGACATTCACATGCTTAGAAACTGCCCCCTACTAAAAGAATTTTGGAATGAAGTTGGTAAGACCTTGAGCATAATCATGAACAAACAACTAACCGTAAGTACTACCCTTACTCTTTTTGGGATCGAAGATACAGCAGATGGAGGGGGTCTAAAAGAATGTCAAGAAAATCTACTCTTTGTGTTAATTGTACTTGCAAGGAGGGAGATCTGCATTAAATGGGTTGGATCTTCCCCTCCAACACATGGAGAGTGGATGAACTCGGCTGTAAGGATTAATAAACTAGATAGAAAGGGAAACATCTGTAAGAGATTTAAGTATTGGGAAAGTTTTGAAAACCACCTAAATCCTAATACAGGGTAGAAACATCGGTCCTATGATTAATGCGAAACAACTTCTGGCGAACAAGTATGGTACTTGTTGAGTAGCCAAAGTGGCTAGCTCCCCCCGTTTCGAAACCAGAGTTTACATTATGTGACGGCCTAAGGGTACTCCTCTAAAGATCATCGGGAAGATGATAAACTCCCCAGACAAGAGAGACCAAGGGGCAGAATCGGAAAAGAACAAAAAACTAGAGGCAGACACCTGAAACTCCGAACACATAGAGCTTCGCATAATGAGGACAAAAAAAAAACAACAAAAAAAAAGATAATACATACTGTGATTTTGTGATGCACCGTTACTGTTTTCATGTATACTACAGGCAGCTGAACACCAGGACTCCAATTCAAAAAGTAGAATGCCAGCTAAATATGCCCCACATTAATTTATTTTACTTGGAATTTGATAATGCAGTGCTGCATGTATTGTTTCTTTGGCAGTGACTGGGGCTTTTTACAAAAAAGCAATATGGAAATGGAAAATTTGGCAAATGCATCAAAATTGTTGGTGCACCTTCTTGGCGTGGTAATCAGTACCTGCTGAAGCTCCTTTTTTGATTGTCTGGACATGCACCAAACATCACTACCTCTGATGACGTGCAGAAGGCCGTTTCTTCCAATATCGGGAATAGAGAAGTTTCAAAGGTGCTTTGAGTAGTACACCTTTTGGTGTTTTAACCCAAGAAATGGTTACAGTGAGATTGTTTGCCTACAAATGAGCACACAGAGGCCTAAATGTTTATTAATTACAGGAATTAGTTTCTTCACTTCCTGTGTATTGTCATCAATTATGGAAGTGGAAGGCCAACATATGAATCATGGAAGTACGAATTATGCAGCACTGTGCAGCACAATCTACAGCAGTATTAACTAACTTATTTGTATCTTTAACATACATTGATATAGAAAAGTAACCTAAAAGCTATGCAAAATGAAAGGTTTCTTAAGCGAGAAAAAACATACATTCATGAGATCCCATTAAAATGTTATTTTTCAACAAAGAATAATCTGGCTTGTCGGAAAGTTCAGGAGCACAAATTAATTACATTTGTGAAATAAGTCATTTTCATGACAAAATAAGGATTCAATTTTCCCACCATGTTTTAATTATTATAGTTAGATATGTGAAGGTTTATTTCACGCTACAGATGAAAGTGCAGCAAGTGAAAGGGGTTGACTGGAAATCGTACTACTCTAGATTTCACTATAGGCTGCAGGCATGGAGGCTGTTTACAGAACATTGGCCGGCAACGTCCAACTCTGCCACCATGGCCCCCACTCTATTAATGGATGCTTGCAGTGTGGGGCTGGTTTGAAATTTTCTGCCAGGTGTGATTTTCGTTTCAACCCAGCCTAGTTTAAATGGGGACATGGCTACTGCTTAGGAAACAGTTTTACCTCAATAGTTCCAGTTTAACACTTTGATACAGTAATCAGCAACTAAAACATGACCTGTTAAACTTTGCTAAATGTCTGCGAGGGTAATGCCCTTGGAGTGACACGTTTTTCTTAGCAGTTTTAAGTGCATGCACAATCACACAGAAGACTCCTCAGCCACATAATCTCTTAAATCCACTGGCTATGATTATCATGACGCTAATGTACGCTGCTTCTTAAAACAGATGTTTGAAACATGTTTCAGTAATAGAGAATTATTAAAATACGAGGTATTTCAAAGAAGTTCATTGTATGGTTGTTATGTTCCTTCTAGAGGGTTCCAAATGTATGTAAGGATCATACAACATGGTCATCCTACAGCACAAACAATAATTACTTTTGTGATACATAGTCTCTATTTTGGATATCGTAGTTCAGTCAAGTAAGTACACTGATGACGGCTCTCATACGTGCACAAAGATTGTTTCTAATATGCTAAATGTGTGTGTGTACATGTGTGTGAGTATCTATATAAATAATACACACACACACACACACACACAGTGAGCGTGTATGTGTACCTCTACATATATTACACACAAACACATAGTGTGAAGGATGCAAGAGAAATGCCATATGTTGTGAAGAAAAGGACCTTGACTCTACTATTGAAAGATGTCTTGATTCCACAATCAGTTACCATCTGAAGAACAGTAAATCACTTGTAGAAGTACTACCAAGGGCGACCCAAACTCCACACATGGCTTCCCTGCCATACTGCTATTATATAGCCCCAAACTAACCCTCTTCCGTTCCCCTTTTTAGATCTCGGCTGGAAAACGCTTGCGCTGTCACGTAGAAACCCGCTGTATCTACTTTGTGGGCTCCAGTCCCCCCAAAGGCTTCCCATTTGCTGGTGGCATTGTCGCTCTGCTATTCTTTCACCACATTTGGCCATGGCATGCATTTGTCATGCCTCTTCTGTGTTTACTCCTCCCTGAGAGCAGGGAACAAGTACACCATCCCTCCACTATAACTCGCTTTATTACCATTTTAGATGTTTCTGTTTCCTTGGTTAACGAGCCCTCCTCAGGATCGCTGATGTTTTCATTTTCTCCAGTGCCAAGAGCCATTTGTTTTCATTAGTCCATCCAGCTTTACTTTTGCTTTGTTTATTATTGGCTGAGCATGGGGAGGGGCGAGGGCAACAGGTCATGACAGCGGGTGGTTTCACCGTGCGAGTGTGAATTTTCCTTACAAAGCCCAAGTTGAACAAGTATATCTTGTATTCCCTGAAAACCTACGTCAAGCACCATAGTACGCCATAACACCGGCAAACCATCATACCAAAACATCACACTAAAAAAAAAGATATACCTCCAACTACGGCAAGCAAAGTCCTGCTCACGACTCCGTGTGCACTGTAGGGCAGTGTTGGTGATTCGGAGCAGGATTCTTAAACCTAACATGAAGGACTCGTATTGGCAGACATACGTTCTAGCAAGGGAACATATTTTGTGAAGCGCGCATGCACCACCCCTCCTTGAAGTCCCTCTGAGCAGCTGGAATGGCAGAAGTGCAGGTATTATCAGAGAGGCTCTGCTGCCTTGAGCTCATTGTTAGCTGGCGCAGGGGGCAGACTGTGCTAGACAGAGCTCGGTGTGAGCGCAGTGCAGACAGAGCAACTCACTTGCCATGCTGTTGGTGGCAAATGCCCATGCAAACAATCCAGGGCCTGTGAACTGCGCTGTGGGCAGCCCGAACCTACATCAAGCCTGTGAGATTCTCCTGGTGACAGAGTATGTTGTGCCAGTCTGATTCAGTGCATAGGTGGATAATATTGCTGCTCGGCTGGCTAGATCTGCTTTGAAATAGTTTGTCCCTCAAGGCATCGCCTGTGTAAATCAGAAGCAAATCTTTATTTATTGTGGCTGGTGCTTATTAGACACACGGCGACCCTTCGTGCACAGGCCTGATGGTTAAGGCGTGATTGACCAAGGATAGGCATGGAGGGAAAATGAGCTTTGTGGAGTCCATAAAAGGAACTGGCGAATGCTCATTGCAGGCTATAAGCGGGATGTAAGTGTGGGTCTTGGAGGGGAGTTTGTTGGGGTCGTTTCATATGAGGCCTGTGGTCACACTGATGGATTGTGTGTGATGTGTAGGCTTGTGGTATCACGGTGTGGGTTTAGGGCATGGAAGCGCCTCTTTCAGTGGAAGAATAGAAATAAAAGTATTGTAAAATATGCACTGTGGAAGCTAACGGGTTTGGCACTTTCTATTGTTTCTCATTTTACTTATCTTAATGTAGTTATTTTCTAGCGTTTTGCAGCACTTGGGTGAACTTTTGCATTAGTAGTGCATGAGTGGAGTGTAATAGATGGTTTAAAAAAGAATTACTTTTATTGTTGGGCGCAAGGAATGCAGCTCTTCCTGTACTACAGGCATGGCACTCTGGACTCCCCTAATCACACCCCCAACTGTTTCCACCTGATTGGGGCTATTAGTCAGGTGTAGTCTAGGTTCCAGTGGTGCAGGAAGTAATTCAAGCATTCCACCCATCACCTTGCCTTAGTGAGACAGGTATGCCCAGACACTTAAGAGGTAGCACCGTTCGTTGTAGGTAATGTGCAGTTTCTGGCTTCACAATTGGTTCAGCAATACAGCATAGGCACCATATCCTATGTGTGGTCTTCCCCTATGTTAATCTGCTGCTTGTAGGACCCAAGTGAGGTTCTGGCACCAAATCAGTGTACCTGCCGCTTCATGTAAACAAGACATGCAGTTCGGAACTCTATCAACCCTGGTTTCCTCTTTCAAAGATGTGTTGCCTGCGCCCATTAACAGCTATTAACATAAACAAATGTATGCTAAGGAGAACGTTTGCTAGCCGAGAAGTGTGGGATAATATAAAGATTCCTTGTACTTTGCTGCAGTGTGTTAAAATAAGTACATTCATTTAGGGAACCAATACAAGTAATTAGTTCAAATCTTCCACATAAAAAAATCTGGCGAAATGATGCATGTAAATTGAAGTGCACAGTAGGAATTTTTTCATTTAGCCATACCCCAAACACTGTTTCCAATCTTATACTTTCATTAAATGATTTGGTTCCTTCTGAGATTTGTGGTCTGGTGGATTCTGTTGACCCCGAGGATGAAAAGTGGTTTATCAAAAGAAAGCCACGAATGCATACAGATGGGTGCAGCTGGAGTGACCTGGCGCTACTAAATATCCATTCCAGAGAGAAGCATGAACTTGGGATCAAAGAAGGCCTGGATGCTAAGTTCACTTGGGGTATGGTGTACTCAGAGGCCAAGGATAGAATGAGCATGAAGAGTTCACTATAACCTGTAGGTGACCATTCTCTGGAGAGCAAGGGTTGGAAGTGAATGGGTAGTGAAGTTGCAATGGGCACATTATTCCAGTTGTGCTTGAAATATGGTCTTTGTTGGAGTTATAGTATTGAGAATTATGTTTTTAGTTATGTGACTAAGAAATAAAGAGCAATCTCTAACTGCTAGATGCCTGGATTAAATTATTTTTTATCACTTCGTAGTTGAGGTTTAATTTACTTTGAAAATATAATTGTAGTCTAGATGTGGACATTGTTGATGATATTGTATATTCCATGGCTGTTAAAGAACCATTTAAAAATAGTGCTGAAGGAACTTATTTTAATGGAAATCGACAGTATTTTAACAGAAAGAAATCCTTAAACTTTCTCTATACGCATCAGACCACGTTTGGAATAGAAAGGCACGTAACTATCAAACCCAATCTTGACTTAAGCCATTTGACTTTAATGGGATGTTGTCTGACACTGAATTCTTATGATATTCATCAAAAAAAATGTTGTTTGAATTGTTTATGTAATTTCAGGTATGTATCTAAGTTCTCTAATCTAATGTTGAACTGTCATTCTAGTCTGTAGAATAAAGAAAATATTTAAAACCTTTTTGAAAAAAAACAGTATTAGAACTATTACATGCTTTTGATTATTCATACATTCCTTATTCCCTCGAGGTTGCTTTAAGAATTTCTTTTTTTAAAAGTGTTTTTGGATGTTTTTGGTGAATTTGAAACTTTTTTTTATAATGTAATATTAATATTTGTTTTTTTTATAAACAGTGTTTCTGTTAAAGCTTTAAACAAACTATACACTACATAAATATTGAATTTCAAACTCAAGTGTTCTAATACCTAGCAGAGAGGATCTGTCCGAAAAGAGTACACATATTGGGTGGGTAATGACATCCCAATACTTTCTTCAACTCAAATATGATTTCTTTAGAGTGAAACAATGTTAGATGGAGCCTGAGTATCTCCAGCATGAGCGCTTCACCTTCTATATTCTGGAGCCTTATTTTCACAAGAGGAAAAACACAACTCTCTCACAGCATGCAGGAGTGAGGGATTAATTTGTTATATAGAAGTTAACAAATGGACTGCCAGGCCTCTGTAGTTCGCCCTTTTCCTATATGTTTTTAACTCGATTAGGGTTCGGGTGTTTTATGTTTGATTGTCCGGTCGCTTTGCTCATGTTTTCCATTACACAGGGATTTAAAGAAATAATCGACTATGTACTTCAATAGATCATTTATCTGGCAGATCACAACACTCAGGGCTCCAATTCCTCTCTGGGTTCTTCATTGAGTCTTTTCAAGGCATTTTATTCACTGGTAACGGGCTTGGACACCCTATCACTTACAATTGGAGGGCTTGAAAAATACTCTCAATTGCTTGCTTCCTGCTGGTGGTCAGCTCTGTGGTCGGCACTTCCTTTCTTGCATGTGACCCTCCCCTAGAGCGTGGCCCAAGCACTTGTGTCCTTACACTGCTCGTATTTTTTGGACCTATCTTTTTTCTTTTTGTTGAGCCACTGTACAGACTGAAGGTTTCCTAGCTGGCTCTGTCTGCTTCATCACGTTCTGTCTATGTTTGCTTGTTCCTCCTCCCCCATCCCAATGCTGTGCTCCCAACCTTGTTTATATAGCTTTCTCCACTGTTTCCAAATGGATCTCGGCCACATCCTTACTGTGTTTTTTTTTAAACAATTATAATTTGCCTGAGTTTGTGTTTTTTAGGAGTGACTGTGAGGGGACCTTACACATAAGTGTTTGTTTAATTATTAGCTCAAGCACATGGGTTATCTCATTAAGGGGACTGCTTGCCTGTTATACTCACACCCTGTCGCATTCCATTTCCTTTGAAATAATAAAATGTGCTTCTAGCACTTTTTTCACTTGCAATGTTACTGGGAAATTTCTCATTCATCTTTTTTACAGGACTTATACAGTCTCCTCAGCTTCAAATGCCACTGATCTGAAGAAAAGCATTGCTTTGTGTTTTGGTATGTGTAGAGCTGTGGCCTTTGAAGTTGGGGACCTCCATTCAAGTCCCAGCAGCACCATAACTTCTTGTGATTGAGTTGCAAATAACCTAATATGAAAATGTAATAAACAGAATAATACAGTCCCCCGTACCCCCTTAAACTTGCAAGTGAAAGCAGTATGGAAAGCATATTTTCTTATTTCAAACAAAAGGGACCTTGCATGTGAGGGCTGATTTATCCACCTTTATTCCACCTCGGACAATGCCGCCTTTCATTTTTATTCAAGTAAGACAACTTTAAGCAATGTTTGTGACTGCATCTCAGCCACAACAACAACGTGGACAAGTCCCAAACGGGTTATGGTCATTGTTGGTGACCGTTACCCTAATCGAGGAACGGAGACAACCAGTGGTTGTTTTAGAAGACCCGTCACACACCTACCTAGTAGGTGGGATGCTTCATCATTAGGGTCCCAGCTGGACTGCCAAGTGCAATCCAGCTGTGCTTCAACGCCTGATTTACAGCGGAGCCGGTTTTAGTGGAAAGTGAAGTGCTATGTGAAATGTGAATAAGTGATAAAAGTGTCACTAGGAAATGCCCTTATAAACGTTTTAATCGAAGGGTCCTAGGACATGAATAAAAACATAGTTGGGATACAGGTGAGGTAAAAATGTGCCTCAATTTTCCTAGCAAGTGCAGGTCTACTAGTTTCAGCCTTCTGCGGTATTTGTGAGGCTTTCTTCAGGACCATGTTAGTGAGTGTGGCCAAAAAACTAGGAGGGCACTCCAGGTGTATATCAATGCACGCTCTTAAGTGTGCTGTGAGTGTGGTGAGATCTTGTTACTTACAGATTCTTCACGTTGAGCATTTAAACTCGGCGTGTATGCGGATACATGGATCATGTCACACAGTGGAACTTTCTGTATTAAGACCTTCGTTTTAGGATAGCATCCGCTATAACCTACAGTGTGGACAGGATCCTAGTGGTACCACAACACAAGTTTTATTCCCCTTGAACAATGCTGCCTTTCAATTCTTTTGCCGGACAGCTATTAGTTGTGACTGCAAAACACAGGATGTGTGCAAGGTACACTAAAAAATGTTACCCTTCACTTCTTTTAGCTTATGAGTGTCCAAAAAGCGACCAAGAGGGAAATATTTACATTTAGCTTTACATTAACATTTATTCTACCTTGGACAATGCTGACTTTCATGTGTTAAGTTAAACAGCTTAAGACAATGTTTGTAACTGTACCTCATCCACAATCTGTTTTATTATAAACTGTACTGTGTCAAAAAACGAGCATAAGAGACACTATTGCTGTACTTTTAAAAAAACAAATTGCATTCAGTCTTAGCTCAAGCACACATTGTCACATTTTGGTAACTGCTTGCCTGTTATACACAGACTCTGTTACATTCCATTTCATTTGAGACAAGAAAAGGTGTTTCCCACCTCTCTTCACTTGCAGTGTTACAGTGGAAATGTAATTAATCTTTTTTACATGTGTATGTTAATTAATTTACACCATCTCCGTCACTTTAAATTAAAATGTTTTTAAATTAGAATTAAACTGTCCTTTCCACTAAAAACAATGCATATTTACTATCATACTATCCATTAATACAATTTACTTGTTACCTAGCACTACCCATCCCATTCTCTATATCAAGCCGTGTCAACTCTCCCATAAAAAAGTGCAGTGTTCACGATATCATAATACTTTTTTAAGACCGCTGCTGTTCGTTTGACTACTTCACTTCCATTACACATTTTAATTCAAAGCTCATACCATTCCTCATGCATTAATAAATAACAAAACAATAATGGCTGTCTCATAGCAATTTAGAATTGAACTTTAAACATACTGTACAATCAAAGTGCTGTACAGCACAGCTAAAGTAAACTAAAGAATTGGTCTCGCATAGACGAGATCTATTGGCTTCACACAACCCCACACAGTTCAAAGCCACACAATTCTATACCACACAAAATAGATACACTTACATAATACCACTCAGCACAACATAATTACGAAACACTTAATTAAGCTCTACTCAATACATCTTAAATACTCCCCACATAAATTCACCCTTTGCCAAATATCAGCAACGCACATAAATGCACTTCACACCACAACACATAATTTAAAAAATCATAATTTCGAATAACACCACACAGTTCCATGCCACATAATTCAACTCCACACAATACGCCCCACATAATTCCACATTAAACCAAATACATCAACTAGACAATACAATTCCACAACAAATCACATACCTCTACACCACAATACACATTTTTACATCATGCCACAAAATTTAACAGCACACCACATAATTTAACTACACGACATGCCAATACACAACACACACTACCATTCCACATAATTAACACACAATATCTCTCTACATAATTCCAATACACTTAATACCATTTAATTACTATCCGCATAATTCTAAAACACACCATGCCATATATTTTCACTACACAACCCTCACCACACCACACAATTCTGCAACAAACAATTCCAATCCAACACATCTCTCCCTCACACTTCCGCCAACACTATCGTCTTTCCCCAACACACCCATTATCCCTTCTCCTTCACACTCCCACTATCCCTCAACTCACTACAGCCCCCTCATCCCTCCCTCACACTCACTATCTTCTGTCTATAATACCTGCTCACACATGCTACCTTCCTGTACATCCTCGCACTGTGCACTGCTCCACCTCCCTCCTCCCCACTCCCCTGTGCCACTCCCACTCGTCTCTCTCCCATTCTCCTTCTCACTCTCTCTTGTACCATCTCTCACCCCTCTCTCTCACTCTTTCACACACTAATCCTACCTCTCTCATCTGATTCAATTCAGGTCTTCTAGTACAATACCTTTCCTGTGCCTTTTCATGGTTTCCGTCCCTCAAACCCATGCTGTCCTCCTTTTCTACGGGTGTCTTCTGCATAAACAGACGCTCCCTCTTTATATGTGTATGGCATGCTTTGCTCTTCTTTTTCTCTTTCTCACACACATCTGCTCCTCTGACTGGAATTCATTCACCACTTCGTCCAAAAACTACCTATCCCGCTCTATCTTCCTTTCCATCTATTCACCATGCCACATAATTCCACTACACAAATGCACAACAGTACACAATACCACCCCACACAGTTCCACAACTAACAATTCCAATCCAACCCACAAAATTCCACTACACACCACATACATCCACACCACACCACATTATTCCAAACAAAAACACATATGTAAAAGACATTATCAATTACAACACCAATAGCTCAAACTCCTGCAAATGCAAGACCTATTGAATTGCAAAGGCGTGTTTACCCTTCCTGCTTTGATTAGCCTGCCTTCTATCCCTTTGCAAACTAGCACTCAACACAGTGTACCAGTAAGGTCATAACCCAATGCCACCGGGGACATGGAAACAATAGGGTAAAAAGGAACTAGTTATAAAGCTAGCACCAAAAATTTTAATTGAGGGTGCTCATGGTGATACCAGGGAGTTGCTCTTGGAGAAGAGTTTATTATACATCATGTTAATGGGGGAAATAAGCACAACAGGCATTTCCCGGGTTCAGCCCTGAAGTTACTCTGTTAATTCTTCATGTTTTTCCGGAAATACTGAGTTAAATTTACATATGTTTACCACCTGCTTGGAGAAAGTGGTAAATGTTGCAGAGGTATTTTTTCCTTAGCCCTTGAGTGGAGGTCGATGGCGGGGTGTAGAAGGGGTAGAGGGCAATGGACCTTTAATATCAGCTGTTTGGAGCTTTTTCTGTTCCTACCAGCTGATATAAAGGCGGAACGGGGAAGGGTGCAGGAACCCACAGCTTTGCAGTAGACGGCAGGTCTGTTGCCTCTAGTCCTAAAATTATAAGGTCCAGTATTTGAGGACCTGATGATTGAGGGCCCAGAGACACCAGAATACTTGTAGTTGTACGGAGCAGTATTCCCCCTGGGAGACACTGTTCCAGCCAACTGGTAATAACGGCAATAGTCTGGTTCAGAGCAAGGGCTACAGCGACATGAGTAATCATTTGGAGGATTTAACACATGGTGAAGAGATTGCTGCTGGTCAGACTGTGCGAGCTTCGGGCCTGCTATTTGTGTGGAAGAGCAAGTTAGCTTCCTACATTTGTGCCTGAGGTGAGCACTGCTGAGTTCCAAACCTTGTAATGTTGTGGGCTGGGCTCCATGTTTGGTAGCTATTTACTAGCCGCTGAAGTGTTACTGGTAGCTCTCAAGCTATTTGTTGGAGATCCTTGGTCTAAATATTAGAGACCACAATAATCTGCTTCTTTGAGGCCATTTGTGAAGTGGAAGGGTTATACACTTTGAGCCAAAAATCAACGAGTTTGTCGGAAACAAGTTTACAGGTGGTAAGGTTTCACTGTACCCCGGATTTCGAGATGTGGTAAAACCCCGGCACAGCTCCAAATGTCAAGCACAGGTGACATTTGTGCTTGGTAAATGTTATGGTAATAGAGGAAAGCATGTGAAAACAAGCGCTGTAATTTTGCACCCTGAAAGTTAATCATCATTCCAGACCAAAAACTTACATTTGTAAACAAATGGCTAGGCGCTTTATCACACTAACGGTAATTATGAGTGTGGATGTTCAGGTGCGGCAAGTCAAATCCGATGGAATTTGTCTCCAGAAAACAAACCAGAAATTGAGAATTTACCTGTGGAAATCAGTGAAGAAATGTTGATTTGCCATAGTAATCCCTCCTCACAAGAAAACAACTCATAATTAAAATGTAATTCTGCATCTTCGAATTTACTGATGCTCACTGACACAGTATCATTAATTAGGAGAGCAAATGTATTCCATTGGTATTCAAAATGAATTTAGAATGAGTGCCTAAGTGAGTAAAGTAATCATATTCACAAGATAAGAGTTTCCAACAGAGGTAGTATGGAATTTGGAGATCACTGACAACATATTGGAAGTTGAACATGAAGAAAAAAGTATCACTCCCAGATGATAATTATATTGGTTGTAAGTATCATAGAGCATACGGACATCTCCCAGATTGCCAAACTGTCTTTGGGCAACTGAAAGGGAAGAAGGGGAGAGGAGTTGGCCAAACGGCTAGGGCGGTCGATCTCGAATCTGGGGTACTGGGTTCGAGTCTCGGCAATGACGCTGAACATCCTGTGATTCTGGGCAAATCACTTAATCTCCCCGTGCTTAACAAAAAATGAATGTGTCCTCATATAACACAACTTGTGCTATGCAAAGCGCTCTGATAACCGATTCGGGTCAAGTTCATGCTATATAAAACTCAGTAAAACAAATAAATTGAATCTTCCTACAGCAGCTAACATTTGTTTGTAGCTAAAAACTAAGGAATGCATAAGAAAAGTTGTGTAGTTCTGATCTGCAATCCTCTCTAGGATCAAACCAACATCAATATTTTGACCACCAGACAAAGTTGCAAAAGTAGAGAGTGGCTGGGCAGAGATGCTGGAAAGCTTGTTGCCCCCTCGCCACTTGAGCTGGTGGCACACTGGAGTCTAGACAGGTGACTAGTTCACTCACTGTCCTAAAGGCTTCTCACCAACCTTCATCATAAACTTTCTTCAGATACTTACAATTTTAACACTTGTTTTGATTCCCCCTGCATCCAGCCCTTGGAGCTCCTGGAGTGGTGTACATTCAAAACCACTGAATCAGCTTCCTTTTCCAAGGGTAAACTGCAAGTCTTTTCAGTGGCAGCCGCCACATGCAAACAGTTGTAAGGCGGAGGAAGGGGGTGGGGGAGGGCCAGGTGGGGGAACGCGGGAGGGGGTGCAAGGGAGGGGGTCCATAATAATAATAAGGAATATGCTACTTACCAGTATGCATCTGTTCTTGGAATGTAGGGCTGCTGACATTCATATCTGTGCATAGATCGCCGCCTAGTGTTGGGTCCGGATGATTGCACATTGTTGTTCTGGAAGAGTCTTCAAAGTATCACGAGATAGGTGGCTCCTCCCCTGGACTACAGTGCGCATGGGCATCCTCTCCATCCTCAGATTGTTTTTCGCCATTGTGGCAGAGATGGAGTATGATACAGTAAGTGATGTCCATGTTAAAAAGTAATAGTGAATGCTGCAGCTGCGACAGGCACCGGGGAGGAGGGTGTTCGATATGAATGTCAGCAGCCCTACATGCCAAGAACAGATGCATACTGGTAAGTAGCATATTCCGTTCGAGGCATGTGGGCTGCTGAATTCATATCTGTGCATAGAATGTATAGCAGTCTCTCCCCTAGCGGTGGTTGCCCGTGGCAGCTGCAGCAGTCTGAAAAAGAGTTTTGAGAACAGCCTGTCCTACAGCTGCTTGCTGCTTGGAGTGTACATCTACGCAGTAGTGTTTGGTAAATGTATGTATGGTAGACCATGTGGCTGCTCTACATATCTCCTCTAGAGGAATGTTTCCTAGGAAAGCCATGGATGCCCCCATTTTGCGTGTGGAATGCGCTCCTTGGGAACTGTTAAAGTGCGTTTAGCTTTAATGTAACATATTTGGATGCACTTAACTATCCATCTAGCTAAACCATTTTTGGAAATAGGGTTGCCTTTGTGCTGTGGTGAAAAGGCAACAAACAACTGTTTTGCCTTCCTGAAATCTTTTGTCCTGTCTATGTAATATAGGAGAGCCCTCTTAACATCTAGTGTGTGTAGAGCCCTTTCAGGTCCTGACTGTGGATTTGGGAAGAACAATGGCAGTTCTATTGTTTGATTAATGTGGAAGTGGGATACCACTTTGGGCATGAATTTAGGGTTTGTCCTAAGCACGACCCTATTTGCGTGAATTTGAATGAATGGCTTTTGAATAGTTAGGGCTTGCAGCTCGCCAACTCTTCTAAGCGAAGTAATCGCTACGAGAAAAGCCACCTTCCATGTTAAAAATTGTATTTCACACGAGTGTAAAGTTTCGAAAGGTGGTCCCATTAGTCTGGTTAAAACAACGTTTAGGTTCCAGACAGGTGAAGGTGGGTGTCTTGGGGGGATCACTCGTTTGAGCCCCTCCATGAATGCTTTAATTGCAGGCACTCTGAATAGCAAAAGGTGCTGTCTGTTTTGAAGGTAAGCTGCTATGGCAGCTAAGTGTATCCTTATGGAAGTATAGGCTAGATTGCAGCGGTGTAGGTGCAAAAGATAGCATATGATATTTTGAATTGATGTGTCTAGTGGGTTTATGTCGTTGTTGTTACAATAAATGACAAAACGTTTCCACTTTGCCGCATAGCATGCTCTTGTTGTGGGTTTCCTTGCCTCCTTGATAATGTTCATGCAGTCAGGAAGTAAGTTTAGGTAGCCAAACTCTAGGACTTCAGGAGCCAGATTGCAAGGTTCAGCTGCTGCAGATCTGGGTGCTGAATGTCTCCATGGCTCTGCGTTAAGAGACTGGGTGTTAGTCGTAGTCTTTGATGAGGCACCACGGAAAGTTCTAGGAACGTGGTGTACCACGGTTACCTCGCCCATGTTGGAGCAACCAGGATTAGCGTAATTGAATGCAGGCGCAGTTTGCGTGCCACTAGCAGTATCAACTGTGCTGGTGGAAAAGCGTAGGCAAATTTGCCTGACCAGTTCATCCATATCGCATTGCCCTGAGACTGCGGGTGTGGGAACCTTGCGGCGAAGTACTGGCATTTTGCGTTTTCTTTTGTGGCGAACAGGTCTATCTCTGGTTGTAGCACTGTGGGACGAATCTCCCACTCGTGCACTTGTTGGCTGTGTCTGCTGAGCAGATCCGCTATTTGATTGTCCTTGCCTGGGAGGTGTTCCGCCATGAGAAAAATGTTTCTCTGAATGGCACACTTCCACACACTCTGAGCTAGATGTGACAGCTGTGGAGAGTGTGTTCCTCCCTGTTTTTGTAGGTAGTACATTGCAGTCATGTTATCCGTCCGGATCAACACGGTTTTGTTGCACAGATGTACTTTGAAAGCTTTCATTGCCATAAAAATTGCCATCAGCTCCAGTAGGTTGATGTGCATTTTCTTTTGCTGCGTGGTCCATAAGCCCTGCACTGTGTGGTGGAGGACATGGGCTCCCCACCCTATCAGGGATGCGTCCGTCGTCAACACTATTTGTGGTACAGGCTCTTGGAACAGTCGTCCCTTGCAAAGGTTTTGTGGATTCCTCTAATGCAGAGAGTTGTATGCACGACTGGTCACCAACACTAGGTCGTTCAATTGTCCTTGAGCCTGGTTCCACTGCCGTGCTAGGCACTCTGCAGCGGACGTATGTGAAGTCTTGCGTGAGGGACTATGAAAATGCATGAGGCCATCATGCCTATCAGTTGCATAAACACTCGGGCTGGGAGCGAGTGTTGGGGACTGAACCTTTGGATCAGCGTCTGAATGCTGTTTATTCTGGCAGAATTTGGCTGTGCTTTTGCTGCCAGAGTGTCTATTGTCGCTCCCAGGTACTGCTGTACGTGGGCAGGCTGAAGATGGGACTTTTTGTAGTTCAGCGAGAAACCTAAACTGTGCAGGAGGTGAATAGTGCGTGACATATGGCTGGCACATTCCTGGGCTGACTGTGCTTGTATTAGCCAGTCATCCAGATATGGATAGACATGAATATGCTGTCTTCTCAGATGTGCAGCTACTGTCGCTAGGCAATTGGTGAACACCCTTGGGGATTTTGTCACCCCAAAAGGAAGGACTTTGAATTGGTAGTGCTGATTTTGTATTGTAAACCTAGGATATTTCCTGTGTGCCGGGTGTATCGGTATATGGAAATATGCGTCTTTGAGGTCTAGTGTTGCGAGGAAGTCTCCTTGACGCAACAGTGGTAATACCTGCTGGAGAGTGAGCATGTGGAAATGCTCTGATAAGATGTATTGGTTTAGGGGCCTGAGGTCCGAAATTGATGTGAGAGACCCGTCCCTTTTGGGGATTAGATAGTACAGAGAGTACACCCCTGTACCATGGTGTTGTAAGGGTACTAGTTCTATGGCCCCTTTTTGTAGCATGCTGATGACTTCTTGCTGCAATAAGTGAGGTGTTCTGCGGACATAGGACGGTGTCTTGGAGGTATGTTGGGTGGTGTGGAGGTTAATTCTAGGCAATGGCCATGCTGGATAATTTGCCTCACCCACCTGTCTATAGTTATGTTTTCCCAGAGCGATGTTTTGCTGCCTCGGCTCGACGGACCCCTTCGGTTCGATCCTTGCCTTCGGCTCGAGTGTCTTTGTGTGCACCGGCCTTGGTTTGTCGACTTTCTGTTTCGGTTCGACAACCGTCTTCTGTTCGAGTCCCTTGTTTGTGTTGCTTGGTGTCGACATCGATCTCGTCGGTTTGACGGCCTTTACCTTAAACGTGGACATGGGTGTACTGGCACCCTTGTATGCGACCCAGCCGGGTCGACAACTTTTTTCTTTTTGGTCGGCTCCGATGGATCCACACTTCTCGCTCCGAAGACTGTAAAGTCTATCAGTTTTGGTTTCTGTTTTGGTTCCATCACTTTTGGTTTCGATTTTACCAAGCTTTGGTAATGTTGCACCGATGGCTCTTGTCTTATATTCTTAGCCGGGGTGAATTGCGGCCCTACAGAATCGATGTTATGATCCTGGCTAAGGCCTTCCGGCGATGCCTCGACCTGAGCCTCTGGAAGCGTATCAGAAAATGTATTGGGCTCCGTTCTCACGGTTGGCCCAGTGTCCTCGCCGGAGTCGTCCTCGACGGCTCCGATGCCTGGATCGTCGTCCCCTACCTCGACGATGTCTTCTTCGTCGTCGATGCAGTAGTTGGAGTCATGTTCTGACCCCTGCTCAGACTATGTCCAGTCCCTGCACTGCTCTGATTGGCCTGAGCAGGGTAGAAAGATGCTCTGCTCAGGGAGTCGGTGGGGTTTCTCTAACTCGGCTGTTCCACAAAGCCAGCTTAGAGAAACCTAAGTGCGCCTGTGAGCTTTGGTCGGCCTGAGACGGACGGACAAACACACATGAGCACTTATCCTTCTCACTCCCATGCCTCGACCCCAACCCTCCCTGCACCCCCTGGCTGAGCCAGCAGCCTAAAAATAAAACGATACTGCAATATCGTTTTGTTTTTTTGCTGCTGTCTCTGAGCCAGTGGGGCGAAGCTCCTCCTCCACTGCGAAGGAGTCGCCCCTGAGTCTTTATGAATCTTTTATGTGTCCCGGGTCACTAATATCAGCAAGACCCCTCTCTGGTGCATGATCTAAACAAAAACTGTTCCCAGGGAGACACATTTCAAGGGGCTTCAGAAGCTCTTAACCTGTTTCAAAGAGTTTTGCCTTGCCCGTGGTCTGGAGATCAACTTTTCTAAAACCAAAGTGATGATGTTTAATCAGCATAAATTGCTTCATGGGAATATTGTTTGGTGGGGTGGGGGTTCCCCTTTGAGAGGGTCAACTCATTTATCTATCATGGAGTGACGTTCTTCGTGAGTATAACTTGGCATTCCCATATTGATAAGGCAGCTACAAAACTCAAGCAGATTTCGGGTGTGTTACTCAAGGAACATTCAACTTCATACACCAAACCAATCATACCTCCTCTTAGAATCTATGAGGCTAAATGTCTAGGCTCTGCTTTGTACGGAACTGTGGGGGGTTTCTAACCATGAAGAAATAACTCAAACTGAAAATAAATGTCTTACGATCCTTGCCTCTCTTCCCCCTAATACCCAACTGTATCCACTTCTCTTGAACCTGGGGTGAAAACTGGTGGCCAAGCTTCAACTTCGTCACTTACTGTATTGGTGACGATTATTGACCAACCCTGAACTTGTCCACTGTGTTGAAGGCCTCAAGGTTGTTATGAAGGCTGACTGCTTTGATATGGTCCCTTGGCTCTCGCACATTAAGGAGGCGCTTTACTCACTGGAATGCCAGAGTTGTGGGCGCATCCCAAATCTGTCAAATTCCTGGGCAACGATCTTTTGAAAAAGCATTATTGGGAAAATCTAACATCTATTGAATCCCTAAGAACTCTAAGCTCACCAATGATCTCATTAACACTAAGCCCACTCTTGGGTTAGAGCTCAGTTGGTACCAGGCGGCTTTTGTATTGCACAGGAAGCTATATTTTGATTTCGAGTTGGAACTTTACAATCAACTGTGTTCACTTCTAACTGGGCTGGTGGGGAAGCTTCTGTGAGCCCGACTTGCAATTTTCTAGAGGAGAACGTTCCACATGTCTTCTTTGTGAGTCCAGACAATGCTTCCCCTCGTAGTACTTAGATAGATCCCATCTGTAGGCTGCTAGCTTTATGCAATCACTCTGCCACCCTTCATATTCGTAGGGCAGATTGTCACCCAGTTGTTACCATCTGTTTCCAAATTCCTGGGAGCGATGTAGGTGGTTAGAAGAAGGCTCTTTCTCCCGCCGTAGTTGTTCAACACTGCTTGTACTGTTTACCAGGTACTATCCTGTTGTATGAATTATGTGTCCTTTTTCCTGTAAAACCAGTGTTTAATATTGTTTTGAATTGTTTAAAACTGAGTCATTGTCCGCAACCATGTTTTATATTTGTATCTATTTATTATTGTTTTTAAAAATTGTTTGTACTTTTATGTCCCTGGCAGCCGAAATAAAGCTATTTGAACTGAATAAAATTACTTACCTTATCGTGAATATATATAACAACAACAGGCTAGGCTTTATTTCTGATATATATAAATCAATTTAATAGCAGCAGTACAAAGTCCTGTACAGAGTGAGGCCTCGAGCAAGCAGCCTCAGCTCGTCCTGCCTAGTGAATGCCCTGGTAGGTTGTCTCCTTAGGGGGAAATCACCTCACTGCATGTTGTTCGAAAGATTGTAGTTGCACATGAAGAGTCACAGGCTGGGGAATCTGAGGCAGCATTTGGAGGGGCTTTGGTCTTATTTTATTATGTATGTATATATGAACCTAAGTATGTTTAGAGGTGCTTAAACATCAGAAACCTGGTTGGAAAACATGGAGCGCTGAGCATTAGGAGAAGAGCTAGGGACACAATTTCAGATCCTTTAAAATGAGGCAGTTGAGAGGTAAGTTCCTATCTGTGCTTAATGTAACCCAGTGGTTTCCAGAGTTTGGCACCTACATTTAATTGTCAGCACTAGCACTTCTGACAGCCTGCCACTTAGTGGCACTCCTTGTCTAATTTATAGCTTTGGAGGCCTGGATTAGTCTGAATTGTCACACTTGCAGGAATGTGATTATCAGAAGTTGTGTTGTACTGTCGCTGGTAGTGCTGGCAGGGGCAATAGTTGATGCAAGCTGCAGTGGCTCCTTGACCAGGCCCTAGCATTTTTTTTTTACAAATTAAGTACTGGTTCCTAGCAAGGAGGATGTTAGTGCTATTTTAAGAGATGAGTCCTAGGCTTCTTTCTGAATTTCTGGAGGATCGTAGCAGGTCTTATAGTGATGAAGATGAAGTTCCACATATAACCTATTGTTTGACCTCCTACCTACTCTTTTTTACAATCTGAGACTTTGCTCTTTATAACTTTTGTGTCAGGGACTGTAAGAGTTGCAAAAACAATGGATAGGAGAGAAAATGTCTTCCCCTCATTAACAACACTGAGTAAGAACACAGTGAGTATTAATACTCTGACTAGTAGACATATTGAAATAGTGAGGACAGACGTGGCACTATGTGTTACAAGCTTCTGAAATGCCTCTTATTCCCGAAACCAGACCTATGTTTCATCATCCTGCCAGGCTCCTCCCGGCACAAATGAGGGACCAATCAATCTGTCAACCCACGGTCGAAGGATGAGATGCCATGCCTAAAAAATCTGGGTGCAGACCAGCATATCATCATCAAACCTGCAGACAAAGGCGGGCTACTGTTGTCATGGACCGTAAAGAGTATCACGATGAATGCTACCGCCAACTGCACAACACCACGTACTATACACGACTGCAGAAAGATCCGACACCCAACCTTCAGAGGTGTATTAAAAGCTTGGCAGAAAAAGAAAAAGAAGAAGGCTGGATCACCAAAAATGAATTTGAATTTTTACAGCTAATCAATCCTAAGACTCCCTACCTCTACATACTGACAAAAATTCACAAACCAAGGAGACCCCTACCGGGGCAACCTATAGTATCCAGAAAGGGTCCCTGTTGGAACCCCTATCACAATTTGTGGACTGGCTTTTGAGTCCCCTCGTCTCCAAGATGCCTTCATACCTACAGGACACAAAACATGTATTGAATGTCCTTGTGCAGATCCCACTTGATCCAAAACAGCACTTATTAGTCTCATTTGATGTAGAATCGTTATATACATGAATATTCCACAAAATGACACCCTTTCCACCATTAAAATACTCCGAGAACAGAGCTTAGAAGGAGATATGACACCAACAGCCTTCATCATGGAATGTGCTACAATTGCCATGAAGAATACTTTTTTCAGTATGGAGATCATCTCTTCTGGCAAACAACAGGGACTTCCACGGGAAGCACTATTGTCCCCAGCCTGGCAAACTACTACATGCATGAATTTGAATCCAAATACATCTATCCCCCTGATAACCTATATACAGAGAATCTCAAAACATTGGAGGAGATGCATAGATGACATCTTGGTTATCTGGGAAGGTGACTTGAATTCCCTACAGATTTTCTCTGGATGGCTCAACACAAGGAACACTAACCTTAAGTTTACCTGTGAATTTAGTAAAACATCATTACCATTCCTGGACCTCCTACTATACCCTAAAGACGGAGGAATCTGCTCAGAGCTATAAAAAAAAACATGCCAGGGAATTGACTTCTCTGCTACAACAGTTTCCATCCCCGGGCACTGCGAGGTAACCTACCGGTTGGCCAATTTTTGCGATTCAGAAGGAACTGCACTGGACTGGACAAATTTAAGGTGCACGCAGGTACTCTTAGCAGTCATCTTGCCCAGAGATCCTATCCACATGATCTTATTAAGAGAGCGCGAAATGAGCAAAGAACAATCAGAGGGACGCCCTATTGGAGACGCACTCCAAACAGAAATCAGACAGACTTGTCTGTGTGACGACTTACAGTCACCTCACAAATACTGCGAAGAAGGTATTCAACAAAAACTGGCTGATTCTCAATAAGCGAACTAAGTCCCTGCTGAAACCTCTTTTTGCTTTAAAAAGCAGCAAGAATATCAGAGACATGATCGTCCATACTAGACCACGCTTGACTCCAAAAAAGAAGACTTTGAACACCGTGTGGTTTTGGCCTCCTATTATGGGACATTCTCCATGCGGTTCCTGTGCAGTCTGCCTTTACACCAGAGTGTTTCATGAGATAAATATGGGACTGAACACACCCAGGATATTAAATAAACACACAAACTGCAATACAGAGGGAGTAATCTGTCTACTGAGATGCCCTTGTAATTTTAACTATGTGGGTATAGCCACTAGGAAGGTGAAGATATGAATAATTATACACCAGAGTGCCGTAAGTGTGTAAAAAAACAAACACCAAACTCACCAGACATTTTTCAGATCTTGGTCACACAGTTAATGATATTCTATGGACGGTGTTCGACAAACCTAACTTCTCACCAACAATGGGCCCATTAGAAACTGTCTTATTCCCTAGAGAACAACAATGGGATTTTGACTGCGTAGGGACAAGTCCGATAAATCCAATATACAATACAATACAATACAATACAATACAATACAATACAATACAATGATAACATTCCATGAGCCAGCCTTAGATAGAAAAGAGGCAACAGATGAATCCCTCTATACTTGATGTCCTTACAATCATCAGTTGCTTCACGGGTTCTTAAACCACTATAGACCTAGTGAGCAGACAGAGATTTGCTGACCCTTTGACATAAGAAAGTCAGAACACCACCTGTTCATATTAACATCACTTATACAAGATGATTCCGAATAAACCCACAAATAGATACATGGAGTAATACTTCTTATTAATTTGCTTCTAGATGACTAGCTTCATCTTTCTCTTCAAACTTCACAAAACTGAACATATAGAAGCAACATTGTATGTCGCCTAAGTAACCGCGGTCTTATACAGAAGACACAACCACCTGAGAGGATTTCTGAAAACCTATAAACCTTTTAGCACTACCTTAAGATTAGAACGAGGACTGCATGTCCCATACACCCCGTTCAAGGAACAACACACGTGACATGCGCATTAGGCTCTACCTGCGTTTTTGACGTGTATACTAGATGCCTGGTACTCTAGCCCGAACATCTGTTTCTATGGTGCACCGAACATCTAACGGTAAGCGGATATGTGTCTTTTAACAAAGACACAACCATATTAGAGGTTTCAACACTGCAGATATCATCTTGCAATTATAATGAGGACTACATATCACAGACTCTCCGTATTTAAACTATACACGTGGCATGCGCCCTACGTGCCACCCGCGTCCTGTACGTAAGAACCACTTCCTTCTATATTGGATGCCTGGGACAGATGAGTTTCACTCTAGCCAGGACGTCTGTTACTGAGGTGCACCAAACTTATCTAGGTAAGCGCACACGCTTCTGCTGCTCGCATTTTGACCCCTATTTTACCAGCTACATATGGGACAGACATCTGATCCCTGCTTTAGACAACAGCTGATTTCTTCGTTTTTAAGACCCATATTTCACTAGAACTGTTGTCTCTGGAAGTAAACTTACTAATGATATAGAATATAAGATTTTCAACATGTACATAGAAAATCATATAGACACAACATTGTATTTCGCCTAGTAACCGCGCTCTTTTAAAATAAGACACGACCGCCTGAGAGGATTGCTGAAAACTTTTGAACCTTTTAGCATTACCTTAGGATTAGAAGGAGGACTGCATGTCCCATAAACCCCATTCAAGGAACACCATACGTGACATGCACATTACACGCTACCCGCGTTTTTGGACGAGCATACTAGATGCCTGGTACTCTTGCCAGGACATCTGTTTCTAAGGTGCACCAAACTGTACGGATATGTGTCATTTTACAAAGACACAACCACATTAGAAGCTTCAAGGGGAAAAAGCCATCACATCGCATGTGTTACAAAGCATGCGATTACAACGCTTTTGTTACAACAACCGCGTTGTTACATCGCAGCACCATTACAATGCAAGTCGTTACGATGACTTGCTCTAGGGGGTGCTCTAAACTAAGGAATAGTATCATTTACTATTCCAACACCTTCCCAACTGTTGCACACACTGGAGTAGGAAAAGTAAATTATACTATTCCTAAGTCCAGCGCGCCCCATAGAGCAAGGCATTGTAACGACTTGCGTTGTAATGGTACTGTGATGTAACAACGGGATCGTTTTAACGACCGCGTTGTAAACGCATGCAATGTAAAAGGCTATATTTGTTTCAACATTGCAGATATCAATTTGCGATTATAATGAGAACTACATATCCCAGACACTCCATTTTTAAATTATACACGTGACATGTGCCTTACACACCACCCGCGTCGTATACGTAAGAACCACTTCCTTCTATATTGGACGCATGGGACAGACGAGTTTCACTCTCGCCAAGACGTCTGTTACTGAGGTGCACCAAACATATCTAGGTAAGCACACACGTTTCTGCTTCTCGCATATGATCCCCGCACTAGATAACATCTGATTTCATTGTTTTTAAGACCCACATTTCACTGGAACTGTTGTCTCTGTAAGTAAACTTACTAAAGATGTAGCATATAAGATTTTCAACATGTACATAGAAAATCACATATATTATTGCCAATAGACAGGTGTACATACTCTAGGAGCCACCTGTTGAATTCAAATCACTCGCATTTGAGATCAAATTCCACCGCTACACGCATGAGTATATCCATGTTTTTCTTTCTGCAATGTGTTCACTGAGCCAACCCATATACAGACTCTGTTATTTCCGTACACGTTATTTAACTTTTTAGCTGGGCACTACGAGAAATAACCTTAAGGCTGGAGGGTGGATTCTCTCAAAGCAGATAATAGGTAAGCATGCTTTACTATGCTTACATAGACACAGACAGCACTGAACTGTTATAAGGCATACACTGCCAATATAATGGCAGACTAAAAAGGGGAATAATTTTTTAATTTTCTTTACCTTTGAATTTGAGGAAGACAAACCCAGCAGAACAATAGGGGTCGTCGCCAATATTGTCCGCTCAGATCGAGTGGTGGCCAGTATATATGTTTTCTAATTGATTTTGCACTAAATACGTATAATTGTAGAGTGACAACCTAACACTGAGGTCCTGTTGAATGCCCATGGATCCTTGTATGGGACCTAACTAAGGCAGAAACATGTTGACCCTTGTGAGGGCAAAATGTGGTTAATCCCCAGTCCTCTTTTTAACCTTGTACAAAGGGCCAACAAACAAAGTTGGACCTTAATAGAAATTTTACTACCACTACATTTATCACTATTTTGTACTCTGCCCTCACCATCTATCTTCACCGCGCATGTCTGAGAAAATACCTCAGCTCTTCCCCGACAGGAGAGTCGCAGCCCACACCTTGGACCTCTCGATCCAGGTGTGAGGAGGGAACACCTATGATAAAGCATGTCACCTTACAGTGAGTGAGGGTTCTGGTCCTGAAAGGATTTCTTCCCCTCTCCTCCGCTCTATTTTCATGACATATAGATCATTACTACTATATAGTTTTTTTCTGTTTCACCTATAGCCATGTGTACAAGGTGTGATTGTGACCCATGTTATCTCAAATGGTTAGTGAAGGGAAAAAGTAAAGCAGAGCCATCTGGGGGAAGGTATATAACCTCTTACATACCCTCCTTGGTGCTAAATGGCATTACACGTATCCTGACAGCTAGCACCATGTTGATGAATCAATTTACACAAATCTGCTCAAGAGTAGATAGACTAGTAATTCAGAATGTCTAATGCTAGGACACATTCTGGACACATGTACATCTTGCTATGTTTGTTCTAAACACAAAAGGGAGCTGAAAAAATACACATAACCAACACATTTAAAAACTGTTACCTCTTCCTTTTCAGGTTTTGAAGCGTTGATGAGATTCAAAGTTTTCCGATGTGTGCGTAAAACTTTTGTAGGCAAAGACACGGATGCAGCTGAAAAACATGTAAACAAGCTACTGCTGAATTTATTATGTTGCAATTTATCTAGCAGGAGACCCTATTTAACATGTCAACAAATGTTCTATTTCTCTTGCATACTTATAAATTGCTAGCATCTATAATAAATATCAAGAAAGATTAGATTGACTAAATTGCCACAGATTTAATCGGTAGTCTACAAAGGGTTATCCCTCAAAATCAAAAAAAAGTAAGGTATTTTGCTTCGTTTCCACATTTAGTTATAGGAGGGAGTGTGAGAGAAAAGTAGCCATGTCAAATGTGCAAAAACATTTTTGAAATGTTATTTGATCATGGGCGATTCTCGCTAGTAAACTACTAAGATTTTTGAAAAGTTTGTTTTTGGCAAGCTATTTTTAATTTAATTTAACACTGTCGTGAATGCGTAGGACCCAGAATTGGCAAAGTGCAAAAAACTTGAAACTTAGACGACGAGGGGCCAGACTCGTGCATTTGAGCCACCATTTACAAAGGTACATAAGGCACATCTACACAGCACAAATGGAATATTACCCAGCCTCATACAACTTGCAGGTCCAAAATATGACTTTGAGTTTGTGAGACGACCAGAAGGCATAGGTCCAACAAGACTGCACTGGCAAAGACTAGCTTCAACGATGAGATAGATGCTAACCCAGAGAAACTCTCATAGTTTGAGATTAAATTGAACACTTTCAACCAGTATTTTTTTTCTATCAAAATGTTTTTAGAGAGGCCAGATAATATGTGACACAAAAGGCCATTTTTACTAGTTGCATAAGAAAGTAACTAATAGGGTGTTGTTTGAAGCTAAATTAAATATAAGCACATTAACCTGTTTTTGGTGAACTCAACAGTCATCTCTACAAAATGTTAGAGATGCTAAGACATATTTAGGAAATGAAAATAGTAAAATGAACATAAGGCTCCAGTTCTGTCTATTTCCCCACCTACTGTGAAAGTCTAGTTCATCTATTGCTTGACATATGTTTTACCGCCATTTGCGAGCAGTTTTGAAACTTGGCTTGTTTGCTGACGGCAGTTCTATGTGTACCACATTTCTAGATAGAACAACATCCGTCGACATTTAGGTGTTATGGAAGCATTTGCCCATGTCCTCTTGGCATAGAATTTGAGCCATGTCTGAGCATGGGTGTAGGAAGGGGGAGTCTCTAGTTGGCGCAGTGCAACACTGGCGACAAGCAGGGACTCTCTCTTCCTCGTCAGGGCTGAGGTCTACCTTCAAGACAACCTCTGCTTACCCTCTAGGTAGTGTGGCTTAAGCAGTCTTAGGCTAATCTCTGGGGCACATAGGGTTAAACATTTGCAATATTACACCGTCACAACCAACCCACCACACAATGACACCAAACTGTATTTGTAAAAATATATGTATCTTTATATAAATTTCAAGCAGGCTTGTAAATACAGTTGTCAAACTTTCAATAGCGGTTCCAGGTTACTTAAGTTCAGGTTGCCACAGTTCTCTTTCAGCAATAAGCGATCTTCTGGGCCTTCTGCCCAGGTTCGAGAAGGTTCAGTGTCTCGTAGCGCCTCAATGCGCTCTCTGCGTGGGCCTCGAGGGCCAGGAGCAGTGCGAGCCTCGGTTTCAGAGGCGGCTCGCGTTGGGAGCAGAGGGCGCGGTGCGAGCTCGAGTTGCAGGTCGCTCGCACCGGGAGGATACAACACAGTACCTTTCAAATTATTGTGGAGCGGGCGGCTTCCAGGGGAGCTGTCCCACGTCGCGTTGCTTTTCCGGGGTCGCTGTTCGTTGCGGCTCTCAGCCGGGCAGGTCACGTGTCATCCGGGGCGGCGGTGCTCTGTGGCGGCAGGGTCCTTTCCTCGTCGTTCGCTCCGACCCTGGAGGCGGCGGCTGTGTGGTGGCGGCAAGTGGCAGTACGGTCCTCAAGTGCAGGACGTACCCAGCCAAGTGCCGGTTGCAGCTGTGCGCTCACAGCTGAGCTGTCGGGCAGGATACCGACCAGAGGGGGTTCTCACAGGGCGGCTGTCCGTCTTTGCAAGTGGACTGACGGCTCGAAGCGCAGTCAATTCGGGAGCTTGGACCGGACAGGTCCTCCTTCACTTTGCTCTCGGGCTCCCGGTGCAGTTGCGGTCACGGTGTTCGGGCCAGCGGCGGCTGGACCTCACGTTGCTCTCGCTGTTGCTTTGGGCCCCGGTCACGGTGCTCGGGGGCATGTTGTTGCCTTGGAGGAGACTCCTCCGTCAGTACTGCAGCGATAAGCAGCACACACAGTCGCTTTCTTCAGGATGTAGCGCCCACTGGTCCTGGGGCGCTGGTCAGGGGGCAAGTTCACAGCAAGCCCTTGGAGATCTTTCAGCAGAGTTTGGCACAAAGTTTCTCAAAGCAAAAGTCTTCTTGTAGTCTTTCCTTTTTCCTCTCCTTCGGCAGCAAGGCACCAGACACAGGCAAGAGCCAGCACTCTTCCTTGTCCTTCCCGGTCCTTCTCGTCGGGCACAGTTCCTTCTGTAGCACAAACAGGATCTAATTTACAAGGAGCCGGGCTCCTACTTTTATACTGCACTAGCAGCCCGTCCCGACGTTGTCCGGGTATGAATTGCTGCCGGCCAGTAGTATATTGTTTTGTAGGATTTCGTTTTGATAGCATTTCATATCTGTGACAGGCCTGTGAAACGCTCCGATTCACAGTGCACTGCTGATGCACTTAAGAGTGTGCGTTCAGTAGTGTGTGAACTCGAGTTTCCCTACTTTATTTTTCCTTGCAATATTATATAGCGCGAACTTGACAACATGGCATGAGCACAATTTACATTACAGAAGAACACATTCATTTGTGGTAGGCACGGGGAGACAAAGCGATTTGCCTCGTATCACACAATGTTGAGCTGATGCCGAGATTCGAACGTAGCTCCCCAGCTCTAAAGTTCGCAATTCTAGAACTTGTGGCGGGAGGTGTGTCTAAAAGTGTATGTCGGTGCTGGCCATCAATGAGAGAGACCTGTGCTTCTCCAGTATTAGGGGTGTATTTCATAGATTCACATGCCTGAATCATTCCCCGTCGTCGGAGTGGGAGCCCACGGTACATAAAAAAGCAGTAAAATATACCATTTGTACATAACAAATAACAGTATACGCAACCAGGAAGTAAAGTAGCCCCAGCTACAGTATATAAAACTTCCACATTAGAGACTGTCCAGGTCATTATGTATAGACCAAACTGCAGCCAATCAGGCCACAGCTCCCACCAGAATGCTCTCCCCAGAGACCCAGGCTCTCAGATTTTTTACCGCACGTCATGTGATAGGGAGTCCCTCTGAGCTCTGCTCAGTTCTTTCTCTACTTGTAAGGATTTACTTTCTACAATGTCTACTTCAAAGTCCCTGTTCAGGGCCTGTGACTCTTGCGGAAAAGCGAGGCTGTTTAAAGAGGATCCACATACTCGCTGCATCTACTGTTTGTACCCTGATCATCAGGCTAAGGAGTGTAAAATCTGTCGCACATTTCCTCCTAAGACCCTCAGGGATAGAGAGGGTCGCCTGCTGCTGTGGCTTCAGCGAATTAAGGATAAAGATGTGCCACTTTTTGAGGTAGGAAATTTTGCCTCAGGGTCTTCTAAGGGATCAAAGAAGAGGAGGGCTGAGAGTGCTGTGCCTACTCCTAAAGCTAAAGTGGCGAAGCAGACCCAGCTCGCTTCTGATGCTGGTGAGCCTTTTACTTCTAAAAGTAAGAAATCCTCTGAGAAGTCTGTGAAGCTTACAGACTCTAAAGGGACAGCGACTTTAGTGTCTCCTCAGAGACCTGTGACTAAGGCACCAACAGCTCTGCCAATTTCCAGTCAGGCTGCCTCTGCTATGACTTCTACTATGACTTTCTCCTCACCTAAAACTTCTATGGTGATGTCCTCAGCCTCCTCTCCAACTTATGTTCATGTCCAGATTCGTCCCATCTCGTCGACGAAGATTGTCACACCCCTCGTCGACGATCAGACGTCGACGAAAATGAAACCATTGTCGAAAAAACCCTTGTCACCGTCGACAGCCCTACCGTCGACGAAGAAGACCTTGCCGACGTCGACGTCGTCGTCGACGATGACGATGCCGTCGACGGACTCTTCGACGACGAAAAAGACCCCGTCGACGGACGCGTCGACGAAATCGTCGTCGACGAAGATGAAGATTGTCTCGTCGACGGCCCCGTCGACGATGAAGGTAACTCCGTCGACGGTTCCCTCGTCGACGACGAAATCCACCACGTCGACGAAAATAACACCGCCTCTGACGTCGACGGAACTATTGTCTTCAACGACGAAGACAACATCACAAGGCTCGGATTTAACCCTACTACAAGACAATCCAACCACACCAAAGCTGTCGTCTTGTACAGACCTGCAGGTATGGTCAGCAAGAAGCACTGCCATACCCCTACCATCTCCAGCCACAACTGCGGCTCTGTTGCAGAAACGGGCATCTCAGTCCACATCTATGTCGCCACTTCAAATGCCTGACAGGCTCTTAGATTCTGAAGAGGGATCTGGTGATGACATGTTTCAAGCAGCTGAAAGCCCTTCTGACTTACTTATACGGGTTAAGGATCAGGAGGATGAGGAACAACAAATTCAAGCGCCTAAATTGGTGAATACACCAGCGCCAGGGATGCAAATGCCAATGGAACTTTTTGAAAATTTACAGTATATGTTAAGCGATTATTATCGCCGTTTCCCGCCTTCGGAGTCGGGCGATTCTCGTATCACTTCCCCACAGCCGCAGGTAACTCAAAATGCAGGGGCTGCGATGACGGAAGGGGCAGAGCATTCCCGGCCTTCAACACCAGTCTCCTACCACCAACAGGAGGATGGCAATTCTGATGAGGAAACCCATGAGGAAGGGGAATTGGATAAATCGGACTCGTCGGAGTATGAAGATTATCAAGCGGACACACCATCCCCTGATGAACAACCGAAAGCTGAATCACCGCCGGTGGATATAGCGAACTTTCATAGGATTATGGACAAGGCTACTAAAAGATTTCTCATTTCCATGGAGGCAAAACAAGATGAATGTTTTCTGTACGATTTTAAGACTCTATCTCAGAAACAAAGTTGGTCTATTCCCATTATAGACTTTATTTGGAAGGAAGGTCTTAAGATCATGGGAGTAGATAAAAAATATAGGGCGCCCGCCTCTTCACCGGCTTGTCTCATCGGTCAGGCAAAGACGGACTCAGTTATTGCGCAGGCAGCTCAGAAGAGGGCAAGGAACCCGTCAACTCAGATCTCGATTCCTACGGACAGGGACGGGAGGCGTCTCGATACCATTGGAAAAAAGGTATCTACTATTGCGGCAACCACAGTTAGAGCTGCAAATTCGTTAGCAATTCTCGGCAGGTATGATAGGCAAATGTGGTCTGACATATCGCCATACATCCAGAAACTGCCTGAACCAGACCGCTCCGAGGCCACAAAAATTTTGCAAGAAGGCGAATGTGCTTCGTCTGAAATCATCGATGCGGCAGTGGACGTGGCGGCCACAGGATTCAGACAGTTAGCGGGTGCTGCAGTACTTAGAAGAGAGGGATGGTTGAAATCTACATCCTTTAGACAAGAGGTACAAGCCAAGGTTCTAA
This sequence comes from Lissotriton vulgaris, assembly GCF_964263255.1. NCBI lineage: Eukaryota > Metazoa > Chordata > Amphibia > Caudata > Salamandridae > Lissotriton > Lissotriton vulgaris. The sequence continues at coordinate 533,770,542 of NC_141696.1, forward strand.
ATATGGCTTATGACGGCGAGTTCCTTTTTGGCTCACATGTGGACGAAGCTTTGCAATCCATTAAGAAAGATACGGAAACCGCACGGTCGTTAGGTACTCTGCAGTACCGTAAATCTTCCTTTTGTGGTGCTAAAGGAAGGGGTAACTTCTCCAGTAGAGGAGGATATTACCAGCAACGCCCATATACTAACAACCAAAGCAACCAAAGGTACCAACCTTATAAACAACAACCTTATGGCCAAAGACAAAGTAATTATACACAGCCCCGGGGGAAAACAACCTATCGGGGCAGGGACAACGCCAACAAGAAGTGAGAAAAGCATCCTGCCACCACTTTGCCCCAGCCAGAAACAAATTGGAGGAAGAATATCCCTACATTGCTCACAATGGTCAAATATTACCACAGACAGATGGGTCTTGGATGTAATCTCAAAAGGTCACATATTGGAATTTGTAAAGACCCCTCCAAATTCACCCCCAAAAGGACCGCCCCCAGCACATCTCAGGGAGCTGTTCATCCAAATCAATGCAATGATTCGAAAAGGGGCAATCGAGAAAGTACCTTAACATCAGAGAGGAAAAGGATTTTTCTCTCGTTTTTTCTTGATACGCAAGAAATCGGGGGAATGGCGCCCCATCCTCGATTTGCGTGCCCTCAACAAATATATCAAGAAGTTAACGTTCAGGATGTTGTCACTCCAAGAGATCCTCCAGTTTCTGACGGTAGGGGACCACATGGGAACAATGGACCTTCAGGATGCTTACTTCCACGTACCCATCTTCCCCAGGCACAGGAAGTTCCTAAGGTTCAGAGTGGCTGGCAGGGACTTCCAGTTCAAGGTCCTTCCCTTCGGGCTACGTTCAGCCCCGAGGGTTTTTACAAAAATGTTGGCACCTGTGGCGGCCCACTTACGGTTGCAGGGTGTTCAGATATACCCATATCTGGACGACTGCCTTATCAAGGCCAATTCCTACGCCACCGCAAGCAAACATATCCAGACATGCCTTTGCCTGTTTCAAAGTCTAGGTTTCTCAATAAACTTCAAGAAATCGGACCTGGTACCATCTCAAAGGAAGTCTTTCCTAGGAGCAACTCTGGATTCCAAACTCGCTCAAGTCTTCATTTCAAACGAAAGACAAGAAAAGATTCAGGAAATGGCGATGGCACTCCTCAGAAGAAAGTGCGTTTCAGTTCGGAGATTCAAGTCTTTTCTAGGGATGTTGTCATCGTGCATCCTCCTATCTCCAAACTGTCGTCTGAGGATGAGACCACTACAAGAGGAACTCAGCCACCAATGGGTGCAGGTGTCCGGTTCTTTCGAGGATGTCATCGTCTTAACACCTCGAATGAAGAATGCAATCCGGTGGTGGACTCAACAACGCAACCTGCAAGTGGGCTGTGCTTTCCTCGCAGAAGCCCCCACATTCATCGTAACCACGGATGCCTCGCTAGAAGGTTGGGGCGCTCACCTTCAAGGAATGACGATCAGTGGCAAGTGGAACATACAGCAAAAGAAATGGCACATCAATTTGCTGGAATTGAGGGCCATTTTCCTCGCCCTCAAATCCTTTCAGGCGACTCTGTCAAACTCGTCCGTGTTGATCCGAACAGACAACACGACGAGCATGCATTACCTGAACAAGCAGGGGGGCACAAGATCAGCCCGGTTGTCCCAGCAAGCTCAGGAAATCTGGAATTGGGCTCTGGAACACAACATCAACTTGACAGCAGTGCATGTCCCAGGAGTAGCCAATGTGCTAGCAGATTCCCTAAGCAGATCCAAATGCAGCACTCACGAGTGGGAACTGCATCAACCAGCACTGGATCAAATTTTCCAGAGATGGGGTCGCCCCGATCTCGATCTGTTCGCGACCTACCACAACAAGAAATGTACTCATTTTGCGAGCTGGATTCCCCACAAGGAGTCTTGCTGGGACGCTCTGTCAATGAACTGGGAACGGCTCTTTGCCTACGCCTTCCCTCCAATTCCATTGATTCCCAAAGTCATCAAGAAAATGAGGAGGCAACCGTGTCGTATCATTCTAATAGCTCCACGGTGGCCCCGGCAATATTGGTTCACACAGCTTCTTCTCCTCTCAGAGTGCGAACCTGTTCAGCTGCCTCAAATTCCGGATCTTCTGACACTTCAAGAAGGCAAGGTATATCATCCGGACCCTCATTCTCTGAAATTATCAGCTTGGCTCCTCAACACCATGAGTTTGCACACTTGAACATTCCACAAGACTGTCAAGAAGTCCTGAACAATGCTAGAGCACCTTCAACGAACAGAACTTACAGGCTTAAATGGAAGCGTTTTTGTGCTTGGTGCAACACTATGAATTTACATCCTATGCATGCTGAACCGGACAGGATTTTGCCCTTCTTTTTACATCTGGCTAAATCAGGCTTGGCACACTCAACACTTAAAGTGTTTCTAGCGGCTATATCCAGATACCGTCAAGATGGTACGAATTCGCTATACTCCTCAAGAATAATCCAGCAATTCTTTAAAGGTTTATTTCGTATGTTTCCACCAGTACGTCGGCCACCTCCATCCTGGCATTTGAATATAGTATTAGCTCAACTCATGCGCCATCCTTTTGAGCCGATTCATAAAGTAGATCTAAAGTTCATCACTTGGAAAGTTGCATTACTGCTGGCGTTAACATCAGCCAGAAGGGTTAGTGACATGCAGGCGTTCACATCTAAGCCACCTTTCTTGCAATTCACGAATGACTCGGTGGTACTGCGCACCAACCCGAAGTACATGCCCAAAGTACCATCGGATTTCCATCTGAATGAGCCGGTCATACTTAAGACGTTTTTTCCAAATCGGCAGACACCAGCTGAACGAACTTTACACTCGCTAGATATCAAAAGATGTCTTAAGTTCTATCTTTCAAGGACAGCTGCCATCAGGAAGACGGATCAGCTATTTGTTGCGCATGGCAGACCGAGACAAGGCTGTGCAGTGACAAAACAGACCATCGCTAGGTGGGTCTCTTCAGCGATAGGGCTCTGCCATCAACAGGCAGGTAAACCCTTACAGACCTTACCCAGAGCTCATTCTATGAGAGCAGTCTCTTCTTCAACTGCTTTGTTTGCTGGTGTGCCTCTCCTGCAAATCTGCAGAGCTGCAACTTGGTCCAGCAGGCACACATTCACGAGGCATTACTGTCTGGATTCTTCAAGCGATACCGATGCCTCGGTGGGAAGAGCAGTCCTGCGTAATCTTTTTCAATAAGGTGAGCCTCTGCTATTTCTCTCCCACCTCCTCTTGCTCTTTTGACGCCTATTATGTTATTGCTTTTCATTATGTTCTTGCATTACTGCTATGTGCCTTGGCGTCCAAGAGCTATGTATGATATTATTGCTACTATTACTGCTAACTACTCTGATTCAGGCATGTGAATCTATGAAAGACACCCCTAATACTGGAGAAGAACAATAGTTACTTACCTGTAATCTGTGGTTCTCCAGTATTGGTGTCTTTCATAGATTCACATGCACCCACCCACCTCCCCTCAGAGTCTCACTTAGGCTGTTTTATCTATACGTTACTCAGGTACACTCCGGTGCTACAAAATCTGAGAGCCTGGGTCTCTGGGGAGAGCATTCTGGTGGGAGCTGTGGCCTGATTGGCTGCAGTTTGATCTATACATAATGACCTGGACAGTCTCTAATGTGGAAGTTTTATATACTGTAGCTGGGGCTACTTTACTTCCTGGTTGGGTATACTGTTATTTGTTATGTACAAATGGTATATTTTACTGCTTTTTTATGTACCGTGGGCTCCCACTCCGATGACGGGGAATGATTCAGGCATGTGAATCTATGAAAGACACCAATACTGGAGAACCACAGATTACAGGTAAGTAACTATTGTTCATTTTTCAAATCGGTGGTGAAAAAATATGAGTACCGTATTTTCCGGCATATAAGACGACCCCCCACTTTGCTTGATAAAATTTAGGTTTTGTGCTATACTCGCCGTATAAGACTACCCCCACTTCCAGCACAGTCCAACGCTCTACTCGTACCTTGTACGCTTTTATAACCTGCACACTTATCACTTTTTTCTCTTGTAATGTACCGATTGCTACCTCATGTATTTTGGTTGCTCGCTATTGTCACTTTTGAACCATGTAACTTAACGTTTGGTTTTTTCATATTTGTTCATTTTGTACCGTAATTGTTCCTATTACCAGTTCCGCTCCACTGTGAAATACGTTTTGTGTCAGAGCGCTTTACAGTACTGCTGTTCATGTATGTACCTATGGGATTATTGCTGATATCTGGTAAATTCGAAAACATGGCGTCCGCCGCTGCTGCCCTATCTCTGAGCACGTCAGCTTCGGTGGTCATGATTAGTTAGAAATATAGGGTTGTAAGCACTGTATACTTAGGCGGGAAATGTTTCTTCCACCTTGCTTGTATACTGGAAATATTGCGAGCCTAATCTCTCCACCCGCACTAAATGTCTAGTCCTCCGAGTACGCTCAGCTTACCGTAGTGAAGCAGCTCCAGTGCCCGGCGGCGTCCTCCGACTCCGTGGATGCTATCGCGGATCCTCAGCGTTGTCCACCGATGCAATGCTCTCTGACTCTATGGCTGGCGGGCGGATTAGAGCCACCCTCCCCCACCTCTGGCATTATGGCTGCCAATTTCTGCAGGAGGCCTCGGGGGTACCCACCAGGCAGTAGTAAAGGGGCGAAGTTGCGGCTTGAAAGCCAATTGTGTGGGAGGACCCGGGGGTATCCACCTGGCAATGGTATGAGGCGCAGGAGCCCCCAGGATGCAATGCTCTCCGACTCTGTGGCTGGCGGGCGGATTAGAGCCACCCTCCCCCACCTCCGGCTGGGCCGGAAGCGTGGGCACCTTCAGGAGTAGTCCGCGCTGTTAAAAAAAACACATGAAAACAGACGGTCTAATTTGGTATCCGGCGTATAAGACGACCCCCGACTTTCCAAAACATTTTCAGGGGTTCAAAAGTCGTCTTATACGCCGGAAAATACGGTATGTTGCTGGAGATGTGGGCCGCCGTGCCACCAATGTACTTACCGGGGGAGGGTAAACACCCATTGTTCCGCAACTTTCTTTCCGCATTTTATCACTCCGCATACTTTCATTACGAAAGTACCATGACTCCGCAATGCCATTATAACGCATGGCATTACATTTTATATGCTTTTACCACGCATACATTTACAACGAAATTCGTTGTAAATGCATGACTGGTAAAAGCATGTTTTTTTTTTAATGTTTGGATAAGGTAAGTATGGGTATAGGGGTACAGGTTTTGGGGTACTGAGGTATATGTTTTGGGGTGTTTGGGTATTTTAAGGGTTCAGATATAGTTTTGGGTTATGGGGTACAGGGGTAGTTTTAGGGTTTGGGGATAGGTATGGGTTTTGGGGGTACAGGGGTATTTTTAGGGTTCACGGCTAGGTTTGGGTTTTGGGGTATAGGGGTATTTTTAGGGTTCAGGGGTAGGTTTGGGTTTTGGGGTACAGGGGTATTTTAAGGGTTCAGGGTTAGGTTTGGGTTTTGGGGTACAGGGGTATTTTTAGGGTTCAGGGCTAGGTTTAGGTTTTGGGGTACAGGGGTATTTTAGGGTTCAGGGGTAGGTTTGGGTTTTGGGATACAGGGTATTTTTATGGTTCAGGGCTAGGTTTGGGTTTTGGGGTACAGGGGTATTTTTAGGGTTCAGGGGTAGGTTTGGGTTTTGGGGTACAGGGGTATTTTAAGGGTAACGGGCTAGGTTTGGGGGTACAGGGGTATTTTAGGGTTCAGGGCTAGGTTTGGGTTTTGGGGTACAAGGGTATTTTTAGGGTACAGGGCTAGGTTTGGGTTTTGAGGTACAGGGGTATTTATAGGGTTCAGGGCTAGGTTTGGGTTTTGGGGTACAGGGGTATTTTTAGGGTTTAGGAACAGGTTTGGGTTTTGGGGTACAGGGTATATTTATAGGGTTAAGTTGGGTTAGTGTTTAAGGGGTATTTTAAGGAGTAAGGGTGGGTTATGATTATGGGGAGCAGGGGTATTTAAAGGGAGCAGGGTGGACACCCGAAGCTGGAATGTACAGAACGTGGGAAGAAAAAACAATGAAATATTGGGCACAACGCTCGCTTTTTTTCCGTAATCCCGCGCCCAGCACATGGCCACGCCCCAGCACACGCCCACAGCACATGATATGAGACATGGCATGAAGGGCGGAACGTACCACACGCCCCCAGCGTTTGTCACACCCCCAGCACACGCCCACAGCACAACGCAGACACGCCCACAAGGGACTACTTTGCTGGCACGGTTCTTTTACCTTTTAAATAGATTGCTGGATGTGAGAGTGCGCTGTTTAAGGTTTCCATCAGCCCTCAGTTCTTGCTGTCAGGGATGGTTGTTTATCGCCCTCCAGGCAGCGATGTAGCTTTTAGAGGTGCCTTTCCGGAGGCTGTGAGCCTTTTGGCTAGTGGATGTGCTAACTTTTCTATCTTGGGCGACCTAAATCTCCACTTTGATAGGTTAGAGTCTCTGGCCATCAGTGGTTTTTTGGCCGATTTAGAGGCTTTGCAGTTGACCCAGCTTATTGCGCAGCCTACACACGTGGCCGGCCACACCCTCGATCCGTTTTTTACCACTCTCTCGGATGTTCGGATTGTGGCGGTTGATCCTGTGATATGGTCTGACCACTATCTGGTGTCTGCCTGGCTTCCCCTCCCTGCTAATCCCACTATACCGCCTCCTTTGCGGATACCCCGGCGTCACTGGAACAAACTTAGGTTAGAGGACCTTCACCGCATTTTGGGTGCTGAGCCATTAGGTCCCCTGCTGAATGCCACTTCGGGCTATGACCGGTTCTGTAACTGGATTACCAGGGCGCTGGACGTCCTGGTACCCATCATCTCCAGCAAGTCCAGTCCCCGGCAGGCTAGCCCTTGGTATGACAGCGCGCTGCGTGCAATGAAATCCTCTTGCAGACGGGCGGAAAGGGCGTGGCGTAAGTCGTACGATTCCGACAAGAAATCCATCTACCTGGCCTTAGTTAAGCTTTACCATCGAGCTATATGCAGGGCCCGGGCGGCGTTCTACGCAGCCGAATTTCGGAATAGCCTTAACCCGACTAAAACCATCTTTAAAACCATAAAAGATTTAATGGCAAAGAGAGTTCCCCCACAGTCGGATAGTTCCACTGCCCACTGTGAAGCCCTAGCCACCTTCTTTTTGGATAAAGTCAGGAAGATCTATCTGGCGTTTCCAAGCACACTGTCTCCTGTGATTCCCTGGAGCGGCTCTAGCAGCTGTCCATCGCTGCACTCCCTCCCTACCATCTCCAATGAGGAGTTCGCAAAGTGGGCCCTGCGAGTCAAGTCTGGATCGCCTGCAGACCCGGTAAGATCGGCTCTTTTCAGGGATGCTGCTTTTCAGGGCCGCACAGCAGTATGTTCCCTGATTAACCTCTCCCTAACCTCTGGCCTGGTCCCTGCCAAATGGAAGCAAGCGGTGGTTTCCCCGATCCTAAAAAAACCATCTTTGGATCCATCAAGACCTGAAAACTACCGCCCTATATCTTTGCTCCCTTGGCCGGCCAAGGTTATGGAGGCCCATGTAAATCGGGCCCTCACGGAGCATATGACCCTTGTGAATGTCCTGGATCCCACGCAGAATGGGTTTCGTGCTGGCCACAGCACTGAGACGGCCCTTCTGGCAATGGTTGAGCATTTGCGAAGTGTGCTCGATGCAGGTCAAACGGCAGCGCTTATTTTACTAGACCTGAGCGCTGCCTTTGACACTGTTTCCCATCGCATCTTGCTACACCGCTTGCAGGACATCGGCATCTGTGGGTCAGCTCTGCAGTGGTTCCGCTCCTTCCTCAGTGATCGCTCCTTCTGCGTTGCCACCCCTCCTTTTCAGTCCAAGTACCATCCTTTGGACCTGGGGGTCCCTCAGGGCTCCTCGCTCAGTCCCACGCTTTTTAATCTGTACGTGCAGCCGCTGGCTGAGGTCGTCAGGCAATGGGGCCTTACCATGGTCTCCTATGCTGACGACACTCAGTTGGCGGTTACGATCAGCGGGGATGCCAAGCAGGATGCCCTCAGGTTCCGAAGTGGACTGAGAGAGGTGGCCAGCTGGATGAACAACAACTGTCTCCAGCTGAACGCGTCAAAAACAGAGGTGATGATCGTTGGAAGGGAAGCGGACCACTGGGGGGACGAATGGTGGCCTCCAGAGCTGGGATCAGCGCCGGCCCCCGTCCTGGAACTCAGGAATCTCGGAGTATGGCTTGACCACACGCTAAGCTTTGTGACTCATACAAAGAGAGTGGCGGCCTGCTGTTTTGGAGTACTTCGCGGGCTAAGACCCCTGCTGCGATTCTTCGATGCTCCTACTAGACAGCTGGTCGTTCAAGCAATGATCATCTCGCGGTTGGATTACGCCAGTTCTCTCCTTTTAGGAGCGAACCAAGCCGAGATTCTCCGTTTACAACGAGTCCAGAACGCGGCGGCTAGGGCGGTGGTTGGTCTGCCTCGAACCTGCCCTACCTCTAACACCCTGCGGTCCTTGCACTGGCTACCGATATGCAAGCGTATCCAATTTAAGGCTCTCTGCCTGGTTTTTAAAATTCTGAGAGAGTTGGCACCCGGAATACTGAATACACTGATCTTTCCCTATGTCCCTTCCCGCTCACTACGCTCCCTTGGACAGTCCTTGGTGGTCGTCCCCCGCTTCAGACTTAGTCGGATGGGGGGTCGCTCTTTCCGCGTGAAAGCCGCAACCCTCTGGAATGCGCTCCCCTTGGAAATCCGCCTTTTGAATGACCTAATGTCTTTTCGTAGGGCCCTGAAAACCTTCCTGTTTTAATTGTTTTCTAGCTTTTACTGTTTGCCTTTTGTTATCGGACCTAGTGTTGTGTTGTGTTTACCTTTCCCTGCGCCAGGACGCTCCTTCGCTGGAGCAGCTGTGCGTATTAAAATGTAACTAACATAACATAACATAACATAACATATGGTGGGCGTCTGCATAGCCTATGTCCTTCTGCTGCAACTGCCCTTTCCAACACTGTATTGGGTGTTGTGATTGGTGCTGTGGTTCCTGAGATTACCCGCCTCAAAGGATTTGGGCTCTCTCTTTATTATATTAGTATGGATTTCTTTTGTTCTCGCAGGCCAGGGGGGCCTTTGCATAGCCACTTTCAGTCCTTGAGTACTCTGGTGGGTGTACTCCGGCTTCTGCTTTCAGTGTGAGGGGCAGGCACATCAGACGCCCCACAGGAGGTGGAGCCAGCATTGTGTGGACAGGGGCAGCCAGAAGTACCTCGTTGATGGGGCTTCGCCCTTCCTGGGCCAGGTGTCGGCTGAGTCATCAGTCGCTCCTCAGGAGGGTGGAGCCAGCATTGTGGTGGCAGAGCACAGCAAGATTCAGAGTCAAGAGCCACTCCTACCTCCCACTAAGGTGTAATCTGCGCATTCACCACCTGTCATCCCCCAGCCCTGTCACTCACACATCCCAGACAGTCAGATACACATACCAGCAGAGGCGGGCTGAAATGGTTAGGCAAGCAAATGCTAACTTTCTAAAAGTAGCGTTTGCAAACCCAGGATATTAAAATAAACTTCACTAAAAGAAATACTTTATCATCCTGAGTTCAGGCATACTAAACATGACTCTCTACCATGCTCCCTGGGCCTGTTGGGATTATAGGGTGTAATAATTCCAGCAGCCCATTCTGGCCTAGCGGAAGCAGGTAGCCTTCAATAGTGAAATACGAAGTTAGTTGTAATTCACTACTAGGACATGCCACACACATCAGGGCTTGTCCTACCCTACACCTACAATGCACCCTGCCCGTAGGCCTACCATAGGGGTGACTAATATGCAGTCAAGGGAAGGTTCAGGGGCTGGCGAGTGGGTGCACTTGCCCAGCCAGCGTGACAGTACGAGACTGCACGCGGGGTCTGCGGTGGCGGACCCCAGACACATCTTACGGCTGCTTCGGTGGGTGGCGCAACCAGCGCTGCAGGCCCACTAGCAGTATTGGCATTTACAAGCCCTGGCACTCCTAGTGCACTTTACTAGGGACTAACAGTAAATCCAATGAACCAATCATGGATACCAATCACATGTACAATTTACAGTAGGGAGCACTTGCACTGCGGCATGGGTCGGCCGTGGCGCAGTGCCCTGAGTATCGGAAAACCAGCAAAACATCGGAGGCACATCAGCAAAAAGTGGAAGGGAAACTCACGCCAAGGTGCCAGGTCTAACAATGGGCAATCAGTGTGAGACCTATGAAAATTTCACTTTAAACACTCCAACATGTGGAAACCTTTTATTTTCTGAGGGAGCCATTACTGAGTGCCAGTTCTCACATTCAGCTGAAATGGCACCCTAAAACATTGAGGTAAGACTGCTGAATGGTGGCAAACAAATGAGGTTACTGACAGCTGGAGGGGATCCATATTATCCCCAATACACAAAAAACGGTCCAGTCAACCAGCCACCCAATTTCAGGCTCAATGTGGATGGGAAATGCTTTGCGAAAGTGCTCAATTCAAAGCTTGGAGAATGGGCCATAATCAAACGCGACCACAAAATCAGGTTTCAGACAAGGTTGCAGCATGGAGGATAACCTGATAATTCTCTCTTCCCTGACTGAGGTAGAAGACTACAAACAAGCGCAGCACTTTGTGTAGCCTTTATTAATTAAACCACTGCCTTGATAAAGTAGACAGATCGAGGTTTTGGCAAAAGTTTCATAACTGGGGCATTCTGGCCACACTGCTAGGAGCCATCACATACATTAAGACCTGAGTGAGAGTCACGGTCTCTGCCAATAGTGACGTAAACGATCTGAACAAACGAAGGGCTGAAACAGGGATTCATACTGGCTTCACCATTATTTAACATTTATTTGGCTGACCTAAAAAATGATCTAGCCGGTGTAAACCTATTTCCACCCCAATTTGCAGGCTCTCATCAACAATGTTTGCAATATGTTTGCAATATGTAGACGATACAATCTTATTTGATCACATATCCATACAAATAATGGTGCACAAGAGGAAACAGGTTAAGAAAACCAAAATTCACCTTAGCTCAGGCGAATAAGGAGCAGATATCCACATTTCAAATACTGTGGTGTCTGCTTACCAGCTTTCAGAAATTGTTAAAACAAATGAGAGGGCCTGATTTATCTGCAATTTGTCAAGTCATTAAATCCAAGTTCATTCCAACATTGTCATACGGCTCCTTAATCTTTAAATACAGTCTTGGCCCCTCCCTGGACAAGGCCCACTGCTGCTGTTATAGAAGACTATTCCAGCTGCCAGACGCCATTTCATAAGCATAAACTTACCTAGAATGAGAATTTGCCTAGCCTTGGTGCTGGTAAGTTCCAATTCTATTAAGGACTCAGAGGCGAGGATTATGCCATTCTTTCATCGCTTTATTCTCTTCAGCAGCAAGAAAAAATATACCACAAACTACTTTTCCCATGAACATTCGGGAAAAAAAACAAAGTCAACATGAGTCCTATCACAGTGTCCATGCACCGGTGGCTCCCATCATGCTCCGCTGTTCTTGCCTCCTCCTCTTTCTTCACGCGAAGCTTCAACTCCAGTCCAATCACGCATCCTGTTTTGAATTATCCGCGCCTGCAATAGAACACACCATCAGATCTATCCCGTTCCGACAGAACGTCAGCAGTAAAAAGGAAGAGCATTACATCGCAGAGCAATAGCCGTACATCCGTTAAAGGAACATAAACGCTTTACTTACTATGCATACGGGGAGGGTCCACTTCAAGGAAGTCACTGGGAGGGATAATCCTCGCCTCCGAGTCCTTAATAGAATGGGAACTTACCAGCACCAAGGCTAGGCAAATTCTCATTCCATGTCAGGACCGGAGGCTTCGGATTATGCCAGTTCAAAGCTAATCGACCACCAGCCGAGCCACATCGATAACTGGCTTGAAATAGAACCTCTTGAATGTGGAGTCCGAGGACCAATCAGCCGCTCTCATCAAATCCTCCAGTCGAGCCCCAAGGGCAAAAGCTTTAGAGGCCATGGCTCCTCGCGCTGAGTGAGCCCCAAATTGTTTGGTATCAATCCCCGCCTCCTGCATCACCCAACGCACCCAGCGGGCGATCGTTGGCGAAGTAACTGCCTTATACGGTTTTCGTAGGGCAATAAGTAGCTGCCGCTCACCCGGAGGGCGAGTGTCTTCAGTCATATCTTCATAAGCACGGAGGCACTGCACCACACACAGCTTAGGGGAGTCCTGAAAGGCCGGGTAGGAAATAACCCTAGTAAGGGTCTTGGTCCGTCTGCTGACGGTAAAAGAAACTCCCTCTGGAGAAAAAACCCTGGCCGTGATATCCAGCGCTCGCACGTCCGAGACCCGCCTGCATGACACAAGGCACAATAACATGGCCAATTTAGCCGTCAACTCTTTACGAGATAAGAATCTGTTCGGCTGCCAGGAAAGGAACAAATTCAGCACCCTGTTCACGTCCCACAGGGCGGGATACCGAGGCTCCGGCGGCAAGGAAAGCCGTATACCTCTCAAGAGCCTGCAAACAAAAGGGTGTTCACCAACCGGGGAACCCTGAACCAGGCATGTCCCGCCGAGATCGCAGACCTGAAAGTATTCATCTATCGATAAGCTAGACCTTGGTGAGCCAAGTCGGCCCAAAAATTCAGGACATGTACTACAGCCGCCCCCACGGGATCAAAACCCCGTCGCACACACCAACGGCTCCACCTATGCCATGCTGATCGGTAGCGTTTGGTCGTGCTGTCAGCCCAAGCCTTGGAAAGCAAGTCCTCTGCTGTCCTCGAAAGGCCAGGCAGTGTCTAGCGACGCCTGAGAGCCTCCACGCCATCAGGCGCAATGAGCCCTCCTGGACTAACCTGTGGGAGCTCCTTCTGGATTCAGCAGAATGTGAGGAGACTGGGGGAGTAGGATTGGAGAATCCCAGGAAAGTTCCAGTAGAACCGGAAACCAAACTTGCGATCTCCACCACGGAGTGATCATCACCACCTGCGCTGACTGACGGCGCAGCAACGCCGACACGCGCGTTATCATCGAGAACGGTGGGAAAGCATAACCCTGCACGCCCGACCAGTCCTGGAGGAACGCATCGGTCGCCTCTGCCAGAGGGTCGGGGCGCCAGCTGAAATATCTCGGGAGTTGGTGGTCCAGGCGGGACGCGAAAAGATCCACCGAGAACGGACCCCAACGGTCCGAGAGCCTGGCAAACAGAAGAGGATCCAGCTTACAGACGCTGGCGTCCAAGACATTCCTTGAGTGCCAATCGGCCACCTCGTTCTGGCGTCCCGGCAAATACTCTGCCGTAACCGACACCTGATGGTCCAGGCAAAAGTGCCAAAAGTCCCTGGCGAGGCTCGCCAACATTTTGGACCTGGTGCCGCCTAAATGGTTGATGTAACGGACCGCCGACACGTTGTCCATCCTGAGAAGGACGCAAGATTGCACTCTGTCCTTGGTCCAACATTGCACTGCGAAGGAGCCCGCTAGCAACTCCAAGCAGTTGATATGCAAGGACTGCTCGAAAGCGGACCAGGCGCCGCCCGTGGAGAAATCTCTGCATCTGGCACCCCAGCCTGAACGACTGGCGTCCGACTCTATCACAATGTCTGGAGCCGAGCCGAAGATCGCACGGCCATTCCAGGCTTCCATGTGCATGAGCCACCCCCTCATCTCGTCCCTCACATCGTCCGATAAAGGAATCAACTGAGAGTACGTCAGTCCCCTCCGGAGATGGTACGCCTTCAAGCGTTGCATGGCGCGATAATGGAGGGGGCCTGGGAATATAGCCTGAATCAAAGATGACAACAGGCCCACTAACCTCGCCAGGTGACGCAAGGAAATTAACTGCTTCTCCAAAGTTTGGCGCAACTCGTGTCTGATCCTCGACATCTTCCTGGCCGGTAGACTCAAGGTGGAAGACACCGAGTCTATGTTGAAGCCGAGAAAGGTCGCGCACTGCGCGGGAACCAGAAGAGACTTTTTCTCGTTGATCACGAACCCCAGGCCTTGCAAAAGGTTGACCGCTGACTGCAACTGAGACCGTAGCCTCTTGGGGCATTGGTCCATGAGCAGCATGTCGTCCAGGTACACTATCATCCTGACACCTTGGGCCCTCAAGGCCTCCACTGCCGGACGCAACACTTTTGTGAAGCACCATGGCGCCGAGGAGAGCCCGAAAGGTAGAGTGGTGAACTCGTAGACCTGACCGTCCCACCTGAACTGGAGGAAACGCCAGTGTGGAGGGAAGATCGGAACCGCTAAGTAGGCGTCCTTTAAGTCGAGCCTGACCATCCAATCGGATGGACGTAAAACATCCCGCAAGAGATGTATCCCCTCCATTTTGAAATGGCGATACACCAGCCACTCGTTGAACTCCTTTAAATTTATCACAGGACATCTGCCTCCATCGACCTTGTCTACCAAGAAGAGATTGCTGATGAAACCAGAGGGGTGTTCGCAAGCGCAACAAATCGCCCCTTTTTGGAGGAGGGCCGCGACCTCGTCGCTCACCAAAGCTGCATCGCGCAGGGAAAAGGAAATGGGGCGAGGACGCTGTAGCTGACATGGACGGCCATGGAACTCCAATTGGAAGCCCTGCACCGTCTGCAGCACCCAAGCATCGCTGGTAAGGGAGGCCCATGCTGGAAAGAACTGCGCCAGCCGCCCTCCCACTCGCAAGCTCGCGGAAGGCAGCACACTCACCTCGACCACCGCCTTGCTGTTGGCCTCGCTGACCGCCACGTCCTCCAAACTTCTGCCCTCTTGTGGAGTAGAAATTGTTGAATCGGGCCTTGTCATGATACTGGCCGCGTCCGGAGCCTTGTCCTCTGTCCGAGCTGGTGCCCCGACCGAACGAGCGGCCCCTGCCTCGTCCGGCCTTGTCAAAAACACGAGGCGCGAAAACCTTCTTGATGTTTGACTGGGCACGATCTAGGGAAGTAAAGGTAGCTACGAATTTCCCTAGCTCCTTAATGAACGGGTCACCGAACAAGCCCCCTTGGGCCACCGCTCCTGCCTCCGACCAGGCGAGATCGCCCAGGTTGGGGTCCACCTTGATAAGGAGAGAACGCCTCCTCTCCGGAGAGAGGGCGCAGTTGGCGTTGCCCAAGAAAATGATGGCCCTCTGGGCCCAATTGGACAGGACTTCCGGGGAGATCACGTCGCCCGACACTTTGGCCTCCTCCGCCATATCCAAGATCTTGGTCATGGGGCCAATAGCGTCCAAAAGTTTGTCCTGGCAGGTACGCCAGCACCTGTCGATCTCTTTCCGGGGATCCTTGACGAACTTCTGGAGGAAGGTCGCCATCTTCGGGTCGATATCCGGGGTCAAGGCCACTTTACCCTCCAACGAGGGCCGGGGACACTCCGCACGCAGGCGGCTCCGGGCATCCTTGTCCACCGGCTTCCTCAGGCGATTCGCGACGTACTGGGCCACCTTGTCACATGGGACCCACTCGGAGGATCTGGGGTGGACGATGTCGTCCAGGTCCAGCATGTCGGACGGACCCGCGGAGGAGGAGGGCTGTGAAGGCAGCCACGACCGTGAAGAACAGGCCTCCTCTTCCGAGTCCGGAGAGTCGTCGTCTTGCTGGGGGTCCGGGGACATAGAACGGGGTGAAGGAGGAGGAACTTCCGAAGGAAGAGGTTGAGGAGGTTGCGAGTCCTCTAAGGCCTTGAAGGCGCTCTTCACCCGTGCGAAAGCTGCCGAGTCAACCCCCCTCAGTGCAAGGCTTCTTTGGAGGAGGGGGGGAGGGGATGTGTCCAGGCCGGAGGCCGGAGCAAGCGCAGGAATAAGAGCGTTGTTCCTTCAGTGGTCATATATATCTATAGGCAATATACATCAGATAATTTTAAGAAAGGTGACAGACTTATTTAAACATGTTTATTTTGTCATAGTTTTTATTTTCATTTACTTAAGTTTTTTTTCCATTTCATTTTCTCATATACAAAGTACATAATTCATCATAAATACATTTTACAGACTCAAAAAATTCAAAAAAATTTATTTGGGTTATTAAGACACACATTATTGATAACACACCAGAAATACAAAAAGGAATTATTTATACACAAAAGAAATTGATTGATTTTTAAGATGGCCACCTGATATTTAAATACACAACTCAATTTGCAAACATACACACATGCATACCACAATTACACTACCAAAAGGGGAAAAAAGGGGAGAGAAACTACGTATGGGCTGACAAGTTCACAGGTTGTCAGGTTTAAGGGTCTCAGAAGAACTTAAGACCCCCGCACATGATTGGTCCAATCATGTGCGGGGGTCTTAAGTTCTTCTGAGACCCTTAAACCTGACAACCTGTGAACTTGTCAGCCCATACGTAGTTTCTCTCCCCTTTTTTCCCCTTTTGGTAGTGTAATTGTGGTATGCATGTGTGTATGTTTGCAAATTGAGTTGTGTATTTAAATATCAGGTGGCCATCTTAAAAATCAATCAATTTCTTTTGTGTATAAATAATTCCTTTTTGTATTTCTGGTGTGTTATCAATAATGTGTGTCTTAATAACCCAAAAATTTTTTTTTGAATTTTTTGAGTCTGTAAAATGTATTTATGATGAATTATGTACTTTGTATATGAGAAAATGAAATGGAAAAAAAACTTAAGTAAATGAAAATAAAAACTATGACAAAATAAACATGTTTATATAAGTCTGTCACCTTTCTTAAAATTATCTGATGTATATTGCCTATAGATATATATGACCACTGAAGGAACAACTTTCTAGAACAAATTTCTTTCTTCCCCTCTGTTCCTTGGTCGCAAATTATCCTTTTGAGGGGGTCCCATTCTTCATGCTGCAGGAATAAGAGCGGCAAGCTTAGCGTAAGCCTCATCCAGGCGCGCCGAGAGTCGCTGCTCAAGGGGGACCATGGCCTGGTCCACCGCGCGGTAGATCGAGTCATCGACCGCCTGGTAAAAATCATCGTCGAAGGGGACGTAATTCAGAGGGTCCTCCTCTGGGTACTGGTCCGCGTCCCTCTGCATGGCGAGGTCAATTAGGCTCAAGCAGGGGGGGCGTAAGGAAAAAACCAAAATGACCCGCCACAGGGCACTCTATGGTCTGGGGTGTCCCAGCGATATGGGTGGCCAAAGGCGCACAATTAACGGGCTTGGCCCTGGAAACGCTACAGCCCTCAGAGTCCTGGGGCGCCCCCCGGCAAAGCGTTCCCACGCCGAACAACGGCACAGTTACGACCCCGAAGGGTGTTCGAAAGCAGAGTACAACCCACAGGGCGTCAAGAAAAACAAGGGAAGGCCTAATTGCGACCCCGCAGGGTGTCAGAGCCGGGAGGCTGGGCACGGGCTACCCGCTGGTGACAGGACCGCGCCAGAACACTCTGGAAGCACCTGGGAACGGCCCTTCAGCAGACGAGACACCGGCCCCTAGCGGCAAAACCACCGCACCGCACACTACTGGGCACCAGAATCGCGTAAGGAGCGCACTAGGCGTCCCGCGACCGAAGAGGGGAATCTGTGAAGAAATAACAGAACCGACACCTGGCCAAAGGCCTAAGTGTACCACACAGAACCCAAAACCCAGGAGAGAAGGAAAAAAACAACTTAACTTGCTGCGAGCAGCGAAGAAAGAGGAGGAGGCAAGAAAAGCGGAGCATGATGGGAGCCACCGGTGCATGGACACTGTGATAGGACTCATGTTGACTTTGTTTTTTTTCCCGAATGTTCATGGGAAAAGTAGTTTGTGGTATATTTTTTCTTGCTGCTGTAGAGAATAAAGCGATGAAAGAATGGCATAATCCGAAGCCTCCGGTCCTGACATAGAATTCAACTTAAGCAAGCAAATGACCTTGGGGAAAACAGATTCTTAAATTACTATTTCAAGCTTAAGGCTGCACATGCAGAATACTAACCTTGCACAGAAAGTATATGCAATGAATCTATTCTTCTCCGTGGGTGCTCAAGAAATCATTGATCTGAATTTTCCACCAAAATTAGGTGGCAAGTTGCTTACAAAAAATACAGGGCTAAGGTCTGTAGATGATGATCAACAGGAACTATCAGCAAAGGCCCATGTGAATCTGTGTATTTCTTTCTATCAGTCCATTGGGAGGCTGTCCTTTTATCCTGCCCTGTGAGTCCCGGGCTGAAAAAAGGCCTCATCTGGCTAAGATGCAGCATTATACCCCTTAAAGCCTATAAATCTGGACAACTGAAAGGTCTAGAGGCCTTTAACTGTAGGCTGTGTAATTATAAACTCAAATAATTGTTGCATGCAGTTTGTGTGTGTAACAAACTGAAGGACTTGAACCATTATTGGTTAACTCCTGTATTTCACCTCTCAGGAATCAGGCAATGTCAAAATGCAATAGCAACATGTCTAAGTGTGACACATGTCCAGTTAATGCTTAATTTATGAAATTCCTAACGGATGCTATAAAGGCATGAATAAGAATACCTCGTGGATATAGAATTTTCAGGGCTCTGCCATGTAGTACATTGCACCTTTTTTATACTTTCATACTTTCAACAGTCTCTAGCTGGCTATCTGGATAAAAAGGAAGGCCTAATGTGATAGTCCTAGCCAGCACAATGCACTGTATGCGCTTACAATTTGAAAAGTTACTGGCTCACTTTGTACATTGTATCAATTTTAGGATCTAGTACTTACTACGCCTCAATTCAAGAATGTAGTTTGCATTTATCTTACAAATTTTGCACATTGAATCAATTTTACAATGAAAGTTTATGTCTGTAATGAAGACTGTAGTTTCTAGCCCTTGCTAGCCTGATG
The DNA here is from genome assembly GCF_964263255.1 of Lissotriton vulgaris. Lineage (NCBI taxonomy): Eukaryota > Metazoa > Chordata > Amphibia > Caudata > Salamandridae > Lissotriton > Lissotriton vulgaris. The sequence goes on from NC_141696.1 coordinate 533,789,365, forward strand.
CATGTTACGCTTTTAAATTATTACAAATTATTGGTCCATTTAGGTACTATAAATTAATGTTGGATGAAGTGTTGATTAAGTCTTATTTTAACAATGAAGCTTGTGTTAACCTTGTTTCCTTCTGTCAAAATTGTTATGGTTTTAAATAACTAAACAATAAAATTTACCTTACCTTGTTACCTGCCGACTAGTGGCAGTGCTCTCATGGTAAAGGATAAATTAGCTTGAAACTAAATATTCAACAGCTACACATATCCCTTTGATCTTCCTATATTCCTATATTCACCCAACAAGGTAAACTATTCATTCTTCTGAAATCTTTTAAACCCCGTTAAGCAAACAAAGTTGTCACAGTGGAATACAATCATCACTAAACAGGGGCAAATCTGATAAAAAATAGCAAGCCTACGAAGCTATGCGGATTCTCAAAAAGACCAGCCTAGCAATTAGATGGTAAAAAAAGGTTAATGTACAAGTTTTTACTCACGTACTGTAGATACATAGACAGCACGAGTTGTGTCAAAACAGCGCAACATCTTTTGCAACCAATATCATTTATGGCCTGCTTGTGACAATCTATTAATTGGTGAAAAGGAAATAGTTTAAGGAGCAATGGTGTGTTGTAGATTGCTGGATAGACCTTTAAAGTCAAAAAGAAAAACAGAGCTTTGGGTGAGCAGAGAGAAGGGCAGTTAAAAAGTTGACTGGCTCAAATAGTCATCAAAGGGAAAAAAAGAAAAAAAAGTTGTACTATTTTATGGATTCAATTTCATTACATGATTGGAAATGTACATTTTGATGAAGAACCTTTGGACATATGCAAACGTTAGAGGATATGTCTGTTAGGCGAGGGATTGGCTGTTAAAACCTGAAGAAAACAGGAATCTCCTGCAGACCAGACCAGTTTTTTTTTTTTTTAAATGCAAATGCTGAAGTATCATGCTCTCCCTTGCAACCAGCTTGACGTATGTCAAACAAAACAGCAACAAAATGATCATAAACCTTCAAAAACTCACTTGGAGCATCCAAACCCTTTGCCTTGGCCACCAGCGAGAGAATGTCCCTAGTAGAATGGACAGCACTGAAGACATGGCGAGGCGCGGACTTGACACATATCGGAGGCAGGTTTGATGTTTGGGCTGTGCTTTGCTGTAGATGATTAAGGTACATGTCAAGCTCATCTTGAACTTCTGCAAAGTAAGACAAGAAACAGTGACAATTACTGTGCTGATTTGGATTGAAGAAAGTTCTCATAGACATTTCTGGGTGATTGCTCAGAAAATTTAGAAAGAACGGAAGAAGTATCTGCTGAGCACTAGCACCTAAACTTAAGAATTAGATACAGATTACATGATCTGAAAGAGACAATTAGTTATGGATTCCTCACCTTAGAATTACCCCCAGGCGTCAGACTGGATCCGGAGAATTTTTCTTCAGAAATACCCCTGCACTTCAGTAGGTGGCGTTGGTCGACATCACGTTCTTTGTTGGTGTCGTGATCGCCAGAATGATGTCATGGTATCTACTTAAACGCTGCCCTTGCGCTCTGACGTCAATTCTTTACTTTTCTGCGCCAGCCAGCGCAAATCCGGAGAGGGCGGTACCTCGAGTCACTTTTTGACTCTATTTTTGCGACTTTTTGTCTACATCATTTTTAAGTCGTTACAACTCCTGGTGTACAGGGATGTCATCTCGACGGACCGGCTTCAAGCCTTGTGGCTCTTGCCACAAGCTGATGTCGGAGCCCCATCTTGTGTGCCTCTGGTGCCTGGAGCGCGACCACAACCATGGCCATGGCAGTGAAGTAGTGTGGCTCACTGGTTAGAGGCGGCAGACCCGAGAGCAGAGGAAGGCCCGGGACCAGGGTTCGATTCCCGGCGCGGCAGGTTTCTGGACCAGGGTCAGCGGACTCGATAATTCTCTCGCCTCGGTGCCCACTCTGATCAGCGATCACACTCGGCAACTCTGGGCATTAGCTTGCCTCATCTTCACTAACGGCCCCACCAGACCGCCGGGGATGCCTGGTCTCACCCTGGAGATACCAATTAAGGGACCATCTCTCAGGGAAACCAGGAAGGGTTTCGCAGCGGTAAAGCGCCTTGGGACCCTCCGGGTAAGTAGTGCGCTATATAAATGCCTATACATTTACATTTACAATACTTTGCGGGAGTGGTCCCGAAAGCTTCAGGAGGCCCGGCAGTCGGCTCCGTGCGCTCGAGGTCACGGTCGAGAGGGACGCTGCAGGACCAGGTCGCGGAGCCATTACCACCATTCCTCGTCAAAGTCTTCGTGTTCGGGTAAGTTGAAGCACAGGCATAGAAGCACGTCGCTCTTTGTGTTCTCCCTGAACGTCGGCCAAAGTGGGATATGGAAGGTAGTCATCCAGCTCCGTCCGCGAAACCTGTTGGGTCGACTCTGAGCCTCCCTACCTTTCCAGGAGCTAAAGCGACCCTTTCACAACTTTATTAGTTTTTACGAAGCTCTCCATTCTATTTTTGGGCAGCTCGACTCCGCCGGCCCGCCTTCGGACCCTGCGGACTCTGCCTCTGCCATGTGTCCGCCCCACCCCAGAAGTGATGCATCTGTCACCCACTGTGAACTCCAGTTGGGGAATGGAGAGGGATCTGCTGTTGACCCAATCCTAGTTCGTTAGTCACCACTGCAATTGGTGTGCAGTGGTGACTAACGAACAGAGGCTGAAAGATAGGAATCATAGCCCGAATATCCCGGACTCGCTGCTCGGGAGGAAACTGCGCTGTGTCCAGAACCGCTCTGATGAAAAGGAGCTTCTGAGAGGGAATCAGGTGTTGGGTTGTTTTTTGCATCAAAATCTGTTACTCCTTAGCAAAAAAGGAGCTGCCAGGAACCTCCAGTGGGGTTGTGTGCCCATTACACCAGGGCAAAGGCAGCCACTTCTGCTTTGGGACGTGGAGTCCCCCTTCATGACATCTGCCAGGCAGCTACGTGGGCTTCACTGCACACGTTTACCAAACACCACACCCTGAATAGCCAAGTCCGGAGAGACAGCTTTGACCTTTCAGTTCTCCAGGACTTTAGGGTGTGGACTTGGTTTGCAGACCTACCTCCGGGGTTGGTATTGCTAGGGTATGTATTCTAAGGTGAGGAATCCATAACTAATTGTCTCTTTGAGATGAACAGGTTACTTACCTTCGGTAATGATATATCTGTAAGAGACATGGATCAATTATGGATTCCTCACCACCCCACCTATCCTCCCTGTCTGCTAACTAACTTCTAGGGTAAGGGACTTCCTTGCAGGGCCCTAGTTTTGTGCACCAGTGGTCAGTGTCTTGCATGGCTCTGCGATTCTGGCGTGAAATGTTGTGTAAATAACTGAGGTCTGCGCGCAGGAGGGGCGTCTAAGTGGATACTGCAATGTTTTTGGGGTGACCACGGCGCCAACGACGAATGCGGAGTCGTCAAACACCACCTACCGACACGCAGGGGTACTGCTGAAGAAATATTCTCCAAATCCAGTCTGATGCCTGCGGTAATTCTAAGGTTTGGAATCAATAACTAATCTAGGTCTCTTACAGATATATTGTTACCAAAGGTAAGTAACTTGTTTGTTATGTTTATTGCCGGTATAAAAATCGCTTTGTGAGGCACACTAAGTTTGAAAAAAGGTTTAAGCCTTTGCTTGTAAATATATTAAGAAAATAAAGCACATGCATCATATTCACAGGATCAACCATGGATATCAATAATCCCAACACCAATTGAAAAATAACAAGGGATATTCCTCAAGTAACTCACCTGAGACTTCCCTTCCAGAAAGTGCGATGGACACAAGCTCCAATGCGTGGCAAGTAATCAACGCACATGCCATTCTCCTTGCCAAGAAAATTATGGAGAACTACATATTCCACTTGAGAGATGCATCAATAACCTACACACCCCCAAGGACTCCCCCCTTCTGAGTTGGAAAAGAACATGCTAAGTCACATTGAACCTAGGATTTATGATGAAGTGCTGCAAGGGGATGTTCAAGAAAAAAGTAATGAGGATTCAATGACTTATGCCAAGGTTAACGGTCGCAAACATGCACATTCTTACCAGTAGCCAGAGTCTGTGAGGTGATAACCACAGTTTCCCTCATTCCCTCAATCCCAATTTATGCACAAACCACAGCTTCAAATTCGCATTCTGCAATAGCTGCCACACATGGTAGATAACATACACGATCTGAATGCACTGAAGTATTAAATAAACAGTGACACTCTCTGGGGTTCTGGTTTTGTGAGTTGGTGTTGTTGAGTGTTAGTGAGTTGTGGGAGTCAGCAGTCTTGTGAATAGAATTGTGAGTGCTAGATTTTATGAGTGGCTGAGAATAGTGGTGCTGGTTGAGTGGCGGGATGCCTGGCTTTTACCTTGTGGATACCCTGCCGGGGTTATCTCACAGGGGAATACCAGGACGGGTTCCCTAAGCAAGCGCTTAGATACCGACCTCGGTCAGTGATTTGCGCTATATAAATACATGTACCTTTACATTTACATTTAATGAAAAGGAAATGCAAAAGAGATTAAACTAGTGCTGTGCAATTGTTTTTTAAGAAACTCAATAAACATTTTAGGATACTTTGTTTTGAGGGTGTAATGTAATGTGGTTTGCTGGTATCTAGCCTGGCACTTCTTGCATACAAAGTCTAGTGAGATACCAGCAAGAGTGTGGTTCTAGCAGAACATGGGTCTAGGCAAATCATTTTCTGTGCAAACCAGTCTCCTGCAGGCAAAAAGTATGCAAAATATCTTAACATTTTATGAATTTCACATAACATGAAATTTTAATTTTCTGCTAATTTCTCTGACATAATTAAATATTCAAGCAGGCATGGATGAACACAGACTTATTTAAGGACAAACTAGGAATTTAGTATGAGATACTGAGAATCATATTCACAATCACAAGTGTGCGAAGCACTAGAGAAATGTAATTTTTGTGGAACACTAGTGATAGGTGCAGGGTAACAATAGAGGATAAATATTGCTATGGCTCTGATAAGAGATGAGGAGTGTTACACAAGGGCTGTGAGCAGAGACCCAACTTAAGGATGGGGTGCAAGCTGCATCTTAGTGCCAAGAAGCTGGTCTGCTCAAGAAGAGGAGTGTCATGAGGGAGAAGCCCAAATGAGACGAAGTCAGAAAACAGCACTTGTCCTAACCCCCCCCTTGAACCCTCCTCACCCATCACCCAATTGCTGCAGTACAGGCTCAAAAAAAGAAACACACACCGGGCTCATACAAACTAAGGGGAACAGGAACAGAGGCAGTTTTTAGGTCTCGCCTGGCGTTTCAGCGCGAAAGTGCTGTCGCCAGTGAGACCTATTGTTGTTGTTTTGCCTCCCAGGGGAGACAGACCGTTGCACGTGCAGATTTGGGTCTGTGGACGCGCTTCTCCAACGCGCACACACAGCCCCTGCTTCCGCTTGGCTCGCATGCAATACCGGCGCACGCACACACATACACACACCTACACACACGCCCCCCCCCCCCCTTCCCCACTCACTGGGCTAGTCAGATATGTGTTTATACCTCGGTGGAAAAGCCACGGGGTCATGTCCTAAGGTGCAGCGGACTTTGCATTTCCGTGGTGGTAGGCCACAGCAAGGGAAGCCAAGAAAAGCCAGGCAAAGCACGTACCCTAAACAGAGATCAAAGTAGAGCTGGGTCGGGGTAGACATTTTTGCAGAGTTTCCCATGGTGACTCTTCATTTCTTGCTGCTGTGCCGCTGCCCCATTCCAGTGAAGAGCTTACCTCGCAGGAGGGGGTCGGAGATAATACATAAAAGCCGTTTCCGTAGATATTACTTCACTTGTTGACTCAACCCCCTCCCGTCACCGGCCCCCGCTGACTTCCGGCCGCCTGTCTCACTGGTGCTCCCCAGGGGGTGAAGGCGAAGGATGACCAACAGGCGGTACAAAAACTGCCACTTTTGAGGAGAACATTGCAGTCGTTTGCAGATTTTTAGCCTCCTCTGCGCGCCTCGAGGGAGAAGCTTCCAGACTTTCGGTCTGTTTGTTGTCTTCGTTGCTCGACCGGTTGAGGAGGACACTGAGGGGAGGGGGCAGGGGGGATACGAGCTGTCACCCATCAATCGTAGCCCTCAGAACCAGCGACCGATCAGCGGACGGGAGTGCTGCGAGGCTGAACTACACGTCCGCAGCACAGGGTGACAACAGTGAATCTTGCAGTGAACTACGGGGAAGTTAATGGAAAACCGAGGAAAGAAAAGATGACACTTATCGATCATAATATAACAAACAATGGCTGGGAAATACAAGATAGACTTTGATCCATTAAATTGTCAGGAGTCTCGGAAGGAGCAAGGCGTCCGTCGATGGGTGGCACCGAGGATCAGATGGCACCTGCATCAACCTTTAGCACAGGGGGGAACCAGCAGGCAACGGACCACAGTAGAAAAATGCACCGAGCCATCAGACATTGAGATAAGTAATGTGCCGAATATATAACTTCATATATCCTTAAAATATTATGTTACAACTTATATTTATTAAGATTGGGGAGGATAAGTATCAGACCATTATCTGGCTAAGAGCAGGCTGCTGGTGGCAATGTGAGTGATTACAAGTGTCAAATGGGAACTAAAGTGGGTGAGATTAGAATGACACAGTGTACAGGAAAACTAGCCTTCAACCATTCTGGTAAAGAAAGAGTCAGTGGTTGCCAACTGCGAGTTACAGTCCTTAAGTTGTTCAGTGAGCTCAGGACCTCTTTGTACTTGGAGCCTGTGTACGCTCAGGCTACAGATGTGAAAAAGTGTGACAGAATATTTTTACTAACAGGAGGCACATCTTCCCCAGTTGAAGGCATAGCACAGAAATATGAAAGCTTGTGAAGTCTCAGAGGGAAAAAGAGCCCCGCCATTTCAGCAGATGATTGAAAATGACCATCTGTGGTGAGTCAGGCCTGGGAAGTGAACAGCATCGTTGTGCCTGATTGCAGCAGCTGATTCACCATTCTCTTTTGGCAATAGTATTTAAATCTTTTTTTCTAGTGCCTTTGCAGTTCAGTTTGTACATTATTAACAGATGTCTTTTATGTTTACATCATTAATAAACAAGACTCTTGCTTGCCGTTTCAGTTAAATCTGCTTTCTGATAGGGCACGGTTACTAGTTTTCCATCATTTTGTGAGTTCTTGTAAAAGAAAGAGGCGATGTATTAGAAATATTAGCAGTAGTCAGACATATTTCATTTCAGGATATCCTTGTTGTTGAAGAAAATTCAGGCAGAAATTAGTGAGACAGAGACATAGAGGAACATATTTCTCTTCCTAAATAAAATAAAACCTTATTAAGCAGAATTGTAAAAATATGCCGGGTAGCTTTCAATAACTTTCAAGTAATGCAGTTCAAAGATAAAAATGAGATTTCTGGTTAAAAAAAAGACATATCAATAGAGAAGGATCTCTTGGAGGGAAAAAAATGATACAAATTGATTAGTATGCTATACTGTGCTTATAATTTAAAATATAGGTGTGGCAGCAACCTTTTTTTGATGAAGATTCCACACGCCCTTTTTCAGAGAGAGAATGTTTCAAAGTCTCCAGAGGCTTAAAATCTGAACTGTATCACCTGATTTATAGTGTAAGTGCTGGCCCTGCCCAATCGCTTAATCCCCCTCTTTTGTTTTGGTTTAATGAAACGGTTCTTGGAACAAACATTAATAAGCTCCTGCTGGTGAACTGCTGGGTGGCAACTTTCCGTAGGCACATCTGGCCCTTATGCTTATCAGAGGATGGTCACAGGAAGTAACGTTCACAGCAGCACAAATTCCATGCTAATAAATTTGGCTGTGCCAAGCTGCTATGTTGGAGATTTAACGCCAAGCTTGCCAGTGCAGCTGTTTATTGACTTATTATTGCTAATACTTAAACATATATATACATAGAGTCGCCTTTAACATCTCCCCAGAGGAATATTGTCTCATCTCATGTGGTTGTTTGGTCCTTCAATAGAGTGCCTGGATTTGAGTGTTTGAGGGAATATTTTACACCTTGAAAGTAGACCCAATCATCACACTTAATGTTGTATTCAAATATTCAGTAGTTTATCTCCTATATCCATTCTGTCCATAATGCTATTCCTAGTTGCTATTTTTTTGTGCTGCAGACTTTTTTTTTTTTAAATACCTTTATTAAGGCTAGTGCATTAGTTCTGATCTTAAGATGGCTATCCAATGGTGTTGTCTCTTTTAGGTGGCCACTTTTGTGTCAGCTCATCTGTTCTCCATCAACTTAGATTTTCCTTACACAGTTTGTTTACTAGTAACAGAAAAGTATAATACATTACAATAACAAAACTCCTTTAACAAGTGTTTAACTCCTGTATTTAGAGTCTGCAGGGAATGTTTGGCCTACCACTCTGATAGGTTAAAATGCAGTCTGCTACTAGTATAAGTGTGGGGACCTCAGATCAGGCAATTAAGTAGAAGTGTGGTGACCTCGGATCAGACAATTAAGAACTTGCCACGTGTTGAATAGTTGCGGGCGTTGTGACTTCGTTCCTCTCAGTACTAGTAGCATATATAGTGTGTCTTGGACCCTAGTGCAAGGAAGGATATGGGCTTTCTTGGCGCTGTCTGAACTGTGAAATACAGCAATAATAGGGGTACTTTGGGCCCCTCAGACCTCTGGTCCGGTGAAACTTCACCTGCTGCACCAAAGGAAGATACGCCCCTACTCAACTAAAGTTGTAGGTTTATATAGCCCTGTCTATAACCCTTGATGGTATCCAGGCGATGTCCATGGGCACGGGCAGATTAAGTGATGTGCCTAAAGTCACAGGATGTTGAGCCGATGCCGAGACTCGAACCCTGATCCCCAGCTCCGGAGTTGGCAGCTCTGGCTGCTGCGCCACATCCTCTCTGACTGAGAGCTGCGAGCTCGGTTTGCTTCCATTAGTGCGTATGCTTCTGTGAGTCTGCGGGCTGATACTGTTCTGGGTGGCATTTATTTTTTTACGTATGATACTATAAGTCCAGATAAGAAAACATAGTTTCTGTGTTAAATGGTAGAAGCAGTTGTTATCCAGTATTCTTGAGAAACAAACGGCCATAATTTCTATAAACGAACAATTCTTTTCTTCACATACTTTGAGCACAGAAATGAATAGCAACTCCTCAGTTACACAAGCAACGCCACACGTGTTACTGATGTGCCAAAAGCGCCATCTGCTGTACAACGCTATCTATCGCCCTCACTCTATCTATCACACTCTATCCATCACCATCACTCTATCTATCTATCGCCCTCACTCTATCTATCTATCTATCGCCCTCACTCTATCGCCCTCTATCGCCCTCGCTCTATCTATTGCCCTCACTATATCGCCCTCACTCTATCTATCTATTGCCCTCACTCTATCTATCGCCCTCACTCTATCTTTCGCACTCACTCTATCTGTCTATCTATCGCACTCACTCTATCTATCACACTCTATCTATCGCCATCACTCTATCTATCTATCACCCTCACTCTATCTATCGCACTCACTCTATCTGTCTATCTATCGCACTCACTCTATATATTGCACTCTATCTATCGCCATCACTCTATCTGTCTATCTATCGCCCTCACTCTATCGCCCTCCCTCACTCTATCCCCCTCCCTCACTCTATCGCCCTCCCTCACTCTCTCGCCCTCCCTGACTCTATCGCCCTACCTCTATCGCCCTCCCTCTATCTATCCATCGCCCTCCCTCTATCTATCCATCCCCCTTCCTCTATCTATCCATTGCCCTTCCTCTATCGCCCTCCCTCCCTCTATCTATCCCCTCCCTCTATCTATCACCCTCCCTCTATCGCCCTCCCTCTATCTATCTATCGCCCTCACTCTATCTATCTGTCTATATATACTCACTCTATCTATCGCCCTCACTCTATCTATCGCCCTCACTCTGTCTATCGCCCTCACTCTATCTATCGCCCTCCCTCTATCCATCCCCCTTCCTCTATCTATCCATTGCCCTTCCTCTTTCGCCCTCCCTCCCTCCCTCTATTTATCCCCTCCCTCTATCTATCGCCCTCCCTCTATCGCCCTCCCTCTATCTATCTATCTATCGCCCTCACTCTAGCTATCTGTCTATCTATCGCCCTCACTCTATCTATCGCCCTCACTCTATCTATCGCCTTCACTCTTGCTATCTGTCTATCTATCGCCCTCACTCTATCTATCTATCTATCTATCTATCTATCTATCTATCTATCTATCTATCTATCTATCTATCTATCTATCTATCGCCCTCACTCTATCTATCTATCTATCTATCTATCTATCTATCTATCTATCTATCTATCTATCTATCTATCTATCTATCTATCTATCTATCTATCTATCTATCTATCTATCGCCCTCACTCTATCTATCTATCGCCCTCCCTCTATCTATCTATCGCCCTCCCTCTATCTATCACCCTCCCTATATCTATTGCCCTCCCTATATCTATCACCCTCACTCTGGCTATCTGTCAATCTATCTATCGCCCTCACCTTATCTATCTATCGCACTCTATCTATCTATCTATCTATCTATCTATCTATCTATCTATCTATCTATCTATCTATCTATCTATCTATCGCCCTCACTCTATCAGTCTATCTATCGCCTTCTATCTATCTATCGCCCTCTATCTATCTATCTATCGCCCTCACTCTATCTATCTATCTATCTATCTATCTATCTATCTATCTATCTATCTATCTATCTATCTATCTATCTATCTATCGCCCTCACTCTGTCTGTCTATCTGTCTATCTATCTATCTATCTATCTATCTATCTATCTATCTATCTATCTATCTATCTATCTATTATCTATCTATCTATCTATCTATCTATCTATCTATCTATTGCCCTTCCTCTATCTATCTATTGCCCTCCCTCTATTTATCTATCGCCCTCCCTCTATCTATCTATTGCCCTCCCGCTATTTATCTATCGCCCTCCCTCTATCTATCTATCGCCTTCTATCTATCTATCGCCCTCACTCTATCTATCGCCTTCACTCTATCTATCTATCTATCGCCTTCACTCTATCTATCTATCGCCTTCACTCTATCTATCTATCGCATCACCACAGCATCACTCAGCACCACCACAGCATCACTCAGGGGCACCACAACATCACTATGAGCTACCACAGAATCGATGAATGCCACAGCGTCACTCAGGGGCACCACAACATCACTATGAGCTACCACAACATCACTTGTCGCCACCACAACATCAATCAGCGCCACCACAGCATCAATCTGTGCAACCATTCAACAACAACTGGTTCAAATATGTTCTCTCAATGTTTCAAGTGAATCAATCTGTGCAACCATTCAACAACTGGTTCAAATATGTTCTCTCAATGTTTCAAGCTTTATTACAAATGTCACAAAAAGATGTTAATATTTCACTTCTGTACTTGGATTTTCGTCACAATAAAATACACTGAACATAATCTTCACAAAAGTTATTTACACAAGTTTAAGCTATTGCCATTATACATTACAATAACTTTTATTTAAGTATTAATTATTAAAAAAAATTAAGTTATTGCTATTTGTAATAGCAATACATCTAGTCACGTAAATACAGCACATATTGCATTACAAATGCTATAGGTGTCACATTTACGAAAGTTACAACTATTGGCATTGTAAATGACTTAGGGGCATATGTAGGTAATTTCTATTTTGCGATTCCCAAATAGCGATTTTTAAGGAATCGCTATTTGAGAATAGCAAAATGGAATGTAGGTAAAAATTCACAATTATTTTGCGAATCTCTAACATTCCTTAATTGCGATTAGCAAATTGCGAATCGCAATTAAGGAATGAGTGTCCAATTCATTCCTAGGGCTAAGAGGCTCATAGGAATGAATGGGGATACATTCTCAAATTGCGATTGTCTATGAGAAAATCTCAATTTGAGAATCGCAATTCCAAGGGTGCCAGGGTGTCCGAAGGACACCTGTTGCACCCCTGGAATGTGCCTGTAAGTACATGTGGCGCACATACATGCCCTAAGGGAATGTCTGTGCGCCACATTGCACTTAGAATTTTTTTTTATGCATTTTTGAAGGAAATCGCAAAATACCATCTACTTGAAGTAGGTGGTATTTTGCGATTCATTTTGCAAAAATCGCAATTTTAAAAGCACCACTACATAGCATTTAAGGAATCGCAAAATTGTGATTCCTTAAATGCTATAAGCAAAATAAGGAATCGCAATTTTTGCGATTCCTTATTTGCTAAGTGGCACCAACATAACAAAACGCAGTTTGTGTTTCGCAAACGCCGAAATTCGCCGAATTTTGGCATTTGCGAATCGCAAACGGCTACCTACATATGCCCCAAAGCTATTAATTTCGCTATTTTCAAAACCAACACATAAATAAAAAATTTGTCCTTTACAATACCAATGGCTCAAACGTTCCTAATGCGAGACCTATTGCATTGCAAATGCTTGTTATACAACTGGGGGAGCTTAATATTAAGACAGGGATAAAAAAGATAAGGTAAACTACCTCTTAAATTTCAATATTAAGAGAGGGTGAGGCAGAAGTTGTGTGTGGGTGCACCTGCATGCTGAAAAGGTTAACTGCTGACTAGAGTGAAATGGTGTTACTGGTTCTTTTAGAACCATCACCTGCAAGCAGAACGTGGATCATAGTTTGGCGGCTGATCAAATGTGTCTGTGTGACATTAGTGAGCAATGTGATTGTTAAACTGACATACTTGAAGTAGAGAAGGTTTCCTCCTCAGCCTGGACTTTAAGTTGGTCTCCAGGGCAGACAAGAGGATGATTCCACCTGGCCTACCTGAAATGGTATACGCAAGAAAGCACTTGACATACAAAAGAAATTAATACACAAACAAATGAACCTCCTCCTCTATCTTGTAAGTCAGCAGTTTTGAGACATGTACAAATCTGATTTGGTCATTGCACATCCAGCAGGATTTTGAAAAGAGCATGCTTTCTTTCTTCTTCATTATTGGCTCCTAATGTTAGTGAAAGAAGTGAAAAAGACAAAGTCAGGGTTTCGCTGACATTCTTGAGTGTCAGAACCGCTGGTGAGAATTTTCTGTGGAACATACAGGAAAAAGGAATGCAGTTGATAAAAGTCATTTAACAATAGTAGATTTTGTAAATCAGGTTACTATGAGTACACTGGTTTTCAGCTTGGAGACCCTCCCATAGAAGAGTAGAGTACACCATCGAATATGTGTGAACATATTTTTGTATTTGTCGAACTCTGTGCAACAGTCCTCTGCTGAAAGGAGTGGTTGTGGCACCAAAAAACTATAGACAGTAAATCCTTTAACCCCTTCCCTGCTCGGCACATTCCCCTGCTGTGCTGGGGGGAGGGGGAGCGAGCGCAGCGCTCCCATGCTCATGTCGAGCTCAGCTCGTCATGAGCTACAGTGCTCCTGTGCTCGTGACGAGCTGAGCTGAGCTGAGCTCGTCACGGCCGCACCCGTTTCTTTAGAGCGCTCAGCACAGCAGGGGAATTTGCCCAGCGTGTGAGCGTTCTAAAGGCCATGACGAGCTCAGCTCGTCATGAGCACCGGAGCACTGTAGCTCATGACGAGCTCAGCTCGTCATGAGCTTGCAAGGGGTTAATATGTAGTGCCCTCAACCTCTCACAATTCAGATGAAACAAACAATGGTAATTTGACTGAAAAACTGAAATGTCCGATTGATAAACGTAAAAGAGGTGCCTTTGGAAAGGAGTGGATGATCAGCAATAAGTTGGTCGTATTCATATGTTTATGATTCAGAAACCTGCACAGGCCCCTGAGATCTAGAGTAGGGTACATGCCACTAACTGTGTGGCTGCCAGAGAAAAATAACTTGAAATCCCCACTTTCTCTTTCTTAAGCAGTAACATTTCACCTCTTCATAAAATGATTCCTGATGAGATAACAGGAATGGATGGAAAAGAAAACGGGTAATTTATTTTTCATAATGTTCTAGACCTTCAACTGATACTTCATCCTGTCTGTCCGGTAACTGCCTCAATTTTTTTGTTTAAATCTATTTTATTATTTTTTGCAAAAAAAACCATGAACGTGGTTAAGGGGTCGACAGTTCGGGATCAGAGACAAAGGGCCAGATGTAGGTAGGCGAATACCGGTCGGTAACGGCCCAAAATCGGTAAAATCGGCTGTTACCGACCGGTATTCAGAAAACGAGATGTAGGTGTCGGAAATGTACCGAATCGGAAAATATGAATCGGTAAAATAACAATTCTGTATTTACCGATTATACATTTACTGAATCTGTATTTACCGATACCTTATTTACTGAGTTCTTATTCACCGATTCGGTAAATAAGGATTCGGAAAAAATGCCCATCGAGATGTAGGAAAGGAGAAAAATACTGAATTCAATGAAATTCGGTATTTAAGAGTCGGTATTTACCATGGACTGAAAGCAGGTGGTAACCAGGTGCAGGCTATAAAAATTGACCCAAAATGCAACAGTGTTGCAAGAATGGCGGCATTCTATGTGATTGCTAGGAGGCAAAGGCGACAGGCTGCAGGTCAGAGGGTATGGAGAAGGGAGGAGCAGGTGTACAGGCAGAGGATCACCCGTTCCAATTGACTGAGGCTGAGATACTTCAGAGGTACAGGCTGCACCCCACAACCATCATGGGCCTAATAAGGGACCTCCACCCATACCTGGATCACCCAACACCCAGGGGCCCACGCCATCCCACCCCACGTGCAGGTGCTATGTAGCTTGCACCTGCTTGCCTCTGGGAGCTACCAGAGCGTGCTAGCTGCAGTAGGTGGTGTATCCCAGAGCTGTCTGTCCCGTTTTTAGGTCGAGCCTAGACGAAAGCAAAGCGAAAGCTTTGCTGTCTAGGTCTCAACGACTTATGTGATCACTTTTGGGGGAATGTGGACAGCAGACTGTCACGAGCTTCTCCTGCCGGAGATTTGACCTCGTGAACGCGCACGCTTTCGCGTTGGTGAATGCACGCAGGCACAGGCACACACACTCACACACGTGCGTAGGCAGGCAGGCACGCACACACACACACACACGCAGGCACACAGACACACGCATACAGGCAAACTCACCCGCCCCTCTTGTCCCTCGATGCCCCCCCTCACCGGCTCCTCTCGTCCTGTCCCTCCGTGTCCAGACTCCGCAGCCCGCTCCGTTGTTTCTCCGCCCCTTCAGGTGCGTGTCACGCCTCTCCTTTCTCCCGGCCGGAAATCCTATTTGCGTGTCAGGCCTCGTTTTCACCACGCATTTTTTTTGTTTTGTTGCTGGCTTGTTCTTAAATGTTTACATCCTGTCACCAGAGCGCGAAAGGGAAAGATGGATGGCGTTGTGATCGTGCGCTCGGCGACTCTCTTATGGGCTGCAATTAACCTTGAGAACTGCGAAATGGAGCGTCTTGGCTGGACTTTAAGCACGGGTGACCCCGCAGTTGGTCCGCTGCATCGGGGGCTCGTGATGGAGAGAGACTGTCAGCAGCGCAGACAGGGAGATGCTGTTCAGAGAGAGACCCTTAATGCATGGAGATTGGAGAAGCCAGATATATAACTTACATATTAATTAAACGGGGCACGAGACGAGTAGTATCTCAACCCCGGAGACACCTCACAGTTACTACGGTGCTCCTCAGAGTAGTAGGTGTTATTAAGCGCACGTTAGTCATGCACCTGCTCCCAAATGTATGCACGGAGCTCAGCTGCCTACAGAAATAATGGTGCATTTAATATTTACATTATACTGGTGTTAGCATTTTCCCAGCGCAAAACAATGTCCCGCTTGAATCCGATATCCATGAGGGCCTCACGGGCATACCTTACTATGAGAAGGAGGGCTGTCCTGGACCGCGTGGGACCATTCTTATGTTCTTCTAATCACATTGGACCTTCATAGCTGCATAACATTGATGGGCAAACTCCAAAACATACAGTTAAATAATGAATATATAAAGACGTTCACATTAACTTCTGAAGTCCAACCTAAAACAACCAACACTGAAGGAGAAAATGAAGGCGCAGAGCCATCGGACAAGAAGTTTTTCTTTGGCATTTTCTGTAAACGTGCGCGATATTTAAGAGGTGTCACACACCCATCCGAGTAATGAAAAAATAATGACGCTCGTTTTACAGTAAGTCTGATCCTGGGAGCACGGCAGAGCTGGGGCACGGGCCGCTCGTGGGGTGTGAAGCGTAAAATGAAAGCGGCCGCACGAGCGCCCGGGCTGTCATTAGTGCAGCCAGCACCGCTGATGAATGTAAGGCGCTGCTGTGCGCTCGGCCTTGAAGCTGTTGCTTCGCCTGCACTTGCTCCCCGCCCCCTCTCCGAAACCAGAAGGTGCTGCGCGTCGTAGGCAGTTCTGGGGTGGAGGCGCAGCCGCTGCATATTCACATCCGGGTGGCACGAGATGCGACCGCACAACCGCCCTCTAATTGTGTGTCATTAAAAATATCCGCAGCCAGATGTGGTTAGGAAGACTCAGGTTATCTCAAAAAGTCACGATGTGTTAATTTATTACTGATAAGGTATGCAGCAGAAAAATAGCGTGCCCAGTGATTGGTTGGTGAGTTCCACGAAAAGACACAACACAAAGATATGCCACACACCGAGGAAATGTTTGTGAAAATATCCCAAAAGCAAATAAATCGCGTACTTTAAAGAATTTGCCCATCTGTGAATGAATTTCTGATTTTCAAACTGAACTTTGCAGGTTAATTTCAGCGGTACCTCTGAAAAGCAGGAGTCCTGAAGGGTCTCAGAAACAAGGCTTGATATATGCGTATGTTGTCAGCGGTGTATAGGTGCAAAACAAAGTGACCACATGTCCACCTCTGCTTATGCAATGACACCAGAAAGTCCTAATGCACCACTGGCCTCTGGAGCACTTCTGCGGCAGTACTGCAGTGCTCCGAGACAGGTCAATACCTGCATTTACACAAGGCTAATAGTTTACATGACCTCAGAGAACGACTGGGAGCAGTTATTGGCATTTCTGAACCTTTCCCTAAATGTGTGGTAGTTTGCGATGGTTATAAATAATCACACACCGGAAGTTCTTGTCAGACCATGGCCAAGATGTTCCCAGGCCTCTGCTCCCATCCATCTAAGCCCATCTCTTACCACTATGGCACAAACAGGAAGTACGCTGTCAGAAAGGTCACGTGGTCCCCTCCTCGTGCATCCTGTCTGTCTACCAAATGGCCTCACATAGGCAGCGAGGGTATTCACATTGTGTCCCTCACAGTCCCACCAGGAGGGAATCTTGAGTGTACAAGATACATTTTGGCCCACGTTTAACCATTTCAAGTTCTAGTTAGCAATGACTGTTATTTGTGTAAACTGGGCATTAGGCCATAAGCTTCTCATTCTTTTACTTGCCACATTTGTCTGTCACTTTTTTGCCTTGATTCTTTGTGCACCTCCACCTCTGGTTGTAACCTTGGGTCACTGCCTGGCTGCTAGTTCCGGATTTCTTAATAGGCAAAGTAGGCCTCGGCCTAAGGGCCCCACTCCTTTTAGGGGCCCGTGACAACGGATCAAAGTATAACTGAAAGTACATAAACCAAATACATCAGATCAGCTCCACAGAACAGTTTGTCTCTTCAAAGCTCATCTTCTGGCAGCTTTCAGTTTGTAAAAAAAGAAAAAATCAGGTGCATTGGTTATTAGGAGATAATTTTCAGGATGGGACGGGTGTTTGGCGAAAAATCAACTGCCTACTAGGGTCCTCCACAGGGTTTAATTCAGCATTGCTGGCTGTCGGTAACACGCGCATGCCTGCAGATTACTCTATCTTTCTTGGTTAGACCTCGAAAGAGGATTCACTATGGTTGAAGTCCTCCCCTGTATGACTGTAGTTCAGTTCTCACTCATCAATAGGACTCTATGATCTATTAGGATGCTGGCCTTTATCCTTCCCCACCCATCCTGGAATGATCCCATTAAAGGACATTCACACTGGCTGCCTGTAAGCCGTCTGTGCTGGGGGCTATCACACTGTTGTTTCTGGGTGGACCCTTTGGCCGAGATTTACTAAAAAGTCCTTGAGGACAGAGAACCATAAAAGTCTCCAGCACTTTGTTGTGCAAATTCGAAAAAACTGCACTGCACCAAACTTACAAAACATTGCATGTTGATGATGTAATTGGCCGGCTTACAAAACAAGCATTTGCAATGCAATAGGTCTCGCAGTTGTGAGAGTTTGAGCTATTGGCATTGTAAATGGCAATGCCTTTTATTTACGTGTTGGTTTTTAAAACATAAATGAAAGGCATTGTCATTTACAATGCCAATAGCTTAAACTCTCGCAAATGCGAGACCTATTGCTTTGAAAATGCTTGTTTAGGAAGTTTCTGGATGCCATGACGCAGAAAATGGAACATTACATCCGGTTCCCTGACACACCTGCGGAACTTGCAAAAACAAAAACTGATTTCTATGGACTGGCACACTTCCCGCATGTGATAGGCTGCATAGATGGCACCCACATTCCCCTATGCCCACCTGCAGCCAAAGAACACATTTACAGAAACCGTAAGTCAACGCACTCCATCAATGTGTAGGTGATATGCAATGCCGGAAACATCATCACAGACATAGTGGCCAAATTTCCTGGGAGCACGCACGACTCCTACATCTTCCAGAACAGCGGAATATACACAAGGCTTCTTGATGGAAATTTTGGTGATGGATATCTGCTAGGTAAATAAGTGTAACACACCCTAAAATGAATGGCAGATGAATGTGACATGCGAATGTATCTCATGTACCTCTCATTCCCTCCTAGGCGATAGTGCATATGCCCTGCGGTCCTTTGTGCTCACACCGTACCTCAACCTAACCAACAGAGCCGAAAGGCGATACAATGTGGCACACAGGTCAACTCGCAACGTAGTGGAGCGGACATTTGGACTCCTCAAGAGCAGGTTTCGCTGCCTCCACAAGAGTGGAGGTGCTCGACAATACACCCCCATCCTGTTGTGCAAGATAATAGTGACCTGTGCCATTTTGCACAATCTTGCCACCAAAGAAGGCACAGAGGTGGAGGTGACACATCACAAAAACATTGATGATGACCAAGAACATGCAGACCCCCAATCAACAGGACCAGCAGCAACAGATGGGAGATTGAGACGGACAGAAATCACACGTCGATATTTCCAGGTAATGTATGACTCATAGACAGGTATAGTCTTTGACAGGTGTAGTTTAATGGTCACTACATCATCATCACATGGGAAAAGCCATTGTCCATCAAAGCATATGTACATGACTGCTTGTGCTCAGTTGCCGTCACTGTGTGCAGTTGTGTGGAACTGCGGCATTGGTCAGTGTTTACGTCCACGCACCACATTGCGCGATTGATGTGGCTGGCTATCAATATCTTGGCTGGGGCCAGACTCAGCATGGCTACGCCTGTCGCTCCTGCGCACCTCTGGTACAGGTGTGCTGGAGCCACTCCTGCTGGTTGACCCCTCTGTCTCCTCCACGCCCGTGTCACCAGCATTGCCTGTGTTACTGGTTAGCATTTGCTCCATCGCAGAGGTCACCCTTCCCATGCCCCGTGTCATGTCTGTGCAGCAGTGCACAATTTCATCCTGCATGGATATTGAGCGTCGGCAAAGTAGTGACGTAGCTGTCGCAAATCTGTTAATTGCCTTTGTCAGCTGCCGCATGTACTGCCGCTCCCTGCCACGCTGTAGATGATCCCTGACCAAATTATCCGACAGTACACCCATGTATGTGGAGATGTCTGTTATCCCCTTTGATATTGCCTCCAAACTACATGCTATGTGGCCTATTCCTTTGTCCATGTTGGTCATTTTGATATTCATGCAGCGAACCTGCCTATGCACGGCTAACAGTGCTTTGGCCTGCACGCGCTGTACTTTGACCATTGTGGCCTCCAGGCCACAGAAGACGCTCTCACCCTCCTGCCCCTCGCCTCCCTCACGTGCCCTCCTGCCAAGGACACTGGTGCGCGCAGCGCCTGCTGTAATCTGTGGTCTGGCCTTGTCGGCCACAGGTGCATTTGTTTGAGGTACAACTTCCTCATCCTCCGAATCAGAGGTTTGCAGGATCCTCTGAGGGGTCTCATCAGTCCTACTTGCCCTTCCCTGCATAGCCAACCTGGACGTTGCTATGGTTGTAGGCAGTGTGCTTAACAAATCAGGAGTCCCAAAACAACGGTGATTGTGGGACAGGTGTAGTGGCTCGCTCTGGTGATAAGGCTTCCTGGGTGGTGGTGTTGCCTCCTTCTACAGCGCTGTGACCTGTTTTTTTCTTCTCTTTCTCCCTTCTCTTAGCTGCTGGTGCCCTCTCCTCCCTTGCTGGTGCTGAAGTGCGTGAGGACTCTCTTGTGGAATCAAATTGACATAGGGTCAATGTTTTTGTTCACCTGTGTGTATTTCTTGAATAAATCATTTACACACCTTTGCACAGTGTACATTGTGTGTTTGGTGATGTGTGTGGCATGCCTTGCAGAGTCTTGTAGTGTATGCATTGCATCTATGTACTCATGACTACGTGTACCATGATTGATTGCTGGCACAAAGTATGAGCTGTGCAGCAGTGTGATGTTTCTACACAGTGGGGTACGGGTTCAGGTTGTGGTTTGTGGATTAGAGTACATGCCTCTTACCTTGTTTCTTTGTTGCTTTTGCTGTGCTGTCCAGGTCTCCAATCCCTTGGATGCTTTCTGGCTCCATGGTGGTTTCTACAAGCTCCTCCAAGTCAGTCAGCTTTGGTGCTTTGCCCCTGCCACCTCCTGTCAGTCCAGCATCCTTTTTTAGTGCAGCAATCTTCCTCTTGGTTATGATGCGCCAGTCATACCATCGCTTTTTGATGTCCTCTATGTCCCGGTGGGTCACACCAATGGCTTTCACTTTGCCCTGTATGCCAAGCCATATGTTCCTCTTCACAGTCTCTGCAACATGCAGAGACTATCTCACGAAAATCTGGTTGTAGTGGCTTACAATTTCCTCCACTGCCACCTGAAGTTCTTCTTGGCTAAACTTGATCTTTCTCTTGCGCTCCCCACCATCCTTTGGGCCTTCATGTGACTCCATTCTGTAGCACTGCTTAGCTGTGGATGCTGTGCTCCTCTCACCTCTGCTAAATTGTTTGTTCAGTTGGTGTGCACCTGCATGGGTGTGGCCACTCCCAGGTACTGGGGAGGGGTGCTTCATTCCGATTGGTTGGATTCTCTGGGCCTTGGTTGTGGGGTGTGTAGGGTGTCCCTGATTGGTTGCCAGGCTCACATGTCGTTTTTTGAAGTTTCCGATTCGGAATTTACCGAATCGGTAAATTCCGATTCAGTAAATTCCGATTCGGAAGAACCCATTCATTCCTATGGGCCAGGAGGCCCATTGGGATGCATGGTTTTCACCGAATCGGAATTTACCGATTCGGAATTTACCGATTCGGTATATTCCGAAATGAATACCGAGTCATACCGATTTTTTGCTACATACCATTTTCCGATTCTGAAATACCGATTCGGTAGGAGTCGGTATTTAAGAATCGGTAAATGGAAATTACCTACATCTGGCCCATTGTCTATTATTGCCATTTTGACTTCACATGTGATACAAAAGTAGGCAGGATAAGAGCACAAGGTTCGTTGCATACATGCATTAATGGTCAGGCATGAAGTCACAATCAGAATTCTAAAGGCACGGCAATCTCAATGCACAGGGGGACGTAACTGAGCTCTTATGAAAGTCTTACTGCAGGGCTAATGACGGGCAGCGTTGGCATAGGCAGGAGTCCAAGAAGGAACAAGCATTTACAATGCAATGGTCTCGACATTATTAAAGGTAGAGCTATTGGCATTGCTCATGACATTTTTTTTCATTTTTAATAAAAAACATAAATAAATGGTATTGTCATTTACAATGACAATAGGTGAGCATTAGAGAGTAGTAGAGAGTATTCGTGGACACAGAGCCAAACACACAGAAAGCCACACACACACACACAGCCCCACACACACACACAGAGTCCCACACACAAACAGAGCCCCCCACACACACAGAGCCCCCACACACAGAGAGCCCCACACACACACACACACACACAGAGCCACACACACAGAGAGCCCCACACAGCAAAGCCACAGACGCACACACAGCCACACACACACAGCCCCACACACACAGAGCCCCACACAAACACACAGCCCCCCACACACACAGACACACACACACAGAGCCCCACACACACACAGCGAGCCCCCCACACACACACAGCGAGCCCCCCCACACACACACACAGCGAGCCCCACACACACACACACAGCGAGACCCCCACACACACACAGCCCCACACACACACACAGCCACACACAGAATCCCACACACACACACACAGCGAGCCCCCCCCTACACACACACACAGAGCCCCCCACACACACACAGAGCCCTACACACACACACCGAGCCCCACACACACACACCGAAAGCCACACACACAGAGCCACACACACACACACACACACACCCAGCCCCCCACACACACAGAGCCCCACACACACAGAGAGCCCCACACACACACACAGCGAGCCCCCCCCACAGACACACACAGAGAGCCCCGCACACACACCGAGAGCCCCGCACACACCCCGAGAGCCACACACACAGAGCCCCCCACACACACACACAGAGCCCCACACACAAACAGAGCCCCCCACACACACAGAGCCCCTCACACACAGAGAGCCCCACACACACACACAAACACAGCCCCACACACACACACAGAGCCACACACACACAGAGCCCCACACAGCAAGCCACAGACGCACACACAGCCACACACACACAGAGCCCCACACAAACACACAGCCCCACACACACAGAGACACACACACACAGAGCCCCACACAAACACAGCGAGCCCCCCACACACACACACAGCGAGCCCCCCCACACACACACAGCGAGCCCCACACACACACACAGCGAGCCCCCCACACACACACAGCCCCCCACACACACACAGCCACACACAGAACCCCACACACACACACAGCGAGCCCCCCACACACACACAGAGAGCCCCCCACACACACAGAGAGCCCTACACACACACACACCGAGCCACACACACACACACACCGAGAGCCACACACACAGAGCCACACACACACCCAGCCCCCCCACACACACAGAGCCCCACACACACACAGAGCCCCACACACACACACAGCGAGCCCCCCCCACAAACACACACAGAGAGCCCCGCACACACACCGAGAGCCCCGCACACACCCCGAGAGCCACACACACAGAGCCCCCCACACACACACACAGAGCCCCCCACACACACACAGAGCCCCCCACACACACACAGAGCCCCCCCACACACACAGAGCCCTAAGCACACACACAGAGCCCCCCACAGACACACACAGAGCTCCCCACACACACACACAGAGCCCCCCCGACACACACAGAGCCCCCCACACACACAGTGAGCCCCACACAGTGAGCCCCACACACACACACAGTGAGCCCCACACACACACACATGAGCCCCCCACACACACAGTGAACCCCACACACAGTGAGCCCCCCACACACACACAGCGAGCCCCACACACACAGCGAGCCCCACACATACAGCGAGCCCCAGACACACAGCGAGCCCCACACACACAGCGAGCCCCACACACACACAACGAGCCCCACACACACACAGCGAACCCCACACACACAGCGAGACCCACACACGCACAGGGAGCCCCACACACACACAGCGAGCCCCCCACACACACACACATAGTGAGCCCCCCACACACACACACACACACAGCAAGCCCCACACACACAGCGAGCCCCACACACACACACAGCGAGCCCCACACACACACACACAGCGAGCCCCACACACACACACACACACACAGAGCCCCACACACACACACCCAGCCACACACACACACAGCCACACAAACACACACAGAGCCACACAGTGGCCAAGTTCCTGAAACATATACAATGGTGGGAGAGCTGTTAAAAGAATACACTGTCCTCTGAAGTACTCTTCCTGCAATTTAAAAATGAAATAAATAAATAATCAACGCAGCTCTCCCCAAGACAAACACAAATGAAAAACCACAAAAACTCAGAGACATGCAGATTTTTCCCATGTGTGCAGTGCATGTCCGCAGACCAAAAAATCAACATTTCAAAACATGCACTAACCTGAGCACCCTGACAATGGCAGGTGAATAAGAAATGTGCCAGCTCTTTTACAGACACCAGAGACCAAGCCTGCACCCAGGAGTGACCAAACACCGGGCGCACATACAATACGAAAATATTAGGTAACGGCGTTTGTATTGGTACAAGAGTACCTCTGGCCAGATAGTCTTGGACCCAGTCACCTGGTACATGTGCCAGGAAGCTGGGGTCCCATAGGGGCCCCTATCTTTGGAAATTAAACATAATCTCCTACAGATGTCAAGTCAAGTCAAGTCAAGAGATTTATATAGCGCGCTACATACCCAGAGGGTCTCAAGGCGCTTGAGGAGGGTGGGGAGTTACTTGTCGAATATCCAGGTTTTAAGTTGCTTTCTGAATGTAAGGTGGTTCTGAGTGAGGCGAAGGTGAGTGGGAAGTGAGTTCCAGGTTTTAGCTGCCAGGTAGGAGAAGGATCTGCCTCCCATGGTGGTTTTGTTGATGCGAGGTACAGATGCAAGGGCTTGGTTGGAGGATCGTAGGTGGCGGGAGGGGGTGTAGAAGGAAAGTCGTGAGTTGAGGCATTCGGGTCCAAGTTCGTAGAGTGCTTTGTGTGCGTGAGTTAGGAGGCGGAAAGTAATCCTCTTGTTAACGGGGAGCCAGTGGAGGTTTTTCAGGTGTCCAGAGATGTGGTCTTTACGTGGGATGTCTAGTATGAGTCTGGCTGACGCGTTCTGGATGCGTTGGAGTTTTTTCTGGAGCTTTGCGGTGGTACCGGCGTATAGGGTGTTTCCGTAGTCCAGGCGGCTCGTGACCAGTGCGTGGGTGAACGTTTTTCTAGTTTCGGTGGGGATCCAGCGTAATGTTTTTTTGAGCATGCGAAGAATATTGAAGCAAGAAGATGAGACGGCGTTGACTTGTCTGTTCATAGAAAGTGAGGAGTCCAGGATGACACCTAAGTTCCGTGCGTGGTCCGTCGGGATGGGTGCTTTTCCAAGGGCCTCTGGCCACCAAGAGTCATCCCAGGCGGAGGGGGAGGTACCAAGGATGAGGACTTCAGTTTTGTCGGAGTTCAGTTTTAGACGGCTGTACTTCATCCACTCGGCTACTTCTTTCATTCCTTCATGTAGGTTGGTTTTGGCGGTGTTGGGGTCTTTGGTGAGTGATAGTATCAGTTGAGTGTCATCAGCGTAGGAGATGATGTTGAGGTTGTGTTGGCGTGCCATGGCCGCGAGGGGGCTCATATATACGTTGAAGAGGGTGGAACTGAGTGAAGATCCTTGTGGCACGCCGCAGATGACTTCGGTAGCTTCTGATTTGAATGGTGGAAGGCGGACTCTCTGAGTTCTTCCGGTAAGGAACGAGGTAATCCATTCCAGTGCTTTTCCTTGGACTCCGATGTTTCTGAGGCGTTGTATTAAGGTGCTATGACAAACTGTGTCAAAGGCTGCGGTGAGGTCGAGGAGGATGAGGGCGACTGTGTCTCCGTTGTCTAGCAGAGTTCGAATGTCGTCAGTTGCTGCGATGAGTGCGGTCTCAGTGCTGTGTTTGGCACGGAAGCCGGACTGTGAGGAGTCGAGGGATTTGTTGGTTTCAAGGAAGGCGGCGAGCTGGTTGTTGACAGCTTTCTCGATGACTTTGGCCGGGAAAGGAAGGAGCGAGATAGGGCGGAAGTTTTTGAGTTCGGTGGGGTCAGCTGTGGGTTTCTTCAGAAGGGCGATGAGTTCGGCATGTTTCCAACTTTCCGGGAAGATAGCGGAGTTGAGGGAGCAGTTGATGACGTCTCGGAGGTGCGGTGCTATAATGGAGTCTGCTTTGTTAAAAATGTGGTGAGGGCATGGGTCTGTGGGGGATCCTGAGTGGATGGAGTTCATCAGGCGGATGGTGTCCTCAGTGGAGATTGGGTTCCAGTCGTTGAGGATGTTCAAGGGGGGTGGGGGTCCTGCAGAGGGTTGGGTGGGTTGGTCTTCGGGTCGGTTGTCGAAGCTGTTGTGGATGTCTGCAATCTTGTTGTGGAAGAATGAGGCTAGGGAGTCGCAGAGGGCTTGAGAGGGGGTGATGTCGTTGGAGTTGGCTGAGGGGTTGGTAAATTCCTTGACGATGTTGAATAATTCCTTGCTGCTGTGGGCGTTGCTATCTAGTCGGTCCTTGAAAGCGGCATTCTTGGCATTCCTGATCAGTTGGTGGTGTATATGGGTGGCGTTTTTGAAGGCGTCTTTGGTGCTGGTGTTTGGGTCTTTTTTCCAGGCCTTCTCAAGGGAGCGACAGAGTTTCTTAGATTTCTTAAGATCATCGTTGAACCAAGAGGCCTTCTTGCTGTCTAGTTTGATTTGACGTTTTTTCAACGGTGCTAGGATGTCGGCGCTGTCGGATAGCCATTGGGTGAGGTTAACGGCTGCTTGGTCGGGGTTTGTGGAGTGGGCAGGAGGGTTTTGAAGAAGCGATGAGGAGATCTGGTCGATGGTGATTTTGTTCCAGTTTCTTCGCAGAGTGGGTTGAGGATGGTTGTGGGTTGTGGTCTTTTTGTAGACAAAGTGAACGCAGCTGTGGTCCGTCCAATGGAGAACTGTGGTGTGGCTGAAGGAGATATGTTTGCTGGAGGTGAAGATGGGGTCGAGTGTGTGACCTGCGTAGTGAGTGGGGGTATTAACAAGTTGTTTGAGTCCGAGGTTGGCGAGATTGTCCAGAAGGGTGGTGGCGTTGCGGTTGTTGTTCTTTTCGAGATGAAAGTGTGAGATTTGCCAACTGTTGTGCCTTCCACATAATTAATGATTTACTGCATTTGCCACATAATTATTCATCTGCTGCATAATATGTAGAGGCCAACTAAAAAAACTGTTTCTATCTCAAACAGAAGGGAAGTTAATAACAAAAATAAGGCTGCCACACGTTGCCATGCAATGGCGAGCCTACCGCAAGGGTCATCTGGTCACCTACAATCTGACTATTGTTGTATTTAGTTATTACACTGATACTAGTGAGGTGAAAACTGTACCCAAAAAGAAGTAACATATGTAAAAATGTTACAATAGTCCATTAATACTGCCCCAAAAAAGTGCCCCATTATGCACCCCTTCAGATCCTGCCTGGTTACCCCCTTCTGATGCGCTTTGGGCACCAGTTTATTCTTAACCCTCACTACCTACCTTTGCCTTCATAGCACTTAGATGCTGAGGACAAGCGCCCATTTGCATCTAGTGTTTCCGATGCGTCCTGTGCACCTGCACTATACATGTACAAAATCTACACATTACACAGTTTTGCCAACCAGCTGCATCACTCATCTATCACCAGCTTCCAGGCCATGATCTCCGAATGCCTGTGTTAAAGCACTACACAAATACCTCGAACACAAATTAATACTGCCGGGAGGGTACGTTTTCTTAAGCCAATGCTCTTAAACTCAAATAAAAATAGGTACACGCTCTAAGGCTCTAAGAAATAAATTAAACGTTTAAAAACAAATAAATGAACTCCACACTGTTCTCCTAGTAAAACGGCAGATTGGTCAAGATGAGGCATCTGGATTCAGCCCAACCAGGGGGGCACTGCAGCGCTGTGTGTAGGGTAGGGGGGATAACTGATCGCTGTGGCAGTCTGTGAAGTGCCGAGGCTGTAGGGGGCTCCAGAGACAGTTGTGCGAGCTCTATCGGGAACAGGGGAAGGGGGCTGTGGTGGTGTGTGGGGTGCTTTGAGTAGGTCATCACCTATGGGGGTCAGAAAATCCCCAAAATGGCTCCTGGTGGGTCCATTATGACACCCGGCATACCGAAGAGTACCTGTAGGAGTAGGCTCAAATCCACTAGCCATCACAAAGGAAAAAGGTGCATAGTGCAATCGCTTGTCTGCATAATCTATAGTTATGTTGAGTGTGTTCTACAGATCTCCAAAAGTCCCCAATGTACAAAGTTGGTTATATTACAAACTGAAAACTCAAATTAACTCTTTCCTTATAGAATAGTGCACCACTAAAATAACACTATATTAAAAGAGATTTCAATATATATTGTTGTTTTTAGCTGCTTTGTATTTATAAACCCTTTGTACATTATGCTTCTGCTACTGCGTGCTCCAATTTCATCTTGAAATGAGGGGATTAAAGGACTCGTCATTTCAATATATCAATATTGTGAACTTGTCTGTCATTCCCTCACCTATCTGGCCCACAGGCCTCCCAATATGAATATCTGAAGGATTCCCTATCCACTTGCTTTTAAATTCCACCCTTGGAAGCGATGCACTTTCTTCCTAGTAGAGGTTGCCACACTGCAGACACTTTTGAAGAGGTTTTAAACATTATCCAGATCTGCCACAGGGGAGAGGTTGCAATGGTTGGGTAGTTCGGTGCCCTGTTAGCTATGTATTTGTTCAGTAAGTGTGAGACCGAGATTTGATCAGAAGTTGGAGGAAGGATCTTATGCAGTCATCAAGCAGCCCCAGGATTGAAGGATTGCTGCTGCGTTGTTCTGCAATGGGTGGCGGGCAGGAGGTGAATGTGTGTCTAAGACTAGCACAGAAATAGAGTTAAGTTAGTTCTATGGTATTATAGATTTACATTTGCTCCATCCATCTCACTGAGATATCACATAGCAGACCGTGCATCATCAACCTAGTGCCTTCTGGGAGTTGTAGTCCTAATCCACTTCAATTAATCAAACTGCACCGAAGTTCGACGTTACAATTGTTTGCAGATGGAAACCCCAAGGGCGGTCCATGTGGCATGGGGTCAGCTAGTATCCGTCTGTATATATTAGGTGATCGCGTGAGGGCAGGTGCTTAGAGTGTTCAGCGAAGTATGTTTTTCTTCCAGTCACACCGCGGGTGCTTGCCTTGGATCTTGGCAGGGCCTGGTTAACGCATTGAATCCCATGGTTAAAGGGCTCGTTGCAGCCCTCAGTCTGGCATGGTAACCACGCATGTGGCCAATTATTTCCCCCCAGATGTGGGAGTGACTAGAAGCGGGGCCTGCCTCCCCCGGGGCTGTGCGCACACAGGAGCCTCCGGGCTGGCAGGGACGGCGTTTAAAAGCCAGCGAGTGTTTACAGGAGGCAGAGTTCATTCAGGCAGTCCCGCCCCTAGAGACCGTCGAGAAAGGGTTAGTGAGAGAAGGCCGGAGGTAAACACCAGAGTATTAATGTGAAAGGAAACCCCGAGAAGAAAGCAGCCGACAATAAAAGAAAGACTTTCAGATCCCATACATAGTATTATTATGCAAATATTCGGTTCATGGTAGCTGCAGAACACAGAGCCCCTGATGACGTGGATGGATCAGCCGTGCGACCGGCAGATGAAGTGATCAGCATCCCACAACTGAATAACACACACCAATGACACAAAAATCCAAAAAAGGCAAACAGCCATACTACACCCCGGAGTTAGCCTGATGAAAAAGCAAGCGTACATCCCCAACAGGACACCATACTTCAACTAGCGTCTGCACACAGCATGAGATGCTGCCGCCCGCTACAGCACACACATGACTCATTCATGCAGACAGGACACAGCACGTGGACCACGCCTCTATCACTGATGCCAGTGTTTGTATGTATGAGCAGGCGGAGGGGATTTTGGGGGGTTGGGGGTCATTTTAGTGTCCACTTGCAGAAACACGGTGCCTATGAAATGTAGTGTTTGTCATGCATCCTACCACTGCCGTGCTATTTTGTGGAATTCGACGCTTCTGTTATGGGATAACTCAGTGGGTTAATGGCCTTGCTCTACAAATGTACGCCTGTCCTAAACATTACTAGTCCGTTCATTTTCTAGGTGCAGATAAATAAGTCCCAGTCCACTAGAAGGAAGCCACGGGGTGCTGCCGCCAGTCCTGTACTATCTGTCACGGTGCGCATGGTCTCTGGCACGAGGAACACTTTAAAAGGTGTCTAAAGACCTCATCCTGGCATTTGATGTCTTTCTCCCAAGCAGATGTTGCACGAGCAGTGGTTGTTCTCTGATTATAAAACGCATGTACACAGAGGCATCGCTGACGCTTGCACTGACCCTCTCCTGGGCTCTCTTCCTTGTTGTGACAACCCTGGTTCTAGAGTAAGCTGCAAGGGAGCCTCGGACTCCACTATGGTCTGGGCTCAGTGAGGGGTGCCTTTAATGAAAGCGTAAGAGTAAACAGCAGAGTGTGGGGCTGAAGCAGCAGCGGGCGCTCCCTTGGCAGCTGCTGACCTGCTTTCCCGAGGCACTGAACAGACAGAGCGTCTCGAATTGTCGAGTTTACTTTTTTTGCGCGCGATCTCTGTGTTTTTTAAATGTCAATGGGGAGACCGAGGGTCATCGTGTTTTTTTGGGTGGGGTAAGAGGGTTAGTTGCACAATATTGTGAGTTGGTAACCATTGTAATTAGTGTGTGGTAGGAAATACAAGTTCCCACATGTAGGGCGCATAGTAAATCTAGTGTGAAAAGCATGTCACACAGACCCCAGGCATGCATTCCCGAGTTAGATCAGGGGCAGGGAATGGTAAAATGAAAAAGGAACAAGAAAAACGGCACAATCAGGGGCAAAAGAAACTTACCAGCAAAGCTGTTCCAGACAACAATGGCGGCCACAAACGTCCGCAAATTCCGGATTCGGGGGTGTGGCTTAAAAGTGGAAACAACAGCGCAAACACGCCCCCGAATCAGAAAGAGACGGAGCTTCTTTGGAGGGACGCCTCTCTCCTCCAATGGCTGGCCTCCATTTAGGAAGCCAGCCAATGGAGGAGAGACGAGGAGAGAGGCGGGTTTAAGCCCCCTCACTGAAACACAATAATTCTCCGACTTCGGGCTGGCAAGCCAGCCGTCGGTCCGAGACCTAAAAACGAGTAGGGATAAAAGGACATCAGGTCGAAACAGCCTAACTTAGGTCCCTCGAGCCCCCCGCATCCCACTCACCCACCCAAATGAAACAACAGTTTATATACTTCTCATCAATGAACCCAACAGATCCTAATTTGTATAAGGGGCTAGCACTGCACCACCATCTTGCCTGGCTCTTGCGGCACGTTAAGCTAGGCCTCTACAGCCGGCTCATCCGCTTCTGCTGCAGCGTCTGCATGATTCCAGTCGGAGAATTGTTCGTTTTTGAAATCATGTAGTATAGTGTTCCATTTGGTGGCTATAGGAGTCTTATGTAACCCCAAAGTGTCTTCTTTGTGTAGTGTAATACTCCCGGCTAGGGCCCATGCCAGAAGCGACTGTATCCAGGCTACCAGAGGAGGAGGTTCACCTTATGATTAAAAACGTAGCCACCAATAATCCCAAATCAAGGATGTGGGAAGTGACCTTCTGTCTCTTGCAAAAGAGACCCAGGATGCATGTCTACCACGTGTGCATGCACGTGAGCAGGCGGTCAATTGGGTGGGTATGTGCCGCCTATAAGTGGTGAGGTGCGGACATGCCCACAGGAT
This sequence comes from Lissotriton vulgaris, assembly GCF_964263255.1. Lineage (NCBI taxonomy): Eukaryota > Metazoa > Chordata > Amphibia > Caudata > Salamandridae > Lissotriton > Lissotriton vulgaris. The sequence continues at coordinate 533,820,980 of NC_141696.1, forward strand.
ATGAAGGAGGTCTGCATGTCGTAAATGACATCTGGGGCAGTGAGCATCCACCCGTTAAAAGTATCTGTTAATCTTAGAAGGGGTGAGGTAGGCTCTTTGGATTATGTAGTAGTGGATGAGGCAGAATTGAGCGTTCTGAAGGATACTGACCGAGCTCTTAAATATGGTGCCCATTCCTTATTTGTGCATGGACATGTCAGAGTCTCTTCACAGCGTTGCCTCAGAGGTGTGAGTGGTACTGCTGTGTATTGCTGTAGGGAGGCTGCAAATCATCTTGTGAGATGCTGACCTGTCCTCTTAACATGTAGGTATTAAATCGTGAGGTGTGTTGAAGGTTACTTCGACATGTCCCCCCCCCCCCCCATTTGCCACCCAGTGCTGCAAGCAACGAAGTGTGTAATAGAAATTGGCCCGGAAGTAGTCCCTCCTCCTCCACTAATGTGTCATAGGGTACCAAGAATCGAGGATCGCAAAGGTACAAGCTAAAACGGTAGCACCTATACTCAACATCAAGTAGCAATGACTCCGGAGATTTTTCGCAAGTGCAGTGGTAAAAAAAGTCAGAGTATCCAGGCCTGGGACAATGTGGCAGTGTCTGAGAGCGGCAACCCTGCTAACCACTGAGCCATCCAGCGGTGCTGAGAGGCAAGGCAGCACTGCTCCATATTAGGTACTGCAACCCTGCCTTGGTCCGTAGACAAATTGGCTGTAATATTGGAACATTTTATCTATTGTTGAATATTGAATAAAGAACTGAGAACAAACCACACTCAAGTACGGACCTGTTCATTTGGAAACAACTTTTAATCTTGATTGACAAATCACAGACATTTTGGATGATACTTTTTGATGGGTGCTGATTCCACATTTTCTCTTTGCATTTTGGGCTTTGCCCTGAAAGGAACAGACAGGGTTGTGTTCCTTGGTTTCTAGAGCACCATCACAATACCTCAAAGTCACAGACTGTAATAGGTGCAGTTCTTTTGCCTCAACCCTTGTATCTAAAAGTGTATTTGGTTAAAAACTAATAGCTTTCTCAAAATGTATTTTCCTCTGCCTTATCTCTCTTCTCTTCTTTATTTGTGTGCCCTTCTCTGGCTAGACAGTTACCTCTGACCCTGCTGAGTATGAAAAATGGGATGGTACAGGATACAAAACATGACTAGAGAACATAAAGTAGAGAAAATTAAAGTAGAGTGCAGTAGAGAACAAGATGGTGTAGAAAGATATGTGAGGCAGAAAGAGAAATTAAGTGAACAGAGAAAGGAGAGGTAGCCAAATGGAAACATGAGGAGAAGTAGAAAAAGAGAGATGTAGATAAATAGAGTAAGAGAAAGGGGTAAGGCTGCAGAGGCAAAAAGAAATTGAGCGAAGGAAATGTAGAGAGGCAGAGGAGTACAGTACTCTACGGGGTGAGGTAGAGAGTGAGGTAATGTCTAATAAGATGTGAATTATAAAAATGTAAAAACAGTGAAAGGGGTAGATGTAGACCGAGAGGCTTGAGGAAAAACAAAGAAATGCAAGGAAGAGAAAGCAGAATGAGAAGAGCTCAGATAAAGAGGCAGCTGGTAAGAGAGAAATGCAGATAATGGGATGAAGGGCATTAGGAGGAATGTGTACAGCAAAAAAAGTACACTGAGAGACAGTTGAAACAGGGGAAATAAGGTGAGTGTTACACAGATGTAGAGAATTGTAAGACATAAAGGAAAAGATAGTGAGGTTCAGAGCGAAAGAAGCTGAGAGAGATAGATGAGGTGGAGGGGGTGAGTTGAAATGGAAAGGGAGGTCCACAGAGAGATCTGTGTTTGTGTGCAAGAGAAAGAGGAGTTGATGATAGAGAAATAGGGGTAGAGGTAGAGAAATAGAGATAGCCAGACAGAAGGAAGATATTTGGAGAAGTGAAGAAAACAGAACAGAGGTAGTACAAGAGAAAGAGAGGGAAGGTAGTGAAGTCATTATTAGGGAATTTAAGAGGTTAGCTAGTGACAGATAGAGCAATGTGGTAAAGAGAAGTGAGGCATTAAGGAAGATGCGAGTTGCAGCAATAAGACAGCGGTTAGGGGGAGAGATGAATTAGACAAAGGGTTGAGAGAGAGGTAGAGAGAAGTAAGACAGAGAGAGTGATAAAGAGGTGAGGCAAAGACAGAGATATGGTTGTGTGGCAAAAGCATGTTGCAGTCCCGCGGCAGACTGAAGCTGCTTGAGGGAGAAGGGGGGAGGCCATGCTGCCTGGAGTTTGCCGCACTACAGGGGGAACTACAAAGTCCATCTCTCCCCCATGGTTGTGACCCACCACTTATGGGCTCAAAAACACGCCACAGTCTTGCGGAGCGGGCCACAACCGGGCCGCGGCGGGACAAGGGCGGGCCCATCCTTGCCCATCAAAGCCCACCAGTGGCTGGGCTGGGCCACCTCTCTAACATCTGGGGGCGAGGATAATAGCCACTGATAGTGGGAAAAAGGAAGTTGAAGTTGTCAGAACCGAGCGGAGAGAGTATTAAGACTTTGGACTCTTTCCTGGTAGGAGCAGATAATGTTCTATCCAAAGAAATTAAACTTGCAGAGTGCAGGTTATCTTTGAGTGATATCAGAGGCGGAGAAGCTGTAGGAGAAAGTCTCTTGAGAACAATGATATCCAATGTCACTAGCATTGTGCCAAGGGACTCCCTGACCGAAGTAGGGAAAATGAAAATGTTATTATTTCACCAGTGGAGCTTCCTGTAAAAAGGGAAAAGGTGGTCCTAAGCAACAGCAGGCCACTAAAGCGAGGAAAGTGAGAAAGAGCCCTACAACTGAATTATCTCCACAGTTACAGTCACAGCCATTGGGGTTGAACATTTTTTATTTGAATGACCTATATGCAAGGATGGAAAGTATTTTATTAACTCAGATTCACCCTCTGAACGCTCGGTTAGAGGTCATAGAGCAGCCGCAAGGTCCATTAATTGAGCAGGGTGGGGTAACATAGAAAAATCCCCTAAATGTCACTAATAGTGCAGCAAACTTTTACCCAATGGTATCTGAATTTTCCTACGTGATAAAAGAGGGGTCAACATGAGTGGATTGGGTGAACAGCAACTTCCCCAGCAAAAATCCACGCAATTACGAGTCCACCAAAGAATAGAAACACAGCACTTAGAGGAGGTAGAGAAGACTCCAGACATAACCAATACAGAAACAATACCCACCTCGCAGCAATTAGGTTCAGGTCCTTTGGTCGCTCAATCCATAAACCAGACATTACGATTTAGGGCTTTGCATATGCATCATAACCCACCTACCACACACAGGGAGAAAGTAGGATGATCATAGGGAGGTGGGGAGTATTAAAGAAAATTCTATGGGGGAGGGAGTAAGGGGACAGACATTATGCCTCCCGCCTGCAGCATGCCCATATGCAGCATGCTGCGTCGAATGCGGTAGTAGTGCTGGATGAAGCGGCTCCGCTGGAGGCGTAATCAGATAAATGGGCGCCAGTCCGGATCCAGGCCTGTATCCAAGGGGGGCCTGCGGCACCAGAGCCATCGGCGGAAAAGGCCTAGGCCCCCCCAACTGAGTCCGCGGGGTTCGAAGGCACGCAGGTGGGTTCGGGCTGCCCAAAGATGGCATGCATCGCCTCGTAGAACGTACAAAGCTGGACTGGGAGTCGCTCCGGGTCCCGGGAAGGGAGGAAACGCAGAGTCTACTCTTTGGGCTCCGCACGCGGAGCCGCGGAAGTGGCACCACCCGCATCCCTCGTCGGGTCGGCCAATCGACGTGGAGAAGTCGAAGAGCGACGATGCTTCTTCAACTTCTTCTTATGCTTCGACTTACTCGACCCGAGTGCGAAGACTTCAATAATTCAGACAAATGGTGTTGGCTCCGCAAATGGTCCCTCGACCTCCCTCGCTACCGGGACCTCGAACGGCGCAAAGCCGACTGCCGGCGCTCAAGCAGCTTTTGGAACTGCTACCGCAAAGCCTTCAGCGCCATCGATCGGCAGTCAGAGCATGAGTTGGGGTCGTGGTCGCGCTTCAAGCAAATGAGGCAAACGCGGTGCGGATCCATCACCGACATCAGTCGGTTTCAGGAACCGAAGGCCTTGAAGCCAGGCATCCCTCTTGCACCTGGAGTCAATGGACTAAAAAAAGAAGGAGACAAAGTCAAGAAAAAGTCAGTCAAAAAGTGACTGGAGGTACCGCTCTCTTCGGATCTGCGCTGGCTGGTGAGAAAAAAGAAAGAACTTACGTCAGCACGCGAGGACGGCACCTAGGTAGCTACTGCAATGTCATCCCGGCGACACGACGCCAACCAGGAACGCAGAGCCGACCGATGTCTACTTCCAAACTTTCCGGATCCAGTCTGATGCCTGGGGGTAATTCTAAGGTGAGGAATCTATAACTAACCTGTTTCTTTCAGATCTGCACTACAGAACCACACAAACAATAACATTTTCGTGGTATGTCTGCTCTGCAGTAGTGGTCTGAATGACCAACTTCAGCTCCTAAAATAAAGGATGTGTTACCATTTCTTAAATGAAAATGTGAAAACCATCTGGAAAACAGAGCATAGGATTTCACTAAATAAAGGTATATGCCGTTGTACAACATGAGTCTCTCCTGGACCAAGGGTGATCAATGAATGAAGGAATAATCTACAATTTATTTCTGGCCAATCCTGAAAGGGCACTCTCCACGACAAATAGCCTAATGTTGTTCTGAAAGGCTTCTTCACAGATTTCTTACCATATTGGGCCATCTCACTAGCAGCAGGCACAAACGTTTACAAAAGATAGAGAGAGAGCTCTTTCATAGAGAATTGCCCAGTGAAAAATGGCTCTTTTCCTAACCTGAAGAACATTTTGTCTTCTGGATACCTAGGAATTACAAACACATCTTCATAACAGCTTAATGCACTAAAAACAACACAGGCCCTCATAATGGAGGCATACAGAAACAGCTTCACAGCAGACAAACAATATAACGGATATAAAATTATTGACTTTCTTCAATAATTTGGTACGACCTTGGTTGCTTTAAACTGAGGATATTGATTCCATTACTCCTTTTACGAAAAAGTTAATGTGTTTTTTGTAAACACTGAGTTCTGTGGAAGCTTTGAATCCTGAGCCATGGCGCATCTTTCTTTTTGTCATGGACACCTGTGTTGCTCTGGCCATTGTGTTATCTTCTGAGATCTATGATACAGGTATTATTATGTCAGTGTTAAGAATTCTTGAATGAGGCATCTCAAGATATTTCTTAGCTTGGAGACTAGAGAGTTGGAAGCTGAGTGACTGTTGCAGTAAATTTACTGCTATATTCCAAGTTTCACAGATAGTATAGGGTCTATATATCATCATACTCTATGTTTATGCACACTCTAAAATCTAACTACTGTTAAGAGTCTACATCGCATAGTCCTGCTTCTCCACATCCCTGTTGGTAGGAGAGACAGCAGGGACATGCTTCTGTTTCCTTGTGGTTGCACAGTCAGTGCTCATGTGCATACTTCAAATGAAGAGAAGGCAGTTAAGAGAACTTCAAAATGTAATAGATAAAATATTTTAAATGACATGTGAAGTGATCACCATCCATGTTAGATTTTAATTTTTACCCACAGTTCAAGCCCAAATCATAGAAAACTAACACTGTCTGATCCATAAGGAAATTCTGACAATTTTAATACATCAGAGGTAGAAGTGTGTGCGCAGCAAAATCATCTAAATGCCTAACAGTATGACCTCCAGCATTGGGATATAATCCCAAAGTTCTCAAACAACATAGGACAGATGTTGCATTACAACGTGTCTTCTGTTTAGGTTTCGCCTGGCCGTAGCACTGCGCAGCAGTGCTCGCGCAGGCGAAATCTTTTGATCCTACAGTATGGGGCTTTGTACCGCCTCTCTGTTCCATTGGCTAGCTCCATAAATGGAGGCTAGCCATTGGAAGAGATTGGTTGTCAATCTCTCTTTCCCTGTCACGACGCGATTCGGGGGTGTTTCTGTGTCTTTTTTTAAGTCCTGCCCCTTTTTTATTTAGGTAGAGGCCTCGTTCGCACTCTGCTGAAAATCCTTCAAAATTCACTTTTGTTAGTATTCTCGCTGCTACAAATGTTACTTTTGTGCGCTTTTCTTATTGTTTTCGCTCAACGAACCGCTCCCTCTACGTCGCCTCTGAGAATACATTTAACGCATTCTCTCCATAGAGACGTCACTGTCCCTCCTCCCGACTGCGCATTTATCGTAAATCCTCCTGTCATATGATCGGCGTAGTCACTCACCCTGCGCCAAAGGCGTTACTACTTGCATTCTATAAACTAGTTTGCGGCGCCGGGAGTGTGCGGCCGGGGCATGCGCCTTCTGTACTGCAGTAGTGAACTACGCATGTAGCGGGAAGACTACGATTCTCTGCAGCTGCGGCAGGCATTCTCCCAGTCAGCTGCCTTCATCAGATATGCATGTTTTACGTAGCGCGACCCAAGATGGCGGGTTTGAGCGAGGAGGAACGGGCAGAGGAGACCAGGTGGCGGATTAGGCAGCTCTAAGAGCGGTAAAGCCGGAGAGAGAGCAGCAAGGAGGGCCGAGTCTGACCTAGCGCCCCCGGGGCCTTCAGGCCTCCCCGTGGGGCTCCAGTGAGGTACTACCACCTGTCGGGTCCAAGTGCTCCCCTGGCGGCTCCTACCCCCTCCATCGGCCTGTCGCCACCCACTGGGCCGTCCCCGCCTACAGTGAACCCCTTAACATGTTACTCCTTCATGCTCCCTCTGACCTGTCACCGTTATTACGGCATTCGTTTCCCCAGGCCTGAGCCTACTCTCGCCCGTTAATTATCGTAGCACTGCCCTTCTACATGGTTTACGACCCCCACCCCCTAATGTAGTGCCAGCGGCTGTCCCATTTTAATTTTTGTTTTGGTTGCCACCCTTCCCGACCTTGTGCCTGCTTTTGTAACCGCCCCATTCAGCCCCTGGAGCTCCATACCCATCCTCCCTGTCCTGTTCATAACGGCCTACTCGTCCCCAGACCACCTTCCTGTCTTTGCTGTCGGCCCTTTCTCTTTAAACCAGCGCCCCTAGAACGCCCTGCCAGTGTTCCCTTGGACTCCGAGTTCACACCAGCCTGTGCATCGCCGCTAGAGAATGATGAAGCTGAAGTCCAACCAGACACGCACCCACGATGGGGACAGCTACAAGAAACGCGCGGCCTGTCTTTGCTTCAGGAGCGAGAGCGAAGAGGAGGTGAGAGGTTACATGGGGCGGAGGGTGTGATGGTGCTGTGGAGCGATAGATGGAGGGGACAAAGCATTCAGGATAACCAAGAGCTAAGGATAACCTCTAAAAGGGTGGGGCGATGGGGGCGGGAGTGGGGCCATAAGTTCACTAGGGGAAGGTGTAAATTTAGCATGGAGAAAAAGTGGTCAGAGGAGGGTGTACAACTACTAGCCTGTAGGTGCGAGGGAAGGGGGTGGGCGATGAGGTGAAGTGAACTGAAATTAATGTACATGTTGCGAGGTTAAGAGAGTTCATTGAAAACGATAAAAGCGAGGAGACTGGGGAGGAGAGGGCAGTGGGCTGGTCTTGAGCTAGACATAAAGCATTGGTGCCCCAAGAGATGGAGGTGGTTAGTTGCGGAGGTGCTCTGAAGGTGAGACATTTCCGTCAATTGTGATGAAGTTGGTAGAGGAGCCTGGAAACCAATTCGGTGGCCATGCAGTAAACAAATGAAAGTTGTGTTAAGAGAAGGCTTGCCAAAAAAAAGAAAGCCTCACACTCTCAAAAGGTATAAAGTTGGGTGTAGTTTGAGGCACACATACTTGAAAACCAGAGACGTGCTCTGGTACACCCTTTTCCGCTCTGTAACTTAGACTTTGTTCTGCTGTCTTCTTTTGAGTAGATCGAACTTAATAGAAGGCCTATTTTGAGGTCTGTATTTGACAGCGCAGCTCACAGAATTACTGATTGCTTACAATATACATAGAGTGGGTTTTGGGTCTACACCCCTTCCCTTTCAACCATTGGCAGTCTTCCAGCCATTGGATTCAGACCTTGTCAATCACATCCTAACACATCCCAGTAGAGTATTCATCTCTCATCTAATGCTTTTGTTTGTTTGGTATTCCCCTACCTCTTACCAAGGAGTGTTTCCATTACAGGAAGACCACTTTACAACTATAACCCTCTCGGTTAGCTCAAACTTGCTTCCTTCCCTTTGCCTAACTCTAATGCACCAACACTACATGTGTTAGCACATTAAACCCTGACCTATTGGCTTTACCAATGTTTGTTTGTTATTCTTGTCCTGCGGTGATTATATGCTGTCAACTGAAACTCATGTCCCAGACCTGCTAATTTCAAAGGCTTTTTTCTCTCGTTATACTTTAATAATTCAAGTGCATTTTAATGAAAGAACGTAATGAGTTGTGATCGGTACCATATGGTTTAATGAAAACAAACGTAGAGAGGTTTAAATATTCTTTTTGTGTTTTCTTTTTAATGTGCTTGCATGATCACCATCTGAAATACCTATTAAAATTGTGAATTTCAGTCAGTGCCTGTCAAGAGAAGAGGAATAGCACACACCTTTGATGGAGGATTCTGGGCCATTCAACTCTCTGCTCACAGTGCATGGTTACATTCCTCCTTTTACAGATATGTATCTTAGAAGGTCCCGGCTGCAAACCCTTATGGCTGGCAACATGCAATCCTTTTTTTAACCACGTTTATTATCTATCCTTTTTTCCCTTGATTGGGTGCGGACCATACAGAATTATGTATGATTAGCTGTCAATAAGTTTAATATTTTTAAAGAGTTTACTATAGCATTAATATGTCCCTCGTGTTTTTTTTGCAGAGCGAAGTTATTTTTCAACAACCAGCTGTTCCTAATGGCCGCTTGGGTCAAACATTTGTATTTCTCGTTTGGCCCATCTTAGCTCACTGCTCAACCCGGTGAAAACCAATAGGGAAAACAAACAAACTTTTCTGTGGCAAACCCTCACTTGAGATCATGGAAAAATAGGCTGCTGTAAATATTGCACGTTTAATGGCTGTAGGTGTCTGGGAGGTTAAATATGGGTTGGGTTTCAAACCAGGGGCTTTCAGTGTTTACGGACAGGTGGCTTTGTTACTGCCACCCGCACATGCCTATTTCAATGAGGGCAGCAGGCTCTGTTATTGTTAATGGTGTGGGAAGTAAACTTTCAGCGGACTTCCCACTCGACACTCACATTGTTGTCAATGTATGGCGGGACTTTAAGTAATTAAAAGACCACCACCACATCCACCACCACCACCACATACACCACCACATCCACTACAACATCCACTACATCCAACACCACCACATTCACCACCACATTCACCACATCCACCACCACATCCACCACATCCACCACAGCCACCACACCCACCACCACATCCACCTCCACCACCACCACGTACACCACCACCACGTCCACCACCACCACGTCCACCACCACCACATCCACCATCACCACACATCCACCACCACATCCACCACCACCACAACCACATCCACCACATCCACTTCCACCACATCCACATCCTCCACCACATCCACATCCATCACCACCACATCCACCACCACATCCACCACCACAACCACCACCACATCCACAACATCTACCACCACCACATTCACCACAACATCCATCACCACATCCACTACATCCACCACCACATCCACATCCACTACATCCACCACCACATCCCCACCACAACATCCCCCACCACCACATCCACATCCGCCACCACCACATCCACCACCACCACCACCACATCTACCTCGTCCACCACCACCACATCCACCACCACCATGTCCACCACCACCACATCCACCACCACCATGTCCACCGCCACCACGTCCACCACATCCACCACCACATCCACCACCACCACCACCATATCCACCACCACATCCACTACCACACCCTCATCATCCATCACATCAGCCACCATCTCCACCGCCACCACATCCACCACCAAATCCACCACCACCATATCCACCACCACCACATCCACCACGACCACATCCACCACCACCACATCCACCACCAACCACATCCACCACCACCACATCCACCACCACATCCACCACCACATCCACCACCACACCTGCCACCTCCACCACCACCATATCCACCACCACCACATCCACCACCACATCCACCACACCCACCACTACATTCACCACACCCACCACCACCTCCACATCATCCACCACCACATCATCCACCACCATCACATCATCCACCACCACCACCACATCCAACACCACCACATCCACCAGATCCACATCCACCACATCTATGTGTGTGTGTGGCTCTGTGTGTGTGTATGTGTGTATGGTTGCAAATGCAATAGGTCTGGCATTTGCGAGAGATTAAGCTATTGGCATTGTAAATGACAATGCCATTTATTTATCTGTTTTCAAAACCAACACATAAATAAAAATGTTGTCATTTACAATGCCAATAGCTCTAACTTTTGCAAAGGCGAGACCGTTGCATTGTAAATGCTTGCTTTGTCTTTGGTTTGTTCATTTTTACAGTACAGCTTAATGGCTTTGAGCTTCTAGATCGGATGGCAGTGTCATTTATGTAGTGATTCTACTGTTAGCGTTTGTCTGCTATTATTTTTTCATTGAAGTGTGGCGAGACAAAAGCAGAACAAAACTTGAATAGGCAAAGTAATCTGGTACTAGCCCCAAGATGGATACCTGAAAGTATGTAACTATCTGGTAGGGGGCAGAAAGAAAACATGAGAAATGTTGCCTCTATGAACGTTGAGTTCTTGGGGGAGCTGGTATTTGGTACCCCAAGAAGAATAGGACAAGTTGCACAGGCTAAGTGTTTAGTCTTGAGCAGTAATGCATACTTAGGTCCTAGATGGCTAGGGGGTCATGTGATAAGGGTGTGTGATTAGAACTTAGAATTCATATGAAATGGCATGAGGGAGTGACTAGCAGAAGAAGTACAATTACCACACAATTAAAAGTATTTCTGATCCTAAGACCAAGTCTGAAACAATTCATGAGCCAAAATGAAATTGCTCAAGATTTCTCATTAAAAATGTCACTTAACCAACCTACCATTGGCAGGGTTAGGTACAAACACCTGCTCAGCACCAGGATACCCATGTGGGTGATAGTGCACTTTACAGTTACAAATAACCTAATCTAACATACTGAGGTGAGCATGATAGAGTGAAGAAGATGTTAGGTAAAGTTAACTAAATGGTAAAGTCAAGTAGAGGTTATTCAACATTCAAGTACACACAAAACCATCTATCTAAAAATATTCAAACAATTATCTGAGGTTAACCTCCCCTTTCAATAGCTTGGCCACATTCCAGAATTAACCTATGAGGATCTCCTGAGGAATAAAATACCTAAATGCAAATATTTCTTGATAGGGCCATCCTGTTCATCTTCCTCAAAGACCTCTTGACTAACGCTACCAAATCTTCACACCCTCACAATGATTCTAGTTGTTAATTCTCGTGCCTCTTTCTGGTTGACCTCACATGGCCAGATAAGGACCAATGCTCTAACAATAAATTAGAGGAGTCAAGTATTTCTTGGCCACAAGTGTTGGATTGGGAATGCATATTGTGAAGCTTTTTCTTTGCACTAATTCAGAACACTATATGAGGATGTTTTAGTCTGGCAAATGGGCTTCTTCTGTGCCATCAAAAATGTTCAACCCTTATGGCCCTCTGAAGTTCTGTGTGCCCGCTAGCCACTAATCCACAAATAATGCTTGTTTCCGGACGAAGGAAGACATGACTTGGCAGTTCGAGCTGGACTGTTCCCAGGAGGCACAGGGTCAAGACTGATTTACAGAATGCTGTGTTTGAACTGAGGTGGCAAAGTGAGCTAAAGAATAATGATGGATTCAACCCAGTTCTGTGACTGGGGGTGGTTGCCTGAAAAGTTTCAGGGCTCCATCCATCATCTCCTTGTTTACTTTGTTCGCACTAAGTTGGCAGGGTATGTCCAGACGTGGGTCCCTTGCTCACTTTGCCACGGGATTCCAGCTAGCCTGGCTGAAGGGGGTGTTACCCCGAAACCGGTCCCAGGATGCTTGATTCCGGTTCAGGGAAGACATGGTTTGGCAGTTTGGGCTGGACTGTTCCCATGAGGCACTGGGATAAGACTGATTTGCATATAGCTATGTTTGAACTGGGGTGGCGAAGTGAGCTAAAGAATGATGGTGGATTCAACCCAGATCTGTGACTGGGGGTGTGTCTAAAAGGTTTCAGCGCTCCATCCATTGTCTCCTTGCGTTTGCTATGTTTGCCCTAAGTTGGTAGGGTATACCCAGATGTGGTTCCCTTGCTCAATTTACCATTGGATTCATACTAGCCTGGCTGAAGAGAGGTGGTATCCCGAAACAAGTCTCAGGATGCTTGTTTCTGGTCCAGGAAAGACATGGCAGTTCGGGCTGGACTGTTCCCGTGAGGCTCAGGGCAAAGACTAATTTGCATATAGCTGTGTCTGAACTGTGGTGGCGAAGTGAGCTAAATATGATGATGGATTAAACCCCGATCTGCGACTGGGGGTGAGTGTCTGAAAAGTTTCAGCCCTCCATCCATCGTCTCCTTGTGTTTGCTTTGCGATTATATCATTCCCACTCTCTTTGCTCGAAAGTGGATGTGTTGAAAACAGCAACACTTAAGAATAGGAAGGTGACATCTAGAAACACATATAAACTCTCCTTCTTCAGCACTTGGTTCTTCTGAGGATAGTGCAATTCTTCTAACACATTCTGGGCAATCCCACAGCAAAATACACATGGTAAAAGGACAATGAACAAGTCAAGCTACACAGGGTCTCGCTTAAATAGAATATATAAGTATAACTACCCCTAAATAAGTGTTGTGTGTGTTAACTCATAGAATAAAAAGCCTCTGGTTAATTTAAAATGAGTCTCTGAACTAGCCCTAAGTAAGGAAACCTACTGTGTTGAATTCACCCCTGGTGATAACATTTTGTTTTTTTTATACAAAACAACCTCGGTTTTGGGAGTTCCTTTTCGAACACCAAAAGGTTTACTCAGTGGCAATGTGAAATATGGCGGCTCCTCAGGAAACCTTCAGTGTCTTCAGAGTGGCCACTTCTAAAGGCATACAGATCTCGTCAGGCCCAACAAAGATCTCTAAACGGGATTGACGGCAGTCCGGTCAGTGTTGTAGATGTAATTACTTCCACTACACTAACCGCAGCCATCCACCAAACTCGAAATAAGCTCTTTAACAAAGTCTTAGGTTTATTGTTGTGGTTATTAGGTATACATTTAAAAGCTGATTCTATGGATATCTCCTCCAGTTTACGCTAGGTATAGGAGTAGAGCATACTCAAGCAGTGCAGGTTTCAAATCACATTCCCCCACTGTCTCCTGTACATATCTCTGGGTTGTCTGTGTATATATAAAAGCCAAATTGCCTTGTTTGTTTTGGACTGGCATGGCTACACCTTTCCCATATCAACTCTGACTTTAGTTTTTAACCTTCTTTGTGTTTTGTAGGCAAGTGCAGTCCAGGCGACACCAGAATGAATACAGATCAGGCAAATAAATCTAAAACTACCCCCAAAGTCGATCCCAGTAAGTTTTGGATTATACTGGTATGGACAGGAACTAGAAAGGAGACTGCTAATGTTCAAGGCCTCCGTGGATTTGTATGTTTTTGCCCCAAACAACAAGAGGGATATATGACAAAGGGTGTTTGTTGGGTTTCAAATGTTACATGTTTGTCACTAGATGGTTGGTCTCTTAGGGGGGTGAATGTTCGGACTCCAGAAATCAAGAAAACATGTAGTCAGTAAGTTCCTTTCACATAGAACATGCTCCATCAGTCTGACACTTAGAGGGTAGAGTGTTTCTGTGTTCGAGACTCATGTTTCTAAATGAAATGGTGCAAAACTACTTATTAAAAAAGCACCTCACACTAACTACTAATAGCTCCTTCCTGACAGCTTTTCCTAAAACCTTAGTGTTGCAAGCTTAAACAGTTCCTTGCTTCGGGTCACGTTCGAGTGCGCCCGTTCTTTGCTTAAGTGCCACATGCTAGGGCTAACTTTACTTGGTGCTCTAATGTAGGTTCTCAGAATCCAAGTAACGGGAGAGTACTCCACATCCCTGCCGCACTGGCAATCATCGCCAAAAATGTAATTAGACGCGATACTCCTAGTAACTTCAACTCCGTTAAATGTCAGGTACACTCTGTACGTGGGGCTCTCTTCTCCAGTCAGAAGGCAATTGCTGGAGAATAGACCCCTTGCCACAAGCTTCGATTTGCAGAACTCAAACAAGAATGGAATGCGCTTACATTACAACAATGATGTAAGCTATGTAAGTAGCTCATAATAGCATCCTTGACAAAAAATCAGCCATGACGTTATCTTTACCGGGTACATATACTGTTTTGTAATCCTATTCTTGCCTTTGCATGGATGATCGAACAATCCTGGCAGAAGCTTTAATAGTAGCTTCTGTGGTTAACAATTTCACAAGGGGTCTGTGGTAACACCGTATAACACAAGGTATCTTCCAAGCAAATGTCCTAAAGTGTTTTATATACCATGCACATGCCAATGTCTCACGTTCAATTGTAGGAAAATTTTCGTCAGAAGGAGACAGTGATCTAGATGCGTAAGCAATTACATTCTCCTTTCCAGTTTTGCAAACTTGTGATAATACAGCACCTAACCCTTTGCTACTAGCATCAATGGTAATGACGCTATCAGCATTAGGATCAAAGCTTTTTAGCAACAAACTTCCGCATGGCAGACTTGACATCACAAAACTTTTCCTCACATTCACCTAACCATTCAAATTTGTTATTATTTTGTAACAAGTGCCTTATGTGAAATGTTCTCTCAATGAATCATGGAATAAACTTTGCACACTACTCTACCATTCACATGAATGAACATACATCAGTCATTACCAGTGGGACATGAAGCATCCTCAATGGCTCTCATCAAAGAGGTTTTGGTCTAATAACATCTTCATCAATAAGATGGCCAGAGTAAGTAACTCTTTCTTCAGCTATTTGCATTTTGAAAATTCTACAGTTAATCCTTTAAAATTGAATATTTTCAAAACATTAGTTAATCTCTTATTGTGTTCTTCCCCAGTGCTGGCAAATATCAAATTATTGTGCTGGAAAAATGTAACCCTGCCTCTTTGGAAAAGAAATGGAAAATCAAACGCAGAAATACAGCTGCTGTAGAAGCCAATCCAAAGGGCATGCACTTGAACTGGAAACATCCCTCTGGTGTTACAAATGTAGTATAATGTTTATATTCAGTAGACCAGGGTATCTTGTGGTAGATAGCTGGAAAACCACTTTGAAGCTTTCAGGGAATCTACCATTTAATTTATTCTTGGTAGGGGAAATTGATCTACAACTATGGTATTATTTAGAGGGCCCAAATCGACACATTGTCTTATCTTTCTACAGGCACTATATCCCCAGAGGAAACAAGTTTTTGTAATTCCTTAGAAACCTCGCCTCAGACCATAAATGGTATGTTCCTCTGTTGCAAATAAAGTTCTTGAATCCAGTAAGTAAAACTAGGTTTAATTTATTGTAGATTAATCCAAGTTAAGTTAACAATAAAATGATCCATAGATGTAATAATAAAAACCCGACCAGGAGCAGTTCTTCTCTCGCTCAGCCTGCCTGCCATCAACTGCCTCTACTCAGACCAGTCAGGTACCAAACATTCCAAGGTGTCATCAGGTACCAAACATTCCAAGGTGTCATCATACATTCTACCAGATGCAGTGGCTAAGCAAGGGGAAAATCTATGCAAGTGAAATGCAAGAAATAAGCAAGATGTAACATCCTCACTTCGTGAATTTTCCATCCTGTCTGAACCTTTAAAAGTATTTTGTGCTCAAAGCCCTTAAGTTTCCCTAAATCGCTGCAAAAAACCTTACGAAAACTTGCCAGTATGGTACCACCAACTTTCACGTCATCATTCATTATTAGCACTTGTACTTTACTACGAGGGTCAAGAACTATTTGTGACTTCTTCTGGTTAAACCAACCAAGAACCAGAGGTCATTTTCTTGCTACATACAATTTACCCCATTATTTAAGTTATACGTTTGAAACTTAAAGTAAACCATCTGAAAGCAATCATATCTATCTATATGTTCTCCGAGGTTCCTCCACCTTTTATAACAATTTATTTTTAAATAGCTCTTCATTGACGATAGTAAATGGAGAACCAGAGTCTGCATCAATCGTTAATTGTATGCCAGCAATAGTCATAGAACACTCAGGTTTGATTCTTTCTACTCCTCGCTGGAAGTTTAATACTAGTTTGTTGCATAAACTCGCCATGTTATACCAACATCTGAAATCACTTGTGGAAGGTTAATCACAATCAAAACTCTCATCCTCACACATCTTTTATACATTTCTTGCTTTTTTTACATTCTTTCGCATGGCTGAAAATTCTGCAGTTGCTCACTTCTGTTTAGCAGCTGAGCATTTTTTTTGTAAAAGCTAAGTGTTCCTTGCTGTCACACCTGTAACACCTGAGGTACTATTTAGGCTTTTTGTCCCTTTTATATTTAGCAGAATTATTGCTCGCTTTGTTACGCACCTTGCAAATAGTTTCTCCCTTTTTGGATTCTTGTTTCAATGCAACAGTGCATTTGCTAGAACCCATCCAAAGAAGACTCACCATTTATCCGCAAACGCTCTTGAATTGCGGGATTATACCCATGCATTACCCCTTGATCACGTATAAGCTCATCTAGTAAAGTGCCAAACCTACAATCCATTGCTATTTCCTTTAACTCAGCCACATAATCATCATTAGATTACTTCTTTCTCTGCTTTCGTTGGAACAATGTTAATCTAGTGAGGCTCATTCAAACTTTAGGTTTAAAATACAAATTTAAGTCATGAATGACAGCAATAATAACATTTACATCCCATACAACCACAGCTTTGGTCATTTGAGAATAAACCTTAAGACCATGAGGCCCAATCAAATGTAAGAGAAACTGTTTTTCTTTGCTTTTGCATTATCCACGACTGCAAGATATTTAAAAAAGTGTTCTTTAAACTCTCCTTATTTTAATATCGCTGGAGAACCTAAAGGCCAAAAAGGTTGAGGTGAGCTGATATTTATATTTTAGAGAGATATATATGTAAGAAAAGTTGAATTTTTCAGTGTCCAATCTTCACCAAGAAATTGGACTAGTCCAATGTCCTTTCTTCACCACTAAGAAAAATATCTGTATGCGTAGTTGAAGGAAGAGCAAAAATATGTAAAGAATCCACATGAATTAACTTGCATAAGAATGTAACCATACAGCAAAAATATGAAGTTAAATTACCTTTGGTTCAGGTAATACTTAGTAGAGTGTTAACAAAGCATTTACCAGAAGAATTAACCAAAAATAGAATGGTCGCATCAGAATGAATTGTGCTGAACAAGCAAGCTAATCCTCACCTGAAATTCAGGATATTAGACAGGGATAAAGCATAGTGGATTTCTAGCGTTAGTGAGTCACTTCAAAAATGCCTGATAACTCGATAACATCCAAATGCTAGAAGCAAAAAAAGGAGGCGCCTAAGGTCACACAACTCGATCTTGCGTGATGATGTCAGGTTACTGATCATGTGGAGGTTCAGTGCACAAAACTCCATGTGCACGCAGACATATCTTGCAGCCCACGGAAGTTCCATACGCCAGGAATGCATCTTACTGCTCTTGAGGCTGAAGGGTCGCGCGCCAGTGTCCATAGAAATGTGAGCATAGGTGCTGCCATAACAATCTGCACCCGTACTGCAAAGAGCGCAAAGGTATCGGTAATATAATAACAGCAGACTCCTCAAATGAAGAAGTTTATGATGATGGAGTCCATTTCATAGGCAGATAAGTAGCAGGCGGTCTTTACTTTAGCTGAGAGCCGTAAGGTGCTGCAACTTGTCGGCAATTGTTGCAGGCAATAAAGTTGCTAGACTCGAGTTACTGGAAGTACATTTATTACTAAGAAGCAGTAATAGATGCAAATCAGCGCAAGTCCTCCCACTTCTGTATCTCCTTCCTACTGACAATTTCCTGCCTTTCTCTCAAACCCACTAATGTCAGACTCATTATTACATATTCACCATTCTAAAATAACCCTATATAACACTTAGCTATCTGAAAGGCATCATTGCAGTTTTATTGTAGGTCGTTTCTATCACACCCTCTTTGAATGATGTCAACATCTACAGTCAGTGAATCAAATTAATCTTCAGCTTTGGATTAAAGAAACAACTGGATTTATATGGGTTGTTATTATCTGTATGCATTGTTGATCCTCACATTTGTAAGCATAATTTTCCGACTGTGATAACATTAATAATGCCAATTTAGGTTAACGTTTAATAGAAAATGATCTTACTCTATAAAAAAGACCTCAACAACCTAATTTCAAATAAATTCAAAACTCATTTAAGGATTTTTAGTAGAAGAAGAATCTCAAAAGCATATAATTACAGTTGCTAATTTCTCCTTGTGCATATTGTGTAGGTGCAGCAAGCAGATGCCAATGGAATACGCAATACAGTTAACTTTAACAAAACAACATCTGACAATAGACCCGATTCATTATTCAAACCAGCTGAGGTGAGTGCGATATGGCGAAGAAAACTGTAGATGTAGCAAGGTGACGCTTAACAAAATAATTATGTTGAAATGGAAGTCATACACAACCCTGAACACCTAAACCCAACTATCCAGGAAGAAAGTCTTTCAAATTATTCTCTAAATTTAGAGAAGACTTACAGCCACATGCATCAAAAGAAAAAAACAGTCGCAAACGGGCAGATTCTCAGAATCTGCCCGTTTGTGACCGGTATTTTTGCATTTGGGATGCATGTTTCCAAATGCAAAAATCGCAATTCAAGTAATCTCTAAATTGCAATTACTTAAATTGTGATTGCATGTAAGGAATCGCAAATTGAGATTCCTTAAATGCAATTCATTAAAGTAAAAAAATCAGCAATTTCGCTAATAGGGGGCGCAAATTACCATGAAGTTGAACTTCACTTCAGTTTTGTGCATTTTTCAAAGTTTCATGTTGCGCACACACATGCCCTTAGGGCATGTGTGTGCGCAACATATGTGCACAGATCAAGTTTAGGGGTGCGACAGGGTGTCCTTTTGACACCCTTGCACCCTTGAAATTGCATTCTCAATTTGCGATTCTCTAATCGAGAATCGCAAATTGAGAATGTCTTCCCATTCATTCCTATGGGCCTCTAGGCCCATAGGAATGAATGGGGAGGTATGGGGAGGTATTAAGGTATTCCTTAATTGCGATTTGCAATTTGCGAGTCGCAATTAAGGACTGTTTAAGCGATTTCTACATGCATAGGCTTTTGCGATTCCTTAATTGCGATTCCTTAAAAATCGCAATTAACCACATCAGTCGGTACGATTTACCGCCCCCCTAATGGAAACGGGCGTCGTCATGACGGAACGGTTCCGTCATAAGCACAGCTCAACCGATGCTCCTGACGGAATTGTTCGTCATGAGCATCGAAGGGGCTAAGAAATCGCAAAAGCCAACATTGATGCATGTGCCTGTTAGTTTCCTTTTGATGAGATGGGTAGTGGCTCCAAGCTACCAGTTCCAATTGCTACTTTGATTGAAGCGGGCAGATCCGTCCCAATGCACCAACAGTAAATCTGAAGAGTTAGATTCTTCCTGGCCAGGTAGTATGTATTTGTAATATGCAATATTTTCTTGGCATTAATTCAGACTTCAGGAAAGAATGCTCTTGTTGTCCAAAGCTGCAATGCCTTCAAAACATTTTGATGACTGCGACCTTTGCAAGATCACGGCACCCCCTAAACTGCAGTTGAGGCATTGTGGAGATTATGCAGATCCCATTTCAATTGCTTTACGATCACCACAAAAAACAAGAAAATTTGGTTGTGCTAAATATTGTAAATCCGGGGTACTTGTGTTGTCAGAAAATGTGTTTTGTTCTTGGCTGACCAAGTCTTATCAGGCAGTATGGACACCAGTACAGCAAAGTATACAGGATAAGATTATAAAAACGATAATCAAAAATCCCTACAGCATCAAGTCTACATTCAGCATATATATACGTAACTGAAACCTCCTGTACGTTGGTATCTTGTGTAGTTTCTAAACTGGAATGCTTGCATAATTATATGCCAATGGAAGTGCTTGAAATAATCGTATGTACTGGCAATTACTTTGACTGTATTCCAGGCCATTCATTTTTTTACCACTGTGAAACAGTGGAAAGAGACAAGCCATATTAAATTCAATCTTGACTCCTCCCCTATAAGAACAGTCCAGACAAAACTGCAAGTCAAAATCGGGATGGGAGCATGAACAACCCAGACTTGTTTACCTTTTGCCTCATCAATGAGGTTAGAATGAGTTCAATGGGAATGTGATTACAAGTTCCTCTATGCATGGTCATCGTAACTGAGGCATAACAATCTGAAGAAAAATTGTGATGGTTAGAATCAGTCTGGGCCACATTCGAGTCCATCTTTTTCTGCTGATTCTGCTTTTCCAGGAGGAACCAGCTAGTGGATGGAAATAATTAATGAATTAATTCCATCACTTTGTGTCTGTTTCATACTTAAAGCAGGTAGGCCATTAGTTAACTCGTTTGATGTTTGGATTTTTGGTAATCCAATATAAGTCTTTTGAAGTAGCAGTAGGAAAGAGAATAGGCTTTTTGTTAACATGTTCAAAATATCTTTGATTTACTTTTCTTGGTTCTGAATCTACATTTAGAGCTTGATGCTAGGTAAGTCTGCTCTATGAATGAATAAGAATCCATCAAATGGCACAGCCTGCACATTGAATGACTTGTGTTGCGTATAGATTTCTGGTGTGTCTCTTTTCACACTAACATTATTATTCATTGGTTTTTAGGTCTCGGCCTAGAGACGCGCGAAGCCCGTTCTCGGCAGAGAAATATTGTAATCATGTCAGCCGCCAAAGTTGACAAAAGGAGACAAGAGCTGGGCACGCGCCCAGCAATCCTAATGGGAGAGCGAGCGACAAGTGCTGGCCACGCGCGGATTCAGTCGCGCGCACGCTCACGGCGCGCCCAGCAATCCTAAAGGGAGAGGGAGCGACAAGTGCTGGCCACGCGCGGATTCAGTCGCGCGCGCGCTTGCGGCGCCAGCGTCCCCGCCGCGCGCCGATCACTGCTCTCTTCCTGGCCGGCATCGAGAAGTTTCGCAACGCAGTGAGGGCACTGACAGGTAGGTGCTTGTTCAGAATGTTATGTCCTCTAATTGCATGGACTTGCGGGAGTGTTTGCAGTGTAAAGGACCGGAATGGCGGGAGCAAAGAATGATGTTTAGTTTAGTTTAAAGGAGTTTGTAAAGCGCCTGGTGACGCCTCCCGGCGTGTCCCCGCGCTGTGGAGAGAGTGAGTTTTAGGAGAGAGAGGATCCCATCACAGATTGAAGAGGCAAGTTTTCAATTTCTTCCTAAAAGAGGCCTCATTCACCTCTAGTCTGGTGTCCAAGGGCAGGAGGTTCCAATGCCTCACTGCCATCGTGCGGAAGGATCTGCCTCCCATTCTGGCCTTTTTAGGACGGGCAGTTCTGAGCAGACCTGTACCTTTGGATCTGAGGGTTCTGTTGGGTTCGTACAGAGATGCCAGATCCGACATATAGGCAGGTGCCTTGTTATGGATAATCTTGTGACACCACAGCAGAGCTTTGAAAATGATCCTTTTTTTGATAGGCAACCAATGGAGAGTTGCCAGAGAGGGTCGTGAAGGGGCTCTACGGGGCAGTCTTAATACTAGGCGTGCTGCCGAGTTTTGCAGGACCTGTAATTTCTTTATGTTTTTCTCTGATGTACCCAGGAGTAATACATTCCCGTAATCAATCCGGGAAGTTATTAATGCCTGCGTCATAGTCCGTCTGGAGTTGAGAGGCAGCAAGTCAAGGGTGCGATTGAGTGTCTTCATCACTCCGAAGCACTTGCCTACCGTTCTCTTTATATGGCTATCAAAAGATAGCTTGTTGTCAACCCAGACTCCCAGATTCTTCGCCTCCCGGCTAGGAGGGGGCAAGGGACCCAAGCAGGTGGGCCACCATTGTTTTGTCCAATTGGTCTCATTACCTCCAATGATGATGACCTCCGTTTTGGTTCCATTCAATTTTAAACAGTGCTCTGTCATCCAAGAGGCCAGCTTGCTCATACAGTTATTAAAGTTATCAGCTTCCCTGGAGGGGGCTTGCGTCAGAGATATTAGAAGTTGCGTATCGTCGGCGTAAGAGACAAGCTCCACGCCGAACGATTGCACCACCTCTGCCAGGGGGCCCATGTATAGGTTAAATAGGGTGGGACTCAGGGCAGAGCCCTGAGGCACCCCCTGTTCAAGCAGCACGCTGTCTGAAAGGGAAGTCCCTCTTTGAACTTGGAAGCTCCTATTGATCAAAAAGGCTTTCAGCCATCCCAGTGCCTTGTTGGTTACTCCGGCTTTGTTTAGACACTGTAGCAAGATGGAATGTGCTACAGTGTCAAACGCGGCACTGAGGTCGAGCATGATGAGGGCCATGGTCTTGCCCTCGTCTGCTCCCTCTCGTAAGGTTTCAGTGGCCCTGAGGAGAGCCGTTTCCGTTGAGAAATTGGATCTGAAACCCGACTGGGATTTATGGAAGACATCATGTTCTTCAAGGTGTTCCATGAGTTGAATGTTAGCAATTTTCTCTGCTAGCTTAGCTAAATATGGTAGCAAAGAAATTGGCCGGAGGTTGTCCATAATGTCTTGGCTGATATTCGGCTTTTTTTTGATCGGTAGCACTACTGCCTGTTTCCAATCTGCCGGCAAACAAGCAGTGGAGAATGAGATCTGGAGTAGATGTCTGTAGTGAGGTTCTAGAGCAGGGAAGGCTTCAGCTAAAATTTTCGGAGGCGCCGGGTCTCGGGGAGAGCCCGATTTGATTTTATTGCACAATTTAGACAGGACTTCGTACGGGGGAACTTCAAAAGATTTTAGGCACTTTGGAGTCTTAATAAGACTGTCATTTTCTGTGAAGTCAGAGGCCGACTCTACATGATTGGAGAAGCTTGTATATATTTTGTTGATTTTGCCTGAGAAGTACTGTGCAACTTTATTACAAGATTCCACAGAATCATTTTGGGCAGGAGCGGTCGTATCCACTACCGATATTTCTTTGTAAATCTGAAACAACTCCTTCGAGGAATTACCTGCTTCCATGATACGGGAGTGGTAGTGCTCTGCCTTAGCCAGGCGTACAGATTTGTAATACTCTCTTTGTGAGTTTTTATACTTCATTTTTGTTTCTGCACAGAAGTTCTGGCGCCAAGCTCTCTCAAGTTTTTTGCAAATCGTTTTCATGGTCTGCAGTTCTTGGCTAAACCAGGGAGCAGCTTTTTTTAATCTCCTGGCATTGGTCATGGTACGGCTGGGGGCAGTAATATCGAGGGCCTTGATTACGATATTATTTAGGTTATTACTAGCTGCCTCACAGTCTTCCCCTTTAGGAGGGCCTTCCTCCTGGGTAATTTGAATAAAAGATTCTATTGAAAAGCTCTTCCATTTTCTGCGTTTATACCGCAGAGATTGGTGTTGGAAATGCTCAGTTCTGTCTAATTGAATTGTGATCGGGATAATATAGTGATCCGACCAAGGTATGGGTATGGGCTCTAAGGTGTGAACTCCCTGCCAGTTTCCGAAGATAGGATCCAGTAAGTGACCTAATTGATGAGACGGTTCCTTGTTTTTTATTTCAAGTTGAACCGAATGAAGCTCCGTTCGAATCTCAGTGGCATCATTGTCTAATGGATCTTCAAAATGAGCATTGAGATCACCTAGCACTAGAAGTCTGGATTTTCTAAGTGCTAAGTGAGTGATAGCTTCCATTAAGGTAGAAGTAAAATCATACATTCTGCCAGGTGGCCGATATATCAGGATGCCCGATAAGGAGTGATTGGGGCCGGTATTTATTGTGAAGGATCCAGCTTCACTGTGATCAATCTGTATAGGAGCTAGGGAACAGACTAGAGGGGCTTTCGTAGCTATGGCTATGCCGCCCCCCCTTCCGTCTTTCCTATCCAATCTAGAGAGGGAGTAGCCATGGGGCATAGCCTGGATAATGTCAGGGTCTGAGTACTCATCTAGCCAGGTTTCCGTCAAGAATAGAATGTTAAGGTTTTGGTCCTCGAGTAGATGAAAAATTTCAAGGGCGTGCTTGCGGAGAGATCTGCAATTGAGTAGTGCAGCTTTCATGGTATGACCCGAGCTGGTTGTTGGAATTTGAATGATGGGTTCAAAGCTACACCCTGTGCATTTACTTAGCGACTGTGCGGGCATGGCATGTTTACAAGCTGCAAGTGTGTCGGGTTGGAGAGCAAGCAAAGCATGTCTGCCATACCTTATAGTAGTTTGAGTCGAAGAGCCAAGGTCTGTGGCCCCGGGCCCCGTCCGGCCGCGGACGGGCGCAGACGGGCTGGACTTTGGCTCGACTTCGGCGCGCTTCCGGCGCGCCCGCTGCACGCGTCCGCTGCGCGGTCGCTGCCCCAAGCACATTTATACTAGAGGGAGGGGTCGTTAGAGCGCTGACCTCTGCTCCCTGAGCCCGGATGTGCAAGGCTCCTCCTCGCCCTCCGCATCAAACGCCCATGATTGGACGCGGCGGACCGGGGCGGGAGTAGGAGAGTAACTAACCAGCTAATACAAATATACAGTTATTATCCCACACTGAACGTTTTTAAAAAAGATAGCCTCAGTCGCTACATTAAAAACTTTCGCTGTTACAACAGCGCGAGCAGTGCAGTGGAAAAACAGCAGTTATGAGCGCTAAGTGAATGGAGGCTGCCTCTGCCACCGGCAGCACTCTTCTCCACAGCGCGTGCTGTGTCACAGCTGACCTAAATGTCAGATGTGCTTTGAAGGATTCTGCGAATGTACACAGAACATTCAGTACAGTCTGCTCTCTGAGCGTGCACGTTACTGATCGCCTACTCTTTATTGGACACCAGTGTGCGCCATGTGTTTTTGTTTAATTCAACCCACCAAGATAAACGTGTCTATTCTCTTCTAGAAAAGAGTGTTAACCGTGACCAGTGTAAATTTAGTCGGTAGCCTTGCCTGCTTTCAGAGTAGTGAGTGCAGAGTAGTGAGTAGTGAGTGGTGAGTGCAGAGTGGTGAGTGCAGAGTGGTGAGTAGTGAGTGCAGAGTAGTGAGTAGTGAGTGCAGAGTAGTGAGTAGTGAGTGCAGAGTAGTGAGTGCAGAGTAGTGAGTAGTGAGTGCAGAGTAGTGAGTAGTGAGTGCAGAGTAGTGAGTGCAGAGTAGTGAGTGCAGAGTAGTGAGTGCAGAGTAGTGAGTAGTGAGTAGAGTAGTGAGTAGTGAGTGCAGAGTAGTGAGTGCAGAGTAGTGAGTAGTGAGTGCAGAGTAGTGAGTGCAGAGTAGTGAGTGCAGAGGAGTGAGTGCAGAGGAGTGAGTGCAGAGTAGTGAGTAGAGAGTGCAGAGTAGTGAGTGCAGAGTAGTGAGTACAGAGTAGTGAGTGCAGAGTAGTGAGTGCAGAGTAGTGAGTAGTGAGTGCAGAGTAGTGAGTGCAGAGTAGTGAGTGCAGAGTAGTGAGTAGTGAGTGCAGAGTAGTGAGTGCAGAGTAGTGAGTGCAGTGGAGTGAGTGCAGAGTAGTGAGTAGTGAGTGCAGAGTAGTGAGTGCAAGAGTAGTGAGTGCAGAGTAGTGAGTGCAGAGTAGTGAGTGCCGAGTAGTGAGTAGGGTGAACAGTGTGTGAGCGTGCAGGGTGAACAGTGTGTGAGCGTGCAGGGTGAGCAATGTGTGAGCGTGCAGGGTGAACAGTGTGTGAGCGTGCAGGGTGAACAGTGTGTGAGCGTGCAGGGCGAACAGTGTGTGAGCGTGCAGGGTGAACAATTCCAATCCAAACCACATAATTCCATTACACACCACATGCATACACTCCATAACACATGGCTAAAAGACATTGCCATTTACAATGCCATTAGCTCTAACTCAAATAAATCCGAGACCTATTGCATTTCCAATACTTGTTCTTGATTGGCATAGCTGCGCTGTTTGCATATGTTTTGCCAATTTTCTGATGTTACAGGCCTGTGTGGTCGAAAGGACACCAAAACGTTACCAGAACAGCATAGGTCATCTAGCACTAGACTAGATGCATGCTGAAAAAACCTGGGGGAGTTTGGATATGGGATGGAGCAGAACAGAAACTGTGTGCCACTTGGAATGCTAAGATTATCAGAGAAATTACATGGTTGGCTCTAAGAAAGGGACAGAGCCATGGTTGAGCCTGTGACTCTCGTTTGCCAAATGGGCTGCATGTTTGAGCCCTAAATGGTAGAGGTCCATGGAGCAAAGTGTGTCGACCCCAGATATCCAGTGTGGGCAGGAAAAAGGGGTGGCTTCACAGAGAGCAGTCCTGGTGTGGACCGGAGGCAGATCACTTGCGTTACAGAGTGAATCTGCACGTCAGTGATTTTTTTAAATAACTCGCCTTGCTGCTAGAATTCTTATGTGATTTTATTCTTTTAAAAACGCATTTTATCATTCTGTGGGGGACAGAGCTGTGTTTAATGCTCTAGGGGCACTCACACTTCCGCATTCCACATCGCCGGGTCAGCAGTGTAGTTGCTGTTCCCGCCGCAGATTGATCTGGATAAAAAGTGCGTTATGGCCCGACTGCGCAGCGCACACGCACAGCGGACGCGTGCAGCAGGCGCGCCGCGCGCCTTAGGCAAGCCCGTCCGCGTACGCCCAGGCCCAGGGGCCAGAGCCCCTGCATCTCCTCCCTCAACCCAATACTGCTATTCCAGCACTCAGTTCAAGAAGTTAAACTGTGCCCCTGGGACCACTTGTGCTTACTCAATCCCTCCGGATAAATTTTCCGAAAAATGCCCACACTGTAAGTGTGACCTCTCTTCTAATAGGCTAGGGCGCACCTCACCTAAAGACCAGTTAAGAATCTTATTACTTAACTGTAGGTCCCTGCCAAAACATACAGCAGAGATTTGGATGCTCCTTAAAGACTATGACCCTGAAGTGCTGTTCCTCACGGAAACCTGGCTCAGTGCCAGCTCGGAGCCTGACATTGTGCAAGCACTTCCTCCTGGTTTCGTGATACAGAGAACAGACCGATCAACAGGTAGAGGTGACGGGATCGCCATTATTTATAAGGAACAGTTTATCTGTCGCCTGTTGGGGAAACCTCTCGAAGACTGTGAGAACTCCCATTTTATCATAGAATTCTCACCACTTCTCTCATTCACTGGCATTCTCGTCTATTGGCCTCCTGGATTGATAGGAACCTTTAATAAATCCGAGCTGGAGGCGGTGGTTAATCTTGCCAGCTCGGCACTAACTTTACTATTCTTGGAGATTTCAACCTCCATTTTGATGACCCGCGAGCGGTAAATGCAGGCGAACTGGCCAGAGACCTTACGGCTCTCCAATTGTCCCAAAAGATCAGGCATGTCACTCATGTCAAATGACACCTCCTCGATCCGGTGTTCTCCAGTCTAGATGACCTTAAAGGGACAGATCCCATCCCACTTCCGTGGTCAGATCATCTCCTGGTGTCCCTTTCCTGGTCTCCACAGGTTATCATACCTGCCACTCAAAGTATCTGGACCCCATATCGCGCCTGGACCAAGCTCCCCTTGGAGGAATGGACCCAGGAATTGGAAAGGACCAGACCTATCTCAAACCCGTGCCCAGTCAAAGACAATGAGCATTTTCTCAGCTGGATAGAGAAGTCACTTGACTCAGTCCTTCCAAAGACCAGGATAAAAAAAGACTACTGGGCCTCACAACACCCCATGGTTCTCCCCTGAATTGTGCACCTTAAAACGGCGCAGTAAGGTTATGGAAAGACAGTGGAGGAAAGACTTTCTACTGAGCAAAAAACTGGATTTTAGGGCAGCCATCCGTGTCTATAAAACAGAATTAAGAAGGGCCCAGGCCTCCTACTACGAGGGTAGGATTTTATCAGCCGCTAACTCTCCCAAAGAAACCTTTACTATTATCAAAATATTACTTAAAGCCCTCGTTCCACAAATAGTTCCGGACACTTCTGGCCAACGGTGAAACAAGTTGGCCGAATATTTCACTACCAAGCCTGGAGGTGGGTGGGCGTGTGTAACTCTGTAGCTCTACATGCCAAGAACAGATGCAATATTGGCAATTCGCTGACTGTACTGGCCAATGTTATGGCCACTATGAAGGCTGTCTTGATGATTAGCAACCTCAGTGGGATGTTATGTAGCAGCTCAAAAGGCTTGCACATCAGAAAAGTCAGAACAACGTTTAAGTCCCACTGGGGCATGAGGAATGGCCGGGGAGGAAACATATGTTGGAGCTCTTTAAGGAACCTAGTCACAACAGGTAACTTGAACAAAGAAGGTTGGTGCAGCAACCACAAAAATGGTGAGATGGTTGATAATTAGTCCTTAGCAGTGCCCAGAGTAGAGCCCTGCTAGGCAAACAAGAGAACAAATAGTAAAACCTGAGAAAGGGGTGAAGTCTAGCGGGCGGCATATACTGTCTTGGTGGAGGGACACCTGACTGCCAGAATAACACCACAGGCTTTGGGAGGAAGGTCGAAAGCTGTAAACTGTCACCCCTCAATCTCCACGCATTAAGGCGGAGGGTGCACAGGATTGGGTGCAAGACCATCCCCTGTTTCAACAGAACATCCTCCGGAAGAGGCATACTGATCGGAGGACTGATTCTTATTATTGCAGTTTTATATAACGTGTAGGTGGCCATAGGATTTTCCAGCGCTAAGGTGGGAATCAGACTCTCTGTGCCCAATCCAGAGCCACAAGAAAGACTTATGCCTGGTTGTTCCTGATATTATGTTATGTTATGTTATGTTAGGGAGTATTTATATAGCGCCTATCACCGCCGGTCTCTAAGCGCTTACCAGAACAAAAAACATAACACACTAATGCTCCTAGAACCTCAATTGTTCCACCTCCTATAATATCATGAAAGCCCTTCTGAAAAGATAGGTTTTTAATTTCTTTCTGAAGGGTAGAAGCTGCGATTCCTCTTTCAAGGTGGACGGGAGCTCATTCCACAACTGTGGAAGAAGCACAGACAGGGCCCTGCCCCCTTTGGTCTTTAATTTGAACCTAGGTTGAATCAGGTTGGAGGTTGTTCCTGAGCGCAAAGGTCTCCCAGGAATGTACCTCTTCAGACGTTGTTTAATGTACTCTGGGGCTTTCCCAAAAAGTGCCTTATGGGCCACACAGAGACATTTGAACTGGACTCGGAATTTCACTGGAAGCCAGTGCAGTTTCTGAAGAAGGGGGGATGCGTGCGAGTTTCTAGGCACAGAATAGATGAGCCTAGCTGCGTCATTCTGTATTACCTGCAGCTTTCTCAACAGCTTGTGTGGTAGGCCCAGGTATACGGCGTTGCCATAGTCGAGTCTCGAGATGACTGTGGCGGATACGATCGATTGCAGGGTGGAGGCAGATAAGATGGGAACTAGCTTGCGCAATTGCCCCAACACACCAATGCAAGAACCGACGACAGCAGAGACTTGAGGGGCCATTGAGAGGTCTGCATCAATCCTTAGCCCCAAGCTTTTTACTACGGTGCCAGGAGACGGGGTTGTTCCCAGCTCAGGGGGCCAATACAGGTCACTCCAGGGATCCTCTTTGTTGCTGATCACCAGCACCTCTGTTTTATCAGCATTCACTTTCAACAGATTGTTAGTCATCCAGTTGAATGTGAATGAGAGCAAGTTCCTCACTGATTGCTGGGCCTCAATGGTGTTGTCTAGCAGGACTAAGAGCTGTGTATCATCTGCGTAATTAAAAATCTTGCAGTTCATACTCATGAGCTCCTCCACTAGAGGTTATAGATAGATATTGAAAAGCAGGGGGGATAAGGCCGACCCCTGAGGCACCCCCCAGGTCACTTCGCAGATCTCAGACAGTTGGTCTCCTAGCTGCACTCTCTGGGTACGGCCTGACAGGAAGGATTCTAGCCACTTTAGCATCTGGCCTGTGATCCCCAACTTCGCGACACGGTCCAGCAGAATAGTATGGCAGACCGTGTCGAAGGCCGCCGATAAGTGTAATAGAATCAGGGCGCACGGCTGCTTGTTATCTGCCCCGACTCGCAGCTCATCGGCGACCGAAGCCATGACCAGTTCTGTGCTGTGTTGGGGCCGGAACCCAGCCTGCCTGGTGTGGAGAAGATGATATTCTTCCAGATGGCCGGCTAGAGTGCTGAGAACGTGCTTTTCTAAGATCTTACTAAGAAAAGGCAACTGCGAAATGGGCCTATAATTTTTTAAGGCCCTTGTGTCCGTTCCTGCTTTCTTTAAGAGTGGGGAGACCCTGGCTTCTTTCATCTGGGTAGGCAAATGACCTGATTTAAGTGAGTTGTTCAATAAATGCAATACCTGAGGCTGAATGATCTTCTTGAGAACTCTGGGCAGGAGTGTGTTGGGATGGGTGAATAGAAAGTCAATGAATGTCACGATATGTGCAGATCAGAAAACAATATTAGTAAATGTAATGTGAACATATGCATAGCTTGTGCCCTACAATGCCCGTCAGTGCAATCTCAATGTATGACATAACTTGTGCCCGCACAGCAGCACTGACATCACCACCAGTGATACCAATGTATGTAACAATCCATGCTTGTACGATGATTTTGTTGTTGCTAAAAAGACCAATGCACAAGTTACTACTTGTGTAACGATGTATCTGTAAGAGACATTAGTTAGTGATAGAATCCTTACCTTAGAATATCCCCAGGCGTCAGACTGGATCCGGAAATTTTTGCTTAGCAGTACCCTTGCGCGTCGGTAGGCGTCGTCTGCGGCTCCACGTCCGTAGTCGGCGTCGTGGGCGCCGTGATGACGTCGTCGGAGTACTTAGACGGCGCCTCCGCCTCCACCTGCTGACGTCAGACACAGCTTTTCCGCGCCAGAAACGCAGAGCTATGCTAAAAACCAACACTGGTGCCATTGAAACTAGGGCCCTGAAAGGGGATGACCTTTACCCTAGATATCGGTTCGCAGAACGGGGAGGATGGGTGGGTCGGTAAGGAATCTATCACTAAATAATGTCTCTTACAGATATATCGTTACACAAGTAGTAACTTGTGCTACTGAAAGAGACATGTTAGTGATAGATTCCTTACCTTAGAATAGAGGCCCCAGCAATACCAACCCCGGTGGTGGGTCTGCGAACCAATAATCACACCAGAAAGTCCTGGAGGACGGAACTGCCAAAGAAGCCATCCCTCCGGACTTGGCTGTCCAGGCAATAGTGTCTTGCAAACGTGTGCAGCGAGGCCTACATAGCTGCCTGGCAAATGTCCTGCAAGGGCACTCCTCGGCCCAAGGCAGTGGTAGTTGCCGTGGCTCGAGAGGAATGAGCCCTCAGCCCAACAGGGGGTTCCTTCTTAGCCAAGGAGTAACACGCCTGGATACACAAGATGATCCACTGCGAGATGGTCCGCTTGTGCACCGCCTTTCCCTTCTTCCCAACAAAGAGTTGGTCATCCACCCGGAACTGGCGTGTGCGATCCAGATAGTAAGAGAGTGCACGTTTTGGGTCCAGACAGTGGAGCCTCTCTTCCTCTTTCGAGGGATGCGGAGGCGGAAAGAAGGTGGGCAAGGTGATGGACTGCCCGATGTGGAAGGCTGTGACTACCTTGGGCAAGAAAGAGGGCCTTGTCCGCAACACAACCTTGTCCGGATGGACCGAAAGGAAAGGAGGGTTAGAGGATAGAGCCTGGAGCTCACTCACTCTCCTGGCAGAGGTGATGGCAACCAGGAAAGCAGTCTTCAGAGTAAGAAGGCGGATAGGACAGTTGTGAAGTGGCTCAAAGGGAGCGCACATCAGAAAAGTAAGAACCAGGTTCAAGATCCACTGAGGCATCACAAAGGGAACAGGTGGAAACGTGTGTGTGATGCCTTTCAGGAATCGATCAACAACAGGGGACTTGAACAAAGATGGTTGATCAGGCAGCCTTAGAAAGGCTGAAAGGGCAGAAAGGTAGCCCTTGATAGTGCCCAGAGCAGAGCCCTGCTGGGCAAGAGAAAGGAGGAAGAGAAGAATCTCAGAAAGAGGGGCAGAGAGAGGATCCACAGCCTTTGCTGTGCACCATGCCACAAATCTGTCCCACCTGCAGGCGTATACCGACTTTGTGGAGGGACGCCTGGCAGCCAGATTGATGTTACAAACTTCAGGAGGCAAGTCAAATGGCCTCAACTGTTGCCGCTCTATCTCCAAGCATGGAGGTGGAGACTGGACAGGTTTGGGTGGATGCTGCTGCTGCTGCGACAGAAGGTCCTCCTGAAGAGGCAGACAAACCGGGGGATCGACTGACATACTGAGTAGCTTGGGATACCAGTATCTTTGTGCCCAGTCCGGAGCCACAAGGATGACTTGTGCCCGGTCGCACTTGATCTTCTTCAGCACTCTGGGCAGAAGTGGTATAGGCGGAAAGGCGTACAACAGACCGCAACTCCTCTCGCGACGAAAATCGTCTCCGAGCGAGTGCCGCCTTGGAAATTCCAACACGCAGAACTGATGACATTGCGCTTTCTCTTCGGTGGCGAATAGATCTAACCAAGGCTCTCCCCACTGCTGAAAGAGGCCTTGCGTCACGTCAGAGTTCAGATTTCATTTGTGATCCATCATGCACCGGCGGCTGAGTTCGTCCGCCCTGGCGTTCAGAGAACCTGCCAGGTGTTGAACCACCAGGGTCACACCTCGATGTTCCAGCCACTGCCAAAGGCGCAGAGCCTCCTGGCAGAGGGTCCAGGATCCCACCACGCTCTGTTTGTTGCAGTACCACATGGCGGTGGTGTTGTCCGTGAACACCAGCACTACACTCCCCCGGACAGAGGGGAGGAATGTCTTCAGTGCTAGACGAATCGCCCGCAGCTCCAAAAGGTTGATATGGAGCCGGGACTCCGCCGGAGACCAGAGGCCTCTGATCTCCGCCTCTCCCATGTGGCTTCCCCAGCCCTGGAGGGATGCGTCCGTCACAACTACGTGCTCAGGTTGGGGAAGGGAGAGGGATCTGCCGCTGACCTAATCGCGGTCCGTGAGCCACCACTGCAGCTGTCTCGCAGTGCCCTCCGACATCAGGACATGATCGGACAGGTTGCCCTGATGCTGGGCCCACTGAAACTTCAGGTCCCACTGCAGAGCCCGCATCCGCCAACGGGCGTGATGCACGATAAGGATGCAGGAAGCCATCAGCCCCAGAAGCCGCAGCGTCAACCTGACCGAAACTCGGGATAAAGGCTGAAAGATTGGAATCAGAGCCTGTATATCCCGAACCCGCTGTTCGGGTGGGTAAACCCGAAACTGCGCCGAGTCGAGAACCGCTCCGATAAAAAGGAGCTTCTGAGAGGGACACAGGTGTGACTTCGGCACATTGATGGAGAACCCCAGCTGGTGCAAGAGGTTTGCCGTTGTCTGGAGGTGGCTGACGACTGTCTGGGGCGAGCCCGCCTTCAACAACCAGTCGTCAAGGTAGGGGAAGACTGAAACCCCTAACCTGCGCAGATGAGCTGCGACCACTGCCATCACTTTCGTGAACACCCGTGGGGCACTGGTAAGGCCGAAGGGGAGCAGGGTAAACTGAAAGTGCTTGTGGCCTACCGTGAACGGCAGGTAGCACAGGTGGGCCGGCAGGACGGAGATGTGGAAATAAGCGTCCTGCAAGTCCATCGCTACCATGCAGTCTCCTGGGTCCAGGACAGCTAAGACCTGAGCCAGAGTCAGCATTTTGAACTTCTCCTTCCGGAGGAAGCCGTTGAAGTTCCGTAGGTCCAAGATAGGGCGTAGGCCCCCTTTGCCCTTCTTGGCTACCAGAAAGTAGTGGGAGTAGCAACCACATCCTACTTCTGTCCCAGGAACGTGCTCGATGGCCCCCTTGGCCAAGAGGGCCGTAACTTCCTCCTGCAGAAGTCGCAAATGATCTCCCGATACGCGGTGGTGTTGCGGTGGCATTGCTTGAGGGGTTGTCTCGAAGGGGAAGGAGTAGCCCCTTCGGACGATTTGCAGCACCCACCTGTCCGACGTGAAAGTGCGCCTGTGGGAGTGGTGATGGCGAACCCTGCCCCCCACTGGCGTCACATGGGCCGAAAAGCACGGAATAGGAGGGTTTTGAGGGAGATGCTGCGGGGGAGTGTGTAGACTGGCCTCGCTGTTGTCTCCGACCGCCTCCAAGGCGATTTCCACGGCCGCCACCGCGCTGTATGTTAGTCTGCGGTGCGTGGCTGGCAGCACATGTGGGGGCGACCCTTCCTTGGCCACGAAAGGAGCGAAAGGCACCCGTTTGCTGGCGCAGGGCCGAGAGGCCCATGGACTTGGCCGTAGCCCTGGAGTCCTTAAAGCGCTCAAGCGCATGGTCTGCCTTGTCGCCAAAAAGGCGATGGCCATCAAACGGCATGTCCATCAGTGTGTTCTGGACATCGGCCGAAAAGTTGGCGGACCTCAACCAGGCGTGGCGACGAATCACCACCGTCGTTGCCATCGCTCTACCTAGTGAGTCGGTGGTATCCAGCCCACACCGGATAGAATATTTTGCTGCATCCCGGCCTTCCACAAGGGCTTGGCCGAGTTTGGCCCGTACCTCCAACGGACACTCTGGCAGCAATTCCGCGACCGTATCCCACAGAGAGTGGGTGTAGCGGCCCAAGAGGCACGCGGTGTTAGAAGATCGCAGTCCCAGACTAAGGGAGAAGAATACCTTTTTTGCCGTACTGCTCATACCTCTTGGATTCCCTGTCTGGTGGAGCCGACGGGAATGCGGTCTGGGAATTTGATGCCTGGATGACCAGGCTCTCGGTGGTGGGGTGGGTGGACAGGAAACATGGGTCGTCCGGGGCCGGGCGGTGGTGTCTGGCCACGTTCCTATGTACGGGCGAACCCGTAGCGGGCCTGGACCAAGTGCCCAAAAGAACGTCGGTCAAGGCCTCATTAAAGGGCAGCAGAAGCTCGGCCGAGCTTGACTGCGGTTTAAGGACCTCATTGAGGAGGTTAGTCCTCACGGCCGCGACGGGGAGCTCAAGCCCCAAGGCCTTGGCTGCCCTCATCAACACCACACTGTAGGTCGCCCCCTCCTCCGTAGGTGAGACAAAGCCAGTGTCTGGTGATGTGTCCAGACCACTGGCATCCCCAAGTCCACCTGTCCAGTCCTCTTGAGACTGACACTCTCGGGTCAGAGGGTCCTCAGACCCCTCCCAATACTCCTCTTCACCTATCCCCTGATAGTCAGGGTTGTCAAACGATGAGGCCGGTTCATAGAAGCTAAACTCCCCAAGCGGCGTCGAAAGCGGCGCCCAGCAGCGTCGTTCCGACACCGGAGGTGACACCTGAGGGACCGGCGCTGGTGAGCTCGTTAGGTCAGCCGGCGACGACCCGGATCCCGAAGCGGATCCAGAGGGGCCCTGCGGCACCAGGCTCGAAGGCGCCGGCGGCGTCGGGGCCAAAGCCCCCGACCTGCTAGGGGCCCCAGATGGGTCCGCTGGGCCCGAAGGAGCAGCGGAACCCGTCGGGGAAGAGAGGTTCCTCATGGCCATGAGGAAGCACTCGATTTCCCCCGGCGTCGCGTCTTGCCCAGGGACACGGAGGGTGTGGAGCAGGCCGCGATGCCTGCGACTCCGACGGAGTCGCGTGGGCGGTGTCACCCGAACCCCCAGCTTCGTCGCGCAAGCGTCGGGGGGAGTCAGAAGAGCGATGACGTCTTACCTGACGACGACTTCGACCCGGAGGAGTGATGCCGACTCTCGGAGCTGTGATGGCTCCGACCCTGAGACCTGTCCCTCGACCTCCTGTGGGACCGGGACCTCTCGCAGGCCTAGTCGTCGTGGTCGACGCCGAGACAGTGGAGACACCGACGGTGAGGGTCCGTGACCGACATCAGACGGTCGCAATCCTCACACGGCTTGAAACCAGGCATTCCTAGGCACCGTCCGGAGTCACAAGACTCTAGAAAAGATGATCAAAAGGGATCAAAAAAGACCAGTCAAAAAGTGACTAAAGTACTGCTTTTTCCAGATCTGCGCTGCTGGCGCGGAAAAAAGAAGAACTGACGTCAGCACGCGGAGGCGTCGTCTAAGTACTCCAACGACGTCATCACGGCGCCCACGACGCCGACGACTGACGCGGCGCCGCAGACGACGCCTACAGACGCGCAAGGGTACTGCTATGTAAAAATGTCCGGATCCAGTCTGACGCCTGGGGATATTATAAGGTAAGGAATCTATCACTAACGTGTCTCTTTCAGATGTTAATGTACGTTCAGACAAGAGCAACCAATCTCGTTCATACCAGTACAAACGATATCAATGTATAAAATAACAACCATATGAGTAATGATAATGTCGTTCAAAATGATACCAATGCTTGCCATATTATTTTTAGGAGTTCTGATGAACTCAAATCATTGCTTTCAGATTCAACCAAGGTGACCTCCCTATCAACCCTGAGTCATATACATAGTGAGCCAGGCAGGTCCAGCAACTCATGCCCATGCTTATCGAATAACAAGTCATAGGTGGGGTCCCCCATAAATAAAAATAAATGGCAAACGCGTACCCAAGGAAAACCCTGATGGATTCCACAGATGTTTCACCACAAACATGTCCAATATAATTGATCAATATAATTGGCCCCAATAAAACTCATTTGGCCAAAGGTTTGTGATCCCCAGAAATATCACAAAGCTAGATACCACATGTAGATAGGTACACTCAACCAATCAAGACACGACAAGCACACTGCATGTAGTGATCACACGCCCCTCACACACTGGCCATCTGGACACATACACACTGGCTCACATTAAGCTCTCCCCAAGATCGAGAGCCACCTGTGTCCTTAACAGATGTGTACATGTGAATGATTTAAGATAAGATGCCCTTTTGGAATGCAGACAGCACTTTATTGCAGATCATGAACTGTATAAATTGACAGCCAAAACTTTGTACATCGAGAGTGTTGGACGTGGCCCTTTTGGCAGGTTCACCCCGAAACATTTTGCATTCTCCAAGCCTTTTTCTGTAACCTGGTGTTGGTGAATTTAGGCCTCTGAGCACTTTAGCACTGTGGTCCAGTGCAAAGTGTGTGCGCTCTCTGTGTAACATTGGTAAGGCTGGCCTGCCCTCTCATAGGAATGCATTGGGGATGAGTGTGTCCGTGGTAATTCTTGGTATGAGAGGAGAGGCAGGGGCGAGTTTAGTATGTATGAACTCGTGAGAATAAATGCTACACAATGGTGTGCGCATGATTTATGATAACTGGTGAAGAAATGCCACTTTTAGAAGTGTGCATCTGTGTGTGCTATGTGTCTTCCTGCCTGATGTGAATTGCATGTCTGGCTTGTGAGTAACAGGAGCTGAGAGGTGTGTGGCTCCAGGAGGGAAAGGGTGAGTCAATGCTAGTCTGAATGGGAAGCGTGATGTCCGCAGATGCCCAGAAGCGGCAACAGGAGAGTGTCCCAAGAGCCGTGCGTCAGAGCAGCACGAGGAGTCCTGTGAGTGGGGCTCAGTTCTAACTGGGTGGGTGTGGTGTTGGGGCACATTGTCGGTTCCCGCCCCTCCTGGTGGTCGTACTGAGGGCCCTGCAGTGCCCGGGCTAGTTTTACAGAAGCCCTGCCTGGCAGTGGGCAGCTGCAACAAGGGGGTCACTTTATTTTTAGCAGATCCTGAGTTGGACTTGGGGGTATGTTGTTTCCAGAGCCCCTGTGGTTCCAACGAGGGCCACAGTCGTTTTAGGGCCCCAGGGGCCCATGCCTAGTTGGCCACAGTTTGTGATAGAGTCCTAGTGGGAAAGGAGAGGCACAGTGAGTGCCAGGCCTTCCTTCCATCACAGCTGCCCGGCAATTAGCGGGCAGCAACTACGTTTCGGCTGTCAGTTCTTTGGGGGCATTTGGTAGGAGATAGGAGTGAGAGACACTCCTGCCCAAGAGCAATTGCGCAAAGTGTGGATTCTGCTGTAGTGGCAGCCGCCCTGACATTTTGGGATAGAGGGCATTTGAGCCCCCCTGACAGGCCAGTTGGTTTGTTATTACACACTGTGTCTATGATGGTAATGCTTAATATGATTATTGCCTAATGTCTTTATGCTTGTGAAGGTTATTGCCAAATGTGATGTATGCGCCTAGTCAGTGTACTATGGTGCACCGCTTTCTATTGCATAATGGGTTTTTGCTTGTAATGCCTAATGTCATGTTGTGATGTTTTGGGGTAGTACCTATTTGCGTAATGTGTTTATGCTGATGAGGTTAGGGCCTAATGTGGGTTTATGCTAATATGATAATGCTTAGGTCATTATGGTACCAGTAGTTACTGGTTGTGATTTGCATTTACTTACCTGCATTTTGATGGTTCTGGCCGTGGCCCAATTGGCCCGGTCCTGTATATAATCCTCTGTGAATATTGCCTGTGCCAGTTGGCATAGTGTAAATGTGTGATTATGCTTCTAATGTGTTTATGAGAATACAAATGCTATTTTTTATATAACCTTGTGTGCAGTTCCTTTTGTGGTGTGCCTAATGTGTTGCTGCTGTGTGTGTGTGTTGCGCAAACGCTTTACACATTGCCTCTGAGATTAGCTTGACTGCTCATGCCAAGCTACCGAGGAAGTGAGCAGGGGTTATCTTCAGCGTGTAACTCCCTTGCCCTGACTAGCTTTGGTGCAAGCCTTAGCCAACCAGAAATCCGATTTCTAACAGAGAGATTTTGAACAGACGCATTCAGTCCAGGCTCTCCCAGCTGCAGAGTTTAATTAAACCAACTTGTTCCTGTATTGTCAAAAGCCTCTTGTTTTTTTCATTAATTTAAGGTAACTTCATATCCTAGCAACAAGTGGTATCGGTGGAAAGGCTAACAGGAAGCTGGAAAAGCGTCTCCGAGAGAGAGCTGCCTTGGAAACTGCAGTGCACAGAAGTGCTGACATTGCACATTCTCGGCAGTGATGAACAGATCTAACCAAGGTTCTCCCCATTCTTCAAAGATACCGCACACTATCACAGGATGGAGATGCCATTCGTCATTCTCTAGACATCAACAGCTGAGTTTCTCAGCTTTGGCATTCAGAGAGCCCACCAGGTGTTGAACCACCAGGGAAATGCCCTGACATTCCGAACATGTCTAGAGATGCAAGGTCTCTTGACAAATGGTATATAACCTCACCTATAACCCCACCTGCCCTGTTTGTTGCAGTACCAAATGGCGGTGGTGTTGTCCGTGGTGTTGTTCGTATGCCACCACTGCAGGTCTTCTGCAGTTTCTTCCGAGATCTGCACCATGTCGGAAAGATATCCCTAATGCTGTGCCCACTGGGACTTCAGGTCCCACTGCAGAGCCCTCATATGCCACCAGGCTTGTGTAACTAGCAGGATGCAGGAGGGCATGAGGCCCAACAGCCTCTGAGTCAGTCTCCGACCAAAATCCATGATAAAGGCTGATACATAGGTACCCTAGCCCGAATAGCCTGGACTTGCTGTTTAGGGGGCTAGACCTGAGACTGCACTGTGTTCAGAATGCTCCAATGAAAGGTAGCATCTGAGAGAGAGTAACGTGTGACTTCAGCACAATGTCCACTTTATTCTGGAGGTGGGAGACGACTGACTGGGTTGAGCCTGCCTTCAACAGCCAATTGTTGAGGAATACGAAGAATGAAACCCCTGGCCTCCAATCATTGCCATCACTTTCGGGAACACCCTCAGGGCTCTGATGAAGCTGAAGGGGAGCACAGCAAAATTTGGACCACTGTGACCCACAGGCAGCAAAATTGGACAGGCAGAACAGGAATGTAGAAGTATGCATCCTGCAAGTCCAACACTATCATAAAGTTTCCAGGGTCCAGCGCAGACTGGACTTGAGATAATGTAAGCATTTTCTCCTTCTATTTTTTGTTAAAGAAGTTGAGAAGACACAGGTCTATAATAGGACAAAGGCTCAGTTCTCCTTGGGCACCAGAAAGCAGTGAGAATAACAACCACACCCTACTTCTGATGACGGGACACTCTCAATGGCTCCTTTGGCCAAGAGAGCCAGCAATTTCTGACAGATCAAGGAGAGATGATACTCAATCAGTTGGTCATATTGGATGGCATGGGGGAGGGTTGTCCAGAAAGAAAATAGAGTAGCCCCTTTGGACTATCTGTAAAAAACCCATTTGCTGGATGTTTTCGACTGCCAGAGGTGCAGGCGATAGCGTATCCTGGCCATCACTGGATGTCCATATTGGTATGAGGGCACACTAAAAGGAATGGAGTCTGTGGCTGCTGGAGGTGGTGGACTGAGTGGACTGGGTGGAGAAGTGTGGCTCACTGGTTAGAGGAGGCAGACCTGGAAGCAGAGGTCAGCCCGGGACCAGGTTTCAATTTCCGGCTCGGCGGGGTCTTGAGTCCTAAAATGCCCATGGACTCGACAATTCTCGCTCCTGTGCCTACTCGATTCACGGGTTCACACTCTGCGACTCTGGGCAATAGCTTGCTTAATCTCTACAACGGCCCCTCGCGGCGGGATGCCTGGCTTTCACCTTGCGGATACCCTGCCGGGGTATCTCACAGGGGAATACCAGGACGGGTTCCCTAAGCAAGCGCCTTGATGCCTTCGGGTGATACGTGCGCTATATAAATCGCAATACATACATACATACATACATACCTCTGGTTAGTCACCACAAATGGCCTGTGTGAATTGCAGGCACAGCCACGAACAGGAAAGGAAGTCAGTTGGCCGAGGTGGCTAAGTGGGAATAAATGCTGCTGTGATCCCTTTCTTTAACCATGAAAGGGGTGGACTGGGGTTGTCGAGGGACCATCGATAAGCCCAAGGACCTGGCTGTAGCCTCCAGCACTGAGTCCGTCCTACCACTAAAAAAGCAAGAGCTATTAAAGGGCCTGACCATGAGTGAAGCTCGGACATTCCCCAAAAAGCTAGTGATTTTCAGCCAGGGGTGGTGCCTAGGGGTCACTGACGATGAAATCACTCTGCCCAGCAAGTAGATAGGTCGTAGTGAACTTCACTGTATCCCTGCTCCTTGTAATTGCCTTCAACAGTATGGAATGGGCCTCCTCTGAGACCATGGGCAGTACTTGTGTAACTGAGTCCCAGATCGTTGGGGTGCATCGGCCCAAGAAACAAGCAATGTTCAATGCCTGAAGTTCGAGGCTGGCAGGAGAGAACATCCTCTGACTGAAGGTATACAGCCTCTTGGATTCTCTACCTAGTTTAGTGGTAGGGAACGCACCAGGGTTAACGCGAAAGTGGAGGTTTGGACCACAAGGTTTCTGGTGGGGTGCTGGGTGAGGAAACTGGGGCCCGTGGAGCAGGTTAATGGCGGCAGGCAATTGTCCTGTGAACAGTAGCCCCCGTACAGGACTTGGATCTTGGACTTCCTCCGTAACCATGGTAGGGGGAGAGATCAAGTCAGTCTATGGTGAGGTATCTACCCCACTGGCATCTGCCAGTTCTTCATACCACTTGTCATCTAGGGGATACTGGTATCCTTAAAGGTCCTCTGATCCGGCTCATTTGTCTCCTACTCCTGGCCTGTAGAATAGAAAAGGTTGTTGGCTCCAACAGGCAGGGTATGGTTCCAGTGGGTGCTGGTACCAGATGAGGCCCATCCAGCTCTGTGTTGGAGTGGGGAATGATGATGGGTATGGCACAGCTGTGGGGGATATACTCCAGCTGTCATAGACGTCAGCAAGTCATCTCTTATTAGACATCCATTTAACCATAATGTAGGCCCTCATTGAGAGACTCCCATATTTTAATAGGTTAAGAGTCAGAGTACACAAATTCATCCTAATTCCAGAGCATTTTTGTGAGCCAGCTGTTAGTAGCGGGGTGTTTAATGGAAACACTGATACAGTCACTGAAATGGATGAAGCAAAACCAAGAGATTTAGAACATAAATTATTGATATGGCTATAATCCACAAGATCTATTCTTTACACCAAAATATAATTTATAGAACCCCCATGGTATTTTAATTAGAGATAATATTAATATCTATGTTTAGCTACCACGGACTAGGAGAAGATTACTTCTAAAACCACCAGTTATATTCAATTTTCTTAGACAGGCTGGGCTGTATGAGGGAATCCCCCAAAGTAGTATGGTTGGACCAGCATTCAGCCCGGAAGGTAAGAGGAAACAAAATAAATATTCAAAGCTGTGGCACAATAATGGCCAGGCATTAGCTGAAAGGTAACCAAACATGCAAACAGTAGGCCATTATAATCTCTGAAAAATACCCAGAACCCCTCCGATTTTGGTCTTTTATATAATCTACATTATAATCTACATACATTATATTGTCGAAAAAACAAAAGGGGGAGGATGAAGTTCTTAAAGAACAAGTTACTTACCTTCAGTAATGATACTTCTGTAAGAAACATTAGTTAGTGATAGATTCCTTACCTTATTTATTTATAAAGTTTTATTTAGCGTGAACGTGATCCCGAAGGATATCAGAGCGCTTTACAATTTGAAGCAAATGTAACAAATCAGAACCTTAGGAATTATCCTCAGGTGTCAGACTGGATCCGGAAAATTTTCGTCAGCAGTACCCCTGCGCTTCGGTAGGCGTTGTTGTGCGGCTCCGCATACGTTGTTGGCGTTGTAGTCGACGAGATGACGTGGCTGGAGCTACTTGGACGCGCCCACCGCGCGCTGACGTCAGTTCTGTACAAGACTTTCCGCGCCAGGAACGCAGAGCCATGCAAGATACTGACCACTGGTGCATTGAAACTAGGGCCTTGAAAGGGAGGACCTTAACCCTAGAAATCAGTCATATTGACAATTAACCTTCAGGAACCTTTTTTCATCTTGGGAAAATTAGGTGAATAATCTAGTGCCGAGACACTTACGGGTATTCGTTCGCGCTCAATAAATTGCAAAAATAAATAAATAAATACATAAATAAATAAACCCTAGAAATCAGTTCGCAGAATGGGGAGGATGGGTGGGGCGGTAAGGAATCTATCACTAACTAATCTTTCTTACAGATATATTTGCCAGAGAATAACAGGCCTTGATACAAAAGAAGGCCCAGTGGGCGATAGTCCTCTTGTGTACAGCCCGGCTTTTCTTGGTGCCTACGTAGCCAATAAAGAGCTGGTCTTCCACATGGAACTGTTGTGTGAGATTCAGGTAAAATGAGAGCGCAAATTTTGGGTCCAGACGGTGGAGCCTCTCCTCCTCTCTGGAAGGGTGCGGAGGCGGAAAGAAAGTGGGAAAGGAGATAGTTTGCCCAATGTGGAAGGCAGTGACAACCTTTGGTAATAAGGAAGGACGAGTGCGAAGCCCAACCTTATCCGGATGAACCGACAGAAAAGGAGACTTACAGGAAAAAGCCTGGAGCTCACTCACGCGCCCAGCGGAGGTGATGGCAACCAGGAAAGCTGTTTTCAAAGTTAATAAACGAAAAGGACAGTTGTGAAGTGGCTCAAAAGGAGCACACATCAGATAAGTAAGAACCAGATTCAAAGTCCCACTGCA
This sequence comes from Lissotriton vulgaris, assembly GCF_964263255.1. Classification (NCBI taxonomy): domain Eukaryota; kingdom Metazoa; phylum Chordata; class Amphibia; order Caudata; family Salamandridae; genus Lissotriton; species Lissotriton vulgaris. Next base: position 533,864,532 of record NC_141696.1, read on the forward strand.
GCATCACAAATGGAATAGGAGGGAAAAGGTGTGTAATGCCTTTGAGAAATCTATTTACAACAGGGGACTTGAAAAAAGAGGGCTGATCAGGGATTCTGAAAAAGGCCGAAATTGCAGAAAGGTAGCCCTTAATAGTGCCCAGAGCAGAGCCTTGATGAGCCAGATAAAGAAGGAACAAAAGGACTTCTGAAAGAAAGGGGATCCACAGCCTTTGCTGTGCACCATGCCACAAGAATGACTTGGGCCTGGTCGCGCTTGATCTTCTTCAGCACACTTGGTAGAAGTGGTATAGGCAGAAAGGCGTACAATAGACTGCAGCTCTACTCGTGACGAAAAGCGTCGCCGAGCAAGTTCCCCCTTGGTGCTGTGCACCATTCCACAAATTTGTTCTACCTGCAGTCGTATACTGATTTAGTGGAGGAACGCCTGGCTGCAAGAATGATATCACAGATTTCAGGAGGAAATTCAAATGGAACCAACTGTCGCCGCTCAATCTCCATGCATGTAGGTGGCGGCTGGACAGGTTCGGATGGAGGACCGTCCCCTGCTGCTGCGACAGAAGATCCTCCCGAAGAGGCAATTGGATTGGGGGATCTATGCTCATACTGAGTAGCTCTGGATACCAAACTCTTCGAGCCCAGTCCCGGGCCACAAGAATGACTTGGGCCCGGTCGCGCCTGATCTTCTTCAGCACTCTGGGTAGAAGTGGTATAGGCAGAAAGGCTTATAACAGACCGCAACTCCACTCGCGCCGAAAGGCGTCGCCGTGCGAGTGCCGCCTTGGAAATTCCAGAGCGAAGAAGTGATGACATTGTGTATTCTCTTCGGTGGCGAATAGATCTAACTAAGGTTCACCCCACTGTTGAAAGAGACCTTGCGCCACCTCCGAGTGAAGACGCCATTCTTGATCCTCCTCAATCACGACAAATATGTTAATGGAGGGTCTAAGGGATAATTTTATAGACCAGCAGGGTGAATATCCCCTATTAGAAGTATACTCAATACAGAACACCCTGGGTCTTCTACAAAAGAGTGAGAGAGGAGTGAGTCAACCAAATGAAGCAACCACTAGGGTACCAGTCTTCCGAGTGGGAGCGAAACGTCCTTCTACCAAGACCCATCAATCACCCAATGTGATGTCTCATCATCTGGGTTTAGGTATCATCCCATCAAGGAAAACCGATCTAAGGATTGATCGGAAAAAACCTTGACTAAGAGGAAGACTATGGGTTAGCTGGTCACCCTACATAGTACTTACTCACATCCAGAGACTCACTTAGGAAGGTGAGAGGATCAGGAAGGTATAGGTAAAGGGTGTGAAATGTGCAGCGCAAATTAAAGTGAAAAGGTGGTGTTCTAAAAATGACTAAGGAGTGCTTATAACAATTTTATTCAGCAAGCCCCCTTGCCATTACTAAAAAGCGGAGTGCTGACGCTTGTTATTTACAAGACGTCAAACAGTGTGAAAGGTCAACATGTTTCTGCCCTCACTAAGATCTAACTGTATCAGGGCATTCTTCAGGACCAAGCTATAAACAAGTACAGCTGCTGCTACAAAAAAGTGAAAATTATAATAGTGTGAAATTAATATACAGATACTCCACCGGTAATGTCCAAATTGAATGGTTAAGGGTACATTAACCGGAACCTGCAATAGATAAGAAACATCATATATGTGTCAAACAATACTCCATAAATTGCACTCACTCATACTCACTCTGTGCTTGCGTCAAATGACGCTTGCGCATTTTTAATTGTGTGGTGATACTCAACAGTGGTTTATCACTTACCCATAACACTTGGGTGTCGCCCTCACCACTACCTGGTACACTACTCAGGGAAGGGGGCCCCGCTCTAAAATAAGGACAGAAAAAGATATAGTCAGTGATGTATCTACATCACGACCAGAACGTCTTATATTTACTACACTCGCCCCTGGCTAGGGCCAATTGAAGGTACAGCGCATCAGGTACAGTCCACAAGGGGTACCCATCATTAATCTCTTCCCTCATTATTCACGGGGTGTCATGTGGTGTTCTTTCAAAGTCTCACATATTATCCACTTCACCCCTCTTAGTGTAATCCTCTCTGTCTAATCTGCTATTTGGTTGAATAAAGCAAGTAAAACAGTATGCTCTTGAGAATAGAGCAAGTAATTTTAATTAAAAACAGAGAGATATACCTAGAAGCTAAGTCTTGGCTAGGTTGTTGTTGAATACAGAGCAAGTAATCCTAGTTGAAAACAGAGAGATACTAAGTCTCGGCTAGGTCTCAAGTGGGGTATCCAGTTCCCACTCCTGAACCAGCGTTCGCCTGCTCGAATCAAAAAGTCTAGGCATCTCTTGTGAAGAGACTCACCTGTCCGTCGGTACCCCGGGCCGTGAGAAGTCATGACCGGAGGTACCGATGTTCTAATCTGCACTGTTTTTAAAGTAGATTGGCCGGCTGGCCCGCGTCCGGGGTCCTTCTCACATCGGGCGTCTAGGGATGTGCCTGCAGTACTATGTTAATACCACGCATGCGCGCGGCGACATACACTGCATCTGGTATGCCCGGCCCCGATTGCGCATGCGCCAGGCACCAGACACTCTAAAACGGACATGCTCTGTGAGTAAAGTTTAGTGCTAAGCATGCCCGAGTTTGTGCCACTACACTCACATGCCTTGAGATTTATCTTGTTACTATATATCGGTGTCGAATTTCTGGTGGAGTATGGGCAAGATATACAGAGGTGGGACACAGGTTATTCTCACTAAAAAGATGTTCACTAGCACTTGTGAAATCCTCATCATAGGGTACATACCCATTGGCTTCACTCATTCTCATTCAGGTGTGTGGAGATTTCGGTGAATAATAATATTTATCACAAATGAGATGAGTGATGTGTATTATGTACATTAAAGTATCTGGTGGAGATTTACAACTAAGACAGCCTCAATAGTCTGCAGTAAGTTCTAGAATGCCTCCCTATGAAAGGTGTTATTTTTTAGAGTAATTGTTCTCAATAACTTCTGGGATTGTTACTCCCCAGCATAGGGACAAATGACAGATTGCCTCACCCACTCAGAACATGGCCATGTTACACCTAGGAAGTTACTATATGTGAACAGTTGATGTTGCTCAAATACCACATAGATGTATACAGAAAGTGGTATTTCCTGCGATATGGTGGTTTTATTTATTGTAATGCCAGCCACGGAATCTCTTCGTTGAGCCCATCCACATCTGTATGTAATCGGAACACCCAGCGCTGTTCGCGCTGTAGGAGAAATTTTTGAATATCCGTGATGTGAGTAGGGATAAACGGTTTCTCTAGAATCACCCAGTGTAATTCTGTATCCGAATGTCCTGCCTCTATGTAGTGATTAGTTAATTTGGTGGCACTTTTCTTACACCGAATAGTACTCCGGTGTTCGGAGATTCTCACCTTGATCTTTCTAGATGTCATCCCTATGTATCTCTTTTTGCAGGGACAAGTGATGAGGTAGATGACCCTCTCGGTGTTGCAATTAGTGTGTTTATTTAGGGTCCAGGGCCTGGCCGTCCCTATGTCTACCTCAGTGGTATGACTTGTCAGTGGGCAAACAGAACAATTGCCACATGGGAAAGGACCTGTCACAGGTGGCAATCCCCATATTCCTGGTTCCATGAGATCCTGCTTGGGTTCACGTGGTCTCGTATGTACCAACCGATCTTTAACATTCATACTTCTTTTGAATGCAAAAAGCGGAAGGGGTAATGTCTTCCCTCCGATTTCCAGAATCTTACAATGTTTTAGAATACTCTTCTTCACAGCATTTGAATGTCCTGAGAAGGTGGTTACACATGTCATCCTCTGTGTATCAGTTCCATCATTCGGTGTTGATCTGGGCTCCAATAGGGCGTCTCTATTATTATTGGACGCTCTTTTCAATGAGGTTTTGATTGTTTTCTTCGGATACTGCCGTTCCTGCAATTGTACAGAGAGTGCTGTTGCATGTTCTTTGTATTTCGCACTGTCAGAACAGTTCCGCCGAACTCTCAGAAACTGTCCAAAGGGCAGATTTTCGCGAAGTGCCTGGGGGTGATAACTCTGAAAATGTAATAATGAGTTCCTCGCCATTGGTTTTCTATATAGTTCAGTACTCAGATGCCCATTCTGAGAGTAGATGTTAACATCCAGGAATGGGAGATTCTTCTTAGAGAATTCACAGGTAAAATTCAGGAATTGGTTCCGATGGTTCAACCAATGGTGAAATTCTTTTATACTCTCAGCTGTTCCTCTCCAGATGACTAGAACGTCATCTATGTAACGTTTCCAAGTCACAATGTGGTTCAGAAATGGATTGGTGTTACATAATACATGGGTCTGTTCAAAGTGATGAACATAGAGGTTCGCCAGCGAAGGAGCAAAAACACTGCCCATGGATGTACCAGATACTTGGAGAAACAGGTCTTTACCAAACTGAAAAAAGTTCTCTTTCATGGCTATGGATGCACATACAAAACAACAACAGAGCAGAACAGGTCAAGAATAAAGTGTGTAACTATGTAAGCGACTGTGAAACAGATGGATGCATGTGTGAATGAATGTTGTCGAAAGCTGAAAGCTAGTATGAATCCCATCAGACCACCCATGTGGTGGATTTCACGTCATGTGGGAGTCTGCCGATCATTCTATCTCGCGTTCGACCATGTCGTGTCGGTGCGAGGATGAATGTCAGTGCTTTAGCTATAATGATCAGCGTGGGGTGATATGAATAATAAAGTGCAGTGCTTGAGTGATGGAGATAAGTGAAATAAAATTGACTACTGAGACTTTAGAATACATTCAAAAAGAAGTCTATATGTCAAGGATTAAAAACCGCCAAGTAGATAAGCTACCCTCTGGCGTTGTGAAAGGCGGTCAACATGTTTCAGCCTAAAGGGGAATTACCCCAGGCTTTCTTCAGGACCTTAAGCTTAGGATAGCTACTGCAACTGCGAAAAATGTGTACGGTGATGCACATGCCATAATAAAACTGACCGGAGTCCTGCTATCCAAATCAGTCTGTAGCAGGAGTGTTTCTATCACAGAGAGAGTTTCGTCCTGAGGTATACATGAGGTATACATGTATATAAGGACTCTACGTCGAAAGACACAAGGAAATCTTGGTCTTCATCATACTCCATGGCTGTTAGTAGACGTAATAGATCTTTGGTGTCCTGAATGTATGTTGGCATTAGTTTTACTAGAGGTTTAAGAAAAAAATCAACAAATGTCGACAGGGGTTCCAATAAGGAGCCTATCCCTGAAATAATGGGCCTTCCAGGAGGAGGTGTAACTCCTTTATGTATCTTTGGTAAGATATAAAAGTAAGGAACCACCGGGTGTGTAGTAACCAGATACGCTGCCTCTTGATCGGTAATCCAATCCTCCTCTTTAGCTTCTTCTACCATTCTCTTGATACCAACGCTGAGTCTATGCGTGGGGTCCATTTTTAGAGGACTATAGAATTTCTTATTACCCAGTTGTCTCTTGCACTCATTGTCGTATGTGTCTATATCAAGGATCACAGTTGCCCCTCCCTTGTCGGCGGGTTTGATGACAATGGACTTGTCATTGGACAAAGTTGATAGTGCTAGGTGTTCACGTTTTGAGAGATTGTTGTATTGTTGATGGGTAGTGTGGAAGATCCGTTCTGTATCATTGAGTACTGCTCTTTCGAAAGTCAGAACTTCAGGTGGAGTGAGACTTTGCAATGGATTGAATGTTGACTTATAACGTAGACCGGTATTCTTATCCTTGGTTTGGTCATCATCCTTGGTCGTCTCATCTTTGAAAAAGGCACGCAGTCTAATTTTCCGAAAGAAAGCAGCCAACTCGAGTCTGGTCTCGAAAGCATCGCCTTTATGTGTAGGCACAAATCCAAGTCCTTTCTCTAGAACCTGGGTCTCCTCTGTTGTCAAGACGCGTTGGCTCAGATTGACAATTAGACTCGCGCCGTGCTCGGTCCCGGTGGAGCCGATTCCTGTTGGTTGCTCCGGGTTCGTGAAGACGGTGGGGGGCTCCAGTGCACATTGGCCTGTGTTGGTCGTCTCTTGCCTCTGGAGCGGCGTTGGCCCTGGCCTAAAAAATGCTGCTGTTGTGGGTAATTGGTAAATGGTTGGTAGGGATACATTTGTCCCGGAAACGGTGGATGAGCAAAATCATATGGACCAGGTGGCCACCACTGTGGTGGAGGAGGTTGTTGAAACTGGTTTCCTCTTCTTGGTCCTCGCGATCGACGATTCCCACCCCTCCATTGATTGTTAGCAGAGGAGTCAGAGTCTGTGGAATTCCCATCACTCCCAGAGGTGGAGTAGTTTGAACCAGGTCTTCTGCCTTGCTGGTTGTACACTGGTGGAACATAGTTCTCGCTGGTATATGGATATACCTTTTCCATTGTAAACTTTGCTAGATCCTTCTTGAATTTGATAATCTTTGTTGCCAAAATGTTATCTCTGAACTCCTTACTAGTTTTGTCATTCTCCTTGGATTGTTTATTAAAAATAGTAGTAGTGACTATCACTGATTTAATTTGTGCCTCTAGCGTTTGAATTTCTATAAGAATGTTGTCAGCTATCCTTTTGGCCGTAGTGATTATCAAAATCAGCCAGTCCCTAGTGCATCGCCATGCAACTAGGGACCAGTCTTTAAGGAAAGCTTTATCTTCGAGGAATAACCTCGGGGCATTTGTTACAATCAGGCCCGTTGGTGCACAGTCAGCTCTTAGATATTCTGTCATGATCGCACCGTGTACCTGGGTACGTGAGTGTGAGCGTTTAAGAGTAAGAACTTTGTTCCAATCATCGGTGTTCGTTGTACTCTGGTTGGTGGTATTGTCAATAATGCTAGGTGTGGTCAATATGTCCACAGCTACTGCATCATCAAAGGCTAGACCTTGCCTCTCCGCCATGATCTTAGTGTGGGAGGGATAGAGTCTACCCTAGATATGCGCCTAACGTGAAGGTTCTCAGGTGCTAGGATGTGCCTGAATTGATATAATTGAGGTGGCTAGAGATGTGACAGCGGACTAGTTCAAGGAGCGCCGCGCCGTAGAAAAGGCCAAGCCAGGGGGAGCGAAGGAGCAGCCCAATACTCCGAAGGAAGATCGGGACAATTAAAAAATGAGACCCGCGGCCATGGCCGCACACTCTTCAATCACGACAAATATCTTAATGGAGGGTCTAAGGGATAATTTTATAGACCAGCAGGGTGAATATCCCCTATTAGAAGTATACTCAATACAGAACACCCTGGGTCTTCTACAAAAGAGTGAGAGAGGAGTGAGTCAACCAAATGAAGCAACCACTAGGGTACCAGTCTTCCGAGTGGGAGCGAAACGTCCTTCTACCAAGACCCATCAATCACCCAATGTGATGTCTCATCATCTGGGTTTAGGTATCATCCCATCAAGGAAAACCGATCTAAGGATTGATCAGAAAAAACCTTGACTAAGAGGAAGACTATGGGTTAGCTGGTCACCCTACATAGTACTTACTCACATCCAGAGACTCACTTAGGAAGGTGAGAGGATCAGGAAGGTATAGGTAAAGGGTGTGAAATGTGCAGCGCAAATTAAAGTGAAAAGGTGGTGTTCTAAAAATGACTAAGAAATTCTATCGTCCTCTAAAAATGGACCCCACGCATAGACTCAGCGTTGGTATCAAGAGAATGGTAGAAGAAGCTAAAGAGGAGGATTGGATTACCGATCAAGAGGCAGCGTATCTGGTTACTACACACCCGGTGGTTCCTTACTTTTATATCTTACCAAAGATACATAAAGGAGTTACACCTCCTCCTGGAAGGCCCATTATTTCGGGGATAGGCTCCTTATTGGAACCCCTGTCGACATTTGTTGATTTTTTTCTTAAACCTCTAGTAAAACTAATGCCAACATACATTCAGGACACCAAAGATCTATTACGTCTACTAACGGCCATGGAGTATGATGAAGACCAAGATTTCCTTGTGTCTTTCGACGTAGAGTCCTTATATACATGTATACCTCAGGACGAAACTCTCTCTGTGATAGAAACACTCCTGCTACAGACTGATTTGGATAGCAGGACTCCGGTCAGTTTTATTATGGCATGTGCATCCATAGCCATGAAAGAGAACTTTTTTCAGTTTGGTAAAGACCTGTTTCTCCAAGTATCTGGTACATCCATGGGCAGTGTTTTTGCTCCTTCGCTGGCGAACCTCTATGTTCATCACTTTGAACAGACCCATGTATTATGTAACACCAATCCATTTCTGAACCACATTGTGACTTGGAAACGTTACATAGATGACGTTCTAGTCATCTGGAGAGGAACAGCTGAGAGTATAAAAGAATTTCACCATTGGTTGAACCATCGGAACCAATTCCTGAATTTTACCTGTGAATTCTCTAAGAAGAATCTCCCATTTCTGGATGTTAACATCTACTCTCAGAATGGGCATCTGAGTACTGAACTATATAGAAAACCAATGGCGAGGAACTCATTATTACATTTTCACGGTTATCACCCCCAGGCACTTCGCGAAAATCTGCCCTTTGGACAGTTTCTGAGAGTTCGGCGGAACTGTTCTGACAGTGCGAAATACAAAGAACATGCAACAGCACTCTCTGTACAATTGCAGGAACGGCAGTATCCGAAGAAAACAATCAAAACCTCATTGAAAAGAGCGTCCAATAATAATAGAGACGCCCTATTGGAGCCCAGATCAACACCGAATGATGGAACAGATACACAGAGGATGACATGTGTAACCACCTTCTCAGGACATTCAAATGCTGTGAAGAAGAGTATTCTAAAACATTGGAAGATTCTGGAAATCGGAGGGAAGACATTACCCCCTCCGCTTTTTGCATTCAAAAGAAGTATGAATGTTAAAGATCGGTTGGTACATACGAGACCACGTGAACCCAAGCAGGATCTCATGGAACCAGGAATATGGGGATTGCCACCTGTGACAGGTCATTTCCCATGTGGCAATTGTTCTGTTTGCCCACTGACGAGTCATACCACTGAGGTAGACATAGGGACGGCCAGGCCCTGGACCCTAAATAAACACACTAATTGCAACACCGAGAGGGTCATCTACCTCATCACTTGTCCCTGCAAAAAGAGATACATAGGGATGACATCTAGAAAGATCAAGGTGAGAATCTCCGAACACCGGAGTACTATTCGGTGTAAGAAAAGTGCCACCAAATTAACTAATCACTACATAGAGGCAGGACATTCGGATACAGAATTACACTGGGGGATTCTAGAGAAACTGTTTATCCCTACTCACATCACGGATATTCAAAAATTTCTCCTACAGCGTGAACAGCGCTGGGTGTTCCGATTACATACAGATGTGGATGGGCTCAACGAAGAGATTCCGTGGCTGGCATTACAATAAATAAAACCACCATATCGCAGGAAATACCACTTTCTGTATACATCTATGTGGTATTTGAGCAACATCAACTGTTCACATATAGTAACTTCCTAGGTGTAACATGGCCATGTTCTGAGTGGGTGAGGCAATCTGTCATTTGTCCCTATGCTGGGGAGTAACAATCCCAGAAGTTATTGAGAACAATTACTCTAAAAAATAACACCTTTCATAGGGAGGCATTCTAGAACTTACTGCAGACTATTGAGGCTGTCTTAGTTGTAAATCTCCACCAGATACTTTAATGTACATAATACACATCACTCATCTCATTTGTGATAAATATTATTATTCACCAAAATCTCCACACACCTGAATGAGAATGAGTGAAGCCAATGGGTATGTACCCTATGATGAGGATTTCACAAGTGCTAGTGAACATCTTTTTAGTGAGAATAACCTGTGTCCCACCTCTGTATATCTTGCCCATACTCCACCAGAAATTCGACACCGATATATAGTAACAAGATAAATCTCAAGGCATGTGAGTGTAGTGGCACGAACTCGGGCATGCTTAGCACTAAACTTTACTCACAGAGCATGTCCGTTTTAGAGTGTCTGGTGCCTGGCGCATGCGCAATCGGGGCCGGGCATACCAGATGCAGTGTATGTCGCCGCGCGCATGCGTGGTATTAACATAGTACTGCAGGCACATCCCTGGACGCCCGATGTGAGGAGGACCCCGCGACGCGGGCGAGCCGGCCAATCTACTTTAAAAACAGTGCAGATTAGAACGTCGGTACCTCCGGTCATTACTCCTCACGGCCCGGGGTACCGACGGACAGGTGAGTCTCTTCACAAGAGATGCCTAGACTTTTTGATTCGAGCAGGCGAACGCTGGTTCAGGAGTGGGAACTGGATACCCCACTTGAGACCTAGCCGAGACTTAGTATCTCTCTGTTTTCAACTAGGATTACTTGCTCTGTATTCAACAACAACCTAGCCAAGACTTAGCTTCTAGGTATATCTCTCTGTTTTTAATTAAAATTACTTGCTCTATTCTCAAGAGCATACTGTTTTACTTGCTTTATTCAACCAAATAGCAGGTTAGACAGAGAGGATTACACTAAGAGGGGTGAAGTGGATAATATGTGAGACTTTGAAAGAACACCACATGACACCCCGTGAATAATGAGGGAAGAGATTAATGATGGGTACCCCTTGTGGACTGTACCTGATGCGCTGTACCTTCAATTGGCCCCAGCCAGGGGCGAGTGTAGTAAATATAAGACGTTCTGGTCGTGATGTAGATACATCACTGACTATATCTTTTTCTGTCCTTATTTTAGAGCGGGCCCCCTTCCCTGAGTAGTGTACCAGGTAGAGGTAAGGGCGACACCCAAGTGTTATGGGTAAGTGATAAACCACTGTTGAGTATCACCACACAATTAAAAATGCGCAAGCGTCATTTGACGCAAGCACAGAGTGAGTATGAGTGAGTGCAATTTATGGAGTATTGTTTGACACATATATGATGTTTCTTATCTATTGCAGGTTCCGGTTAATGTATCCTTAACCATTCAATTTGGACATTACCGGTGGAGTATCTGTATATTAATTTCACACTATTATAATTTTCACTTTTTTGTAGCAGCAGCTGTACTTGTTTATAGCTTGGTCCTGAAGAATGCCCTGATACAGTTAGATCTTAGTGAGGGCAGAAACATGTTGACCTTTCACACTGTTTGACGTCTTGTAAATAACAAGCGTCAGCACTCTGCTTTTTAGTAATGGCAAGGGGGCTTGCTGAATAAAATTGTTATAAGCACTCCTTAGTCATTTTTAGAACACCACCTTTTCACTTTAATTTGCGCTGCACATTTCACACCCTTTACCTATACCTTCCTGATCCTCTCACCTTCCTAAGTGAGTCTCTGGATGTGAGTAAGTACTATGTAGGATGACCAGCTAACCCATAGTCTTCCTCTTAGTCAAGGTTTTTTCCGATCAATCCTTAGATCGGTTTTCCTTGATGGGATGATACCTAAACCCAGATGATGAGACATCACATTGGGTGATTGATGGGTCTTGGTAGAAGGACGTTTCGCTCCCACTCGGAAGACTGGTACCCTAGTGGTTGCTTCATTTGGTTGACTCACTCCTCTCTCACTCTTTTGTAGAAGACCCAGGGTGTTCTGTATTGAGCCATTCTTGATCCATCATGCACCTGCGGCTGAGTTTGTCCACCCTGGTGTTCAAAGAACCTGCCAAGTGTTGAACCGTCAAGGAAATGGCTTGACGGTCCAGCCATGTCCAGAGACGCCGAGCCTCCTGACACAAGGTCCACGACCACACTATGCCTTGCTTGTTGCAATACCACATGGCAGTGGTGTTGAGTGTGAACACCTGCCCAACTCTCCCCTTGACAGAGGGAAGGAATGCCTTCAGTATAAGTAGGATCGCCCGGAGCTCCAGAAGATTGATATGGAGCCTGGACTCAGCCGAAGACAAGGGGCATCTGATCTTTGCCTCTCCGATATGGCCGCCCCATCCCAGGAGGGACTCATCTGTCACCACTGTGTGCTCCTGTTGGGGAAGGGAGAGAGATCTGCCGCTGACCCAGTTGGATCGTGAGCCACCACTGGAACTGCTGTGCAGTGCCCTCCAAGATCTGGACGTGCTCCGACAGGTCCCCTTGATGCTGCGCCCACTGGAACTTCAGGTCCCACTGCAGACCCCGCATCTGCCATCTGGCATGATTGGTCAGCAGGATGCAGGAGGCCATTAGGCCCAGCAGCCTTAAAGTCATCCTGACCGAAACTCAGGACAAGGGCTGAAAGATCGGAATGACAGCCCGAATGTCCCGGACTCGCTGCTCGGGAGGATAAACCCGAAAATGCGCCATGTCCAGAACCGCTCTGATAAAGAGGAGCCTCTGAGAGGGAATCAGGTGTGACTTTGGCACGTTGATGGGGAACACCAGCAAATGCAGGAGGTCGGCCGTAGTCTGAAGGTGGGAGACAACCTTTTTGGGGCGAGCCCGCCTTCAACAGCCAGTCATCGAGATAGGGGAAGACTGAAACCCCTGATGCGCAGATAAGCTGCGACAATCGCCATCACTTTCGTGAACACCCGAGGGGCGCTGGTAAGGCCAAAAAGGAGCACGTTGAACTGAAAGTGCTCATGGCCTACCGTCAACCGCAGGTAACGCCGGTGGGCTGGCAGGATGGGGATGTCAAGTCAAGTCAAGTCATAACATTTATATAGCGCACTACATACCCAGAGGGTTTCAAGGCGCTTAGGAAGGGGAGTAGGATTATTTGTCAAATATCCACGTTTTAAGCTGCTTTCTGAACGCTAGGTGATTCTGGGTGAGGCGAAGGTAAGCGGGGAGTGAGTTCCATGTTTTGGCAGCCAGGTAAGAGAAGGATCTGCCTCCCATGGAGGTCTTGTTGATGCGAGGTACAGTGGCGAATGCTTGGTTGGAAGAGCGAAGTTGGCGGGAGGGGGTGTAAAAGGACAGTCGAGAGTTGAGGCACTCTGGTCCGATGTCGTAGAGTGATTTGTGTGCGTGGGTAAGCAGTCGGAAAGTAATTCTCTTATTGACGGGGAGCCAGTGGAGGTCTTTAAGGTGACCGGAGATGTGTTCGTTGCGTGGGATGTCTAATATGAGCCTGGCTGAGGCGTTTTGGATTCGTTGTAGTTTCTTCTGGAGTTTTGCGGTGGTACCTGCGTAGAGGGTGTTTCCGTAGTCCAGTCGGCTTGTGACCAGAGCGTGGGTGACTGTTTTCCTTGTTTCGGAGGGGATCCAGCGAAATGTTTTTCTGAGCATGCGAAGAATGTTAAAGCAGGAAGAGGATACGGCGCTGACTTGTCTGTTCATTGAGAGTGAAGAGTCCAGGATGACGCCTAGGTTCCGTGCGTGGTCTGTCGGGATGGGTGCTTTTCCGAGGGCTTCCGGCCACCAGGAGTCGTCCCATGCAGAGGGGGATTTACCTAGGATGAGGACTTCTGTTTTGTCTGAGTTCAGTTTCAGGTGGCTTTGTTTCATCCATTCGGCGACTTCTTTCATTCCCTCGTGTAGGTTAGTTTTGGCGGTGCTGGGGTCCTTGGTGAGAGATAGGATCAGTTGAGTGTCATCCGCGTAAGAGATGATGTTGAGGTTGTGTTGGCGGGCGATGGCCGCGAGGGGGCTCATGTATACGTTGAAGAGGGTGGGACTGAGTGAGGATCCTTGTGGTACGCCGCAGATGATTTCTGAGGCTTCGGACTTGAATGGTGGGAGGCGGACTCTCTGGGTTCTTCCGGTGAGGAACGAGGTGATCCATTTCAGTGCCTTTCCTTGGATTCCGATGTTTCTGAGGCGTTGTAACAGGGTGCTGTGGCAGACTGTGTCGAAGGCTGCAGAGAGGTCGAGGAGGATGAGGGCGACTGTGTCTCCATTGTCCAGTAGAGTTCGAATGTCGTCTGTTGCTGCGATGAGGGCGGTCTCAGTGCTGTGTTTGGCTCGGAAGCCAGATTGTGAGGGGTCGAGTGATTTGTTGGCTTCGAGGAAGGCGGCGAGCTGGTTGTTGACAGCTTTCTCGATGACTTTGGCCGGGAATGGAAGAAGCGAGATGGGGCGGTAGTTTTTGAGTTCGGTGGGGTCTGCTGTTGGTTTTTTCAGAAGGGCGGTGAGTTCAGCGTGTTTCCAGTCTTCTGGGAAGGTAGCGGAGTTGAAGGAGCAGTTGATGACGTCTCGGAGGTGCGGAGCTATGACGGAGTCTGCTTTGTTGAAGATGTGGTGAGGGCATGGGTCTGTGGGGGATCCAGAGTGGATGGAATTCATCAGGCGGATGGTGTCCTCAGTGGAGATTGGGTTCCAGGCGTTAAGGGAGTTAACGGGGGGAAGATGGTCAGCTGATGGTAGGGTGGGTTGGCTTCCGGGTTGGTTGTCAAAGCTGTTGTGGATGTCAGCAATCTTGTTGTGGAAAAAAGAGGCTAGGGAATCGCAGAGGGTTTGAGAGGGGGTGATGTCGTTGGAGTTGGCCGAGGGGTTGGAGAATTCCTTGACGATGTTGAAAAGTTCCTTGCTGTTGTGGGCGTTGTTGTCAAGTCGATCTTTGAATGCTGTTTTCTTAGCTTTTCGGATCAGTTGGTGGTGAGTACGGATGGCGCTTTTGAAGGCGTCCTTGTTACTGGTGGATGGGTCTTTTTTCCAGGCCTTTTCAAGGGAGCGGCACAGTTTCTTGGACTTCTTGAGGTCGTCGTTGAACCATGAGGCCTTCTTGGTGCCAAGTTTGTGTTGACGTTTTTTCAGTGGTACTAAGTTGTCGGCGGTGTTGGATAACCTAAGGGTGAGGTTGGAGGCGGCTTCGTTGGCGTTAGAAAAGAGGGCTGGGGAGGTTTGAAGGAGCGATGTGGCGATCTGTTCTGTGGTGATTTTGTTCCAGTTTCTTTGTAGAGTTGGTTGGAGGTGGATGATGGGTTTCGGCTTGTTGTAGGTGAAGTGAACGCAGCTGTGGTCAGTCCAGAGGAGATCCGTAGTGTGGCTGAAGGAGACATGGTTGCTGGAGGTGAAGATGGGGTCGAGAGTGTGACCTGCGATGTGGGTGGGGGAAGTGACTAGTTGTTTAAGTCCTAGGTTGGCGAGGTTGTCCAAAAGGGTGGCGGTGTTGCGGTCGTTGATCTTTTCAAGGTGGAAGTTGAGGTCTCCCAGAAGGATGTAGTCTTTGGAGGGGAGTGCGTGTGGGGTGATGAAGTCCGTGATGTCTTCACTGAATTTTGCGCGTGGTCCTGGTGGTCTGTAGAGGAGGGTGCCTCTGAGTGTGGTCTTGGGGTCGATGTGGATCTGGAAGTGAAGGTGTTCGGAGTTGGCGAGGTTGGCATCAGAGCTGGTTGAGATGCGGATAGTTTTCTTATGGACGATAGCGATTCCACCTCCTGTATGGTCGGTGCGGTCCTTGCGTGTGATCTTATAGTCATCAGGGATAGCGATGGCGATGTCAGGGGCGGAGGAAGCGTTCATCCATGTTTCCGTTAGGAAGGCGATGTCAGGAGAGATGGTGTCTAGTAGGTTCCAAAGGTCAATGGCGTGCCTGTGGACCGAGCGGGTGTTGAGAAGGATGCATTCTAGGTGGTTGGGGTCGGGATTCAGTGGTGTGGTCGTAGCGGAGATGTTGTCGGTGCCGCTGAATTTGCAGGAGTAGCAGGAGAAAGGTCCATGGGTGTGTCCAGGGGCGGCTTGGACGCAGTTGGGGGCGCGACCGGGGTTAAGGGCTAGGAGGGAGGCTGCATCGTAGGTGATGTGGGAGGGCTGAGCTGCGCGAGGGGCAGGGGGTCTGGCGCTGGGCGCGGTCCAGGCGCGGACGGGCGTAGACGGGCTTACCTTTGGCGCACCTTCGGCGTGTCCGAAGCGCGTGGACGCTGCGCGTGGGACCATCTGACATTAATGGGCAGAGGAGGGGGCGGAGCGTGGGAGGGTGAGCTGGGAGGCGTTAGCGAAGGGGGAGGGACGGTCTGCAGGCACAACAAAATGGTGGGCTTACAATAAAGCAACAGGACGCTATGCGAGGGCAAGCCAAACACTAATGCAATGTTTCAAAGCAGCAGCGCTACACATACAGGTCAGCAACAGCTGAAATCAAGCCTGAAAGGGACAGCTGCAGTTACAGAGCAGTGAACGTAGCAAACAATAGCTGAAATTGACTACGCAAATGCGTCCTGCAAGTCCAATTCTACCATCCAGTCTTGTGGGTCTAGAGCAGACAAGACCTGAGCAAGTGTGAGCATCTTGAACTTCTCCTTCCGGAGGAAGCGATTGACGTTCCGAAGGTCTAAGATAGGACGCCGGCCCAATGAGTCAATGGTGCCAAGGCCACAAGGAATCTTAAACTTGGCTGCGTCTCTCCCCTCAGCAATAGCTTGGGAGAGCACCGTCTGGGCCTCCTCCGGACACTGAGGCAGTACCTGCAAAACTGTGTGGAATAACTGCCCAAGAGGCATGCAATGTTCACAGACCGCAGCCTTGAACTAGCCGAAGTAAACATTTTCTTCCCAAACTGTTCAGCTTTCTTGGATTCCCTGTCCAATGGTGCGGAAGGGAAAGCCCTTGGGGACGCAGAGGCCTGGACAACCAAGCTCTCAGGGGTAGGGTGTTGGGAGAGCAAAATGCAGTGGCGGGGGCAGGCTGATGGTGTCGGGCCACGTTCTTATTTGCCTGGACCAAGTGCCCAAAAGAACGTCCAAAGGTGCGTCATTAAAGTGCAGTTGCGGCTCCATAGAGGAGGATGCCGGCCCGAACACTTCTGTCAGGAGGTTAGTCCTGACGGCCAACATAGGGAGCTCGAGGTGGAGAGCCTCGGCTGCCCTACGTAACACCACAGAATATGTACCACCTTCCTCCGTAGCCACGGTAGAAGGAGACAGTGTGCCAGGTTCTGGAGTAAAATCCATGTCACCTGCATCCTCCAAATCCTCTTCCCAGTCCGGGTCTAACTCGCACTGGGCTGCGAGAGGGTCCTCAGACCTCTCCCAGTCCTCTCTGTCCTCCTCAACCTGCAGGGCAGGCGGAATAGAGGGAGGCGGATGGAGAAAGGGATAGAAATTTCCCATCGTAATCGGCTAGATCGACACAGATCCGACGCCATCTCCACGTCGGGGTGAAAGCCGGGGACGCCGCCGACGGCGGCACCGTCGACATCGGTGGAGGTCTTACGAGGCCAACCGACATTGGCTGTGATCCATGCAGGGATCCATGGGGGTCTCTCGGCGTCAAGACCAGAGTCGTCGACGACGTCGGGCCGAAGCCGATGACAAAGAAGAGCAAGGACTCCCAGTCAGACCCGCGGGGCCCGATGGCCCAAAGACGCGTACCATGGCTGACAGGAATTCCTGCAGCTGGGCCGGAGTCGCTGATGGGCCTGGAAAGGGCAGGTAGGCCATCGGCAACTGTGTAGGCTTTGCCGGAGCCGTGGGGGTGGTACCACCCGTACCCTCAGCCGTGTCGCGCAACAAGCTAGGCGAAGAGCGATGGCGCTTCTTCGACTTCTTGTGCTTTGCTTTACCTGGCTCTGAGTGCGAAGACTTTGTTGAACGGTGGTGGTGATGGCTCCGCGACCAGTCCCTCGACCTCCCACGGGACTGGTACCACGAACGGAGTTTAGACAACTTCCAGGCCTCTAACCTATTTCGGGACCGATCACGCAAAGTTTTCAGAGTCATGAACCGACGCTCGGAGCACGACTCCGAGTCGTGGTCGCGCCCCAGGCAGTAGAGACACTCACGTGCGGATCTGTCACCAACATCGTGTGGGGACAAGCCGTGCAAGGCTTAAAACCAGGCATCCCTATACACCAGGAGTCAAAGACTCAAAGAACAGAGACAAAAGTCCCCAGAAAGTCAGTCTAAAAATTGACTGGGGGTACCGCTCTCTCCGGATCTGCGCTTGCTGGCGCGGAAAAAGAAATAACTGACGTCAGCGGGCGCGAATGAGTAGCTCCAGCAACGTCATCTCGGCAATTATGATGTCAACGACGTATGCGGAGCCGCACGACGACGCCTACCAACGCGCAGGGGTACTGCTGACGAAAACTTTCTAGATCCAGGCTGACACCTGGGGGTAATTCTAAGGTAAGGAATCTATCACTAACGTGTTTCTTTCAGATTGGGGCCTTAGTGGTGACAATATCAAATGCCTCAAAAATGATTAGCGAATATCCTGTTAGTCAAACAGGAACAACCCTTTCAGTCATACTGCTAGTAAAGCTACTCATGATTTTAATGCCAATTTAAGAATGTTGTCACTGAACATTGGGGGCAGGGGGTGCACTTGAATATTCCATCCATGCTGGCTTACATTAGTAGTTTGACATGATATCTTCACTAAAAACGAGGTACAAACTTAGTATTTCTCTTCAAGGATATCATGAAGTTTCTGATGACAGCGCCCTTTCTTCTGGAAAGGGAAGGGATGAAAGCGGTTTGAAATGCATTGCTGTACACCTGAAATATGCAATCCTAAACTTGTGTTTGTGTAGTGAGTATGCTCAAGCAAATGAGTTCAGATATGTATGCACTGTAACATTGTCTCATTGATTCTAGTACATTTCTATGTAAACCCTGCCACTAAGATTAAGCATTTCATCATAAAAGAATTTAAGAAATGTTTCTGAAGCTAAGATTTTAGGCATAAAATATGAGCTCTGTAGTAAATGGGGACTGTAATATAATTCTGTGTTCTGAACTCTCTGATTAAGTTATTTACGATACTAAAAGTATTTATTCCAATATGCTTGCACCTTCTCCACCCAATCAGAGAGCAGGTCGTTTGAGAGTTGATTAATTCGACTTCATTCTCTCATTGAATATCAGGGTTCTAAATTATATAATAAGGCATACAAATTATTTTCCATTACTTGATTATTCATTTATATGGCTTTCCACAGTATATTCTTATAAGCTATTTTAAAATAATCAAAGGATGAAAACTAATCATGCATCACAAATAATTGTTATGGAAAGTGATGTGCAACGATTGGAGGCTGCTAAGTACACTGGAGAACTTGCAGTTTTGCAGCACCAAAAAATAGGATCAAATGGCATGCCAAGGCAAAACATTATCTTTTCCTCTGGTCATCGCGATTACAGTCAAATTAAAGGTATGCAATACTGAGTCGGGCCATTGACTCCCAAACAGAGTTGCACATAGTATGGAGGACCATTATTGAGTTGCTCTTGGCAAATGTCATTGTTGCACATACAAAGGGAATTAACAACAATCAAGAAAATAACAAATCTAGGGTTCTATACTGTACAACAAACAAGAGAACAGAGATATGAATTAGAAAATTAGTAGAATCCCTGGTGTTGTTTCTGATATGTCACAGCACTGCCGACAACTGGAATCATGGAATGTTATGATGAAAGTATCTATTTGAACAGACATATGAACTAAATTCACCTTAAAAGCCTTACTAGCAAATCCATCCCTGCCCTTCAAAGGGACATAGCTTTGTTGTGGGAATGCATCTGGACTCAAATATTCTTTAATGGCACAGCTTCTGTGGCTGTAGTGCCTACAGCCGCAGGAACGGACGGGTGGCTGATGGCGATGCAATAATATAGAGATAGAGTTGAAAAAGCAGAGCTGCAGAGTGACAGCTGGTGAGGAGTGATGCAGTGTATGGGGAGCATGGGGGATATTAGTGGTGGAGGAGTACAGTGAAAGCAGCTGTTGGTCAGACCTGAAGACGCCTTTGAGTTGCACAACCTGTCACCTTTACTTACCTATCTGGATCCAGCGATACATTGGTAGCATATACTTGCCTGCACGAGACAGAATCATGGACTCAGGATCCTGTCTCATGCAGGCAAGTATATGCTACCAATGTCCACAGTTGGTACAGAAAAGGAAGTAAAGGTGTTAGGTCATGGACAGAGTGCCGTCTTTAGTACTAATATCACACAGGGCGACACTGTTTGTTAGTGCTCTTCCCTCCTCCCCTCAAAAACCCTTCTACACATATTCCCCCAGTACCACACTCCAACAGTGCCCCACAGAAGAGCCCTTCTCTCCTATGCAAAAATTGTACTCAGCCAAATATGCATTTTACCTGGAATATTAAATATGTATTGTCTACTATTCATTAATCGCCGCTTTTTCACCAGACTCCGAGTCCCAGAATTCAATTAGGGGATAACAATGAGTGGAGTTTATTGGGAGAAAAGATATGTTTGACCATGTTTGCCGACCCACTAAGCAACTAGTGTTGGGGGGCAAATTAATGCAATATAGTCCCAACACCAACATCACTGACGTTTCAACATGTGTGCTGGGTGAAAATATCACACCTCAAGGACGACATCACTTTGTAGGAAATGGGGAAGTAAAACATGTGAAGAACAACAGCTCAGGATCAATTTAGTGGTATCTGAAGATATTGTGGTAGCTATGTTAGGCTTGTAACTTTCAAACTGCAAGTCACAAAAGGATCGCTCTAGCAAAAGCAGTAACTGGCCTATTGAACTATCTGCATTACATGCACTTCTGTGATCTGCATGGTACACATTCTTTGACGCAGGCATATTAACCCTCTGTGCATTAAGACAGCCTTGGGCCCAGAATGCTGCTAGTTTGTGACCTGTTTAGTTGTTTGTTAAATAAAGAAAATCTGAGGTACTCAGCATTGTTATCTCGAAGTCTATTATGAAGCTCTGTGGTTATACTAAATAAGCAGCTCCCTAAGTTATAATATGACATTTCTTTATTAATGCAATAACTGCACTTTCACAATTGCTTTATTAACCTTGCTTTCTCAAATTTGCTTGAAAATGCACCATTTGCCCACTCTTTTATAAAAAACAAATTCTTGAGGGAGAACGCCCCCGAACCCTCCTTAGGTTGTTCAGGCTCACTCGCTCACGGCGGTGAATGCTAGACAACATAAAGTAGAGTAAAGTAAAGTAATGGGCGGCAGAGAAAGAGATGGTTTAGAAAGATATGTGTGGTAGGACGATAAATAAAGAAAGGTGAGGTAGCCAGATGGAAAGATAGGGAGAGGTAGAAAGAAGAAGATTTAGGCAGAGAAAGAGAGTCAGAGATATAGGTAAGTCTGTCTGTAGAGACAGGCAGAGATAGTGAGAAGGAAATAAATGGAGAGAGCGGCAGTGGAGTATAGTGCTACCAATGGATGAGGTAGAGATGTAATGTAAAGATGGCAATTAGAGATAGGTAAAGACAGAGTGAGGTAGACAGAAAGAGAAACTTGGGGAAAAACAAACAAAAGCAAGGTGGAGAGAGCAACATGAGAAGAGGTCAGACAAAGAGACTAGTGGGGAAGAGAGAAAAGTAGATAGAGTAATGAAGGGCAGTAAGAGGAATGTGTAGGGCAGAAAGAGGAATATATAGAGCAGAAACAGAATGTTGAGAGACACCAGTGAAATATAGAAAGAGAGGATAGGTTTACACAGATGTAGAGAATTGTGAGATAACATAATGTAACAGCTATATTTTCAAAATAGATTAAATCTGTTTATACCCTACTTCACATTTTGCCAATAGACTTAAAAATATTCCATTTATGTAAGTGATGTAATCCAGGAAGTAAAAGGGCCCCGGATCCTATTCCCTTAATCCTACCCTTTTTGCCTCTCCTTTCATAGAGTGCCTTTTCTAAATTATATATATGCAAAAATCATCCCTTCCACTGCTGAAAGGTTGGAGGTTTGTGGATCAAGCCAGGCTGAGGCGACACAAAGCCTAAGAGCTGCCATTACTATAAAGATGAGTTCTACCCCATTATTCCCCTCTAGATCATTTACACCTAATAACATTAGCCGAGGTGTCAAGGGAAGATTTTTATTTAGCACCTGCTGTAAAAACCTGATATTTCATGACCTATAGGTTCTATGTGAGGGCAAGTGGCAAAGATATGCACTATATCCGCACCAAATGCTGCACTTCTAAAACAAATAGTCCCCTACATTCCCCCCATCTAACAATTTTCGCAGGCGTTTTATAAAGATCAAATAAGGTCTTAAAATGTTGGGACTGCAAATTGGCGGAGCACAATACAGTGTTCCCTAGTTCTAATAATCTCAAAAAACAGGATTCCGAAACCCCTAGCCTATCCTGCCATCTCATTCCTATGTTTATCTAAATCATCTGGTACTCCTTCCAGGAGCCATCTATATATTTGTGGAATTGAAGATCCCGAGCTACTACTTAGCAATTCCATTAGGGGTACCTGCCCAAAGACTACCGCACCACCAGCTTTTTTAAACAGAAAATCGCTCAGCTGCAAAAAAAATTAAAAAATCCCAGGGGGCAATACCAAACCTTTCCCTAACTACTTCAAAAGAAGTTATGCGGTCCCCAGCTAGAAGGTCCCCTATCCAATAGAAACCACCTTTTCCCCACCAGGCTAAACACGCATCTTGTAATGCCATTGGCAACTGATCATTCCTAATCATAGGAGAGTACAGGCTAAACCTACCTACCCCAAGTTTCTTCCTTATGCCTGCCCAGTTAGGAAAAGCTGTGATTAATACCTTGAATCATGTTTTTTTTTTAAATAACTTGCATCATAAAATTTCAAGAGGCAGCCGTTAGCCCGAGCTCCAATCAATATCTCATATACTGACGGCACACAACAAGAATCATCGCTATCCTTTTCTTAAACGCCAAAGAGAGGCCAGTAATATTGAAATGAAGCTACTAGATGATATAAATTAAAATGCAGAAGCCCCCATCCCCCTCTATCCCTAGGTAAGGCTAGGAATGCATTGGCTCTCCTGGTCTTTCAATAGGACCAGATAAATCTAGATACCTCCTTCTCCATATGTCTAAACTGAAAATTATTAATTTCCAAAGGAATCGAGCGAAAAATATACAAAAGCTTTGGCAAAATCATCATTTTGATGAGATTGCATCTCCCCACTATTGACAGCTTCAAATGATCCCAGCGTTGAAGATCATTCTTAATTTTCCCCATTATAGGGGTGATATTTGGATCCACTATATCTTCCACCTTCGCCGTAATATCAATGCCTAAATAAACAGCTTCTTTCACAATCATGTAATCCCTACTTGTTGCAAATCCATTCATCACGATCTGGGTTTTGGCCTTGTTCAATAAAAAACCTGACTGCGGCCCAAAGTTTTCCGCAATGTTTTCCTATGCAGCCATTGCCCAATCAGGGTCAGATGTAATTATAGCCACATCATCAGCAGAGGACAGTAACTTGGTATCCCCGCCCTGCAAACTAACCGGAATAATATCTGCGTAGGCCTCCAGTCGTCTAAGAAAGGGGTCTATATATAGGGCGAACAACAGGGGAGAAGCAGGACATCCCTATCTTGTCCCCCTACTGATTGAAAATGGCACTGTCTCTTACCCCATAATTCGTAATTGCCCTATAGGGTTGACATAAAACCTGTATTGCTTTCACAAATGAATCCCCTAGGCCATTAGCCTCGAGGGTCTTACATAGAAAGCTCCATGACACCCAGTAGAAGGCTTTCTCTGCATCTACAACAGCTACCCCATAGGTTTTGCAGAGACCTCAGTGGAGTCAAAAAGTGCTATTACCCTCCTAATGTGATATACAGTTCCCCTTCCTTGTATAAATCCATGCTGCCCAACCGATACTGCTATATTTGAGCTATGTATTAACTGACTGACCCTTATCTAAAATGAAATTGTGGTTCTTTTTATTATTTGTTTGAATTGTATTAATATGTGATTTTCGCTGCATTTACACTGTTTTATCGAAAAAAGAGAGAATTGTGAGATAGAAAAAAGGAAGATAGGTTGAGGTAGAGAGATCTTTAAAGAAGGAGACAGAGAGACAGTTGAGGTGGAGGGGTGGGTTGAACTGGAAATGGAAAAAGGAGGTCCACAGAGGTATGTGCTAGTGTGTGTATGTGTGGGTGTATGTGTGTGTGTGTGTGTGTGTGAGAGAGAGAGAGAGAGAGAGAGAGGAGTTGATGATAAAGTAAAAGTGGCAGAGATAGATATTTAGGGATTGCCATAATTTACCAGGGGGGCTTAGAATGTGAGGACCCTGCCCACCCAATAGATCATCATGAAATGAGTCAGTTTTATGCATGCAGCAAGACTTACTCTAGCTCAGGTGTCTCCAACCAGTCGACCGTGAGCTTCCAGACACCTTCAGACTATCTCATAGCCTTGAGTTCATTAATAAGCACAAGACCACATTTTCCTTAAGGGGAGGCTGTGTTTATTTTATATTATTATCATCAAGCTGCAGATAGCAGGGGGCGTGGCTAAGCACGCAATGGCGGCGGACGCTTTTGGGTAGAGCTCCGTGATAAGCTCCCCTTCCCTGAGCCGATTCTCCGTCAAAATTCATCGTGGCCGCCTGAAACTGCAGGCGGACACCCCCGGAGCCCATTGCGGCAATCTGTCCGACTTTCGACCTGAGGCACCGACGGGGCCGACCCCGACCTATCCTGCGGCCCTCCTGCGGGACTGGGTGCCCCCTGACCGGCGGAGCAGTCAAGGGAGACCGAGGCTTGGGCCTAGCGTACAGGCCCCAACTGACTGACCACACCGCGCTGCCTGAGACCCACGGGCCGCCCACCGCCACACCGAGAGCACACACCGATGGTCCGGAGACCGCCCCGCCTCGCCACAGGGCACCAGTGACGGGCCCGGACAGTGAGGTAAACGGACGCCCACCACCCACATCGCGGCCTCCACGCGACTGCTGCCCCGGAAGACGGTGAGGCATAACCGGGCTCCCCATTGGCACACCTGGAGCAGCCGGGGAGCGGGGATCGACCCCGGAAAGGAGCGGGAAGTGGCGGGAGCCCCGACCGACAGAGGTCCTCCCCCGAGAAGCCACACTGCAGCCGGCACCACCCGGAGAGCCCACAACGCCCCAATCGACACAGAGGAGCCAGCGCGGAGCGGCTGCCCCCAAGCCTGACGCTGCGGACCTGAGCCCCCGGCCTGGGAGTCACGCCACTGCCGGAGACGGAACGGCCGCCCCCCCCTGCACCGGGGGCACACGGAGGGGCATTCAACGCTGGGCCCACCTGCGGGCCCTCTCCTACGGAGGTGGAGGCTGCTCGGGAGACAGCGAGCCACACGTGGCGGGGTGATCCGGCCTGGACAGTGACGCCCGGACCCCCCGGACACACGCACTGCGCACGCCTCCTCGGCCCCCGCTGCACCCGGGTCGGCGAGGCGGAGCCATGTGGTGGTAGGGAGGAGACCCGCCTGACGGACCCCCCCCCGGGCGCAACGACAACGGCCTCAACCGAAGGGACGGCTGCCGACTGCCAGGCCCCCCACCCAGGAGGGGAGTGATTCCGGGGGCGCCACCGGAGTAGCACAGGCGACGACTCTGCCGGACGGGCACCCCCTGCCCATGTCCGGGGGAGTGCGGACCCGCACTGGGACTGGTGGGGCCCCACCAAAGGGGAAAACGGACAAACTGCTGCACAAAATGGCCACCGAACAATTGGCCATGAGCGTGGACAGCGTACTGGCAGCTGTGGAACACATGTAACAGTCACTCCAGCAGACCAGAGCATCCCTGGAGTCAAAAATAGATGGTGTCGCTGTGGACCTGACCCTCGTACGAGACGATCACAGGAAATTATACGACCGGACCAAGTCCCTGGAGGGCGCAGTGAAGGAGATTGAGCCCAAGGTCACCCAGACGGACAGGCAAGTGCAGGATCTCCTGAACAGGGTGGAGTTCCTGGAGGACAGGGCCGAGGATGCGGAAGGGAGGGCGAGACGCAACAACATCAGACTCGTGGGGGTCCCTGAAAAATGGGAAGGGAACCACCCTGCGCAGCACGTGGAAGAGTGGCTTCGGACCCTGTTACCCGAAGGCTCGCTATCGCCCCACTTCGTTGTGGAACGTGCACACCGAGTGCTGACAAGGCCCCATACCACCGGCGCTAACCCGAGACCACTGCTCTTCAGGATCTTGAATTATAGGGACAGGGACACGGTGCTGCGGGAAGCAAGACGACTGGGCGAAATACGCATAGACAACGCGACAATCATGTTCTTTCCTGATTACACCATCCAGGTGCAACGCCAGAGGCACGACTTCATGGAAGTGAAGCGGAGACTACGCACCGCAGGCCTCAAATACTCCCTGCTCTTCCCTGCCAAACTGAGAGGGGTGGCGGGGGACAACACCTACTTCTTCGGAACCCCCGAGGAGGCCAGTGAGTGGCTGGACGGGGGCACAGATACAGCGCCCAAACACTCTCGTGGAGGTGAGACAAGGTCCAGGCCATGCGGGCCGCGGCGCCGCCGCAGACATAGAACTCAACAGTCCCAACCGATGGAGGAGGGGTCGCGGCACTCTCCCCCGATGGACCAGATGCTCCAAGAACAACGCGATGCACTCCGGAGGGTTTCCCAGCTGAGCAACCCACCTTCACAAGAGACGATCTTAGAGGACGGTCAGCAGACAGTACCCAGCGATGAGGATGAGGCCATATATGGGATCCCGAACTCACAGATCTCAGTAGACCTGCCAGTCGTCACGCCGCAAACCTCTGACCTGATTCACTGACTCCACAGGAGAAGTTTGCGAAGAGTTTGTCATGGCGGGGGGAGGGCGGCAGAGGCCAACTGGACAATGAAGCACAGCTGACGCCCGACACGGCTGGGGGCGTCTTCTTCCCACCCCTGCCTGCCGATTGGACAGTGGACATCTGGAACAGTGAGTAATGCCCCTGTGACACTGGTGGTCGACGGGGTGGGTACTGGCGGGGTTGTCTTTCAGCATGTGCCCAACCTTGGCCACCTCCAAGTGCGGGCCCGGGTGGGAGGGGACTCCTCCTGATAGGGGCTCAAGGCTCACATCGCATGCCATTCTTCCCCCCACCTGCAGAGGCTCACACAAGCGGGGCCCCCCACGAGCAGAGTGACTCCAAGCACCGGAGCGCAGACGGTGGCCACCAGTACCCTGTGTCATAAGGCTCGGGGATGGGACTTGATTTCCTTAACTGACTGCACATCCTTATTGCCGAGATTATGCTTAGTGCACGTTGCCCCTTAGACTAGTAAGGTTGTTCCTCTCACTTGAGAACATGGACGGTGGCCCGTTTCGCCACTGCCCTTTTGGTATTTTAGTGGGGTTCACCCGCTGTTGGTTACTGTTATTCGTTGTTTTTCCCCACCCTAATGTCTTCCTGAACATTGCTGAGTGTACTGTGGGGGGTGGATACGGGAGAGCTGGGGGAAACGCTGTGAGAGCCCTTGATGGAGCTGCTGTTAGTAGAAATGTTGGGGAGGAGTATATACTGCCAGAATGACCGCGATTAAGCTGTGTACCTGGAACATCAAAGGCATGCACACACCTGCGCGTAGGTATCAAATATACTCCTACCTGAAAAGGCAACAGGTGCAAGTTGCACTCCTGCAGGAAACACACCTGTGTGGGGCGGAGGTGGCTGCACTGCGACGAAGATGGAGGGGACAATTGTATGCCACTGAGTACTCCTCGTTTGCCCGCGGGGCGCTATTGTGGGTAAAGCCGGGCACCCCCTTCACAATGTCAGAAGTTTACACGGACCCGGAGGGGAGGTATGTCCTGGTAAAGGGCCGCATGGACGGGCAACCAGTAGTCCTGGCGTCCATTTACGCTCCGAACACGGACCAGGGAAACTTCCTGGCACGCATTTCGGAGAAACTGGCGCCCTGGCACGGCGTCCCATGGATACTGGGAGGTGACTATAACACAGTACTGGACCCTGTGATGGACCGCTCGGTCCCGCCCAGGCCAGAAGCAACATCCCTGGGGGCCACGAGGGCACTCACACAGTGGGCGACACAGTGGGACCTGAAAGATGCATGGCGCGCGCACAATCCAGATGCTAGCGTATACTCTTATTTCTCAGGGGCACACGTGTTGCACGTCCGCCTTGACAGATACATGGTGTCAACGGAAATGCTGCCGCATATCACTGATTCTCAATACCTCGGCCGGACACACTCGGACCACAACCCACACACCCTGCACATGGCTTGGGAACGCCTGCACCCACCCATCCCTACATGGCGACTACAACCTGCTTTGCTACTAGACGCCCCCTTTAGGGACTCCCTGCAGGCCTACGTAGCACAATACTTCACTGACAACTCGGACACAGCGTCCTCCCCGAGAGTGGAATGGGACGCCTTCAAGGTGGTGATACGGGGACACTGCCTGAGCGCACAGGGGAGCATACAGAAGAAGTTGGAGGCAGATCTACGCAGGGTGGAAGCGGACTTACTCCGCTGGGAGCAGGAGGCGGTGGGTGGCACGGGAGACCGGCTGAGGGAGGCCCGAGCGGAACATGCAGCATTGCTGGAAAGACTGCGACACGTTAATTTTGCGGCCCACTCGGCACGAGTGCACCAATACAGTGACAAGCCCGGGAGACTACTGGCCTGGCTGGTCAGACAGGAGACCCGCACGGAGCCAGTGTCCGCTATCCGTACAGCTGAGGGAGAGATAGTGTACACACAAAGCAAGATACATCAAGCGTTTGTGGGGCACTACCAGGCCCTGTACAAATCACAACTGAGGGTCTCCGCGGCCTACATTGCGGATTACCTTGTAGACATCCCACTGCCTTCCCTCACGGATGCACAACAGGGGGATCTAGGAGCACCCTTCACCCCGGAAGAAATGCGCGAAGCCCTTTTCGCACTGTCCAATGGCAAGTCCCCTGGCTCGGATGGCCTACCCGCCGAATTCTTTAAGGCATGTTCGGACACACTGATCCCGGAGATGCTCAAGCTGTATAACAATGCAATTGAGGACTCGGCGCTCCCAGACTCGCTCAATGAAGCAAACCTGGTCTCACTATTGAAGCCAGGCAGGGATGGTACGTCCATGGGGTCCTACAGGCCATTAGCCATGTTGAACACCGACTATAAAATCCTCACCTCCCTTTTGGCCCAGCGCTTGGCCTTAGAGGTCCAGACCCTGGTACATGCAGACCAGAATGGCTTCATGCCGGCGAGGAGCACTTCCCGTAACCTGCGTCGCCTCTTCCGAGTTCAGGAAGCAGCCACGACGCATTGGCCGAGATCGGGGTGTCTAGTCTTGGACCTAGAGAAGGCTTTTGACTCTGTGGAGTGGCCATACCTGGGGGCGGTATTGGATAGATTCGGAGTAGGCGATGCCTTCGCAGACATGGTCGGACTACTTTACCAGAGGCCCAGCGTCCGAGTGCGAACGGGTGGGCTGCTATCGGAGAGGGTGAGGGTACGCAGAGGCACCCGACAGGGCTGCATCCTGTCGCCCCTCCTTTTCTCTCTGGCCATCGAACCCCTGGCGGCTCTACTACGGGACAAGGGAGCGGAGTGGGGGATCCCGCTGGCCGATGGGATGCACACGGTCTCGCTTTACGCGGACGACCTGCTGCTCTATGTGCGAGACCTTACCGCGGTGCCTGCCGCACTGTCGGGCATTTTCCGGACCTTCGAGGAGGTGTCGGGCCTCAAGGTCAACTGGACCAAGTCCGGAGTATACTCGTTCAGCCCGGACCTGGGGGAGTGTGAAGTGCACCTTGGAGGAGCTCGGCTCGCATGGTACCCGACCAAGTTCAAATACCTCGGGTACACATCTACAGGGACCCGCAGAACATACTGGAGGGCAATCTGGTGCGCGCTATCTCCTCATTGCGGGCCCAGGTGACCTTCTGGAAGACTTTGCCATTGAACGTGCCCAGCCGGATTGCATTATCCAAAATGATAGCGCTTCCCAGGCTACTCTACCACTTTGCAAATATCCCACTGTATGTCCCCACACGGATATTCTGCGAACTGGAATCAATGCTTCGCGGCTTGATCTGGAACACGGGACGCCCACGCGTAGCTCTGGCGAAGCTATACTCCCCGACTGCGGAGGGAGGACTGGCAGTCCCCAACATGGAGCTATATTACCTAGCTGCACAGCTACAATGGGTGACGTACTGGCTTAGCGGCTCACATCTCGACGACACGGCCACCGCAGACTACCAATGGACTCACCCACAGGTGTGCGCCCTGTTTCACCCATTGACCAAGGGACCCCGCCCTCTACCCCTGCACATGGCTGTGGCCCGCAAATGCTTCGTCCGTAGCCTGAAACTGACACAGACTGTCAGGCCGTATGCCCCTGCCCTTCCCCTGATGGGCACCCCCCGGAGGAGTGGGATGGTAACGCCACGCAACCTGGAGCTCTGGACTACGGCCGGAGTGGAGACCATGGGCGACCTGTATGCAGACGGGGCCCTGCTTCCGTTTGCGGAATTGTCGGAGGGCACGGGCCTGCCGGCGGGGCAATTCCTGCTCCACGCGTCGGTACTGCGGGCATATACTGACTCCTGGGGGGACATCCAGGACGAGCCACCGATGCATCATCTAATACAGTACCTGCATGTCATGGGCAGAGGCTCACACATTACACACTGGTTGGCGCAGGCGCTTCTCATTCACACGCAAAGACCCACACAGCAGATCAGGGACAAATGGGCAGCCCACCGTGGGAGGGACTGGACGGATAAGGAGTGGAACATGGTTCTGGCCAGCCCTGTGAACGTCCCCCGCAACTCCCGCTTCCGAATCATCCAGTTGTACATACTACACCAGGCGTACTTATCACCAGATAGAATAAACAAATACTTTGCGACCAACACTGCCGCCTGTCCCAGATGCGACCTGCTGGGCGCGGACATCTTACATATGCTCTGGCACTGCCCATCTCTGGCTACATACTGGGGGGAAGTGACATCACTCCTGACTCATAGCACAGGCCCGTGGGAGGCATGTGTTCTTGGGTTGTATAAAAGGACTAAACTGAATAAAACGCAGGCCCGGTTCTGGGATCTGGGCCTCATCACGGCCAAACGACTGCTCACTCGGCACTGGAAGAGGAGGGAACCACCTACCCCAGCACACTGGTTTGCATCCTTCACTAACTGGGCCAGAGCAGAGGGTACGGCACTTCACCGGGAGGAGATAGCGGGTCTGAGGCAGTTCCCGATCGCACAGCTCTGGGATGACATCCTGGGGTCCCTACAGGGGGAGGGCGCGGTCAGAGGACTCACATAGAGGATGCTGTGATGGGCGGGCGCCACAGGGGCGACAACTCAGCAGGCGACACTACGCACCGCGTCCCCCCCCCGAACTAGACACCGACCCTCAAGCGCGCAAGTCATGGACACAGTCAGCCACCCACACGAGGGCTCTCTAGCACACGCCGACTCGAAACTTGCCCCCAGCCCCAAGCCACTGACACCGCTCCCGCAAGTACACTCCACCCCCCCCCCACCCTTTCCCCTTATATGTTCTCATGTTTATGGTATCTGACTCCTGATTCTCAGCTGTAGCCATAACACCCTTCCACGTCACGGTGGAAAGACGCCACTGGCCGCGCCCTCGGCAGCTAGCCCAGGCGCGGGCAATATCTACCACAGCAACAGCTAGGCTACTCCACTTGTCTGCTACTCACGCCGCAAGCCAGGCCGACGGCCGGCGAGGCACCACTGCCCACAGGGGCTGTCCCTCATCAAGTCTGCGATTATCTGCGAGTGCGCTCCACTGACCCCCCAATCCACTAACACGTTAGCAGTGTACACTGCACTGTCTAGAGGGTTTTTGGCACCATGCATGCAGGACAGACGTGACGCAGCGCAGCCACGAAAGAAACACTGGGACACGCCGATACGAACTGTTCTGTTTCGTTTGCAGAATTAACGGTTTAATTATAGAAAAATTGTAAAACAAGACGTCATTTATGGAAATGTTTATTTGCTGAACAAAAGTAATGTGAACACAGTACCTGAAGTCTAGCATGCCAGAGACAAGCGAGGTGCCGCAGAGCGCCCTCCCCTGTAAACCCTCACCCCTACGATCTACCGCTTTTTTGCAGCCGGCCCGCAGGGTTGTAGGCTTTGCTATATGTACTGCACTTTTGAACAATAATAAACGTCTTACAAAAAAAAAATCAAGCTGCAGATAGCAGAGACTGATAATGAGCAGTGCTCAGTCAGATGTATGACCCAGACTGAGGCACAGAGGTGAAGAACTGAACCACTGAGGTATTGAACTCTTAAATAAAAGTCCTTTTCATCTTAATATTGCAGCTGTGAACAAAATGACGTTTTTGAATGTGTTTAAATATTAGAAAGTAAGTTACCTTAATAATTGACTTAACTCTTCATTTTAATTTTCTCCCATTTCAACGTGTCCCATTTACAAAGAGCTGGACTCTTGCTCCCAGTAGACACTGTCATAAGTATAACTGAAAAATTCTGCCATTTTTTTTAGATGAGAGAAATTTCAAGCACAGTAAAATATTCCATATTATGAAAATGTTTACTGAAAATCTTTCTGCACTTTATATTTCTTTCCATTTAAAAATAAAAAAATGATTGTATGTTTGTGTTAAACATGCAACAGTGCAAAATATGGCAAAAGGTATGTCCTGTGCTGCAAGTACATATGACACAGGCTCTCAGTCACCCATACAAATATATCCCATTCATTTGCACACATGTTCATACATCCCCAAAGACCACACTCTCACTGACACGCATGACAGTCCAGTCATAGTGCCCCTAGGCAAAGTATTTTTGTTCAAACCATACTATCTAGCTGTATGGACATTAGGCTTAAAGTCAATGAAGCTGGGTGTGGGCTAACAATGCATAAGTTGTTAAGCCTTCAGTAGCTCACAATGATTTTCACTGATCAGAAGTAGCTCTCACTACAGAAATGGTTGCAGACCCCTGCTCTAGCTTCATCAACATTATTACAAACAATATACAGAAACATGTAGATAGCTGCAGAAGTCACAAAGGCCAACTGTACCTTTTTCATACATGATGTCGGTGAAGCCACCTATATCAGATTCATTTTTAGGACTGTTGTAGCCTTCATTTGGATCATCAAACAGCTTCTCATCTAACTCCGGATCCAAGAAGCTCAAATGAGAGTAAAGTGAGGTAGTAAGAAATTCCGAGAGTTTCCCTAACTGTACCCTGAAAAGAAGAACAAGCAATCAGAATATGAGATGACCAACTATTGAAGAATGTAACACAGCGTGTCAGCAATCAAACTGCAATTTTCTTTCAAACGATATGTCACCAGAGAACCATCATGAAGAAATCCCATTCAGTTAACAGATACAAACCCCATGATACTGCAGAACAAGACCAAAGATCTTCTCACATTAACCCATTACACTGCAACACATAGACCCCTACATGTAAAACAAATAATCTCTAGGTTCTGTGAGAATGCAGAATAATGTAACTGCATATCTTAACGCCAGTGTTTTTTGAAGGTGCAAATGCTTCTGTATGCCTTAACAGGCACTGATACGTTTTATGACTGAAATGCAGTATTGTTTTTATATTAACCTGAAGAGCATATTAATATGTCGGTAAAGTTTCATGTATTTCTGAGGCATAGAAGCTGTTTTATTCAGCGTTGTACAACTGCACATTGTTTAACTGTGTGCTAAGAATAGCCTTGTTTTGAGAATTGGCATCATGAAGCGTGAATTAGAGAAAGTAGTGGAGTCCGCAATTGTTTATATTTTAGGATCTAGTCTTTAAGGACTTCTTACATTCTTTCTCGTGATAAGATCCTGCCTTCTGCTCATAAGTTAGTTTTGTACGAAGTAATAGTTTCTGTTTTGTCTTCACATTTTTATTGACCTGTTTTGATAAAAAAAACTGTATAAAAGATTGCATGGATTTTAACATTATATGCTCCAACTGGATTTTGGACAGAAGATCTGTTCTTTTGAAACAACTGGCGCATAATGTTTTTCCTTCCTTAGTAGCTATTTCTGCGTTAAACACGCTAGACTTTTGGGCTTCCCAAGTGCTGAGTTTTATTTTACAGGCTTCTTTTTGAAAACTCGCCCAGTGATGGCTTGAGTAGTTAATTACAAAGGCTACGTAAAAATAGCAAGCATTTAACAGTGTCCTCAAGGTGGTTGATTTCCCATGTGATACATAAGGATCCAAAATTATTTCCACAATGTTAAACTTTTATTTACAGAAAAAGCATTTACCAGGCGCGATCATGAACTTGAAAAGCTACATCCTCTTTGCAAAGTGACTCTGGAATAATTCAGTCAGATTTAACTGGCAACCATTTCAACCAAATAACAACAAAAAATGGCGTACAACACATTACAGAAAGATAAACTGTTTATAACAAACAAAAGGGAATACAAGTATATATTTTAGTACGTACCAAAACTAAAGGGGTTAATCTATGCTGGTCATTTTAGTTGGGATGGAAATTCAAATAAAATGGATAAATAACACTTACTAGCTATATAGAAAACAATTTGAATTTGAAGTTGCTGAAGAATTATTAAATACAACTAATAGGCAAACAGCATATACAACATACTCCAATAGATTTGCAAGCCCTTATTTCCACAAAGTCTCTAAAACACTGATTCATTTTGGCCTTTAATTCCAGTGGGGTGAGTAACAGGGTTATCAGCCCAATAACAATCACGAGATACATTGTAACTCTTCATATCTTGTGTCTTTAACCCATAGACTCCACCTCCTTTTAGGAATTGAGGCGTAATTAGGACATACATTATAGATTTCTTGGGTAATTCTTAATTTCCGTAAGTAACCTTAGAGTCCCACCTGTAATGGTAACTCAAGGAGGGAATTATCAGTCGATTCTTCAGGGCACTCCTAACGAGGCTTGAAGAGTCACATATGCATTCAAAATGGGGAGAAAGAGGATACGCTTTGGATCACCCCAAACAGACCAAGCACACCAAAAACAGCCAACTATTCGTATCTCTTCAGTCCATTCGGTCTTAGGTGGCAGCATATTGTTATCTCATATCAATATAAATACTAAGATGTAATCCCTACACTGCCCCTTCAATGGATAACAAGGAATAACATTCACATATCAAATGTATGAAGAAAAACTGAGTGCGATTATGGCCAGATAAACATTAATATCTTTTGTGAGTATTTTAAGTATTTATGTTTAATGTTTTTCAGCAGTCCAACTGGTTTGTTCCTGGTACATTCTAACTGAAAAGCTTATAAATGAAAATTGCACATACCAAATTTATGTAGAAAGAGCAAGGCAGCTTCTAGCTACTTTGTTCAAAGGGAATGCAGTATTGGTTTCAGTAATGTGCTGTACAAAAGGGGGTGGTAATGGACGGAGCATCTGAACCAATCAAACACTCACACCCAGTCAAAAGATCTGGGTTTAATCCAATACCGTTCTTTAGCCCACTCTGCCACCCCAGTTCAGAAATGGCTATATGCAAATCAGTCTGACCCTGTGCCTCATGGGAACAGTCCAGCCCGAACTGCACAGTCTCTGGTGTAAGGGGCACAAAATGAAAATGACTAACAAAGTCAATAGGTTTGACTTTGATTTTGGGCATGCAGATATGCAGAAGAAGGCCCTCACTGCATGTTCCTTAGATTTAAGTGTGGATATATTGGAGTGCTGGAATCTCTGATTCCAGCCAGTCACCCTACAACTAACTCTGGAACCAACAAGTCATATTCCCCCGAAGGGTGAGTAACATGCAGACTGATGAATACCAGGTCCAAACCTGTGTGTGTTTTTGCTCTTCTCCAGGAAATGAAAAGGCCCAAATTTACACACATCCACCATCTGCTTGGAGGGGGCGGTATATGTGGTGGTGTGGGGCAGGGTGAGGGAAGACTAGGTGAGGGGTGAATGTTTGCTGCTAACTCTAAACTGCAGATATAGATTGGATGAATGCCGAGCACTGCATCGGGCGGCAGACCCTGTAGTTTCTCTGGAAAGTCTGGGTCTAGTTTCCACTGGCCTGGAATTATCAGGTTCATAGTTTGCAGACCTGATAATTCAAGGCCTGGAGACGTCAGAAAAGTATGACTGGTCCAGTGGCATCATCCCAGAAATACCACTCTGGGCTACTTGTAACAAATACCTAAATTGGCCATCTTTATTCCATATTATCATGGATATGGACAGCATCTCAAGTGATGTACTTGAGGTATGCCTCCAAGTTCAACAGTCTTTGTGCAGACAACTTCACTGGGTAAAAGGCACACAATAATTATTTTTTTACTATTGTTACATGTATAATACGTTAAAAATGGCAACAATGTCTCCTACCCCAGCTGTCCAACATTGTTTGCTCCTGTTTTCATTGGTCTGTAGATTTATATACACTTGACATGCTACTTTAATTGATGTTAGTAGGTATCGGTTTGCTTTGACTCTTGAGGGTGCTTGAGCTGTTTCTGTTAAATTACCTCGACTTTGTATCTATTATAAGGGCGTTCATGCTAAGCAATGCCATTTAGGGCAGTGCCCATGGATATTTTCAGCACAACTAAAAATTTACGTGCAAAAGGTGATCAAGGCTATTGTTTGGATTGCTTCGGATTATGCAAGCACCTGAGAAAACATTACTGTATCTTGCCCATGTTCTTAGTTTACCATAGTGAAAAACACAAAGCACCAGACGCTTCTCATCCAAACCAAAAGCAGCCCTCGCTGTGACAAGATATTTACTGTCCTTTCTCCACACAAAGCACAATGTAAGTCTTCACATATTTCATTCTGCACACTGGAATATGCATATTTTGAAAACATTTTGGGTTTCAAATCAATGATGTACTTACCTTGCTCCGCCAAAATATCCATCTTCTAGTTTTCTTACTGTAGTGAGAATCGCAGGGTCAATGTCTGATCCATCTTCATCTAAAAGAAATATATGCATGATACAATTGCTTTTCAAGTGAACTGGACAAGCTGCACTGTCAAAAGATAGACATTACATGAGCTTTTCAATAACTAAGTTCCATTGATATAGAGCTCAAAGTTACCTCTACACAGTCCTTACACAATTCACTTAACCAGTATAAAATGAGCTATCTTCTGCTGCTTCAAGCTGGTCTTTTCTCAAGATAGGAAATCTATCCAGGACAGGGGTTCTGAGTGAAGAACATGTTGATCACCTCATGGGGTTCCATGTAACAAGGTGCATGAAATCCTCCATCACACAGCTCCCGAAGACATATATACACCAACACAAACAATGTAACATGGTTCTATCTAAAAATGTCAAACTCATGGCAAGGACGAAGTGATGGAGGAAGATATCTGGTTGGCAAGAAAGGCAATAATTAAGTTCTAAGAAGAACACAAGAAATCATGCACAATTTGAAGCAATGTCTATTCTCCACCAGTAGAGAAATAATATTTGAGTCTGAGGAAGAGAGTGGATATAATGGGATGCCAAGGTCTTGATGAGCGGGGAATATAGCATGCCACAGGATTTTGGGCTGAAAAAGATTAAACTTTTATTGCTCTGGTACTCTGCGGTTTGATGGTGACGTTTCATGAGATCAGAGAATGGGAGCGTTGCAATAGGAATACAGCTAAATTTACAATATGTATTCATTCCTCAAATTACACAAACATATTTTCAATAGAAATTCATTTAATAGTAAACATAAGAGTGCTCAATATTTGTAATCAATACCATGCAAATGTGATATAGAATGTTAATTACTGAGCATGGTGTGGGTGATGGGGAAGGTGAGCATAGGTCTTCCAGTCATCCGCCAGCAGGAGCAGAGGTACGATAATTCTGTTCTAAGCATCTCCACAATCATTCTGTTATCCAGAGCCAAGTAGAAATGGTGGAGGTCTGTAAACTGAGGAAGAAGCACACAGAATAATTTAGCATAGGATTATGCAATATGGTATTTCACTGTCTATTCTCTGGTGCGGTCCACCAAGCTTTTTTTTATATGCCAGTGTCTAATACTCATAAGAGAACAAAAACCACTTGCTTTCATTTCGTTTTCATACAAAAGAAAGCTGTTGTTCATTTATTTTCCAAAGACTACATGTAGCATTTTAATGCTCTCCTCGCGCTCATGCAAGAAATGACTTTTTATATGGGAGGCCCAGCGATAATGATTCCTGAAGAATGCCTAAACAGATGTGCCTAGTTTCACATGTGACTCCTTAAGCAAATCCTGCATTTTTACCCTTCAGATGATTGCAGTAATGGCCTCAAAATCCCAGCCTGGAAAGGGTTGATGGGTAAATAGAAAAGACAAGTGGAAGTGGCCGTACATGACATTGGAGCCTTTGCCAACTATATAATGTATTTAAATAAGGAGGGGGGAAGAGGCAGACATTATGTGCTTTATATTGCATTAAAATAAGGAGGGTCAAGAAGTCCATATATTATATGGGAGGAAACACTAATTTCTTTACATTTATGAAGAATATTGGAAGTTGCTTCCGTGTTCCGCAATTTAAAGATACTTGATCTGTGGCCTCGTGCATCTATATTGTCACAGTGCATGAAATATTCACATCTATAATGCAAAGTAAACAAAACAGTGATTGAGTTTATTGTTTTGCGAGTGGACGATCTAAGTCACTTAAAAAAAGTTAACGTAGTTTCGAAAATCCAAGTGATAATATAGCCTGCAAATTGAAAAAAGGTAAGGAAGAAGCCGAGGAATTTTAGCCTCTTGATTTGGCAACAGAAACTGAATGTTTAACAAAGATGATGACTTGCTGGAGAGAGAATCTGACATCAGCAATGAATGGCAAGTGATGGTGAATAGCTTAATGTCACAGGAGCAGGCACATTAACTTTCATTGACCAGTATAAAGATATGATAACTTCACTGTGGCTAACTGACACCACTGGAAAAGGATCAAAATGCAAAAAGAAACCTAAACGAAAATGAATTTTGTGTTGGTGTGACAAAGAACATGCTCAAAAGACACAAGAATTACAAATTCAGATCAACAATGTTGGTGATCTTGCCATGAGAACACAGTTTCTAAATATCTCAATTATTCTATAAAGAACATTTTCTGAGATATACTGGAGTCAGCTAAAAGTGGCTGTAGTTCTAAAACTAGCACTGAGTGGCTGGAGAGCCCTTGAATGAATGTATATGACCGGCATAATAAATCCTTTGTAATTTTATCGGATTTCCATAGCGCTTAATGCCAAAGCACAGTGCAATTAATTAATGAGATGGTACAACACATTTTGGAAATGATTGCAAGAACACAGATAAAATACAACAGTCACAGGAAAGAAACAAGGAAAAAGGTGAAAAGAGACTACGTGATATAGAAAGATACACCAGTCAAATGTATCAAAATGACAAGAATCCATAATTTCAAGCCTCATCAATTTTAGAGGGGAGACATGATGCCTCAGTCACAACCAAAATCTATGGTAGATTCTAAAGTAACCTAGAAGACACCGCCCATCTGGAGCAGCTATCCAAAGAAGCCCCAGCATCAAGCCACAGAGATTAGGACGGCTACTGTCCAAATAGGAACAGACTTCAGACACCAAAGCACTCTTCATACGTTATCACAGGCCCAAGCTGGA
Source organism: Lissotriton vulgaris (assembly GCF_964263255.1). Taxonomy (NCBI): domain Eukaryota; kingdom Metazoa; phylum Chordata; class Amphibia; order Caudata; family Salamandridae; genus Lissotriton; species Lissotriton vulgaris. The sequence continues at coordinate 533,903,800 of NC_141696.1, forward strand.
TCCAAAAAAATGGAGGAACTGGGAGGAAAGGGGATGAACAGCATCCTTATCAGTCTTACTCTTACATAAAAGTGGCACTATTCCGGAAAGGTTAGGCCAGGCAACTGGTTGTGATGATGACATCCACCTCTGACTGAGGAAGGAGATGGCATCTTGGGGAAACCACGATGAATTTACCATGACCTACCACCAGGCTCTACGCTTACAACGATGATCTTGCAGTATGAACGAGGCAGCAGCAGAGGCACACAATTTTTTTGTTTGAATCTTTTTCTTAAATGTTATATATTTTGTATACAACATTTTCAACAAAGAGAAGCAAGATTATGGTCTCATGTACAGCTCAAATAAAGCATGTAAGTGACATCACAGCATTTGGAAATATATTGTTTACCCAGCCCTGCGGGAAATCAAAGAACTGATCGTTGAAACATCAAGTCACATTTGTTGAAAGTGATTCCATGGAGTAATTACCAAGTTAGGGCATCGAATATTCCGCGTGCATCCCACAGTGGTCAGCTGCCCATGCCTTCGCAGTGGAGTAGGAAAGATTTCATTATATGAAAACAAAACAGTAAAATAAACTGGAGCTTGTAATACCAAATCCCTGCACCCACGTCCCCTGCCCCACTCTGCCACCCCAGTTCAGACATGGCTATATGCAAATCAGTCTGACCCTGTGCCTCATGGGAACAGTCCAGCCCGAACTGCACAGTCTCTGGTGTAAGGGGCACAAAATGAAAATGACTAACAAAGTCAATAGGTTTGATAAAAATATGTCTCGGGATCACTCAGATACCTGCCAGAACTGCGTCCCAGATGGAGGCTGCAGGGTACTGTCGCAATCTCAAAGTGCCCTCCCTGAGTAAGGCAGCTGTGGCACACCATATCTAAAAATCACAAGTGTACCCACAAGGGGTTGAGAGGCGTACTCAAATAGTATTCCCTGCTTTACCTCTTTTGACCTAAATATTCATATGGACGTTCCTGATTAATGTATATATAACCCCCCCTGGTTTATTTGGCAGAACAGTTTGGGGCTAAGATCATAGGGTATGCAGATGATACCCAACTGCTGTTTACCTGGCCAGACGATGACCAGTTGGCATAGGTCGAGTGGATTAGTCAGGATGGGGGAAGAGGAAGGTTTTCAGTTGTTTCCTAAATGCCAAGTGGCATTCTGTGAGTCGGAGGGCCATAGGCAGGTCGTTCCACTTGATTGCAGCGATGTGGGAAAAGGTAACCTAGGGGGTGACGTGTTAGTTTGCAGTTAGACCGATGGGCTAGGTCTCTACATCACAACTCTCTCTTTTTTCCTGCACAGGCCCGAATAGGTTATATTTCAATTTCTTTCTCACTAACTGACGCACCAGATACTTTATCAGGCAGAAAGTTCTTTCTAACTAATGAACCACTCGAGGTTCCTTCCTCAGGGGCTGTGTTTCTAGTGAGGGGGATTCGGCTCGTATAGCAACCTAATAGCATGTGCGATGTAAGAACCCGGTGGTCAATTCCTCCTAATGATGTAGTCCACGGAGTGACTGCCGTCCATTAGGACGGCAGTCACTCCGTGGACTACGCACCGAGCGGATTAACTTCGCCGCTAACTAAACAGATGAACACGTCTAGAAACAAAAACGAATTAAATGCTCCACAAGCTTACAAGCAATTAAGACGTCTGTCTTTCGAAGGACGACGGAACATACAGCTGAGATTTAACAGAGCGATTTTTCGTCACGTGCAGAACACCGACCCGTATACACGTTCTCCGTCATGATCTCTGACGCGGAATGCTGGACACCATTTCAACACACGACAGCACACAACACGTCATTAGGAGGAATTGACCACCGGGTTCTTACATCGCACATGCTATTAGGTTGCTATACGAGCCGAATCCCCCTCACTAGAAACACAGCCCCTGAGGAAGGAACCTCGGTTCCGAAATGCATTGGGCCAGCAATTAACCGTGGTTCATTAGTTAGATAATGATGTTAAACTATACTATGAGGAAATGCATATGAATGTAAATAATATGGAAAATCATTGTAACATAGTAACTGTAATTGTATGTTAAACTACTGAGGATCAGTATGAATACAGGTTATATGACTAAATGTTGAAAAAAAGATAATGAAGTAAACAACTGTACAAGCAAAAGTGAAGTTTGTGGTATATTTAGGTTAAGTATAATTTAATACTGGAATTTATTGTGTGATAGAAATTGTGAACAGTGAGTTCATTAGGAACAGTGCACACTTGAGCAGGTTTTACCTGTTCCGGGTTCAATTACACCATAGCTAAAGACACAGGTGAAACTGCAACCCCATTCAGCACTCAGATACACCTCAATGCTGTAAACTTAGTTTGGATTACCACCTGTAAGACTCCGCGGAGATTGGAAGTGGACCAATAACAAGTGCATAAAAGTGAATGAGTGATACCATGCCTGGACTATGCTCCCTCACACTCAGGTTAACCCTCGTTATGGGTGATGCCTCCATGGACTTAGGGCGATTGTATGGAAACAAAAGGTTCTATATTTTTGAGTACCGATTGCCGTGGAAATTCAATTAAATGTAAGGTTTAAAAAAGAGGTTTCATACATGGGAACCATATTTGAATTTTCCTCAAAATAAGAATAACAAGTCCACGATGTGTACATCTTTGAGCTGGTAATCAGAATTCTAATGTATTAAAGGCGTACACGTCTTGCTTTAGGTACCAATTGCCTTCTGCAAGGATGAAAATCCTGGACAATTGCTGCCTTTCAAGTTCCCATCAATTTGTATGATGATACTGAAATTCCAAAAGTACCTTTTGATTTTTGGGAACAATCTAATCACTAGGGACCCTCCGCAAACTGCAGACGATAAGTCACCCGGACAACGCCTTGGGAGAGCCCAGATAGAAGGGAAAGCCACATTGGCTTACCAACCCTTAGGACTTCACGGGCAGTGGGAGTCTTGGCTCACTTGGATAGATGCCTGACTAGTAGCAGTTGATTCACAGTTTTTGGGTGCCAAAGTGAACACAGGGAAGCTCCCTGAGAAATCCACAGGATCAGGCTAGTGTAGGACTTTCTTGCCTATAATTAAAAACTAAATATAAATTTGCTGATCATTAAACACATAGGGCCTGGTTCACAACAGTAAACGTACACATGTGTGAAAGTTTACTCTTTTTTGGTATTCACAAACATGTGACCGAATAGTAACTTTACGACTGCCGAGATTCCGCAGTCGGGAGGAGAACGCTGCACTTAAAAAAATAGGCCTGCCCATTGAACTACCAGTCTCTGCAGTGTGTTTAGGTACTTTTGAGAGACTGCATCAAAAAACCTAAAGCACAAGTTACTTACCTTCGGTAACGATATATCTGTAAGAAACAGTAGTAAGTATTAGATTCTTTACCTTAGAATATCCCCAGGCGTCAGACTGGATCCGGAAATTTTGCGTAGCAGTACCCCTGTGCGTCGGTAGGTGTCGTCTGCGGCTCTGCGTCCGTCGTCGGCGTCACTGGCGCTAGGATGACGTCATCGGAGTACTTAGACGCCGCCCTTGCGCGCTGACGTCAGTTCTTATACACAGCTTTTCCGAGCCAGAATCGCAGAGCCATCATAAAAAACCAACACTGGTGCCATGAAACTAGAGCCCTGAAAGGGGATGACCTTAACCCTAGATATCGGTTCGCAGAACGGGGAGGATGGGTGGGGCGGTAAGGAATCTAATACTAACTACTGTTTCTTACAGATATATCGTTACCGAAGGTAAGTAACTTGTGCATCTGAAAGAAACAGGTTAATATTAGATTCCTTACCTTAGAATAGATACCCCAGCAATATCAACCCCGGTGGTCGGTGTGCGAACCAATGATCACACCAGAAAGTCCTGGAGAACGGAACGGCCGAAAAAAACATCTCTCCGGACTTGGCCGCCCAAGCAGTAGTGTCTTGCGAACGTGTGCAGCGAGGCTCACGTAGCGGCCTGGCAGATGTCCTGCAAGGGGACTCCCCGACCCAGGGCAGTAGTAGCCGCCGTGGCCCGAGTGGATGGGCCCTCAGCCCAACAGGAGGCTCCTTTTTAGCCAGAGAATAACAAGCCTTGATGCAAAAAACGACCCATCTGGAAATGGTCCGTTTGTGCACCACCCGTCCCTTCTTAGCGCCCACGTAACCAACAAAGAGTTGGTCATCAACCCGGAACTGGCGTGTGTGATCCAGATAGTATGAGAGCGCATGTTTTGGGCCCAGACGGTGGAGCCTCTCTTCCTCTTTCGAGGGATGCGGAGGCGGAAAGAAGGTGGGCAAGGTGATGGACTGCCCGATGTGGAAGGCTGTGACTACCTTGGGCAGGACCGCAACACAACTTTGTCCGGATGGACAGAAAGGAAAGGAAGCTTAGAAGAAAGAACCTGGAGCTCCCTCACTCTCCTGGCAGAGGTGATGGCCACCAGGAATGCAGTATTGAGAGTAAGGAGACGAAGAGGACACCTATGAAGTGGCTTGAAAGGAGCGCGCATCAGATAAGTCAGAACAAGGTTCAAGTCCCACTGAGGCATCACGAAAGGAGCAGGAGGAAATATATGAGTGATGCCCTTCAAGAACCTTTTTACAACTGGGGACTTGAACAAAGAGGGCTGATCAGGGAGTCTTAAGAAGGCGGAAATGGCAGAGAGGTAGCCCTTTAGAGTGCCCAGAGCAGAGCCCTGCTGGGCAAGAGACAGAAGAAAGAGGAGAACCTCAGAAAGAGGGGCAGAGAGTGGATCCACAGCCTTTGCTGTGCACCATGCCACAAATTTGTTCTACCTGCAGGCGTATACCGATTTTGTGGAGGGACGGCTGGCTGCCAGAATCACATCATAGACTTCAGGAGGAAAGTCAAATGGCCTCAACTGTCGCCGCTCAATCTCCACGCATGGAGGTGGAGGCTGGACAGGTTCGAGTGGAGGACCGTCCCCTGCTCCTGCGACAGAAGGTCCTCCTGAAGAGGCAGACGAATCGGGGAATCGACTGACATGCTGAGTAGCTTGGGATACCAGTATCTTCGTGCCCAGTCCGCAGCCACAAGGATGACTTGGGCCTGGTCGCGCCTGATCTTCTTCAGCACTCTGGGCAGAAGTGGTATAGGCGGAAAGGCGTACAACAGACTGCAACTCCACTCGCGACGAAAAGTGTCTCCGAGTGAGTGCCGCCTTGGAAATTCCAAAGCGCAGAACTGATGACATTGCGCGTTCTCTTCTGTGGCAAATAGATATAACCAAGGCTCTCCCCACTGCTGAAAGAGACCTTGCGCCACCTCCGAGTTCAGACGCAATTCGTGATCCATCATGCACCAACGGCTGAGTTTGTCTGCCCTGGTGTTCAGGGAACCTGCCAGGTGTTGAACCACCAAGGTCGCGCCCTGATGTTCCAGCCACTGCCAGAGGCGCAGAGCCTCCTGGCATAGGGTCCACGACCCCACCCCGCCCTGTTTGTTGAAGTACCACATGGCGGTGGTGTTGTCCGTGAACACCTGCACTACACTTCCACGGACAGAGGAGAGGAATGCCTTCAGTGCAAGCCGGATCGCCCGCAGCTCCAGAAGGTTGATGTGGAGCCGGCACTCTGCCGGAGACCAGAGGCCTCTGATCTCCGCCTCTCCCATGTGGCCCCCCCAGCCCTGGAGGGACGTGTCCATCACAACTACTTGCTCCGGTTGGGGTAGGGAGAGGGATCTGCCGCTGACCCAATCGAGGTCCGTGAGCCACCATTGCAAATGTCTTGCAGTGCCCTCCGAGATCAAGACATGGTCGGACAAGTTGCCCTGATGCTGGGCCCACTGAAACTTCAGGTCCCACTGCAGAGCCCGCATCCGCCACCTGGTGTGATGCACCAGATGGATGCAGGAGGCCATCAGCCCAATAAGCCGCAGCGTCAACCTGACCGAGACTCGGGATAACGGCTGAAAGATCGGAATCAGAGCCTGAATATCCCAAACCGGCTGTTCAGGAGGATAAACCCGAAACTGCGCAGAGTATAGAACCGCTCCGATGAAGAAGAGCTTCTGAGAGGGACACAGGTGCGGCTTCGGCACATTGATGGAGAACCCCAACAGGTGCAGGAGGTCAGCCGTAGTCTGGAGGTGGCTGATGACTGTCTGGGGCGAGCCCGCCTTCAACAACCAGTCGTCGAGGGAGGAGAAGACTGAAACCCCTAACCTGCGCAGATGAGCTGCGACCACCGCCATCACTTTTGTGAACACCCGTGGGGCGCTAGTAAGGCCGAAGGGGAGCACGGTAAACTGAAAGTGCTCGTGGCCTACCGCGAACCGCAGGTAACGCCGGCAGGACGGGGATGTGAAAATATGCGTCCTGCAAGTCCAACGCTACCATCCAGTCTTCTGGGTCTAGGGCAGCTAGACCTGAGCCAAAGTCAGCATCTTGAACTTCTCCTTCCGGAGGAAACCGTTGACGTTCCGTAGGTCCAAGAAAGGGCATATGCTCCCTTTGCCCTTCTTGGTAAACCAGAAAGTAGTTGGAGTAGCAACCACACCCTACTTCTGGCCCAGGAATGTGCTCGATGTCCCCCTTGGCCAAGAGGGCCGTAATTTCCTCTTGCAGAAGTTGCAAGGGATCCCCCGACACGCAGTGGTACTTCGGTGGCATGGCTGGAGGGGTCGCCTCGAAGGGGAGGGAGTAGCCCCTTCGGACGATTTGCAGCACCCACCTGTCCGATGTGATGGAGCGCCAGCGGAGGAGGTGATGGCGAACACTGCCCCCCACTGGCGTCGAATGGGCCCGAAAGCTCGGACTAGGAAGGCTTTGAGGCAGATGCTACGGGGTGGATGTGGACTGGCCGCGCCGTTGTCCCCTGTTACCGCTGCAACGGTAACCACGCCCGCCGCCGCCCTGAATGGTAGTCTGCGGCCCGTGGCTGGCAGGACGTGTGGGGGCGCCCCTCCAGTGGCCACGAAAGGAGCGCCGGGCAGAAGTTTGCTGATGCGGGCCGACAGGCCCAAGGACTTGGCCGTAGCCCTGGAGTCATTAAAGCGTTCCAGCGCACTTTCTGCCTTGCCACCAAAGAGGAGGCTGCCATCAAACGGCATGTCCATAAGGGTGTCTTGGACATCGGCCGAGAAGTTGGCGGACCTCAGCCAGGCGTGGTGGCGAACCGCCACTGATGTGGAAATCGCTCTTCCCAGCGAGTCTGTGGTATCCAGTCCACACCGTATTGAATACCGTGCTGCGTCTCTTCCCTCCGCGAGGGCTTGTGTGAGCTTCGCCCGGGCCCCCTCCGGGCACTCAGGCAGCACTTTCGCGACCGTATCCCACGGAGAGTGGGTGTAACAGCCCAAGAGGCACGCAGTGTTGACCGACCGCAATCCCAAACTAAGGGAGGAGAACATCTTCTTTCAAATTGCTCATACCTCTTGGATTCCCGATCCGTTGGTGCAGTCGGGAATGCGGATTGGGAAGTAGAGGCCTGGATAACCAGGCTCTCGGGGGTGGGATGGGTGGACAAGAAACCAGGGTTGCCCGAAGCAGGGCGGTGGCGCCTAGCGACGTTCCTATCTACAGGGGGACCTGTAGCGGGCCTGGACCAGGTGCCCAACAGGACGTCCGTGAGAGCCTCATTAAACAGCAGTAGAGGCTCTGGAGAGCTTACCTGCGGTTTAAGGACCTCTGTGAGGATGTTAACCCTCACCTTTGCGACGGGGAGCTCAAGAGCCAAGGCCTTGGCCGCCCTCATCAGCACCACACTATAAGCGGCCCCCTCCTCAGTAGCCAAGGTAGGAGGGGAGACAAAACCAGTGTCTGGGTAAGTGTCCAGGCCACTGGCTTCCCCTAGTTCCTGTGTCCAGTCCTGAAATGACTGGCACTCACGTGCCAGGGGGTCCTCAGACCCCCCAGTCTCCCTCGTCGTCCATGTCCTGAAAATCAGGTGTAAAGAATGGAAAACAACCTTTACAACGCAACTTTTACAACGCACTACCATTACAACGAGCCTTTTACAATGCAACATCCATTACAACGCATGCCATTACAATGCAACCATTACAGTGCATGACACTACAACGCATACCACTACAACGCATGTCATTACAACGCATACCATTACAACGCATACCATTACAACGCATAGTACCCTTACACTATCCAACACTTACCCTACTGTTGCACCCCCTGGAGTTAGAATAGTCATTTTTACCACTACACTATCCAACACTTACCCTACTGTTGCACCCCCCTGGCGTTAGAATAGTAATTTTTACCCCTACACTATCCAACACTTACCCTACAGTTGCAACCCCTGGAGTTAGAATAGTAATTTTTACCCCTACACTATCCAACACTTACCCTACTGTTGCACCCCCTGGAGTTAGAATAGTAATTTTTACCCCTACACTATCCAACACTTACCCTACTGTTGCACCCCCCTGGAGTTACAATAGTAATTTTTACCCCTACACTATTCAACATTTACCCTACTGTTGCATCCCTGGAGTTAGAATAGTGATATTTACCCCTACACTATCCAATACTTACCATACATGCAATGTAATGGTATGCGTTGTAATGGTATACGTTGTAAAGGTAGTATGCGTTGTAATGGAATGCGTTGTAAAGGTAGTTTTTAAAAATTAGTTGTAATGGCATGCGTTGTAATGGAATGCGTTGTAATGGATGTTGCGTTGTAAAAAATGCGTTGTAATGGTATGTTTTGTAAAAGTATGCATTGTAACGTCATAAACCCGTAAAGAATGGACCCAGATCCTAGAGGAACTCCGCTTCGGCCGGCGCCGAATGTGTTGTCGAGCGAAGCCGCTCCGACGCCGGATCCGGAATGAGGGGTGGACCAGGGACGGCTTCGTGTGGCGACGACGTTGGTGATGACACCCTAGGGGCCGACGCCGGCGAGGTCGAAGGTCGACCAGCGGCAACCCGGATCCGGAAACGGATCCAGAAGGACCTTGCGGCGCCGGGGCCGAAGCACCCGGCCTGCTTGGACTCCCAGTCGGGGACGCTTGGCCCGAAGGCGTCGCGGAATCCAACAGAGGAGAGCGCGACCTCATGGCCATGAGGAAGGCATCGATCTCCTCCGGCGTCGTGTTCTGCCCAGGGACCGGCGGGTATGGAGTAGGCTGCGATGCCTGCGGCTCCGGCAGAGCCGCGTGGGCAGTGTCACCCGAACCCCCGGCCGCATCGCACGAGCGTCGGGGGGAGTCAGAAGAGTGATGTCGCATCTTCGACTTCTTGTGCCTCTTACCTGAGGACTTGGAGCCCGACGAGTGGTGTCGACTCGCCGAGCTGTGATGACTCAGGCCCCGCGACCGGTCCCTCGACCTCCTTCCGGACCGGGACCTCGAACGGCGCGGGGCCGACTGCCGGAGCTCAAGGCGCTTATGGGACCGCTCCCGCCTAGCCTTCGACGTCAAGGCCTGACAGTCAGGGCACAACTTGTCATCGTGGCCGGGCCCCAGGCAATGTAGGCACCGGCGAAGGGGGTCGGTAACCGATATCTGTCGGTTGCAGTTGGCACAGGGCTCGAACCCGGGCTTCCCTGGGGGGGCGGAGCTAGCTGGCGTCGATGGCAGACGCGTAAGAGCGCAGCTCCTCGCGATCACCCGATAAAATCCTATAATTTATCCTGATCAAGACGTGGCCTTCACAAGGAACGACGGGGGTCTCCACCGCTCACCTCGGCTGAGCCCTGGTGCGACTTTCGACGGGAGCCGTGCCCGGAATCCGCACCTCAAGGACTCCTCCAGCGAGCGCCGGACCAGGCCCTAAGACACCGGACTCTCCTATTTAGAGACCCACGCTGCGTCGCGCGACGTGCGGCTGCGGCGGATCCGGTCCTCGGAGCCCGCCGGAGCCCAGCAAAGAGTCACCTGGCTCTGGCCCCTGGACACAGGAGCAGTCACTGGAGGCTCGCCGCAGGGTGCGGAGGCGGGTAGGAACCCTCGAAGTGACGGCGAACTTGCTGGTGCGCCAGGGAAGGGACTACAACAGAACGGCCATTGCTCACCAGCCGCACTTTGGCGCCGGAGGCCCCCCCCTGTTAAACGGCCGGCCCTGACGGGTGAGACTGCACCAAAGCTGAAATAAGGGCACATGCTGAGGCAGAAGCGGGAGTCTGGAAGCTGTGGAACACTCCTAACATCGAGATGCCGGCTTGGTCTTGACCACTCCTGTAACGCCATAGGGCGGAGGGGTCACCTTAACCCAACCAGCTAGGGGGGCACACGTGGCCTGAAATTCGAACGGACACGGCGCTCAGACGACGCAGCCCAGTCCTGCTGGCCCCCCGTGGAGTGGATATCAGGTTCAAACGAGAACAGAGGGGGTGCAGGGGAACCGAAGGGTCCACTCCCACACAGCGCTGGGCCCATCCCGAGGACAGGCGGGAAACGTGCGCAGTTGCAGACTCCGGAGGCAAGTGCGGCCTGCGTGACCACAGAGCCCCCAGAAACAGTCATGGGAAAGGGGGATAGAACCCAGACGAAACTGTCCTTCGACCAGCGACGACAGAAGGAGCCGGAGCCGCGAGCAGTACACACGCCAACTACCAGTGGTGAGCCAGGGAACTCTCTCTGCGCAGAGATTAAGGAGATGCTAACGACGATGGAAAAGGGCCTACAAGAAGGCATGTCGGCCATTGGTACCAAGATCGACGCGCTGTTCTACCGGATGGATCGTATGACCGAGAGGATGGACAAGCATGCGGAGAGGCTGGACATGGCGGAGCACCGCTTGACTGAGGCCGAGGAAGCGCAAATGGAGTGGGACGGTGACCGCAAGCAATTCAGTGGACTGTTGCAGGTCATCCAGGACAAGTCCGAGGACTTGGAGGCGCGCTCTCGGCGCTCTAACATCCGCATTACAGGAGTGGCAGAGACAACCCACACGGGTAAAATGGAACTGTTCGTCGAAAAGCTCCTGGTGACACTCCTAGGAGAGGGCACCTTTTCGCCAATGTTCATTGTGGAACACGCCCACCGCACTCTTGGCCCACGTCCTCCCCCGGGTGCTAATCCCAGACCAATCATTGCAAAATTGCTTAATTACAGGGACAGAGACGCGGCCCTCAGAACAGCCCGGGAGAAAGGGAAATTACAATACGAGGGCATGGACATATCGCTGTACCTTGATTTCACGGCAAAAGTCCAGGAGGAGAGAAGGCGTTTTGCCCCGCACAAACAGCAGCTCCGAGACCTCGGCCTGGATTACGCCATGTTGTATCCGGCGAAGCTCCGCATCAACAGACAGGGTCGCTCGCACTTTTTCACTGACCCTAAAGAATTGCAAAAATCTCTGAAGGTGTGGGCTAGAGAACGGCGAGGGAGTCCAGAGACCCAGTCGACGGAGCCGAGTGGTAACAACGATCTTGAGGAGCAGGATTGAGCCGGGGGTGGAAGTCGGAGACACTAGGAGGGACATCAGCCTGACAATCTACACGACGTGCCCCCGGGAGCGTGGGTGATGCTCTCAGCACGTTGTCGGATTCAGACGAATGGACCCGACAAGATAGCCTCCGGGTGAGATCATTGCATGATGGGGCCGAACTATTGTGGGGGCGCACTACTTTGATACTTATGATACAAGTCGCAATCAGAAACAAGGCGCTTGTACGCTGGGGGAGTCAGGGAGTCAAGCCAAGGGAAGCTCCTGCGGGGCCGGGGGGGGGGGGGGGGGGCCCTGACAGTCAGCTGCCTACAGTACTTACCAGCCACTGTCGACTCACACAAGGAGACTGATGGTGAAGGGGCAGAACAGTGATATTTCCTTGTGGACCCAACAGGAGGGGGGAAAGCAGTGGAACTTGTTTGGCTACCTCTGCCCCAGCGCTGTCAGCAGTTATGGCTCACAGTGGGCCTAGTTTGGGGATTCAACGAGGGTTTCTCGTAGCGGGGGGAGGGGGGGGAACAGGGGACTCGGTCAGACCAGGTTGGGGTTGGTTGGCTGTGGGAGGGGGGGGGACTGGAAGTTTTGAGGTGGGGTGTTTTTGGGGGGTGGGCTCCAGGCGAGTTCCAAATTGTTGCTTTGCAGATGGGTGTTTTGCTGCTGCTGCATGTTCTGTGTAGTTGGCGCTCTGCTGTGCTACTCACTGCCCACGAGGCCGGGACCCTCAAGCTCCCGGATACACACATGGTCGTATACTACGCGACTATCCACGAGGTTGGGTGTTGGGGTTTGTCACTCCCTGCGCTGTTGGAGCCCTGTCCATATTGGGGGTGCGGTGTGAAAGACTGGGAGCACATGGGATACGTCACTGCATCAGTTATGGCTAATGTACAACCTGGGGACTCGACTGGAGATACTGAGTCCCTCAAAGCACTGACATGGAATGTGAGAGGGCTCAACGATTATCGTAAGCTCCGCAAGGTCCTACACTACCTACAAAGACACCAGATAGATTTGGCCTTGCTACTAGAAACGCACCTACCTAACACTAGCAAGATGCTTTCACATAAGGGGCTCCAGGGCAACTCTACATATGCGGGCTTCACCACTCACGCACGGGGGGTCCTCACATGGGTCAATCCTAGGTCCAAATTGCACCTCACACAACTATGTGCTGACCCGGAAGGGCGGTTCGTGTTAAGCAGATGTACGGGTAAGGGACAAGATCTAGTGGTCATGAATGTGTACGGACCCAACTACGACTCTCCTGTCTTTTACACGGCAGCGGCAGGACATTGCGCGGAGTGGAATTCCTCTAGGATGCTATGGGGGGGGATTTTAATTTGATTTTTGACACTGAACTGGATAGATCTGCAGGTCCGCCTAGACGCCCAGCTGCTGCGGCATTGCAAATGCAGGCTGAGATGGTTCGACTGGGGCTGGTGGACGTTTGGAGGGAGAGACACCGGGACAGGGGAGGGTACACTCACTACTCTGCGTACCACAATATTCACACCAGAATAGATTACTGGATGTCCACGCACTCCCTTCTAGAGACGGTGAGAAGTTGTAAGGTGCTGCCCCGCACGCTGTCGGACCACTCCCCGCTACTGTTAGTTCTTGATTCCCCCAGACTAAGGATCTCTCCATTCACGTGGCACTTCCCACCGTACTCGCTGCTGGACGAGGCATTCAGGGGCGAACTAGGTGAGGAGATAGACATGTTCTTTGCAACTAATAAAGGGTCAGTGGACAGTTTCCGGACTGTGTGGGAGGCCTTTAAGGTCTACATTAGGGGGGTAGCCATGGCTAAGCACTCCAGTGTTTTGAAAGCCATTAGACAGAGACTGACACACCTAGAGGGGCAAATAGCCAAACTAGAGAGGCAACACGTAGCGGGCATGACATCTGTGGGTGCCGGAGACCTGCAAGAGCTTCTGAAAGAGTTCAATGAGGAGGCAGACAGGGAAGTCCGTCACCTGGGCAAATATGCAACGGCGCGCGTATATGGGGAGGGGGAGCGACCTGGCTCACTCCTAGCCAAGATAATGAAAGGTGCCAGGAGACGGCAGGTGGTCACAGAGCTGAAATCGGACGCGGGAGACTTGCTTACGGAGGAGGGGGACATTCTCTCTGAGTTCAGGAAATTTTACGCGGAGTTGTATACTACTAAGATATCTGGGGTAGAGGACCAAATCGATAACTACTTAAGCTACATCAAAATGCCTTTCCTCGAGAACTGGCAGAGGGACTTCCTGATGTCCCCTATACAACAGGAGGAGATCTCGGACGCGCTGAATGGCATGAGGTCTGACAGTGCCCCCGGGGCGGACGGCCTGACTGTTGCCTTTTACAAGGCATTCAAAGATAAGCTCATACCGCACCTCTCATCCCTATTCGATGATATTTGCGAGGAAGGCACCATGCCGCCCTCTATGAGAGAGGCAATAATTGTAGCAATACTGAAACCGGGTAAGCCCCACACCCACGCAGGCTCGTACCGCCCGCTGTCCCTCCTAAACGTGGATGCCAAGCTCTATGCAAAGGTGTTGGCGGCACGGTTGGCGATGGTCACCCCTGAACTAGTAGCCCCTGAACAGTCCGGCTTTATACCGTCACGCAATCTCACCTACAATATACGAACGGTGATGGGGACTATACAACATACGCGGCAGGACTCCAAGGCCATCGCGGTGTTTCTAGACATGGAGAAAGCGTTTGACTCTGTGGAGTGGCCATTCTTGAGCAGAGTCCTTAAGAAACTGGGCCTGGGCGACCTCTTCCTCCAACGACTAGGTGCGCTCTACTACAAGCCCAAGGCGCGGGTCCGTCTAGGCGACGTGGTCTCGGAGCCGTTTGACATCAGCAGGGGCACAAGACAGGGATGTCCCCTCTCGCCGCTACTCTACGCACTGGTGGCGGAACCCTTGGCTTGTGCGATTAGAGAATATCACTCCTATGAGGCCATCAATTATCCCACTTACAAGATAGGGATATCCACATACGCCGATGATACCTTACTTTATGTCAGAGACCCGGCTAACAACCTCTCCTCAGTTCTGAGGGAAGTGGTACGCTTCGGAGCACTCTCGGGGCTAAAGGTGAACTGGCCCAAATCAGTTGCATTCCCTCTTACTCCTGTAACCGACCCCTTCAAAATGGAATACCCGCTCCAATGGTCAACAGAACCGATCCGCTACTTAGGTGTAATGCTTCACACTGACCCCGAAATCATGATTAGAGAGAATTACGGCGTTGCCTATAATAAACTAGCCGATGATGTTGAGATCTGGACCAAGCTACCACTATCCCTAATGGGACGTATCGCTATAATGAAAATGGTGGTTTTCCCGAGCTTTCTGTTCCTCTTCAATAACATCCCGGTCGTATTGTCCAAGGCCTTCTTTGCCACACTTACCAAACTTCTTGTCCGATTGGCCTGGGGTGGCAAACAACCTAGAGTGAAATGGGAGGTCCTTAAGCTACCGTATGATAAAGGGAATCTAGCCGCGCCAGATATGGAACGTTATTACAGAATTGCGCAGGCCACCCACCTCCACACGTGGATCCACGGCAGCCAGGACATTCCACACGTGATACTGGAAAGGCTGTGCGCGGACCTGGTCCCCCTTCCAGCGACCGTCTGTGGCCCAATGAACCGCAGAGTAGGAACATTAGACTCCCTACTGACCACTAATCATGCCTGGCACTCCATACTGCAGAGACAAGACAAAGTGCTGTTGTACGCACCGAACATGCCGATCCACTGGGCACTATGGCTCCCCACATTGGCGGAAACGGGGGTCTGAAAGGCTCTTCGCGAACTTGGTGCCCGCACTTTGGGGGACCTGTTCGAACATGGGAAAGTCAAGACGTGGGAGCAGCTGACTCGGGGAGGAGCGAGGCCCTCGTTGCTCCAGCGCTTCCAGTTTCATAGGGTAAGGAGTGCATTCCAGGAGCTGTTGGGCCCTGACCTGGAGGAACCACTGGAGGTTCCGGAGCTAACATATGTTATTGCTACTGCGGCACCTCAAAAACTCATAACAAAGCTCTACAAAATAGGACACGAACATACTGCATTGCATTATACTAAAGCGTGGTTGGCCTGGCAGACCGACCTGAATACCCAGATAGACGACAGCATGTGGGCACACTGCTGCGCGGCCTCCAGGAAAATCTCACTAAACGGACGGCATTGCCTGGTCCACTTCAAATACTTGCAACGTGTCTATTACACGCCGGAGAGGCTACACAGGTATGGGCTCCGCGACACACCGGAATGTGAGAGATGCCACGCCCCAGTGGCTGACTTCCTGCATATGGCCTGGGCGTGCCCGGGAGTGCAGCGATTCTAGCATGAGTGTTTGCCGAAATGAGCACTATCGTAGAGCTGGAGCTGGTTATGGACCCTGCCCTAGCCCTGCTGGGATTCACAAAAAAGGTACCTGTAGCGGTGAGAAAATTGGTAAGCATGGGCATGCTCCTTACAAAAAGAGTGGTAGCAATGTGTTGGATGAGAGGCCCTCTACCGACGCTGAAACGAAGGTCCAATGACATGTTGTATTGCAACACGCAATCAGAGCTCTATGGCGAGTTGCTTCCACCCTGGAGTCGGCCTAGGAACTTCTGGGGCCTGTATCAGACCTACTTAAACGCCAAAGACTCGGAAGAGGAACCCACAGCACGGGAGGGGGAGGGACAACCGGAGCCACTTGATGAAGACCCATAGGTAGAATGGGAGGGGCGTGGCGAGGCCAAGCCACACCATGGACACAGACACCGGTGGAATCAGTCAGGAACGCGGCTACTCCACCACTTGACACTGGACGGGGGGACAGGGCACGCCTGAGGGCGGGGATTCATGAGGTGGGCCTACAGGGCTATCAGGCAGATCTTGCGCCGTAGGTCCGCACTACACTCACTGTGCACACACTATTACACATGTGGAGCAGCAACTGGGGAGTTGGAGGGGCGGGACAGGTGTTTGGGGGGAGGGTGGGGGGGAGAAAAAGTTAAAAATGTACTGTTTTATATTAGCATGCACAGAGCGGGACTATGTCTGCCAACAGAGAAATTTCTCTTATGTTTATTTTTTTTCTTTTTGAGCATATGCTTTGTATACTTCTTGCCCTTCTTGTTAATCAGCATGTATGCCAGTTTAAAGTGATGTCGGCCTGAGATGGGTTGTAGGCGGTCAGCTCTGTATGTATTGAATTCTGCTATCTAAAAAAAAAATAAAAAAAAATAAAAGAACCCGGGCTTCCCTACCGACACCGATGGAGTCGTGCGTCTCGAAACGGATCCAAAAAGGATCGAAAAAACTTAATCAAAAAGTGACTAAAGGGTACCACTTTCTCCGGACCTGCGCTTGCTGGCGCAGAAAAAAAAAGAACTGACGTCAACGCGCGAGGGTGACATCTAAGTACTCCAACGACGTCATCCTGGCCCGAACGACGCCTATGACGGACGCGGAGCTGCAGACGACGGCTACCGACGCGCAGGGGTACTGCTACGCAAAATTTTCCAGATCCAGTCTGACGCCTGGGGATATTCTAAGGGAAGGAATCTAATACTAGCCTTTTTCTTTTAGATATGAGAGTCATATTTGTTTTGGTTCGCTGTGTAACCTACGTTAATATGTGCATGTGGAGTAAAAATAGTAAATACACCCTCGATTACGGTTAATGGACAGTCCTCATATGTGAAAGTATGACTGGGGGGAAATTGTGTATGTGTGTTCTGTGTGTGTCCTCACTTCCCCAAGGTATTCCTCTCATTCACAAGATGACCCCATTCAATTAATATTCATGAATCAGATCCTGGCATGATGCGTACAAGCTACTTTAAAAAAAAAAATATTATTTTTTTATTTGCATTTTCAAACCATAGAAACAGAACAAGCATGTCACAGCAGATTGTCCATCATACCCTGCCTTCCCCCCTCCCACAACCCACCATCGCCGAGATTGCACAAAACATTGCCCTTTGTCCATATATTGTAACATGCCAACTACATCTGGAACATGGCGCTGTATCCAAGCCCCTCTACCACACACCAGGGCTACAAGCAGGACAGTTCCCACCCGCTCAAAGTCCCCCATCCAAGCCATAGTAACATATCCATTTCCCCCACACTCTATTAAACTTCTTCCGGCAACCTCTAGCTTTATATGTCACTCTTTCGGCTGCCATGTAAATATCCATTCCCCTCCTCCATTCGTCTAGTCTCGGGGGGCTTGGCGCTCCCCAGGCCCGAGCCACATCCCTCTTAGCCACCACTAAGGCCAGTGTCAGGAAAATTAAGTGGGGTTGGGTCAAATCCACCTCAGTCGGTATCCCCAATAACACCAATTTAGGCTCCAGCGGTAGTGTCGTCTCAAGTATTTCACTAAGCTCCCTCAGTATCGTGGCCCAGTAGCTCTGGAGGACCCCACATTCCCAGATGGTATGATAAAAGTTCCCTTCTGCATGTCCACATCTTAAACAGTTAGGGTCACTGGCTCGGCCCATCTGATGTAAGCGGTATCTATCATAGTAAACTCTATGGAGAATCTTAAACTGGATTTTATTGCCACTTCCCTAGGGTGCATAAGGGCAGCCTCCCAATCAAGGGTATCTATCTCTCCCAGATTTGATTCCCACATACCTTTCAATTTCACCAGTCCTTCAGGCATATTGTTAAGCAGGGTTTTGTAAGTCAAGGAAACTAATTTAGATGGGACCTGGTCCTGTAATAGACGACCCTCTAGTGGAGCATACTCCGGCAGAGGGCCAGTAAGCGCCCCTTCCGCCTGCCAGGCGTGGCGTACTTGCGCATATTTCAGGAACTGCATGTGATGCAATCCATACTCTACCCTCAGCACCTGAAAGGACTTCAAAGCACCCTGTTTCTGCAGGTGGCCCACCAATGAAATACCAATGTCGTCCCACCTTTTGAACCCTTTCAGGTTATGCAACTCTCATAGCCACGAGCAATGCCATACCGGGGTTTGTCTCGACGGTTTGTGGTGCCAGCCAATCCTTCTGGTCGCCCTTTCCCATAGCTCTACAGTCACCTGTGTCGCAGATAGTAGCGTTTCTCATCCCCTACCCCCATATATATAGTGTAGACATGTACGTTGCTCCAATTTTCCCCGTTCCAGCCTATAAGTAGGGTGGTCTGCTGGGGCATGTAGCCAGTCATTTATTGGCGCTAGATGTTCCGCCCAATAGTATGCCTCAATGTTAGGTAGGGAAATCCCCCCATTATACTGGTTCCTCTGCAGGGTCTCCAGAGCTACCCTAGGCTGTTTCCCCAACCAAAGCAACGCTCGAAGCCCCTCATTTACCTCTTTGAAAACCTGTTTAGGAAGTGGGAAGTACTCATTTTGAAATGCATACAAAAGCCGCGGCAGGGTAATCATTTTATACATTGCCGCCCGTCCTAATATGGTGAGGAGGAGAATCTTCCATCTGAGCGCGTCCTCCGCAAAATTGGTGAGGACACAGATATTTTTCTTATACGAGATAGAGCGGTCCATTGTCATATAGATCCCTAGGTATGTAAACCCCTCGGTCGTCACCCGTAGCGCCGCGGGCAGGGCAGGGCAGGTCCCCTGCTCTCACCCCTAGGGCTGTATAGGACCGACTTGTGCCAATTTATAGTTTAGCCTGAGCGTGACCCATAGCGGCCCAGCAAAGTGAACAAATGCGGTACCAAGACCTCTGGATGGGTAATGTATAACAAGATGTCATCCGCGTATGGCGAGATTTTCTCTTCGTAGTCATCACCCTGATCTATTCTGAATCCCGTTATCCGTCTGTCTTGCCGTATTTCACACGCTACCACTTCTATGGTGAGGGCAAACAGCAGCGGCGATAGAGGGCACCCCAGTCGGGTCCCTCTCCTTATGAGGAAGTCCCCCGATAAAACTCCGTTAACCTTAAACCTAGGTCGTGGATCGAATCCAAACTTTAGCAACACCCCATCTAAAATTGGTCAGTGCACCGCATCAAACGCCTTTTCAGAGTCGAGGGATAGAAACACATGGGGCTCCCCACGATCACACACCTCCATCAGCCAGTTATGGGCCCTCCTCAAGTTATGTCTAGTTGCCCTGTCTGGCAGGAAGCCTGTCTGATCCAGGTGTATCAGATATGGTATCACCTTTCTCAGTCGTAACGCCAGAATCGTCGCCAGGAGTTTAAGCTCCACATTCAACAGAGATATGGGGCGGTAAGACGCACACTCCCCTAGCGGCTTGCCCTGCTTATAGATAGGTACTATTGTGGCCATGCAAAGATCTGGGGGGAGCGTTCCTTCCTCCAGTGCTTTTTTAAAAAAACTCCTCGGGGAACCCATTTGGACCCGGAGACTTCCCCAGGCGCATTTTAGCTAATGCCACTCTCACCTCGGCTACTATAATCTCTGCCTCTAGGCTTTCTCGAGCCTCTTCTTCTAGACTGGGAGTCTCAACCCCTTCCAGCTGTTCATCCATCAAGCCTAGGTCCCGAGTCTCATGAAACTCCAAGTAATAAGCTGCGAACTTCTGTGCTATCTGTTCATCCGTTGTTCTGATTTGGCCTTTTGCATCCAACACCAGATCTATCCATCTTGCCTCTTGCTCCCTCCAACTCAGCCATGCCAAAAGTCTCCCAGATTTATCCCCCACATCATAGAGCCTATGCAAGGTCGCCTTTGCCTGCGTCTTTGCCTCGTCAGTTACCAGGGCCCTGTATTGCTGCTGGACATCCAGCATCTGTCGTAACGAACGCGCCTCCCCATCTGCCACATGATGGTGTTCAAGCTCCAAAACGCGAGACTCCAGGTCACGGAGAGCACCCTGCACTCTCCTCTTTTCTGCCTCTACCCTATTCTGTACTTTATCTCGCATGACAGCCTTTAGAGCTTCGCAGATCATCACCCCGACTGCACTGAGCCTAGATTGTCCGCTAGGTACACCTTGACATCCGCCCTGAGGCCTCGTAACAAGTCCTTATTCTGGAGGTCCAACGCCGCCAGCCTCCAGCTCCTACCCTGCGTCCCAAGTCTCTTCCCTACTGTCACCAGCACCGGATAGTGGTCCGAGATACCTGGCGCCAGGTATTCTGCCCGGCTAGCAACATCAAGCGCACGTCGGGGTAGGAAGACATAGTCCAGTCTGGAATACACCTTGTGGGCCCCAGAAAAATAAGAGTACACCTTAGCATACGGATGAAGCCATCTCCAGGCTCCGTCAGCCCCACTGTGTCAAGAAATCGCGCCTCACTCCTGACCTATCTAGAGGGGGGTGTACCACATCATTAAAATCCCCCCACCACGTGTAGAGTGTCTGGCGTGGATAGAATGATGTCAGCTACCCCGGCTAGGGTTCTAGCCTGCAGTCTAGGAGGTGCGTACACTGACTGGATCGTAATTTTCTGACGCCTCCATGTCCCTGTTACCCCAACGTACGTACCTTGTGGGTCAGTCCAAGTGTCTAAAACCGTGAAAGAGGGAGACTTCCTGACTAAAATGGCCACCCCTCTGGAGCCCGATGTGTACCCCGCATGGGCCAGTACCTTATACGCCCCTCTGGCCAGAAATCCACACCGCATACCTTGCAAATGTGTTTCTTGGAGTAGTACTATGTCCGGGGCCATCCTCTTAACAAAGGCCATAACCAGTCCCCGCTTTATCTTAGTACCCAGGCCGTTCACATTCCACGTAAGGATTTTGACAGTTCCAGTATCTTACGCCTCCAACCCGGGGCCTCCCATCCCTTCAGGGGACATCGAACTGGGTCAAGACAGGCACCAGCTGTTCCCTGGTGTAGGGTGTACAGGTGTGGTAAACCTTTCTGCCTGCATCATGCTTGAAAAAGATAACCATAACCATAAACTCCCCCCATCTTACAACTCTAATAACCCCCTCCCCTCCCTAGTGGTTCACCCCAGAGACTCCCCCCACCCCACCCCTCTCCCCCTTCCAGACCCATCCCCATCCTAAAGATAGAGATACAGCCGTCCAGGTGAAGGAGGTCTGTCGCCTAACCCCACCTCTACCCCAACTGTTTACTTGCCCACTCTACTGCACCGCAAGAAAGTCGTTGGAAGGCAACATCACAGACATGCAGCTAAGAAAACAAAAAAGAAAAAGAAAAACAGTCCAAATGTATCAATACAAACAGATATAGAAAGGGGGGTGCTCAACTTGCGTGCTCTTGGCCACAGAGTCCACGTTTGGCTGACCTTTACAGTGCTTTCATCACGAATTAGAGTCTTGAGGGTCCCCCTGCGAGACCTTGGTGTCCTGAGTATGTCCCTGTTCCATGTCTTTTATGGCTGCCATCAAGAGGTGTAACGAGGACCCCTCCACATCTTCTCCTTCGGATGAGGTACCACCAGGCTCCTCCTCCTCTTCTGATGGCGTCTGCTCCGCCAGGCAGCTAAAGCAGGAGCCCGCCGGGTGAATCGAATCAAGAGATGCTGTGCGCCTCCGCCACCGCGATCCGATGTTGGGGCATGGGGTACACGACCTTTCGCGGCTGCCACACCAGCAGCGCTCTATGTGCCCTCTCAATGATGAAGCAAGTGGAGAACTTGTCTTTTGGGAAGGTGCGTAGAAGCCAGGAGTGAAGGAACTCTGCCATGCTTCTCCCTTCAATTCCTTCCCGAAAACCCACAAAGCAGAGGTTATTGCGTCTCGCCCTATTTTCCGCGTCATCCACTTTCCACAACAGTTGTTTATGTGAGGCCTGTAGGTCCACCAGATCCTTTTTTAGATTCTGTACGTTATCTTCCGCCTCCCCTATCCTGGTCTCCGAGGCCGTCACTCGCTCGGCTAAATTGCGGAGGTCCTGTCGCAGTAGTATAACCTCCGATTCCACCTCACCTATTTTGTTTTCCAGGGCCTCACGAGATGCCTGTATAGCATTCATCAGAAGGGCTGTGTCCGATCTCGTCCCTTTCGGATCCCCCGCCGCCGTCGGAGGGGCCACAGCCTAGTGGTCCAAGGTGCCTTGTTTGGGGGGCTTGGGGTCCAGGGTCTTTCTGCCCATCTTGTGCTGCGTGACTGCCTCTCTAATCAGGGCCGGAGTCTTCCAACTCGCCCCGTATCGGGTGCCACCGACCGCTGCCAGCAATGCCCCGGGTTGTCGCCGTTCGGTACCAGCGTCTGCCCAGGTACTGAATGTCTCAAGGTTACTCCTCACCTCCACCACAGTCCACTGGGTCGTCCCCTTCTGCGTCCACCACACAGCCCTGCCAGGGGTGTATGGGGGGGGAACACCCCCGGCCTCAGACCTGGTCCGTCCTTATGGCAACCGCTCCAGCTCCCCAGCTCCCTCACCCCTGCCCCGGTGCTCCACCGTTCAATCTAGACTCACCCAGTGCCTCGGGGCTCCGCAGCTCCTGCAACCCGGATAGACGTCCTTTTGCAGGGCCAGGCTCCGACCCAGCTGTATTCCACACAGGTGTCATCCATGAGGCCCTCCTGTCTCAGGGTGAGCCCCTCTCTCCCATGCGGCCCGTAGCGGCAGGTGTTCAGCATGGGCCCCCTCCCGAGCACTCTTCCTCCACTGGTGCCAGCTGCTGTGCAGGTGGGGCTTAATGCATACATGTCCTTGCCCCCAGGACAGGTGAACAAGCAGGGAGGGATGGAGGGGGGGAGCGAAGGCCGGAGCAGGAGACCCGTCCCCAGACCCCCGTCGGCACCGGTGCGAGGTCGGCCCTTCAACGGTCCCAGCCGCCATCACTCCTGATGCTCCCCCTCACGTCAAGCGGCATCTCCAGGCAGCCGCACTGCCGCGTCCAGCTCCCCGGTGTCCTCTCTGCCCGTCCCGCTGCACCTCCTGTGCGCCGGGCGCAGTCCGCCGCCACTCGGCTTCAGGCTCAGTCTTCCAGTGCGGGCTCAGCAGACCGCGGCCAGGCCCCGGAGCTCCTGCGATCACCGCAGGCACCGCAGCAGGCAGCACGCTTCACCGGGAGCAGCCCGGCATGCCATCGGGGTCGCGGGCATCCACCACCGGCCAATCCAATAGCCCGGTGTGCGCCACCCAGGACACCGCGTCCCCTTCCGATCTCAAGGCCTCCAGCAGCGCTGCGTCCGTCAGCAGTCCCAGGCCGGCGCCACCTTAGCACAGCCGTCGGGCCTCCGGACCGCTCCACTCCTCCTCCGGGTTCCGGGCAGTATTACCCCTCAAGCCGCTCTCAGAGGTAGCCAGCAGGAGCAAGGGCCCTCAATCAGTGTAGATAATCAAGACTCGGGATTCAAGGTCGCCGATATGGTTGTCGGATTAATGATGGTAGCCGGAGCTTGCTGGCTCACATCCTACCCGGCCGGCCATGTTGTTGGCCACGCCCCTTCGCGTACAAACTACTTTTTGTGTCAAAGAGCAACATACGTGTTCTCCTGCACCAACTTACAGCAACACCATATTACTTGGTTGGCATAACATATGTGACCTTGGGGATCTGAAGATCTGGCACCATGAGACAATCCTCAAGCAGAGATTAGATGGATTAAGAAAGAAAGAACGTGCAATATAAAACACAAGATATGTTTTGGTGCAACTGTAAGAGAAGAACATTTCAAAGACAGATTATTATTTCTGATTGATTACTATTATGAATATTACCCATCTTTTCTTGCTGGTCTTACTGGCTCACCTGGGGTGTGAAAGTGAACATTTGATTCCGGATCATGTACAGTTTGGATGTTCCAAGAACACCAATGTGCCGGTAGGGCCGTCCGCTTAACTTCATAGTCCGGTTAAAGCCTATTAAAAAAAAAAAACGGGAAATCTCAATATTTTTATTATACGTAGCCTTTCTGGTTACTTCAATTTGAGCAAGACATTTCACTTTTAAAAATCCATTATATTATGTACGGTCACGCTCTTTCTGGAAACTCTACAATGCATGCAGAAATCTAAACTGAACGGAAAAATATTGTTGAGATTGTAATCTTCTGGGGGGCGTGGCTACGCCCGGAGAAAATGGCGGCGTGTTCGTGACTCTGCGGGGAGAGGGGCAATTGTCGACGGACCTAACGCGACATTCGGCCTTCATGTGGAGCCCAGGGTGAGGTAATAGCTGTGTGAAGAGAGGAGGCACACTTTGAGACTCTCTCTGTTCCTCTGTTCAACTCGTAAGCTGCATTATCTCTGTTATGCGTAACGAGGCTGCTCCGTTGTAGACGCGTCTGCTATTTTCTTTGATCTGCCGCACTGAGGAGATTCCCTGCATGACACCTCAGGAAACGCGCGCCTGGAATCTTTTGATGCCGTTTTTTGCCCTGAGCACTGTCACAAGCTCCATTTGCTGGTCATTTTCATTTTCTAGTTAAAGATATCAGGGTTGATATCTTCTTGCACACAGACTTTGCTGATATTTGTTCTTCTCGGTTTGAGGGTCGTTATGCCTGTCACAGTTAGGCTTCTACTCTCATGAATATTGGAACTCTCCTTTTTTACACTTGGATTCTAAATATAGGAAATGTTTTCCTTTTTCCATCTTGTTATAGAGCAGCCATTATTTTCACTCCTGCATATTTTTTCTTCATGAGATGATTTTCACTACCTCCATGGTGATTTTTATTGGCTTACTGCATTACGTTGTACTTCACTGTGTATATCTTTTTGGACTTTACAGCTTGCAGCCTGCAACTTGTGTAATTTATTTAGCTGATAATTATTTACGGACTTATTACACTCGCTCACAACTGCTTTAAGGATATTTGCTGTATTTTAATCCACCTTTTATGGGGAAGTTGAGGAATCTTAAGCTTGCAGCGTCCTATAAAGCTTCTAAGGTGTCTACATGTTTGGATTCCGACTCAAATCCTAATGGTTCTGAAATGGAAGACCCTCCCCCTCAAAAACCTGATATTTCTTTGGGTGCTATTTCAAAAGCGCAGTTCTCTAGTAAGCTTCCTGCTAGCTCTACCAAAAGACCCAAAAAGATCCACCTTCTCCTGAAAAATCCTCTCCGTTAGCCATGGAGGTTATATTTGAAGAGATCCGAGCTCTAAAACCCTTCATAGAGGAAACCAATAAAAGTTTGCAATTTTTAAATGATAAATGGTCTTCTTTGGAGTCACAAGTGCTCATTGTGGAACAGCGTACAGAATCTCTAGAATCTTCATGTTCACGCATCTTATCTCTGGAATCTGAAGTGTCTCTTCTTAAAAAACAGGCAGAAGATTTGGAAAATAGGAATCGTAGAAACAACCTCCAACTTTACGGACTTCCTGAAAACATTGAAGGATCCAACCGCACAACCTTTTTTCAGTCCTTCTTGGCCAAACTCTTGGACTTGCCTGCTACCACTTCACTCAATATTCAAAGAGCTCACAGACTTTGTCAAAAATCTCAGCAAAACCTTTTCTGCAGTACACCGATCTTCTTCAAGTTGCTTCATCGGTCAAGTCCAAGAAACAGGTTTTTTGGGAAGGTCATCGTCTCTTCTTTGCTCAAGATGTAGCTAAAATCACAATTGACTGACGGAAAAAAAATCTTGATCTTCATCCTCAAGTGCGTTCACTCAATTCCAAATATGGCCTTCTTCATCCATGTATCGTCAAGGTTATGTATAAAGAACGAACCACAACTTTTGATGACCCTGCAGCACTGTAGAAGTTTCTTACTCTTCATGGAGCTGATACTATGGACACTTCAAGACCTGCTTGAATATTATACATGTTTACTGTTATGCTGTTGTTCTCTTTTTACTTGTTCTCAAATTGTTTAAGTGATTGTTAGCTCTATTAATGTACTTGTAATGCCTCTATAATGTCATGTTATTATTTCTCTTCCTTCGCTTTCATCTCTTCATAATGTTCTTATATTTTTTACCTTATGAATATTTCTTTGCATCAATTCTTTTTTCTCACCCACAGGTGTTTTTCCTTCAACAATTTTGTTCCCTCATGATCCTCCTGTACCGTTGACATCTGTGATTGTGGTCCTTTCTGGATTCAATGGATCGTCAAAGCTGTTGTTGTCTTCTCCTGGAATAGTCTCCCCCCAGTTGTGTTGTTTTGTAGGTATGATGTTCAGTCTTCTTTGTAAGACATGTATTATCCCTTTGTTTTTTTCTTTCTTGTCTCTCCCTCTCACCTACTCCAATTTTCCTTCTTTCTTTTCCACGTTATCTTCTTTATCTAGCCCTTCCACTTTCTTTGCTCTTTTCTCCAAACTTAATATCCTATAAATTTTTTACACTTTACATATTTCTAAATTCTCTTTCATCTTACAAATACTTTTTTCCTTCCATTTATTTTCCTCTACGCTTATAAAGTCAATTTAACTGTTTTTCTTGTAAGCATAATGTTTGTTCAGGCTCTTATTAGTAAAGTACATTTTGGGTTAATGGGGGGGGGCGCTAGAGGGCGCACAATGAAATGGTGCACTTGTGTGATGCTCCCGAGGTCCGGAGTCGTAATCCTGTAATTATCCTTACAACAGCTGAGACTGGGCACCTAAAAAGCGAGTGTCAGAGACATTAGGACCTGAGGCACACTCGGTGCGATTTTCAAGCAAATCGGATGCTGCGTTCGCACACCGGAGCCGGCTTACATCTGACCGGATACAGAAGGACTGGACAGCGAGGGGGCGAAGCGGCAGGAGAGGCTAGGAAACCCTGAGGCCAGCGAACCAGGAACTAGGCCCTGATCTGATGCGAGGAACGAAGCGAGGAACGAAGCGAGGAACGAAGCGACTGGACCCTTGCGGACCATAGTGAAGTGCTGCCAAGACTACCGCGAGACTTTTATACTCGAGCGCGACACATCTTGAAGTTATTGAGACTGGGACGTGAGTCTGACTCTTGGCGCGGGCTGTGAGGAGGAGGCTGCAATAAGAGCGGTGGCGGCGCACTCCGCGGCCGCCATTATCTGCCTCAGGGCGCTGTAGCGCATCGTTCGTGGTGAAAGAGGCTATCGGAGAGCTGCGCTGGGAGGCGGCAGAGTCCCCCTGAAATAACTGATGCTGCTGTGTTTGCCCCAGGCCCACGGCGGCTGCGGAGGCACTGAGGGAACAACCCCCCCCCCCAAAAAAAAAAGCCCGGGAATCTTGCCTGACTGCAGCAACGGCCTGGCTCCGGTGGGGGCCACGATGACAGTGGAGTGCTGAGAGTAAGGCCTGCAACACAAATCCTAGACCCTAAGCGCCAGCTGCCTAGCCCGGATTCTGGAGGCCCCCTCTTGCATGATCTGCTGATCTGCCTCTGCGACACGGTGTGCAGGCGACGCTCAACCTGACGGGGGCGACCTCAGAGATCCCCCCCCCCACCTCCCCCCGCGTAGCTGCTGCCTGGGCGTGATACAAGACCCCCTTGAAGGTGCGGGCGGCGGACTTTCCCCATCTGGTGGACAGCGGTGCAGTAGGCTCTGTCACGCTGCGGGGGCCTACCTGAGAGATGATCATTAAAGGGGGCGTCTTAGCTACCTGCTGGTGACTGATCCTAGAGGAGACGGGGCCCTACTGTGCGTGGTGGATGGTGAACCCCCCTCCCCCGGGTGACAGTAGTTTCTTGGAGGCTTGAGGGCTGACCGGCAGGAGTGGTGAGAAAGTCCGAGCAGGCTGATTGATACGTCCTGAGTGAGTGGCAACTCTACCTGCACACTGCGCAGCCCCCCCCTTCCGCTTGCGAGTGGTGTCAAGACTGTGGATACGATGGGCAAGCAAGATGCCAGGCAGCCAAAACTCACTTTCGAGGCTGCTAGGTCCAGCTCTAGAGGAAAACAGCCGGACGGGGGTGCAACGGGATTATCGAGCCACTGGGTCGCGAGGAGCGGACATGGAGAGTATACTGCAGGAAATGCGACAAGGATTCGCGACCGTCGTTGACAAAGTGGACTGCATGTCGTCCAGAATGGACGCCATTGCGCATAAATTAGACGCCCACAAGGAACGTTTGGTGGAAGCAGAACGACGCATCTCGGATATTGACGACATCATAGCGGGGCACTCCACCCAATTGGCATGCATGGACAACATCCTAAGAACTATAGCAGCCAAAAATGAGGTTTTGGAAGCACGCAGTCGGCGCAATAATATACGCTTCCTGGGGATTCCGGAATCCACAAACACCGGTAAAATGGAGGAATATGTGGAGAGGCTACTACTCTCGGCGGTGAGGCAAGATGTGTTCTCCCCGCAATTTATTGTGGAACGGGCGCATAGAGCGTTGGGCCCACGTCCAGTCCCTGGGCCGACTCCTCGTCCCATCATTGCGAGACTACTGAACTATCGGGATAGGGACGTGGCCTTGCGAGCAGCTAGAAATAAGCAATCGCTAACATACGAGGGAAACACCTTTTCCATTTACCCTGATTTCACCCCTTTGGTACAAGTTGAACGCTGAAAGTTCCTCACTGTCAAAAAGAAACTTCGAGAAGCCCAGGTGGACTATGCGTGGCTCTATCCAGCTCGTTTGCGTGTGACCCAGGGTAAGCAGAAGTTCTTCACCAATCCTGCTCAAGCGGAGGAATATCTGCACTCCCTGAAAAGACAAGACCAGGAACGTGGTAGCCGCAGTGCATCGCAGAGATCCTCACCGGCCAGAGACGACAAATAACTGCACTGTGTGCATGGGAACTGCTTCGTAAGTGTCGCTGATCAAGTGGCAAGTATGGGATCAGAAACAGTCATATGACGCTGGGTTGCTCCTTGGGGTGTGCTCCAGTCATTGGCGACTGACGGACTCCGGACCACCTCTCCTGAAGTGGAGGGCCCCTGCTGCACCAGAGCGGAGGGTCCTCTGTGGGAGAGGATAACTTGTGCGGCCCTCTAGAGTAGGCCCCCGGAGGGTATCACCCGCTTTTGCTTAGTGGAGTTTTAGGTCCTATGAGACCTGTTTTTGAATTTGTATGCTCTTATGGGGGCGGGAAGGGGAGGGGGGGGACAAGAGGTTCTGGCAAGATTGGGTTGCTTCAGTGGGAGGGGGGGGGATACGGGAGGAGAGAGGTGGGAGTGTTGTTTGAAAGTTGTGTTGTCTACAGATTGTGTGGTCCAACGAGTGAAGGTCCGATAGTACGAGGGGCATCACAAGAGCTTTGGTACTGTGAAGTGTACTCATGGGAACTAGAGGGGGAGTGGCCCCGCCGCCGACCCCTGTTGCTTATGATATGGTTTTGTGGAAATGATGGCGGGGGAGGGAGTTGTAGGCCTTAATATATTAACTTGGAATGTGAGAGGCTTGGGGGATCCCGGTAAGACGAGACAGGTGTTGGCCTACTTGGATAGACACCACATAAACATTGCTATGCTGTAGGAGACCCACTGCCCGCGTAATAGGCCGATCACTTTTGGCAATAGATTGGCGGAAACTAGGCTTTTCTCATCCTACTTGAGTTATGCCCGAGGGACTGCCATACTGGTTAAGAAGCAGGTGCCATTCCAACTGGCCGGCTCTTTCAGTCATACGGAAGGGAGATATTGTCTGACATGGGGTAGATTAGGGACACAATCGGTGCTTCTGGTGTGTTGCTATGGTCCGAATGTAGATGACCCCCAGTTTTTTGATAGCAGTTGGGCCAAGATTTTTGAAATAGATGTTACACATCTCGTCTGGGGAGGAGATTTTAATGTCACGTACAATCCCAGCGTAGATAGATCTCACTCGGCACCGCACCATTACACTAAAGCGCAAGCTGCGGTTAGGGACATCAAGGAGGCGTATCATCTGATAGACGCTTGGCGGCATAGACACCCACTGGAACGAGAGGGCACACACTTCACAGCACACGCACAATCATGGGCCAGGCTGGACTATTTTTTAGTATCTAGAGGTCTTGCGCCATCATTGATGGATACGCAACATTTAGCACGCACATACTCTGAGCATGCGCCGGTATTGCTGGTGCTCTCATCTTTGGACTTTAATGTCCCGCGAAGCCCTTGGAGATTAAATCCCTCCATTTTATTGGATACGGTCTTTCAAGAATACCTTAGAGAAGAAATACTTGATTTTTTTGCTCGTAACAAAGCCTAGCTGGACAGCGTGGAGGTTATCTGGGAGGCCTTCAAAGTGACAATAAGAGGCTACTGTATAGGGAAAGGTGCGGGGGAGCTCAGAGACATACAAGCCACGACCAGGACACTTGACAGGGAGCTTAAACAACTAGAAGCGGAAATTGCGCTGACCCCCAATGCAGGAGCTCAAATGGCTTTCCGGGAAAAACTGTACATATATATGGAGGAAGCGCAGCGAGAGGCGAAGTTCAAAAAGCAAGTATTGGGTGGCAAGAAATTATGGTGAGGGTGATAGACCCGGGAAAATTCTAGCGCAAAGATTGAAACAGCCTTGTGGGGCCAACACTGGCACGGAAGTGCAGGATTCGAGGGACGTCAATCATTGGGACACACAAGCTATACTCAATACGTTCTTGGACCATTATAGTGCACTC
This sequence comes from Lissotriton vulgaris, assembly GCF_964263255.1. Taxonomy (NCBI): domain Eukaryota; kingdom Metazoa; phylum Chordata; class Amphibia; order Caudata; family Salamandridae; genus Lissotriton; species Lissotriton vulgaris. Next base: position 533,934,554 of record NC_141696.1, read on the forward strand.
TACTCTACGACAGGCGCCTCAGTGGGGCAGATGGACGAGTTTCTAGGGGATGTGGCATTGGGATGGCTGAGTGATGGGCAGAGGGCCTTTTTATGTGCGCCCTTTGAATTAGATGAGTTGCGTGAAGCCATCTTGAGCATGCGATCGGGTAAGGCCACAGGCACTGATGGAATCCCGGTGGAATTCTATAAGACATACATAGACATTATGGCTCCAGTACTTAGGGAAGTCTATGATGACGCGTTGGAGGTAGGGCATTTACCAGGGACTATGAGGGAGGCGCTGATATTGTCGATACCAAAACCCGGCAAGCCCCCTGACCAGTGTGATTCATATAGACCACTTTCCATGCTCAATTGTGACGCAAAAATTTTAGCTAAGTTGATAGCTACGAGACTGAGTCTGCTGATGGAGCACCTGATCCTCCCGGACCAGTCGGGGTTTGTACCCGGAAGAGCAACATCTCACAACTTAAGGACGCTGTTTGCGATTTTACATACCATCTCACCTGACCTCCCTATGGCTGCTATTTTTTTAGACGCCACAAATGCGTTTGATTCCCTTGAGTGGGGTTACTTTTTTGAGGTGATGAGAAGGATGGGTTTCCCTCCAATGCTCCTAGCCTGGATTGAGCTTCTTTACACTGACCCTACGGCTAAGGTCCTGATCAATGGCCATGTTTCCCAACCTTTTGCGATAACGAGGGGGACTAGGCAGGGATGTCGCCGCTGCTGTTCGCCCTGGCGGTGGAACCTGTGGCGGCAAAATTGAGACAGAGTCATAATGATAAGGCCTTGCGATGCTTCCAGCGCCAGATACTCATCTCCTTATATGCGGCTGACATTACCCTCTATATCCGTGACCCCCATCAGAATCTGAACCTGATACTCCGGGAATTCATAATTTTTGGGAAAATGTCCGGAGTGCAGATTAACTGGGCCAAATCTAGTTTCTTCCCTCTCACGGCGGCAGTAGAGCCTTTCGACATGGACTAACCCTTGGAATGGTGTGAAGATGAGCTTAAGTATTTAGGAATTAAAATGACGAGAAACAGGGAGGAGTTGATGAGGGCAAATTATGGGACCATGCTGTCCAAAATTGAGAACTGTGTGGCGAGATGGGTGGTGCTTCCTCTTTCAATGGCAGGCCGCGCTTCCTTAATTAAAATGGTTATACTTCCGCAGGTACTGTACTTGTTTCTGAATATACCATATTACCCAGGTTCCTATTTTTTGAAAGCCCTGAAATTTGAGTTAATACGATTAGTGTGGGAGGTAAACAGCCTAGAATGCAATGGGAGGTATTGATAAGGCCTTATTCCCAAGGGGGATTTGGAATACCTGATTTGGAGTTATACTTCTTAGCAGCGCAGGCACACTATGTGTGGTACTGGATTAAACAACCTTGCTATATGCCGCAGGTGGCGGCGGAACATTGGCTGGCCCATCCTGTACCACTGGACGGAGCACTATATAGCAAGATTGGCCCAAGAGACATACAACTGAATGTGCTCTATAGCCCACTTATGGCATGGCATAGACTTGTGAGGAAGTTGGGTGGATCTTTGATGTACTCGCCCCTAATGCCCCTCACATACCATCCGGGCAACGTGCTACTGCAGGAGGATGTGTTCAGGAGATTCAGGGGCAAGTATGGACTGACTCAATGGGGGGATATGTACCACGACGGTGTGTTCCGTGCTCTCCCGCATATGTGTCCGGAGGACCAGCAGATGCCGTTGGATGTGTTTTTATATATCAGGTTGAGACAGGGAGTGAGGGCCGTCACACTGTCTTACCCAGACGAGCCAGCGCTACTGACCCCGCAACATGCGATACTTGAAAGGCCCAAACCCAGACGCTTAGTTCATTGATTTATAATATGGTGCATGCGCAACAGGAAAGGCAGGCAGCTCCGGCGAGGCTGAAATGGGAAGCAGATTTGGGGAGACAGTTGTCTGACTCACAGTGGGAAACCTGCTGCCTGCACACTGAGAGAGTTTCAGCGAACAGCAGACTCCGCATCATACACTATAAGTTCCTTCATAGACTTTAATATACACCTGCTAAGATGCACAGATTTCAGCTTAGAGCGGACGATTGCTGCGACAGATGTTGTGCCCCTGGGGCGGATTTTCTGCACTTGGCATGGGATTGTCCGAGCATCCGGGGTTACTGGAGTGAGGTGTTTAAAGCGGTACAGTGCATGATAGATTAGACATTACAGCCAGACCCCTTAATGGCATTGTTGGGGTGTTTTACTCCGGTGAAGGCGGAACACAGGCGATTTGTGGCGATGGCACTTCTCTTGGCAACACGGCGGGTAGCCTGCAGATGGGGCAGGGGCTGGGCGCCTAAATTCAAGATATGGCTTACTGATCTAATTACCTGTCAGGAGCGACTGGCCACATATGCGGAACTGTTGCTAATAACCTCCAGGCCGAATGATATCTGGGCGCCTCTCACATGTTATCTAGCAAATAGGGAGTCTACTGACTCGGGCAATGAAGATGCGAGCTCCACTCATGTGGGATAATGCAGACTTTGTATTGTATGATCGATGTGCGGGCGTTATGACCTATGGGTTTGATGACACTTACATTTGGCTGGTGTCCAGGTCTCAGAGTACGGAGGGACAGAGTGTTAAACTACTGAAAAGATTACCTGCTGCATCCTATTGGGTAATTTTATTATTTAGGGAATGGTGGGGGGGACGGTAAGAGGGGACTGAAATCTGAGGGAGAACCCCCTGTTGAGATGCTAAGATGATACAACTGATTATGTACCATGCTCATATGTTATTGTGAACTCCTATATTGGACACTAGGACCATGAGATAATGCTTTAAGTGTTGTATATGTAAGACGACTGTATGTTGTGTTGTTTTTCCCTTTTGAAAAACTTTCAATAAAAAGAAAAAGAAAAAAGAAAAAGTACATTTTGGGTTAATACCTGGAATATTAAAGGATTGAATAATCCTATTAAAAGGCAACATGTGTTATCTCATCTAGCAAAGTTGAAAACAGACATTGCGTTAATTCAAGAATCTCACATTTCTGATAATGAAGCTTCCAAGTTAAAAAGATGCTGGGTTGGTCATGTGTTTAATTCCCCAGCCCTAGGTAAGAAAAATAGTGTTTTGATTTTATGTCACAAGAAATTGTATGTTTCTGTAGTTTATCAAGAAGTTGATGCTGAGGGCCATTGGGTTATTGTTACGTTGCTTATAGATAAGATTGCTATAGTTATTTTCAATGTATATGGTCCTACTTCGATTGATAAACTTTTTTGGTCTGATTTACCAGACAAATTATTTACATTCAACGATGATTACGTTATACTTGGTGGAGACTGCAATCAAATTCAAGATCCCATTCTTGACCGACACTCTACTGTCAAGTTTACTCCTTCTAAAATGCACGCTCAATTTGTTTCTTCCATTCGACGTAAAGCATTAGTTGATATTTGGAGATTATGCCATCCTGACCTTAGAGATTACAGTTTCTATTCTGCTGCTCACCACTCACAATTCCGTATAGATTATCTTTTCTTAAGTAAACTCCTGTCACAACATCCCATTCACTCAGAGATTGGTTCAAATTTTAATATCTGACCATGCCCCTGTTCTTGTTGATACTGACTTGATCCCCTTTTCCCCTCGCCCTGGTAGATGGAGTTTTAACAATTCCCTATTACTCAACCCTAATTTTTGTCAAAAGTTGAAATCTTTTGCCTTGGAATTTTTCGCCACCAACAACACTTCAGAGTCCCCTTTTGTGATAGTATGGGATTCCTTTAAAGCAGCCGCCAGAGGTTTTATTATGAGTTTTGTGTCACAAAACAGAAGTCTTTTGAAGCCCAGTCTTCTCAATTACTTAGCAAAATCAAACAATTGGAATACGCATATTACCACTCTAACAATGAATCTGATTTGAAAAATCTTCTTGATACTAAAATTACTTTTAATAAATTGTCTACTGATGCAGCTTTCAATTACCTCCTGAAAAGCAGTTCTCGTTACTATTGTGGCCAAAAGAAGATGGGTAAACCTTTGGCTAATTATTTAAAGATGAGGTAAGATAGAACCAAAATAGAATCCTTACAAGGTCCTGCGTGTACCCCTATTTATAAAGATAAGGACATCTTAAATTAATGTGTTTCTTTTTAGAAAACTCGTTACACTCCTGGATCTACACCGGATAATTCTGATCTTCTTTCCTACTCTCGGTCCATTTCTTCTCCACCGTCTAATCACATTGATTTTGATTCTTTAGGAACTGACATTTCCATAGCAGATATAACTCAGGCTGTATCAGTACTGTGTCGTGGGAAAACACCTGGACCTGGTGGTTTTACCATTGAATTCTATTCTCATTTTGCAAATATTCTTTTACCTAAGCTTTTATGTCTCTTTCAATCCTTTGGGGTTACGGGCACCTCCAGTGGTACCTTTCAGGAATCATTGATCTGTTTAATTCCCAAAGATGACAAAGATCACTCTTTTTGTAAAAATTACCGACCTATCTCATTAGTCAACACTTATTACAACATTTTTGCGAAGATTCTGGCTCTATGTATGGATCCTATTTTGCCTGATCTCATTGGTCCTGTGCAAGCGGGCGTTGTCAAAGGGTGACTTGCTTCTGATCATTTTTGAGTCTTTTTTAATATACTAAGCAAGGCCTCCTCCTAGGATCATCCGATTGCAGCAATTTCCCTAGAGGCTGAGAAAGCTTTTGACTTTATGTTTCAAGCTTTAAGGTGGGCCGGTTTTCCTCCTAAACTGATAACTTTAATTTCTCTATTATATTCCAATCCCTGTGCTTCCATATTCGCTAGCGGTCACTCTTCTGATTTCTTCCCACTTCGTAGGATAGTGAGACAAGGTTGCCCTGGGTCCCCTTTATTATTTGTCATTGCACTAGAACCTTTCCTAACTAAAATTAGACAGGATGATAGAATCACAGGCTTCCAATCTGGTTCTCATCAATTTAAACTATCAGATTATGCTGAAGATAGTCTTCTGCATTGCACCAATCCTGAAACATCCCTTAATATCTTTCTTCAACAGGTATCCTCCTTTTCTAAACTCTCAGGTTATCGTCTGAACGCTGATAAGTACGAAATTTTTCCTTTACATTTTCTATGTCAAAAACATCTCTTTGATTCATCTGGTTTTTCCTGGCAGCCTATCAAAATAAAATACCTTAGTTTATGGTTCGCACCTTTACTAGCCAACACGCTTAAAGTACATTTTGATTACATTATTAAAAAACCTAAATGATAATATTAGCCGATGGCACCCTCTTTTTCTCTCTTGGTGGGGTTGGTTAGACTCTCTTTAAATGATGCTTCCCCCTCTGGTGCTATATATGATATTGATGATTCCTATCCATATCCCTCAATATTACTTCAAAAGAATTGATTCCATCTAGGTAACATTTTTATAGAATGGTAAATCTTCGCGTATATCTTCTCTCAAAAGGGATAGACCATGTGGCAGCCTTAAGTTCCCCAACTTTAAGACTTATCATACTGCATTCTCACTAAAACAAGCTGCTAAGTGGGTTTCTGCAGATCTTCCCCTACATCCACCTCTCTGGCTACAATTAGAAAAAGATCTTATTACCCCTTTTGGCTTTCAAGAAATTATAACCTTCACTGCCAAAATTACCTCTTTGCGACTCCTGGTCATTTCTCACTCTCGTAAACTTTTATCTCCTCTGTTATCTTCGTCACATCCCTCCAGTACCTCCCTCCATAATCAGCATATTTGGCATAATACATCTTTGCAGATTCGTAACCGCTCTATATATATATATATATATATATATATATATATATATATATATATATATATATATATATATATATATATATGTAAATTGATACTTGTATAGCGCACTACTCACCCGCAAGGGTCTCAAGGCGCTTTTACAAATACCGCTGTGGAACCCATCCTGGCTTTCCCTGTGAGGCGTCCACTCCTGGGCACCCCCAAGGTGGAGGCCAGGCATCCTTAGAGTTGTGGGGGCCGTTGTGGAGATTAAGCAAGCTATTGCCCAGAGTTGCAGAGTGGGACTCCATGATTGGAATAGGCACTGAGGCGAGAATTATCAAGTCCGTGGAACTTTTGAGCCCAAGACCCGCCGAGGCGGGGAATTGAACCCTGGTCCCGGGCTAGACCTCTGCATCAGGGTCTGCCACTCTAACCATTGAGCCATACTTCTCCACTGGCTTATGTTGAATTTCACAACTTATAGATGACAAGCCCCTTTCTTTTTTTGAACTTCAATCTAAATTTTCTTTACCATCATCTTTTAGATCGCAATATAATACTCTTCATCTTTCACTGAGCCATTTTCTCCAAAATGTACCTGCTTCTCTTGACTCTCCTATGTCTTCTGAATCACTTCTTTCAATTCTAGAAGGTTCTCCTTCAGCATCAAAAAATTACAAACTTTTCCTATTCTCTTCAGAAAGACTTAAAACAAAAACTGAGAACATGTGAGAAAAGGACTTTTCTCAGGAATGGGCAATTGCTACTTGGGATAAAATTTGGTCTACGCTCCATAAAACCTATCGAGTCTGCAAATACCACGCAAACCCTTTTTTCATTTACCACAGACTATTATTCTCCCCTATGTCCTTAGCTTCTTTTTCATTTGACTCATCCTCTGCTTGCTGGTCCTTTCCCTGCCCCACTGCAGATTTAAAACATATGTTATTTGAATGTCCCTCAATCCATCAGTTTTGGCAATTAGTCTGGTCCCACATTTTGGTAATTTTTAAGGTCCAAATCCCATTTAACTTCCCTAATATATTTTTAGGCACTCTATCTCCCCAATGGCCTCAAACACCACTACGTTTTGAACTTTTGGATTTATTAATAGCTGTGATTCTCGCATGATTCGCATGATTCTCTCTATTGCTGCTGAAAAGGCGTTCAATAGGGTGCACTGGTCCTATATTCAATCGACCATGCACCGTTTTGGCCTGCCAGAGAAATGTGCCTGGTCCTAAGCCGTGATACCAACCCTACCACCTCCGTCTGAGTGAACTGCCTCAGGTTGACCCCTTTCCTTTTCAACAAGGAACACGACAGGGCTGTCTACTCTCACCACTCTTATTCGCCCTTTACATGGAGCTTATGGCCCAAAGAGTGCGCAATGATCCTTCAATATCTGGGGTGGTGTTTGGGGGTGAGGAACACAAGATCAGTTTATATGCGGATGACGTAGTTGCCACTTTGGAAAACCCTACGGTCTCCCTGCCTGCCATTATGACCGAGCTGGAATGCTTTGTGTAAGTCTCTGGATTCACCGTCAATGTCCAGAAGGCACAAGCTCTTAGCCTGTCTCTTTCCCCACACACCACATTCAATGGGCTGAAGAGACCATCCCCTACTTAGGCCTTCAACTCACAGCCAGCATACAAGCATCACTTCATTGAATTACACAACGTTACTGCAACACATAGAGGACTGCCACCGCAGATGGAGACAACACTCACTGTCTTGGTTGGACCGCAAAGCGGTGATAAAAATGACAATTTTACCAAAGAGAATATTCTTTTCTAGCCCCTCCCACTGGCCCCCTTCAGGAGTGCTGCACTCTATGCAGCGTGATTTGGAGCACTTTATTTGGCGTGACCAAAGACACTGACTACATAGAGAGCTATGTTACAGGCCCCCAATTAAAGGTGGATTAGCTATTCCAAATTTGCAGGACTATTATTGGGCAGTACATTTGAGACCCCTGGTAGAGTGGTCAAGACCAGAGTCCAAGAAGCACTGGTTGTTTATGGACAGAGCCTTAGCTAGACAGCCTCTATGGGGAGTCCCCTTTCTCACAAAGGTAGCGAAGTCACGCAACCAATACCTATCAAAGGTAACGCATGCTACCCTAACAGCTTGGGAAAGAGTGGCCACATTCCGTGGGCTTACGACGTTTCTGTCTCCGCTCACACCTATAATGCAAAATCCTGCCTTCACCTCTGGTCTGGACACAAGTGCATTTGCTCCATGGGCAAAAGAGGGCTGTCGGTCCATAGGACATTTCTTTGCCGTTAAAGGGCACCTATCATTTGCAGACTTCCGTACAACTGAACCCTCCCATAGAAGGAACACTTCCGCTACCATCAAATCCGGCATTGGGCAATGCAGTCAGAAGTTCGGGACAGAGCACAGACGACTTTTACACCATTTGAGAAATGGTTGGAGATCAAGCACACCGTCTCGCGCTTGACAATAGAACTCTATAAATTTGTTAGACGCATTACCAGGACAGATAAATGCCCAGGACAGCTGAGATGGGAGGGGGAGTTGGGAAGGACGCTCTCGCAGAAGGAGTGGGCTGACATCTATTACAGAGCTGGCCATATGACAGCGAATATAGAGACTGCAAAGAAACTTGAAACCTATTGGTATCTCACTCCACCAAGACTCCACAGAGGGAACCCTGACAGAAGCCTTCAATGCAGGAGAGAGTGTAGCTCGCTAGGTACTTTAACCCACTTTCTGTGGTAATGCCCTCAAATCTACGGTTACTGGACGCAGGTAATAGACGACATTGACACCCACTTCGATACCTACACTTAAGGGATATCGAAGATTCAGTTTTTAATCTTCACTATATCCCTGCTCTTGGTTTTTATCATGTCTTAAGACCCTACAAATAAAGTTTTTCGGTTGGGCATTTCTTAGGGACATTTTTAACCTCACCACCCTCTGACAAACAAAACCCGCTTTGCTGTAATTCAGGCGTTGACGCACAGCTGGGTTGCATTCGGCAGCCCAGCTGGGAACCCAATGATGAAGCATGCCACAAACTAGGTTGCTGGGTGAGGGTTCTTTTTTTTAACACAAACTTTATTGAGTACTGAGGATGGTACATACACATGTATGATCCTGATCAGACGTTTTGTTTATATTTTTCTATAGCAAGATGAAATAATCACATACATGTTCTACGTTGTCATTATTCATAACTCGTATCCACTTAATATTAGATGTGAAAACAATGCAAAGATATACATGTGGATACATTATAAGAGCATAACCTGTAATAATGGGAGTTTCATCAAAAATATCAGTACCCATTTACTCCCACCCAATGAAAACCCACCCCAAACAATACTAAAACTAAACAATACAAAACTGTTGCTGCTACAGAAACAATACACCCTACTAGATGATTTGTATCGAGTGACTGTCAGGTCTAAAATCATTGGGGAAAGGGAGGCACCGGGAAGGGCGGGGGGAGGAGGATGGGGGGAAAGGTGTGCCCATTCAAAGGATATTGGACTTTTTCGTAGTCCTCTATATTTTTCGTGTTTTAGTGATTCCCTCTCTGCAACCGCAGACCTGATAACCTCCTTCTGCCACTTGCCTACACAGGGTGCTGCACAGGATTTCCAGTGCTGTATAATCAGTCTTTTAGTAAGCATCAAAGCCAGTCCTACAAATAATTACGCCTTTTTGGGGAGGAGGCACAGCCCCAGGAGCCAGGCATCAATTGTGTCCCATGGTGTGCTTTCTGTCAGTACTACTAGACTCTGGGTAACTTCTGACCAGAACCCCCCCAATACTGGGCAGGACCATAACATATGAATAAAATCGGCATCCTGTGCCGGACATCTTGGACAAACCGAAGGGGCATCACGAAACATCTTTTGTATTTTTGTCGGGGCAAGATATGCTTTGTGTAATATGAATAGTTGTATCGTTTTTAATCGGCAATTGCGGAAGACCTGCTGGGGGTGTTCTAATATTAGTGCCCACTCTCTATCTTCTAGTTCACGTAGTAGTACTGTGTCCCATTTCTGTCTGAGATGTTGTAACAGGGTATATAGATGCTCCCTCAACCCCCGATAGAGCCAACGTACCAGGTGTCGCCCATGCCCTATTATATGAAGAGATTTCAATAATTGGAAAGTGGGAGGTTCCCTCTGGTCAATGAGCCAATATTTCCGAATAAAATGCACTATTGCGGCATGAGTGAGAAACAAAGTGTCAGGTATGGAATGATTGCGTACAAACTCCTCATGGGGCATCAGGTGTCCATCCAGGAAGAACTCACCAACTGTCTCTATACCCAGTTTTGTCCACCCCTGTATCCGAGCCATTGATATTATCCCTCGTCTAATAGGCAAACCACAGAGCAGGAAGTTCGGAGCATATGTAAAGGGCAGCTTTGCTAATTTATGAGCTTGTTTCCAATTGCGTAGTGCTACATGTAGGAGAAAAGGAGGGTCACACAATTTATTCGTTCCTGGGCATGGCAGTGATTGAAGAGCTCCATATTTTAAGAAGCTAGGGGAAAGCCCAATTTCAAATAAATGTTTGCCTGCCAACCAATATGCTAACCACTGTAGTTGCCCGACTATACAATATGTTTTAAAATCAGGTGCTCCCAGCCCACCTGCATTACTGGGTAGTTGCAACTTAGCCAATGACAACCTATGTCTGCCTACCCCCCAAATCAAAGAGGACAGCAGGGTATCCAGTGCTTTAAAAATCCAGGCCAGCAGTATAACTGGGAGATCCACAAAATGGTAAAGGAATCTGGGCAACATAACCATTTTAGATACAGCCAAGCGGCCAGTCAATGGTAAAATGAGAAGGATATCTGGGAACGTAATAAATTAATAGTCCGCACCAAATTACCATCAATGGTATCTACACTAGCTCTATAGATGTAAATACCCAAATATTTAAAGGTAACAGGCTCTACTTTAAATTGCATCTCACCAAATTGTAAATAGTGAGAAGCATAGGTATCATAAAAGCAGTAGGCAACTGATTTAGAAGCGTTAAGACATAAGCCAGATATTTCCCCAAAACTTGAGAAAACAGCAGCTACAGTGTGTTTATTTGCATTTAAATCTCGGAAATATAACAACATATCAGTGGCGTAAAGTGATACAGAGTGCATCACACCCGGTAATGGAATACCGTAAGGGACAATGACCTGACACAGATTTTGAGACAGAGGTTTGAGGGGCTAATACAAATAGTAAGGGGGATAAGGGGCAGCCCTGGTGCGTTCCCCGATAAACAGTGTAAGAGGGAGAGATGCTTGATCCCGTCTTAGCACGAGCAGTAGGGTGAGTGTAGAGTAGTTTGATCCAATTACAATAGGGCTGGGGCAGGCCAAATTTGGACAATACAGCTAACATATAGGGCCAGCTCAGGGTGTCAAAATCTTGTCGCACGTCTAACGATAAACAGCCAGAGAGTGGTGCAGTTGCTGACACCGCATGTAGCGAGGCATGAAGCCGGCGAATATTTAGTGAGGTGCTACGTTGGGGTATAAACCTTCACTGGTCAGTTTGGACCATTTGGTGAAGCAACGGAAGAAGCTGTGAGGCCAAAACCTTACTGAGTATCTTGTATTCGGTGTTAAGAATCGAGAGAGGTCTATAGGACATTAGTTCAGTTGGATCCTTGTCCGGTTTCAATAGGGACGTAACCAATGCTTCTCTAGTAGTGAGAGGTAGGGTACCTTCTTCTAAGGAGGAGGTATAAAGTTGCAATAATCTAGAAATTAAAGTAGCTGCAAAAGTTCAGTAAAACTCAACAAGGAGGTCGTCCGAGCCCGGCGTTTTACTACGGGCTAATGCATTAATCGCCATAACAATCTCTGTGGTAGTAATCAGAGCCGCCAAGTCTTTGACAGTCGAGTCCAAAATAGTGGGAAGTTGGACCTTCAACAGGAAGCCTGTTGTAGCATCTGACAAGTCTAAGAGAGAAGCGGTATATAAGCGTGCATAGAATTCCTGAAATGCAGCATTTATTTCAGTCTGGGAAGTAATCAATGTGTTATGAACATTTTGTATTGTCATTATGGGAGTGGGAGTTGCAGAAGGTTTAATCAAACAAGGTAACAATGTGCCTGCTCTATCCGCCTTGGAATGCATGCGCAGTGTGTAGGCATTAAAGTCAATCATTCTCAAGCGTTCCAATAATTCAGCGTATTTAATCCTAGAGGCCTGTAGAGGCTCTATGACTTTATCGCTCCTCTGGGTAGCTACTTCCATAGCTTGTAATTCACTCTCCAGGTCTATTATAACCCTATTCATTTCCCTTTGCGAACCCACCAAGGTACCCATGTAAATCTCACGAATGGTTAAACTGAAGGCTTCCCATTCAGAGGACCTGGACGAGGCAGTACCCTCATTATCTCAAAAATAAGTAGTGACTGTAGACAAAGTGGCTCGGTATACCTGATCCTCTAATTGTATAGGTTGCATTCTCCAAGTCGGGATAGGAGCGGGGGAACAGCCTCAGTTCAGCAGTAATTCTATGGGATTATGATCTGATATGGTCTTGCCCAGATAAGTACACTGCGCAACAGAAGGGGATACATCTGGGGAACAAAGAAAATACTCCAAACGAGTATGTAACTTATGTGGGTAAGAATATAAGGAACTTTCCCGCATATTAACATGTAGGGACCTTTACACATCCAATAAATTTAAGCCCTGTGCCCATCGTGTCAAGGAATCAGCCTGGGAGCGCGCTGTAGTATAAGATAAGGGACGATGGGAGCGATCAAGATATACTTCAAATACTCCATTTAAATCCCCTCCTGTAAGTATACTATCTGGGCTTTAAGGCGGTGTAATTGTGCAGCTATTCTGTGCCATTTAGTAATAGTTCCCATACCCCAGACATTCCAAGAAATGAAAGTATAAGATTTGGCATTAGGCTTTATCCGGAGATAATACCAAACCTCCCCGGTCACACCATCCTCCGCCACCCACCCCCAAATCCCAGACCATGAGGCAAAAATACAAATAATTCAACATTGTCCCAATACTGGGTCCAACAACCAAACTTTGTTCGACCAAACTGAGAAAACAAAATTAACATACTTCACATTCAACAGTTGCTAACGCCTGTGGGGGAAGGTCGCTAACACTATTGGTAGCCAGACAAAAGCAATGAGCAACATATTAGATCGCCCAAAACGCGGGCTGGGCCAGGGAACTTACTAAACCATCCCTACCTGTTTTTCAAGTATAGTAAAAGAGGCAAGCATGACTTTTCACAGCAAGGAAAAGAGGCAAGCATGACTATAACAATAGCACTTGAACCTGTACAAGTAGTGGAGTAATGTGTCAAATGATACAGAAACAGTTCATGCCAAAGGATCAATGCTAAGTTGTGAGAACACTGAGGGGAACAGTGTCACTCTGCCGTCAGACTCCGAGTCCAAATTGGCATCATCGGATAGTCTGGTGCTGATGGATGGGAGAAAAGTACAGAAGGTAGAGGCAGAACGAAGGGCCCCCTGCCTGCCCTCTAACACCTGCTGTCGAGGCGGGGGACCAGAGCCCATACTCTGGGTAAGAAGTCCTCTCTTACGCCTCCAGGGGATGCGCTGTGACTTAGGTTGTGAGGAATCCATTGAATAATAGAACTGGTTATATATGATTTTCAGTTTTGCTGGGAATAGTAAAGCAAATGTAGGGCCCGCTGCTTGGACCCGCGCCTTCAGGTCCATAAAGGAAAACCTTTTACGCTGTACTGCCAGGGAATAATCGCGGAATATTGAGACCTTCACATTGTTAATCTGTTGTGGACCATTATTCCTTGCCGCCTGTAACAAGTGATCCCGGTCTCTATAATTCAAAATCCTGGCCAATATTGGCCGTGGGTTGGTACCAGTTATTGGCCTACGAGTAAGGACACGATGTGCTCGCTCAACAGTAAAGTGTGCAGATAGTCCGACAGGGGCCACACTAGTTTTCAGCCGGGTTTCTATGTACTCTGTTGGGTTGGAGCCCTCGTTCCTTCCGGCATTCCAACAATCTTTAGATTATTGCGTAGTGCCATTCTACTTTATCAACCAATTTTTTATGATCAGCTTTTTAATAAATTGAGATCCACTGAAATTATGCCCAGTTGGGCTTCTAGTGGGAGTCACGGATTTATCACAAAATCATGTCTTGTTTATCCTCAGAAGCATTGGTATTCACACTTCCTTTTCTGTGATGCGACAGACTAGATGAGTGTCCTGAAGTCGGAGAGAGTGAACCTGCCCTACCCGACGTAGTGGTCGCTTTGGGCTTTCCTCTGCCCATGGCAGGTGACGAGACTCAGCAGTACAAGTAGTACGTGGCAACGGGTGCAGGTATTGTGGAAACACTGAGGGAACAAGCACACACAATCGAAATACACAGTGGCAAGAACATGACACAGGTCTGGTAAGTCAATGACTGTGGGGCGTAAGGGGAGCGGGGGTTAGTGAATTCCACAGGATCAGAAATATTACACTATTGAACAAGAGCGTCCCCCGCACCATCCAATATCCAAGCACCAGTCCAGCCACGACAACCATCGACAGGGATTGAGAAGTGCAGTAAAGTACTCTCTATGCAGGATCACAGAGCTGAAGTTGAGCCACAACCAGTATAGATGGTCCACTGAGCTGTCAGCGCTTAACTTAACCTCACTGCTCCTCAGCCACCAGGAGAAAATCAAGCCGCCAACCTTGTTCAAGTTTACATTCACATATATGGCACCATGGAGGGGCAAAAGGAAACAAGCGGTGTCGATGATTTACGCTGCACCCCTAGCCTCAATCAGATTGCCCTGGTGCACATGGGCACAGCACGGGACCCACCACCAACAGCAGGAGATAGTGGTAGCTTCCACTCTGAGCTTGATGCAGCTATCCTAGCCGGTGCCCAATTGTCTCAATTCACAATAGTCCCTTCCAGCAGGTCACACATATATACATAAAGCCAGGTGCAGGGGGAAATCTAGCATAACCTAGTGTATGTGTGTACCAGTCTGTACCCCCTCAGTGGAGTTCGACGGAGGGCCGTCACTGATCCGGAAACACAGGCTCAGTCTGCAGAATTGAAGAGATATTAGGAGTAAGGGACCGCCACAACACCACTGCAAGCAGTGACTCTGATCACCGTCTGTTCTCCAGCTTCTTCTGAGGTCGCGGCGGCCTGTTCGGGCCGAGATCACCTCCAAACAATTCTCTGACGCAGCTGGTAAACTACTGCTCTAAGCCCCAGCCTAATGCCTCACATAGCAGCGATTCACTCGCAGTCGATAACCAGAAGCAGCAGTCATCCCTGGGGGGATGGGGGGCTCCAGCAACTCCCACAGTGCCGGCAAAGTCCGTCGTCTCGGGGGTGTGCGCGGCCCCACCAGAGGATGGCACAGACAACAGTGGCCCCTCCACGGAGCGACACCGCCCAACGAATGCAGCAATGCAGAATCAGGGAGAGATACAGCCACGCAGATGGCGGACGAGCCACCCGCTTCAAACAGGTATGGACTCTCCAGTAAAGTATCCTGCGGGGTCAGGGGTGCCCCCCTTCACCAAGGTAGACACAGGGCACCGTTGAGCACCGGGAGTCCCTCTGTACGATGAGTGCAGGTATCGGGTGTGGGGCCCGAGCCTGGGGACTCGAGTTGGTGTGCCAGCCACACTCAGGAGCCCGCAGCCTGGCTTAGTTTCAGGGGAGCCCCGCAGCAGTTAAGGCCCCTCCTACAGTCCAGGCCCAGCATCACACCGGAATCTCACGCACTCTAAATGTCCAGGCCAAGGCCCTCTCGGAACATCTGAGTCACTGGTGCAGCATTCCAGTTATGGGCAACTAGCTCCCTGTAATCTCGACAACCTCCAAATGAAATAGTACATGTCGGATTTTGTCTGGATCATTTACCCCGGCCCGGAGCACGTCGCTTAAGCGACCACCATCTTGGGCTGCAGACCACGCCCCCGGGGAGGGTTCTTTTTACAAATCTATTGGATGTCTGTACTCTGTTACATCACATTGAGTCAATGCAACTTCTAACACTTACCTGTGGGTTCGTCCATGTTGTTTCTATTAAAGAAAGTCACACGTCATTGTACAGAGCTTAACATTAGATATATCTTGGATCCTTCACTTGACTATCTACTTCTAATTCACAATGATTCTATACTAAGACATACTGTTCATTCTACAGCAGGGATTGGGTCAGGATTCAACCGACTAGGTTCACAAATATTTCCTATATATTCATTCCTCAATCCCCATATTTGCGACCATTATTTAGGACAGCCCCTTGACTCAGTCAGTCAGTCAAAACACTTTTATTCAATAAATTAATATCATAAAAAGACACAGGCACAAATATATTCATGTAAAGTAAACAACAACAATTTTACATTTAAAAATTATTTAAAATTTTAAAAATTCATCAAGATGTGGGAAAACAAGATATCAGTTTCAATTTGATGATACGTTAATACCATAAATCTAAAATGGACATCTAATTCAATCAAAGTCAGGCTGAGATAATTGGGGCACATATACTCTTATTCTTAATCCGCACACCAGCTACTAAGAAACTAGCGACATAAAATATAATGCGGGGACTACTTAACAATTGTAAATACAGGAGGGCTGGCCTGACCTGTAAAAACCCCTCCTCCCACAGAATAGGCAATAAGAACTTCTTCCTGATGTCTGAGTAGTACTCACAGAACATAGTAAAATGTAAAGTGTCTTGTGCAGAAACGTTATCACATTTACAAGGGTTAGAATTTTCTGGAGTGCCCCAGGTAGGAAAACTGCCCAATATCAAATGAATTGAATTAAAACGAAATCTGGTTAGCAGATGCCGTTGAAAGGGATGGGTCACCAGGGTAAGATAGGGCTCGAGTCCAGGAGAACTAACTAAAGCATAGTTCACTCTAACGGTCGATTTCCTCATTTCCAACTCCTCCCTCTCTAGAGACAACAGATTCAGCAATGCATTTTTTGTCTGTCTGACATCTTCTCTTGCTATGCTCTCGGGAGAGGAGAAAAGCTCAGGTCGCCCTATTTTAGAAAATGTTGATTTAATGTACGCCAGCCATGGGATCCTGCTGGCTCTATCGAACGAAATGTTACACAGAAAGGGTTAAACCCAGTAAAGTCAAGGGACCTGGGTAGTTGTGAGGTACAAGGGAAAGGGGTCCCAGACAAAGAACCAATACTTGCAATTTAGTGTACTTATTTAAAAAAAGACGGATTATTCAATGCAAAAAGATTTATTTCAAAATTGCATTATTACCTTTCATTGGTTATGTTTCATCAACAAATCAACAAACTTATTATATATGTGCCCACATACACAACAGGGGAGGGAAGTGAAGTGAAGGAAAGTGTCAAAGGTAAAGTGGGATTAAGGGGAATAGTTAGAGTTGTCGTAATTGGCCTGTTCGGATTAGCGATTAGCCGAATCTACACGTTGTCCTCCTTAACTTGGCTATATACGATAAACGCCATTTTGAATGTTGCAGCGGCCATCTTAGACCATGAGCGGCCTCGTGGCCGACGTGCCCTTTAGTCCTTTGTTCGTTCCACTGACCACTCTCATCTGCCCAGCAACAGGCTATTTTTAGTACTGGTCAAGCCACACATGCGCAGTTCTCACTGACCCGTAAGCCTTCAGGAATGTGCCGCTAACTGACCAGCGGGTTTGAAACTCTCCAATGGGCTGGCAGTATTCCAAAACATGACCATATATGTCTTTAAAAACTGTGTCTTAACTTGTGCCGCCTAAACTTTTATTGCCCCAAAATTGTATATAAACGGGGTCACACCGGTGTTCGGTGTGATACCTCTTGCATTACCGAAGGGTGCTGTTTGAGTGTACCACCACCCCATGGGGTTTTAATAAACTTGTTCTTTGCATTTTACAGTTTCCGTGCCAACAGTTCTTGTGTAAGTGGGTAATCTCTGGAGCGTGTAGGCCTTGGGAACCCCGAAACACTTCAATTGGCGACCACGAAGGGACTCATCGGCGACTCGGATGCCCGAAGGAGAGGTCGTGACGAAGGCTTGGAAATCCGCCATGGGCGCGCGCTGCCACGAGTGACCCGAGTCTTGGCTGCCACGGTGTTTTTTCCTTTCCTTCCGATCTGACCTTCCAGGTGGCGCCGGTCTCCGACTGAGTTTTCGAAGTGTCCGCATCGCTGAGAAAGTGCCGTTTGGCTGATTTGGCTTACAAGACCTTGGCAGTTGGAACCTGGATCTTTGGGAATTTGGTAAGCTTTGTGTTCGGTAAGGTAGTCTTCGGACGCTTACTGAAGTACTACGAATTGTGTTCGGTAAGGTAGTCTTCGGACGCTTACTGAAAATCTGTGCTTTGTGATCGGTGAGGACGCTTGCCGAATTCTATGAACTTTGATTTGAGTTAGCTAACATTGTGAATTTGTGATCTTTGAACTTATATGTGTAGTGCACTTCACATAGGCAGGCATGTAGAGATGTTTCTCTAACTTTGTTTTTTTCCTTTGAGCGGCACAATCGTGTGGAGAACTGTAAGTGCCATTTGGTCTGGTGTCACGCTTTCGTGATACTTTTCGAACATGCCTGTTTTTAGCACACTCCGGGGAATGTGTTGTTTTGGAGACGGTACCTCAATTAGGTTAGCGGAATCACAGCCGGCTCCCCCAGAGGGGACACCAAATAGGGAGATGTATATCAAATTCGGCCTTCCACCTATTATGTACAGTAAATTATGGCATAAGTACACTAAGGCCGATTCCGAATTGCAATGGCCCCTACACGGGTCGTACGATTTGAGTAAAATCCAATTTGTAGAGCAATGTATGTTTCAACGCAGGTCTAGACAAAACATGTTTGATTGCGTGCGAATGTGGGAGAAAGCGGCGCGTGAGCGAATGAAGCGTGAGGTTGCCTTGGCGGACAAAGAGCAGCGCAAGGCTGCTCGGGATAAGGCTTTACAGCTTGAGGAAAAGGAGGCTCAGGAGAGGAAAGAAAGGGAGGAACGGGAACGTAATTTGCAAACTACTGGTCAGTTTCCTATTCGTCGACCACTTTATCCTGTCCTTAATAATGAAATTGATGATTTTTCTTTGTTAGATCGGTCACCGCCTCCGTACGTTACGCCGACGGCTCCAGTTGTGGATTCTGATGACGACGGACAGGATAAATCGGGCAAGAAGGGTGTATCCGCTCTCAGGTTTACTGCGGAGAGGTCCGCTCATCTACGTAGTTGGGCTCGCAAAGTGAATAAACGTACTGTTACTCAGGATCAATTGGTATCAGAAAAAACAGGGTGGACGAATCTTGAATTGATGTATTTTTTGTCTTCCTTGGCTGATGAGGTTGTGAGTGCATATCGTGATCTCTCTGATACGTTAGAGCCTAAAGCGTTGTCAGTATACCGTGAAAACTTGACTAAAGGTGATTTTGATCTTTCAGATGTTGATGACCTGTTTACGCAATTGATCAAGCTGCGGGATGAGACAACTCGATTGCGGGAGGAGCGGAAAAAGAAACTAAAGGAGTCTGAATCGGAGCATGATGGGCAGGCCAGAGGGTGTTCTCTTCGTGGTTCAGATAAGAGTTCTGCGTTGCATGTTATGCCTATGCGTGAAGCTGCGCCTTTGTATGTTCCGCCAAAAGGGGAAGGTACGGATGATGATAAGTTGTCGAAGGATGCAAAAGGGTATTTTGTGTATAATTGGGTATATACGCCATGGAATAGAGCGGATGTGATGGCCTTGAAAAATTCTTTACCTGATCTTCGGAAGAATCCGGCGGCATTTTATGAAGGGGTGGAGGGGGCTATATCGTCTTGTGTGATGACTCTTGTAGATATAGATTTGTTTTTTGGGCTAATTTTACCACCTGATATGTGGAGGCAAATTCGTAAAACTAATGATGAAACGATTTTGGGGGGGACATGGAAAGAAATAAATGCTGCAGATTTAAATAGAGAACCAGCATGTAAGCCTTGTCAGCTAATTCTAGATCTCCCGGCAGCTATTTTACATAAATTAAAAACGCTTGTTCCCTCCAAAAAGATTGATTGGACCATGTTAACGTTGTGTAAGCAGAAACCCGATGAAACGGTCTCAGATTTCTTTACACGCTTCGAGGAGGCATTTCATGATTACAGTGGTCAATCTTTAACTGACGATACGGGTCGGCATTTGTTTGTAGATAAGTATGTGGCTAATCTCCTACCAGAGATTGCAAAGCGATTGAAGTCGAGTGAAAGTTCCTGGGCCACGGCGACCCCTGCGTCCTTGTTAACTATGGCTCAGTATTATGAGCGGCAGGAAGTGGAGGCTAAAGAAAGTGTAGAGAAAAAGACGAAGGAATTGAAAACGAAGGTGATGTTGGCGCAGGTTCGGGGAACACAGGGTAGAGGGAATGAGAGAGGTCGACGAGGTGGAGGTAACGCATCGTATGGTCGTACGGACATTGCGGAGGATCAGTGTGCTTATTGTAAGGAGTTTGGGCATTGGGCCGAAGATTGTCCGGTACTTCGTGAACAGCGTAGTCAGCGTGGTCGAGGTAGTGGAAGGTCAAGAGGAGGTTATACGGGAACAAGAGGTGGCGGAGGTGATCGTAGACAGGTTGAGGAGAGGGGCCGTGGCCAGGACGAACGAAATACGTTTGATAGACGGAATCAATATCAGATTTTGGAAGGAGAGAATGTGGAACATCAGGATTATGTGCATGCATAGGATTGCGTAGGATGGGGTAAGGAATCAGTTGAAGTGCCAGTAGATCAGCAAGGTCCATATGTAACAGCGGGTATTTTGGGTTCTACTGATCAGTTTCTAGTCGACACAGGAGCTACTCGTAGCGCTCTGTCGAAAAACTTGGTTCCGAGGGCTCCCCTGTCTGGCGAAATGATTACGTGTGTAGGGTTTGATGGCACACCCTCCCCCAGCCCATTGTCCAAGCCCCTTGCACTATGCATTGACAAATACTTTAGTTTTGGCCAATTTTTGTTATCGCCCCATACCCCAGATAATATCTTGGGCATTGACTTGCTTAAATATTTTCGAGCAACAATACGCTGCGCTCCAGAGGGAGTGCGGGTTATACTGAATGACAACTACCCTGACCCTGAGGATTGCCCCGACCCTGACAGATTTTATACCATTTTAGACATCCCTGCTTTGGCCTCTCTGCCGCACACGTTGTGGGCGACATCAGATACGGATGTGGGAGAGATGCGCATTCCACCAATACACATTACTGTTAAGGAGGGGGCCCCTCTACCACGAGTGCCACAGTATAAGATTTCGAAGGAAGGTGAAATTGCACTGACACATATTGTTCAGGATTTGATTTCTGTAGGGGTGGTGGAGGAGGTCCCTTATAATGTTTGTAATAGCCCTATTCTACCGATTCTTAAGAGAGACTCAGATGGCAAGATCTATCGATTTATTATTGATTTGCGTGAAATAAATAAAATTGTCATTCCCCAATACCCAGTGGTGTCTGATATCACGACTTTGCTTACCTTGGTTCCACCGACAGCCACCACTTTTAGCGTTATTGACCTAAAGAATGCGTTCTTTTCTATCCCTGTTCACCTAGATAGCAGATATCTGTTTGGTTTTACGCTCAATAATAAATCGTATAGATTTTGTCGTGTTCCCCAAGGATATACTGAAAGCCCTAGCATCTACAGCCAGGCTTTGAAACGTCAACTAGATTCCTTTAAATTGCAGTCTGGCGTGGCGCTCATCCAGTATGTGGATGACCTTCTGCTTGCCGCCGACTCCTATGCACAATGTGAACAGAGTACGCTTGCGTTGCTTTCCTTTTTGGCACAAAACAATCACAAGGTTTCCAAGAAAAAGCTTCAATACTGTAGACCCCAGGTGACCTACCTCGGTCATCTGTTGTCTAAGGAGGGGCGGGCATTAACATCTGATCGAATTCAGGCAATTTTAGACACACCAGTCCCCCGCACACAGAGAGATGTGCGTGCCTTCATAGGGTTGACATCTTTTTGTAGACAATGGATCATGGGTTTTTCACATATCATAAAACCTTTGCTAGCATTATTGTCCAAAACTACACCGATGCCTCTTGAGTGGACAGACGAATGTCAGAAAGCCTTTGAGCAGTTGAGACAGGCTCTTTGTTCTGCACCCGTGCTAGGAACACCAGACTACACGAAACTTTTCACATTGTACGTGCACGAGAATGATGGGTGTGCGTTGTCAGTGTTAGTGCAGTTGCACGGGGATAAGCAGAGACCATGTGCATACTTCTCTGCCATTTTGGATCCTGTAGCACGAGGGTTGCCTGGGTGTTTTCGAGCGGTAGCGGCAACAGCAGTAGCCATACGACAGAGTGAGGGCATAGTGTTATCACACAAATTGTTGGTGTTAGTTCCTCACGCAGTAGATGCCCTGTTAAACCAAACAAAGACCCAATACCTCACGAGTGCACGACTTACAGGATATGAGTTGACACTTTTAGCACCACACATAACATTGAAAAGATGCGCTACTTTGAACCCCGCGACTTTATTGCCCTATCCGGCCGAGGAGGGTCAGGAAGAAAAACATCATGACTGTGTTTTCCTGACTGAGGAACAGACAAAGGGTCGTGTTGACTTACAGGATGTGCCACTTCCTGATGTGGATGGGGAACTGTGGGTTGATGGATCGTGTTTGAGGCTACCAGATGGTACGACTTCCGCAGCATATGCGATCACGACTCTTAAGACGGTGGTTGAAACAGCTAGAATACCACAAAAATCGGCTCAGGCAGCAGAGCTGATAGCTTTAACAAGAGCCTGCGAATTGAGTGCTGGCCTATGTGTGAACATATACACAGACAGCCGGTATGCCTTTGGAGTGGCCCATGACTTCGGACTTCTCTGGAGGGAACGCGGGTTTCTGACATCGCACGGGGAGCACATTATGCACGGAGAGTTAGTGCGTGATCTCCTAAACGCGTTGCTTTGCCCCAAGAAAGTAGCGATAGTGAAGTGCAGTGCCCATAAAAAGATCACGGACAAAGTGGGTCAAGGAAATGCCTTTGCAGATAGCATAGCAAGGCAGACGGCTATGTCCCGAACTAGCTCCCCTATGTACGTGGTACAATCACAGGCTGAGAGATGGAGTGATACTAGAGCAGAGATACGGGATATTCAAAAATCAGCTACAGAATCTGAACTTGCGGCTTGGGCAGTAGATGGGGTACTAGATGACGAAGGTTGTTGGAGAAGCAAAGACATGGAGAAGTGGAAATTGCCTGCGGCTTACTTACAGGCGATGGTCCAGATGACACATGGACTGGCCCATGTCGGAGCTCTTGCAATTACTCGGCTTTTAACACGAGTTTGGGAACATTCTGAGATTGCGAATACTGCAAAGAGAGTAGTGCAGACCTGCCTGGTATGCTTGCAACACAATCCTGGAAAGGGGACCCATACTCCGAAAGGAGGGTTCGTTCCACCTTCTGCACCGTTTGAAGTGCTTCAAATGGATTATATCCAACTCGAGCGCTGCAATAACCTGAAGTACGTCCTAGTGGTGGTGTGTGCCTTTAGCAAATGGGTTGAGGCCTACCCCACGAAAGACAATACGGCTTTGACAACAGCTAAGGTGTTGCTTAAGGAATTCTTTCCTCGCTTTGGAGTTTGCAGATTTTTGTGGAGCGATAATGGGCCCCATTTTGTTGGAAAGATTGTGGAATATGTACTGAAGGGGTTGGGGATTCAGCAAAAGTTCCACGCTGTATTCCACCCTCAGTCAGCAGGTTTGGTCGAGCGGTACAATGCAACGTTGAAACTTAAGCTGGCCAAGATTGTGGCGTCTACATCGTTGAAGTGGCCAGATGCGTTGCCGCTAGCACTGCTCTCTCTTAGATCAGTACCCCACTCACGAACTGGCCTTACGCCCTATGAGGTGGTGTTTGGCCGCCCTATGAATATCTGGGGGGTGCCCAAGCCGCGACTAATACATGATGTGCCTTGTGTTATGATGAATGATTATTTGGCACGATTAACAAATGATTTGCTCTCTATTCATCAACAGGTTCGAGAAGCGCTCCCTGATAACTCCACTGGAGAAGGCCACGATCTTCGTCCTGGGGACCACGTGATGATCCGCTCGTTTGAGAGAGCAAGCAGTTTGGAGCCCAGGTGGAAAGGCCCCGAGCAGGTCCTCTTGGCGACCCGCACCGCAGTACGAGTGACGAACAGGAAGCGGTGGGTGCATTCGACCCATTGTCGCCGTGTCTCTCCGGACCTGGTGACTCCTGCTGTGTTGACTGACTATAAGGAGATCTTGGAGAAGGAAAAGAGCCCAGCTGTGACGTCGGCCGAAGTGGAGGGAGCCTTCCCGGACCAATCTGCTACCGGAAAAGAGCGCTACAATCTACGCCCGCGATAAGAAGATTTTTGTTCCTTTTTTTATGACTGGTTGGTTACCGCTCCAGGTTTGTGAAACGGAAACCGGGAATTCCAAGGGGGGGGGATCAGTTCTGCCAGAGTAGAGACACCCGTCTTGGCCCGGAGAAGAAAACAACGGCTACCTCGGAGTTCAGCACCGCATTTTTCTTTTTTCTTAGGTATACACGCACGTGTATCTGGGACAATTTGCGAACAATTTGTGAACAATTTGTGCCACTTGAGACTTTGCACAAACTTTCTTGAACTATGGCATCAACGGCATCTCGTGACAAGAAAATATTGGGTGCCTTTCTCTTTGTTCTAACCATTGTGGTGATAGCTGTTATAGCCTGGGTAGTCGAACTTGTGGTGCCTGTACGAGAACATTTGCTGCCGACTACCCCGGCACCGTCTGAACATTTCCATTTTACATTGCCATTCCATGAAGAACGCCATCGCCAAACGTACTTAAATAACAGCTTCATTCAGATCCTTCACCACACGCATAATATGACCAATACCTCTAACTGCTGGGTGTGTGGAATGTTGCCTGGGCAACAGAAGAGAGGGGGCACCCCACTTATTCCACTCCCGTTTTCGCACAATGGGTCATGCAATGCCTGGTACACCCTCCTCTTTACTTTGAGATGGCCAACAAAAGGGGGGGTGCTTTTCCGTTTGAATAAAATATGTTCCCATGACAAAGATGGGTTTCCCCGGGCTGAGGGTACACGTTTTGAATGGGAGGAATACAGACCTGATAATGTATCTGCCCCACGCATATATAGCAATCAGCGAAATGTGAATGTGTCCAGTGCTCATGTTATAAATGTTATTGCCACAAAAGCCGATTTATGCATCAGAAACAAGGGCACGATTGCAGTGGGGAAAAGTGAATGTAATATTACTCTCACGTTTGATAGCCCGAATGGCATTTCATTTGTTGCATCTCGAAACACCTACTTCATCTGTGGAACGAAGGGGTACCATCAGCTTCCAGTGGGGTGGTTGGGCACATGCTATGTATCGTTTGTGCTACCTCCTGTATTCATTGCCCCTCCGATGTATCACAATGACTACACTCTGTACCACGATTTCGTTTTGAACAGAGTTAAACGAACTGTTGCCCTAGAGGACATTGATCAAACGGACACTGCATTACAACAGTATGTGGATTTTAATCTGGGACTATTCTCCTTTGTGGGGGCTGCATTGAACAGCCGGAAAATCAGGCGGCTGACACGCGTTGTCGAGGCTGTTGCGAATGACACTGCTAATGCCCTGGGGAATATCACCGAAGAGCTGCAGATTTCTAGAATTGTCACCCTCCAAAACCGGATGGTGCTGGACGTTGTTTTGGCTGATCGTGGGGGGGCATGTAGAATAATCGGAAGCAGCTGTTGTGTTTACGTACCTGATAATTCTCCGTCTGTGTATGATGCGATTTCCAAGCTGCATAAAATAGCTGCCGAAATACACCCGGACAATGGCACTTGGACACTTTCTGGATGGTTCTGGTCTATGATTGCAACTTGGGGCTGGAAACTGTTGACAATTCTCTGTATACTTGTGGGAGCAATGTTCTTTATATGCTTGTGTATCCAATGTGGCCCTGCCTTATGTTCAATGTGTCTATCAGCTTGCTTACCATCGAGGCGAGCTCTTGCCCATGACAACATAATGCTACACAAAGAGGTGACACAAATTATGTTAATAGACATCGAGGACGAACATCCAGACTATGTACATTATGAGGTAGATTCAGCTAAACGCTAAAAGGGTCGTCTGTCGTAATTGGCCTGTTCGGATTAGCGATTAGCCGAATCTACACGTTGTCCTCCTTAACTTGGCTATATACGATAAACGCCATTTTGAATGTTGCAGCGGCCATCTTAGACCATGAGCGGCCTCGTGGCCGACGTGCCCTTTAGTCCTTTGTTCGTTCCACTGACCACTCTCATCTGCCCAGCAACAGGCTATTTTTAGTACTGGTCAAGCCACACATGCGCAGTTCTCACTGACCCGTAAGCCTTCAGGAATGTGCCGCTAACTGACCAGCGGGTTTGAAACTCTCCAATGGGCTGGCAGTATTCCAAAACATGACCATATATGTCTTTAAAAACTGTGTCTTAACTTGTGCCGCCTAAACTTTTATTGCCCCAAAATTGTATATAAACGGGGTCACACCGGTGTTCGGTGTGATACCTCTTGCATTACCGAAGGGTGCTGTTTGAGTGTACCACCACCCCATGGGGTTTTAATAAACTTGTTCTTTGCATTTTACAGTTTCCGTGCCAACAGTTCTTGTGTAAGTGGGTAATCTCTGGAGCGTGTAGGCCTTGGGAACCCCGAAACACTTCAGAGTCATTCGTGACAGATATTAATCATAACTCCAACATATAATATTCATGTGGTGCCTTGAACCAAGGGCCACAATATCATGCTCGTATAGAGTCCAGAAATCCAATGGTGTAGACCACCTAACTCTCCTTCAGCTGCTTTGGTCTAGCTTGGGGGTAGGAGTTGGTGAAGTTTGTACGGTCTACGTTTCGACCCAAAAAGTTGCGTAGGATAGTAGTCCTTACAAAAAGGGTCTTCTTCAGGACAGAATGGTTGTGGGTGGGCAACCTCCTATCGCACAGGAAAGAAAGGTTGTTGATCCTTAGTTTTTATGGGCCTTGTAATTAGTTCCTCACAGGTCCTTGTGTGTGCTATTGAAAACTCTCAGGAGGCAGGGATCTTGACGTGTTTCTGATGTAACCTCAGGTGGTTTTTGGAGGCAGCAGGCACAAGGAAAAATCGATATACTTGCTCTCAGGGTCGCAAACCTATTTTCTCCACAAAGATGAAGGGACAAATGAATCAAAAGGTTCTGAAGAGAACTCCCCTAACTACACTGCCTCCTGTACCGGCGATTCAGGAGGGCTCGAATGGTGTAAATCAGATCCCCCCTTCATTGAGAGTAACAACACAGAGGTTCTGAAGAAGACTGCCCTGTGTTTTCATTTTGACGCAGGCGATAGTGGCATTTTTGATTCATTTGTCCCTTCATCTTTGTGGAGGAAATAGGTTTGCGACCCTGAGAGCAAGTATATCGATTTTTCCTTGTGCCTGCTGCCGTCAAGATCCCTGCCTCCTGAGAGTTTTCAATAGCACACACAAGCACCTGTGAGGAACTAATTACAAGGCCCATAAAAACTAAGGATCCACAACCTTTCTTTCCTGTGCGATAGGAGGTTGCCCACCCACAACCATTCTGTCCTGAAGAAGACCCTCTTTGTAAGGACTACTATCCTACGCAACTTTTTGGGTCGAAACGTAGACCGTACAAACTTCACCAACTCCTACCCCCAAGCTAGACCAAAGCAGCTGAAGGAGAGTTAGGTGGTCTACACCATTGGATTTCTGGACTCTATACGAGCATGATATTGTGGCCCTTGGTTCAAGGCACCACATGAATATTATATGTTGGAGTTATGATTAATATCTGTCACGAATGACTAACTATTCCCCTTAATCCCACTTTACCTTTGACACTTTCCTTCACTTCACTTCCCTCCCCTGTTGTGTATGTGGGCACATATATAATAAGTTTGTTGATTTGTTGATGAAACATAACCAATGAAAGGTAATAATGCAATTTTGAAATAAATCTTTTTGCATTGAATAATTTGTCTTTTTTGAAATAAGTACACTAAATTGCAAGTATTGGTTCTTTGTCTGGAACCCCTTTCCCTTGTACCTCTATCCAACGAAAGACAATCTTTAAGGATCATAAGATTCAAAGAAATTTCCTGGTTAAGCCAGGTCTTCAGCCAACAGGTCAAGGAGGCAATTTTTATTAGATCTGTTACGTACTCCACCCCTAACTCTGTGTGAATAGTAAAAGTGGCCGTGGACTGTGGCACTGTTAATACCGATCTTAGAAATTTATTTTCAGTCACCTGAATTCTATCTTGAGGGGTATAGCCCCAGATTGAAGAACCGTATGTGGCAATCGCGAAACATTTAGCTTTACAAACTTTTAAAATTGCCTCCATTGGTCTGGCCCCCAACTTTTTTGTAAATCCCATAAAGGCTGAGGTACATCTGGAAAATTCGCTAAAGTCTATGGTCGTGCACAGCCTCTTTATTCTACAATGTATTAATCTTTACCGTGCTGCCAGGGTATCACTCCCCGCCTGGAGTGTAGTCAATTCATTGGTTGGTAGCAGTTATATGTCCATATACAACTGTCCCCCTAGGCACTGGGTATGTTGCTGACAAAAATCCAGCTCTTTTTATAAATGATGTGTTCCTCACAACCAATAATTTGTATTCAATTTTATTTCATTGAATTCTGAATCTTTGTGTTCAATCCACATCATGTGTTCATTCATCAAAGTTTAAATTTCATCCAAAGAATAATTTATATCCAAGGCATTTCGGTGGTTAGACCACCTTCATCAGGGAAACCATCTGCAAATAACAAACAATAATCGCTAAGCATACTATATAATGACAGCTTCACTTATCACAATCCACATTTTAAGTTACCAATGTCCTATGCAGTGAAATACTCTGGTTCTACCTCTGACTTCATCGTGTTAATGAAAACTTGAAGGTTGATACGAATGACTGTTCTAACTGTTACTGACTCCAGACACACTTTCCTCTGTAATGATTTATGAATTCATAATAAATACATTCTTGTTAATAAAATTAGCTGGATATGTTATCCTTGTTGTCGTATGTGGGGAACAAATCGTATCAACCTTCAAGTTTTCATTAACACGATGAAGTCAGAGGTAGAACCAGAGTATTTCACCGGGCCAGAATGCACCCCTGCCTGACCCCCTTCTCTGACCTAAAGTAACTAGTGCAACGCCCTTCCTGGGTAATCCTAACCGAAGCTAAAAGACCACAATGGAGGTCAGCTAAAAAATTGACCAGGGAAGGGTCAATACCCATGCCTAATAAAATTTGCCACAGCTTTGACCTGTTCACCAGGTCAAAAGCTGAAGAGAGGTCCCCATGTACAGCAACCCCTCCTTGGCTTTAGCATATTTACTAATACATATTTACTAATTAAAAGTTGTAAGTTAAGACACTGGTCGAGGGTACTTCTCTTTGCTGTAAAACCATATTGGACATTTGACGAGACCCCTCTGCCCTCCAGCCAATCCGACAGTTTTTGCAAGATGACTCTTCCCAGGATTTTAACTGCAGAGTCTATCAGGGAAATAGGCCTGTAGCTGGAGGGGTCTTCCCTATGCCCCTTTTTTAAAAAAGGATAATAGATTTAGCCCAAGATACAGGGAAACTATTTAAACCTGATACATTAAACACGTTCGTCAGGATTTTGGCCCAGAATTTAGGGGCACACATGTACAGGTCAGCAGGAATCCCGTCGGGGCCTGGCGCCTTATTCTTCGATGTCTCTTCTATGGCCCTTTCCACATCTGTTACCTGGAAAACTACTGGAGCGATTGGATTTTGATGCGTGTTAGCCTCTGAGGGAATCTCATGTCTCTGGTGCCCATAAATATTCCCAAAATGGGCTATCCATCAATTATCTGTTATATTACAATCTAAGGGGGAGTTCTCTTCATTCGAAAACAGAGGCTGATTTATAGTCGACCAACATTTCCCACTATCTCGCAAAACCTCAGCCGATAGGAGTTTACTCCAGGCTTCCTCCTTTATTTGTTGTTTCCTTACTTGGATGGCCTGTTTGTATAATTTTCTTAAACTTACTATCTTCTCCCTGTCTCTTGGACAAACTTTCCGGGCTTTAAGTAGAGCAGAGTGTGCCTTAGAACAGCTACACTCAAACCATCTTTTAACTTTGTGGCTATCCTATTTATTTCAGGTCATCAGGCTGTTATTTATTTGTTTGCAGATGGTATCAAAAGCACCAACTATCCCTGATCTCAATGCCATGTTGTCAAACATATAGCTACCTCAGGTACAACCATGGTCAAAACTTCCTTCAGGAAGGTTTCCGGTACCACTTTCGACCATTTAAGTCTTCTACCCTGGTCTTTAGGTGTCACATCACTGCCGCCCCTATTCAGCACTTCCTTAAAAGCCAGAAGGTCCCCTGGGACCACCTTCATTATCACAGGATTGTGATCACTAAAAGCAGAGACCTCAACCTTATACCATAAAACCCTAGTTAAAACAAAAAGTGGCAAAAAAATATAATCTATGACTGTACCCAAGTCTTTACCTTTGAACGTGGGAGCCTTTGGACCACCCTCCTCACACCCTGATTCGTAAAGGTTTGTAGTGGCCAAAAAGTTTTACAGTGCCTCCCCTTGCTTAGTGTGTTCAAAGTGTGTAAGCACCGAATATGGGGGTCCTTCATGTTCACCAGCGACACAGTGCTGTCTACATGGGTGAATATTAAAGTCACCCATAAGGATGACCTCAAAAGTGCTTGATTTAGAACTATATGCTGACAAAAAATTCTCTAATAAAACTAAGTGTTGATTTGTTTAATCGCTCTCACAGGAGTTATAAAAGTTAATGAATAGCAATTTAGATGTTTGTGAGGCTGTCAGCTCCACTATTAAACAGTTATGACAGCCTGAGTCGAGCTGTTTAAGGATACCTTTCAACTTAAGAGTGAAACAAATGAATAAGCCGCCCTTAGCTCTAGCCGCCAAACCAGGCTTTGCAGGGATGCAGAAATGGCTATATCCATCTAAAAGGAAGCTATTTGACGTATCCCAGGTTTCTTGGAGAGCTATATTATCGTACATTTTTAAGAAACCACCAAATTGTCATCCCCAATATTTTACCTTATTCCGGCAGTGTTCCAACTTAAGATTCTACAGGTGGAAACTTGGGTCTGAGCTGTGTCGTCTGGCCCTGAGATGGCTCCTAGTCAATCGTTCACCTCCATTTGGGACAAAGGAAGAAAACGATTGGTTAGGATTAAGCCCGAACCCGAGGAGCTTTCAGACCTTGTCTGAGTATTCCGGATCACTGGGGAGTTCTGTAATGGGTGAGTGTTAGTGTGAAGAGAGACAGGGGTTATGCCTATCCGTGGGGCAGAGTACCATATCTGTTTTAATGGTGGGGGGTGAAAATATCCTAAGGGGAGCGGCCTAATGCCAGTGTTTGGCAGGTCGGATCCATCCCAAAATAAACTGTCGACTACATTGGATTTATTAAAATTTATAACAATGCAGTCTCCTTCCAAGCTCTTATGGCGAGGGCCAACCCACCCTACCCTTCTTACCATGCTAATGCTTGACGAAATATCTGTTTCACCACTAGAATACTGCCTACACCAATTCCTAGATTTTCTTAGGAGCTCCTGGGTGGTTTCTCCACAGTTAAGTTCTAGCGGTGGAACCCCTGTTAGTACAGCCACCAAAGGGGCTGCTTCAGGGGGAAGATGCAGCTTGGTCTCACATGGTGCTAAGGAATTCTTACTTGCGGTTAGGTGGCTATTTGACTGTCACCTTTTTCTACTGCCAGTGCCATGTGTGATGGGAGCATAGGAGTAACACTTTGAACTTTATTAACTACAGACGGAGTTACTGTAGACTGAATATTGCTTAACGTAACATTAATAGGATAGCTCACCTTACGCCCTATGCCAGATGTATGTGGTTTCTGGGGGTACTTTACTAAATCATGCTGCCCACGATATTCTTGAACAAAGGTGTCAATAGCGTCACATCTCTTAAGTAGTCCAGAAACGCAAGTGTTTAACGTGTCCACAATATCTTTTGCAATGCCCACTAAAACAGGCTCTAGACGAGAGTTAAACATTTCCTCTAGTTTGTCGCTCAATTTGTTCAGAATGACTTCTTCGATATTACTAGGTGGATTGGTAACATGTTTAGTCTTACTTGTGCACTTCTTGGTACTTCGTTTACCCTTGGTCTGTTGGGCGTTTGAGCTAGGTATCTCTTCTTGACGAGGCTGCGAGACCAGGGTAACCACGCTTAAATCATGCACTATAGTGTCATCAGCATTTTCTCCTACTAAAGTGTCTATTTGTGCTGGCTGGATATCTAAATTTGCCCCGTCCGTGATAAGTTCAGGTATTCTCGACCCGTCCTCGGGTGCTACCGAGGGGGACATACCTAGCTCCTTCTCTGCATTTGCAATTTCTTTGCTGATAACACCACCAAGTTAGAATCGGTGGGGAGTGGGGTTGTCCGCACTACACTCTAGATGCATTAGTGTAGTGCGGACACCCCCACAAATACAGACTAAATATGACATATTAGTACAGCAATTGATAAAAGAGATTACTTACACCAATATACTAGTGTTCTGGATACGTCGTCTTAACTTGCGTCCAGCTAATTTCCTTGACAGTATCTATATCGTCTTTTCATTATTGCTGCCAGTTCAGTGTTTCTATCCTTCGGGATCAGTGTCCTCCACCCTTTGTCAATGTGGCCCCCCTGGTCCTATGTGCCGTTTGGGGGATTTTCCCCTTTTGGATTGGATACTCTGATCCTTCACGGGTTGCTACCGGCCAGCTATTCCTGCGCCACCTCGGAAGTGTTGAAAAAC
Organism: Lissotriton vulgaris; assembly: GCF_964263255.1. Lineage (NCBI taxonomy): Eukaryota > Metazoa > Chordata > Amphibia > Caudata > Salamandridae > Lissotriton > Lissotriton vulgaris. The sequence goes on from NC_141696.1 coordinate 533,967,260, forward strand.
CAAGTCTTGCCCTCTGCTTTCACACGTAGTTTGGCGGGGAAAAACATCCAATACTTCAGTTGCTTGTCTCTAAGCCGGGCCCGGGCCTTAATGCCCTGGAAAGATCGTCTCATCCTCTGCACATTAACTGTATAGTCTGGAAAGAAAGGCACCATGTTATTTTCAAATTCGACCGGTGATATAATACGGGCAGTTTGTAGGCTGACATCACAATCCCGAAAATTTAAAAGTCTCACAAATATCGGTCTAGGCGGTGCTCCCGGCTTTGGTCTGCCGCCCAGGACTCTATGTGCTCTTGCAACCGAGAACAAATTGGAGAGACTTTTGGGCCGAAGATACTTTGCGATCAAGTCCTCGATGAAGAGGTCAGGCGTGGGCCCTTTTGCCCGTTCTGGTATTCCAATTATTCTAATGTTGTTGCAGCGTGATCTACCTTAATAATCGTCTAACTTGTGTTCCATTGCCTTACTTACTTCTTGCAGCTGTTTAATCTGTTGCTTCTTGGTGTGGAGTCTTGGCTGAGGTCAGTTGTGATAGATTCTATTGTCTTGACTCTATTGTTAATTTTTTGAAGATCTGCCCTAATTAGTGTGACCTCGGTGGTTATTAAATCCATTATTTTCTCCAGCGATGTGCCTACTCCTGTAATGGCTTCCACGATATCCTTAGGGGAGGGGTCCTCTGTTTCTTGCTGCATAGTCGTCTTGGCCTCTGAGCCATGAGGTCCGTCCGAGCCTGAGCCTTTGGACATTGCGGCATGGTCAAGCTTGGTTTGTCGAGTGTTTTTGGCACCTTGGTTTCTGGACATTATTAAGCACCCTTCCTGTGAAAAAGGGGGTGGCAAGGCAAGGTCTTGTCTGTCTTTCTGGCCTCTGTAACTCCGGACTATTGCCCGCTGCCTGTCTGCAGAGCACAGTCACTACATGCCCCACACGGCCTTTCCGATGTCACCCAGAGAACGGGGAAGTCCTTTTCTGCGTATGGGTGCTATACATCGTTGCCTCTCCTCTAACGACAGCCCTCCTAGTGGAAGCCACGAGTGGGACCCTTGCAGAGGGGGGCCTCCAGAACCGTTGTGCACCTCCAAAGTTCTACCTCCAGTTTGGGAGGGTCAATTTCCCCCAGTTCCTCTTGGTGTCTCTTGTGCTTAAACTTGTGGACCAAGGTATGAGGCAGGTCATTTAAATTTGGGCGGGTTATCTCCTCTGTTCACCACGAGCTGCTTCCTTGACCACTTTAGTCCCACAGCGCTTTTGTAGGTATGTACTTTGAAGCGAAGGGTCTCTACTACTTTGGTGCTCACACTCACCGCATGGATAATTTGCTTGGAGCTCCTGCTGCTGCCGTATACCACCGATGTAGTGCGCTTTCTTCAACGCTGCCTGGACCAGCTCACCGATGTTAGTCGTCAATCGACATTATCATTGCTGTGTCTCGGGGAGTTGAGTACACCAATCTGAGCATCCCCTGTGCTCAGGAAACCCTCCGGTACACCTGACCTCCGATTCAGGTGAGTGGCTCAGCTCCTGTGCGGGTCGGCAGATCACGCAAGTCCGTGGTTTTTCTGCAACTGGTAGGCCCCAATGCAGGACACAGTGAATCGAGCCCTGGAGTCTTCCGAATCGTCTTCAACCACCTCTCATGTTGCTTGTTTCAGTGGGCCGTAATCCTTAACTATGGTTTTGGAGTTATTTATTGGATTAATTGACGGCGGGCATATTGTTTGAGCGGAGCTACACACACTCACGTCCGTCCATGTTAACGTGTAGCCACGCCCCCCATAGCAAAGTAAAATTAATGGGAAGACTTTTACTAAATCGATTAGAGGAGTGGGCAGAGGATGAAAACATCTTAGCTGAGGTCCAATTTGGCTTCCGAAAGGGCAGGGGGACACTTGATCAGTGCCTAAACCTAACCCTAATAGCGTCAAAATATGCATAAGCAAAGGAAGGTCAGCTCCACATGGCCTTCATGGATCTCTCAGCGGCTTTTGACTGCGTGGCCCAAGACAAATTATGGTCCATTAAGGAGGCCATGGGAGTTGAAGCAGGGATACATTTATTAAGTAGACAATTATATGCTCAGGCAGTAGCAATGGTACACTTTGGAAAGCAGGGGGAGTGCAACCAACCTTTTAAAATTCAGAAAGGAGTAAAGCAGGGGTGTGTCCTAGCCCCATTTTTCTTTTCACTGTATACAAACAGATTAAATAAAGTGATGGTTGAGAAAAGTAAAGATGTTCCCGATACCGCTTCTATAACGCTTCCAATTCTGCTATATGCAGATGATGCAGTATTGATGGCTAGAACAGCGATGGCCCTACAAAATAACATCACGACATATTCAACTTTTATTGCAGAATTAGATTTACAAGTGAACAAACCAAAGTCCTTTGTTCTGACAGCTGGCGGGGACAATCAAAAACTGAGGAAGCTTGATATAGAGGACAAAAGCATAGAACAGGTGGACAAATTTGCTTATTTAGGCTTTCTACTTGATTAAAAATTAAAGTGGACTGAGAAGGTGTCAAACAGGGCTCATCTCATGACAAAAAACATAGCGCCCTATTTAAATTTGCTAAAAATGTGGGTAGTAAATCAATTGAAGAATTGATTAACGTTTACTCAGCAAAAACAATTACTACATCCACATATGGGGCTGCAATATGGGGAACCACAAATATAGAAGAGCTACAAGTCATTGAGGATAAGTTCGCTAAAAGGCTACTGTCAATCCCAGGTACTTACAGCAACTATATTGCTCATTAGGAATTGGAACTGCCTTGCATTAGCGATACAATCAAAATGGCCCGCTATTGCTGTGGCTATCAATCTGGAAAATAGATACGGTACATCTTAACCAGCACATCATAAGTGATATCATAAAACTTGATTGCGCTGCAACTATTCTCTGGTTAAAGTATATTAGACAGACACTTATCTCCATGGGCCTGGAGGATCTGTATAAAAATCCTATTAGCTGTAAATCTTATCCTTAATCAAGACTGAAAGAACTCTTCATAGTGAAAAGTGTACAGATAAGATGGGAGAGGAATACATGGAAAAGCACAGTAATCACTTATTTGGCCTCACTTCCTGTGCTATGCGGACATTCCTCTTATCTTTCTTTTGTTGTGAATCCCTAGCACTGTTATTTTTTGACAATATTAAAATTAAAATATGTTCCTCTGATGTTGGGCTTCCCAGAAAACACATATTCACTAAACCATTTATCAGGATGTCCTTGTGATGCCTCATCTAAACAAACTACTTCCCACTTCTTGTTTTTCAATGCCTTATATGTGACGGAGAGGAAAACGTTTATTGTCCGCTATTGCGTAAGCTTACTTTGTGTAATTATTCCCCAGCTACTTTAGTTCTGTTACAGTTAGAAACACCATTTGAATGTTTTATAATGGTCTTTTTTACAAGCTGTCCTAAAAACTAGGCAACTGTTAATATAATATTACCCTGATTTAATCGACATTAGATAAAGATGTATGTCCTAAAAGGTGGGATAAGTTCATCTACACCCTGCTCTTATGCAATATTTAAATGATTAAACTGAGTAGAATAAACGCTAATTAGCCCCTAGGGAAAGGGTAGGTATTTAACACAGGAGTACATTATTATTACATTATCTCATTATTTTATATTATTTTATAAAGCTGTGTATAACATTTTTAAATAACTTATCGAAATGATGTCTGATCTGATATAACGTGGTCATCTGTATAATATTGTTTTTATAGTAAATGTATTCATAGTTTGTAATGAAATTTATGTACTTTTATGCATTTTTAATGTGAAGGAAAATGTTACTTACCAGTAGAGATCTGTTCTTGGCATGTACAGCTGTAGCAAAAACACAAAGAGATGATGGACGTAGCGCTGAAACTTTTCGACACTCACCCCCAGTCACAGATCTGATCTGGGTTGAATCCATCATCATTCTTTAGCTCGCTTCACCACCTCAGTTCAGACCCAGCTATATGCAAATCAGTCTTGACCCTGTGCCTCGTGGGAACAGCACACCCCAAACTGACAAGCCAGGTCTTCCCTGAACCGGAAACAAGCATCCTGGGACCGGTTTCTGGGTAACACCCTTCATCAGCCAGGCTAGCTTGAATCCAGTGGCAAAGTGAGCAAGGGGCCCACGTCTGGGCATACCCTGCCAACTTAGCGCGAACAAAGCAAACACAAGGAGATATTGGACGAAGCACTAAAACTTTTCAGACACTCACCCCCAGTCACAGATCAGGTTGAATCCATCATCATTCTTTAGCTCACTTCACCACCTCGGTTCAGACCCAGCAATATGCAAATCAGTCTTGACCCTGTGCCTCATGGGAACAGTCCAGCCCAAACTGCCTTGCCAGGTTTTTCCTGAATCGGAAACAAGCATCCGGGGGCCGGTTTCTGGGTAACACCCTTGATCAGCCAGGCTAGCTTGAATCCAGTGGCAAAGTGAGCAAGGGACCAAGGTCTGGGCATACCCTGCCAACTTATGGCAGTGTATGCCCTGACCTGCCAACTTAGGGAAGGTTCAACCCAGATCCATGACTGGGGATGAGTGTCTGAAAAGTTTCAGCGCTCCGTTCATCATCTCTTTGTGTTTGCTATGTAGAGCTGTAGAGTCACATGCTGTGCATAGATCACCATTGTGTGTTGGGTTCGAAAGTTTGCAGTTTGTTTCTTCAAAGAAGTCTTTGCAGTCCCGAGGCCGGAGACACCTCCTTTGGGTGATAGTGCGCATAAGCATCGACTCTATTGTTAGATTGTTTGCGTTGTTATTGGGTGAGACTGGAGTTAGTAGTGTATAAAGAGATGATCATGCGTATGCATGTAATAAGTATAAAATTAAATTATTGTAACTGCAACAGGTATAGGTACCCGGGGAGGCGGGTGGGCACACGTGACTCCACAGCTCTACATGCCAAAAACAGGTGTGTACTGGTAAGTAACATTTTCTGTTCAAGGTATGTGCGCTGTAGACTATACAGCAGTTTGTAGCATAGACTATACAGCAGTTTGCTCCCAAAGCTGTGGTTAAACTGTAGCTGTTGTCTGAAATAATGTTTTGGGTACTGCTTGGCCTACATCAGCCTATTGTATGGCTAGCACATCAATACAGTAGTGTTTAGTAAATGTGTGTGGAGTAGACCATGTTGCAGCTTTGCAGATATCTGCAATTGGAATGTTGCCTAAAAACGCCATAGTATCCCATAATCTGCGCGTGGAATGAGCTCTAGGGGGTGTACGTAAAGTCCTTTTTGCTTTAGAATAACAAATTTGTATACATTTTACCATCATCTTGCAATGCCAGACTTAGAAATTGCATTGCCTTTATGCAGTGGTGTAAAAGCAACAATGAGCTGCTTGGTTTTATGAAATGGTTTTGTTCTTTCAATGTAATAAAGTAATGCTCTTTTTACATCTAATGTGTGAAGTGCCCTTTTCTGCCACTGAATCTGGTAGCAGGAAGAATACAGGCAACTCTACAGATTGGTTCAAGTAAAAAGCAGAAACTACCTTAGGTAGAAATTTTGGGTTGGTACGAAGAACCACTTTATCATTGTGAAGGCGAAAAAAATGTTCTTCGATTGTGAATGCCTGCAGCTCACAAACACTCCATAGTGATGTAATGGCTACAAGAAAAGCAACTTTCCATGTGAGAAACTGCAGCTCACATTTGTGTAAAGGTTCAAACTGTGGACCCATTAGCCTGTGCCACTGGAGTCAAGCTATCCTGGCTGATGAGGGCTGAAAGCCCAAAACCGGTCCTAGGATGCTTGTTTCCAGTCCAGGGAGGACCTGGCCTGGCAGTTCGGGCTGGACTGTTCCCATTGGGCGCAGGGTTAAGATGATTTGCATATCGCTGGGTCCAAACTGGAATGGCATGGTGAGCAAAAAAAAGATGGATTTAAGCCCAGATCTCTGTACTGGGGTGAATGTATGACATTGTTCTGCATTATGTCCATCAATTGTTCTTTTTGCATTCTTCCTCCACTTCGGCATCAGCTTCTGGCACGTTGGTTTCCTCTTGATCTGAATCTTCTCTGAAAAGATCCACTGTGGAGCCACTTTGCTGATGCATTTTGTGACGTTGAGCCTGACAGTCACAGAGCGTCTTTTTGGATAAAAAAAAATCAGCATACGTTGCAGTCCTTCTCGTCGTGTTCCGGAGACAGACAGAGGTTGCACACTTTGTGCAAGTTGGTGCGCAGTAACTTAGCGCAACACCCAGGACATAACTTAAATTGAGTCTTTTCCATCGACTGCTTTGGAGCCTGGCGCAGGTAGGCCCAACGAGTCTTTCCGATCGAAGGTCTTCGACTTGAAACGATACGCGGAGAATGGGAAACGCATTTGAGAAACAATAACGTCAAGGGTAGCGGATTGCCCACCAAGGGGGAACCGAGAAACAAGGGTCGAACCGGAGCACAACAATTCACGTCTGAACCTGATGGAGGAAAAAAACAATCTAACAATGAACGCCCATGCGCACTATCCCCGAAAGGAAGAGTCACCGGCCTTGTGACTGGAAAGACTTCTTCGAAGAAAAACAAACTGCAAACATCCGGACCCAACACAAGATGGCGATCTATGCACAGCATGTGACCTACAGCTCACATGCCTCGAATATAAAGTTATTGATTGATTGATTAATTATCAGACTTTCTTTACAAATAATATCAGCTGCCAGTTGACAGTCTCAGCAAAACTCTAGTCTATAGCCAATGCCTATCATGCCAATAGTAAGATCCTTGTTCTGGCTTAAGCTCTATGATACAAGGGAACTTCTCTGCAGGTATCACCAAGATACCTTGTGCACAGTCTTGTCAAATCCTATTGTTCACTCTCGTACTCAGGAACTGGCACCACATCTATTAAGCTTGCTCTTTGAGTCTCCAAAAAACCCAGGCTCAATAGAGTAAAAATTATGCATGTCTCCAGTAGCTACACAAGAAATCCCCCTAGACATGTGGATTTAAAAATTTTGGTAGTGGTCTTCCAACAGTATGGGGCCCGGGAAAAAAACTGTATTTTGTATCTAGACAGAGCAAAACGTTTTACCCAAAGATGTTGAAAATTTTGTAGAACATACTTTATAAAAAAAGAAAGTCAACACTTTAAATGGTGTGGATTTCAAGATAAACAATTATCAGAAAATTATGCATGCTCATCTAAAAAAATGGATCCTCCCTTTTTTGATGAATTTTTAAAAACTTTCACCTCACTCATAATGAGAAGACTGACATAAACATGTCTCTATTTTTCAGAGAGGAGACTGGGAACAACTTACACCCTGAATGCATGAGCGAACTGAAACCAGTCTACAGATTCATAGATCTTTTGAGATGGAAGAGACCATACCACAGAACGGGGAGGTGTGCGGGAGGTGAGGAATCTGTGGTTAGATGAAAAATCAACCAGAAAGAGCATTAACAAAGGTAAGAAACATGTTCTTCTAATGTATAGATCTAACAGCTGATATTTTTTCGGTGCATTGATATCAAGGAAATAACTTTTAAGGTAGTGGGTCTGTGGAATGGCTTAGACCAATAAGTCTAAAGGACTGGGGCTGGCAAAATGTCCATCTAGATCAGCGGTCTTCAATCTATGGGGCGCGACCCCCAGGGGGGCCGTGGAGTCATGGGAAGGGGGTCGCGCATTGCCCATTGTCTGCACGCAAGGATTGTTGAATGGCATCAGCTCGAGGCGGTTGTCCCAGACAGAGCCTCTCACTGGGCGCTGCTCTGAGAAGCAAACTTTTTGTGCGCACTCCTCACCAGCTGATGAAGGAGGATGGGTCTTGCTGTGGGGGGTCAAGTACCAGCTTAATTGAGCCCAGCACGCCTGTTAATGTACTGTGTCCACAAAGGAAGATGCGAGCGGGGCTTGGGGGTTGGAGGGGGCCGTTCTCTCTGAGGTGAAAATTGAATTGAACACATTAGATGAGTGTTTATTCGTCTTTGCAACTTACATTTCTTATTTTGGAAGCTTTTAGTCGATTTTACCTGTTAGAAAACTGCTTCACAACTGTTCTTAGTTTGAGTGGTACATTCCTTCATTTTCTGACATATCTTTTTCGATGGTGGATATTGGCAATGAAAATGTGCTTACAGTCAGTGGTAATTTTACCTTCCAGACTGGATTTTTGCAGGTAGTGAGTTTCCTTTTTCTGTAATACGCATTGTTTTATTCTAGTGGCAATCATCAATTGCAGCGGACGGTATTTGCTTTGCATTTTTCCTGTAAAGAAGTTCGGAATCATATGGGGAAGTAGCCGTCTTGTAGTAATGGCGCCTTCTGTGCAACTTGGCCTGCATGTAATCCTAGCTCCTCCATTTACAAAAGAGCTGTGTGTTCCTGGACACATTTTTATCTACCTGCACCACGATTGTTCTATCTACTAGTATTGGAAGCACTTACAAACCGGACAGGATTGCACACACAAATTATTGACATTTGCCTCAGGAAAGCACAGCAGGTGCTAAATGAAGGAGTGCGTGGCTATTAAAAAGTAGTTGAAGCACTTTTTGCATAGCTGATCCGGCAAGGCATTTTTTGGGTGACGTTTGCCTTTGTTGGTTTTAGCGAGATATTCATGTAGGTATCTATTTGCAGACAAGGGCATCAAGACTTCAGGGTTCTACTTCTAATCCTCATTTGCCAAATTGAGCACACTGTGCGACCCTGCTCTCATCACCCAGACTCAATGTGCATCGATGTATTTAAAGGTACAGAGCGAGTGCTAGAATTTTTCATCAGGAGGGGGTCCTTACACCTATAAACTTTTGAGAAGGGGGTCTCGACATCAAAAAGTTTGAAGACCTCTGATCTAGATGGATATGACATTGAAGGCATTATTGCTTCTTAAATGTATGCACTAAGGCCCATGTAGCTGATTGACCGATATCCAGGACAGGCAATCAACGAGCCAACGCAGTTGCAGCAGTTTTGGCTCTGGTGGAGTGAGCCCTAAGCCATGAGGCTTCTACAGGCTTCTTCTAAGACAATGCATAGCGGATCTTAATGCAGACGACTAGCCATCAATAAATGTCTGCTTCTGCACTACCTTGCTCTTCTTTGCCCACAGAAGCCCACAAAGAGCTGATAGCTCACTACATGTTCTTTGCTTTGATCAATGTAAAGCTGAGTGCTCTCTTGGGATCCGAATAATGGTGTCTCTCTTCCTCTTTCGAAGGATGAGGCGTAGCAAAGAAGGCTGGAAATGTTATGACTTGACAGATGGTGAAAGCCGTCAGCACCTTTGGCAGAAATGCTGCTCGAGTCCTGAGCACCAGTTTGCCTGAGAAAAAGGTGGTATAAGGTGACTGGACCAAGACTGAAATTCACTCACCAGGTGTGCAGGTTACATCGCCACCAGGAACACCATTTTTTAAGTGAATAGACAATGAGCAACTGAGCATTTGTTCAAAAGGTGAGTCCCACTGTGGCATCACAAAAGGTGTTGGTGGAAATATATGCTGTAAATCTTTTATAAGATGTATCCCAACTGGTAATTTAAATAGGGACATCTTGTCTGGAAACCTTAAAATGCTGAAAGAGCTGATAGATAACCTTTAACTGTCCTGAGACCAAGGTCTTGCTGGCCAAAAACAAAGCAAAACAGTAATACATTTGAAAGTCTTGTCTGCAAAGAGTTTAACTGGTGGGTACCACAGCATGCCACAAACTTGTCCCAGTGTCCGGCATTTATAGATTTCACAGAGGGTCGCCTGGCTGCCAGCATGACAACAATGACCTCAGGAGGGAGACGAAAAGAACTCAACTGCCGCCATTCTTTCTCCACGAATGGAGGTGCAGATTGAGCTGGCTCGGAGTAAGAACCTGCCCTCCTGCTGCTGCGACAAGAGGTCCTCCAGCAGTGGAAACTTGATAGGACGACAGATGCTCAGACCCAAAGGTTCGAGCTACCAAACTCTCCTAGCCCATTCCAGTCTCTTTAGGATGACTTGGGCACATCCTTCCTGAACTTTTTCGGAACTCGAGGCAGTGAGCAGCAGCAGCGGGAAGGCATACAAGGGTTTTGTGCTTCACCTTAAATTGATTTGGAGAGAGCCTTCTTGGAAATTCCAGTGCACAAATGTGCTGACACTAGACATTCTCAGAAGTGGCAAAGAGATTAAGCCAAGGTTCTCCCAATTGTTGGAAGATACCCTGTGTGACCTCAGGGTTCAGGTGCCATTTGTGATCTGCTAACCACTGCCAGAAGAGCGTGTCCGCCCTTCCGCCTCAAAGATCCCACCAAGTGGTGCATCACAAGAGAAATCCCCTGATGATCTAGCCAGCTACAGAGGCAGAGATCCTCTTGGCACAGGATTCCACTTAACGAAATTTGTTGCAGTGCCACATGGCAGTGGTGTTGTCCTTGAGAACCTTCACCAGCAGTCCCTTGATGAAGGGCAGGAAGGTTTTCAACGACAAGCAAATTGCCCACAATTCCAGCAGGTTGATGTGGAAGTGGGTCTCTGCTGAAGATCAGAGCCCCCTGATCTCCACCTCTCAAAGATGACCTCCCTGACCCAGTAGCAGTGCATCCTTTACCACCATCAACTCTGGGTGGGACCAGGAGAGGGGCCATCTGCTGGCCCAATTGCGGTTGAGTAGCAACCAGTGCAGGTCTTTTGCAGACACCTCTGAAACTTGGATGGATTCTGACAGTTTCCCTTAGTCCAGGTCCCACTGAGACTTGTCTACTAGCCCTACTGCAAATTAAGCATTTGCCACCTGAAATGGTCATTGAGTAGGCTGCAAGAGGCAAGCAGGCAAAGAAGCCTTAGAGCCATCCTCACTAAGACCAAGAGCACAGATTGAAACTCGAGATCATAGCCGGAATGTCCTGGAATCATTAGTCTAGGAAAAGGCCAGAAAACACACATTATCCAGCATAGCTTTGATGAAGAGGGGTATCTGCAAAGGAGCTCAGGTGTGACTTCAGGAGTTTGATTGAGAACCTCAAAGATGTCAAGAGGTTCACTTTTGTCAGGAGTTGGTTTGCAACTAACTGTGGCAAGTTTACCTTCAATAGCCAGTCGTCAAGGCAAGGGAAGACTGATACCCCGACCTTCTTCAATGGGCAGTAACCACCACCAGCACATTTGTGAACACCTGATGTGCACCTGATAAGGCAGAAAGGGAGCACAGCCAACTGAAACTGTTTGTGACCCACCTTGAACCACAGGTAGAGTCTATGGGCCTACAGAATGGGAATGTCTAAATAAGTGTCCTGCCTGTCCAACGCTACCACACAGTCTCTGGGATCCATGGACGAGAGAAATCCTTGGTAAAAGGGAGCATTTTGAACCTGTCTTTCCAAAGAAAGGCATTGAGGGGTTGATGGTCTAGAAAGGGTTGAGGCCTCAGTCCTTCTTTGGTGCAAGAAAGTAATGGGAATAGCAGCCAGTCCCATCTTCTGATGTTGGGATGCTCTCCATGGCTCTTTTGGCCAAAAGAGCCAGTACTTACTGGTATAAGATGGGCAGATGGTCCTCTATCAGGCATTGCACTATAGGTGGAAGGTGTGGTGGGTTGCAAAGGAATAGTATGGTCTAACACTATTGGAAAATCTGCAGGACCCATTTGTATGAAGTGATGCTTTGCCACCCCTGCAGAAAGGGGCCTATACTGCTGCTTACTGGGTAGTTCTGTGTTGGTAAAGGCATACTAAAGAGGTTTTGCGATAGTTGCTAGTGAGGATGGAAAATTGAGTGGAGAGCTGCCACTGCTGACCAGGCCTTGAAAGGCCTCAGAAGCCTGTAGTGCGAGTGGTGGGGGCTGGCACAGTCAATATGCCAGGCCCCTGGTATAGCCCCTAAAGGATGAACTTGTTGTGGGGATTGCCGAGCTGGTGCTGAAAGACCTAGAGAGAGATTGCCATGACCCAGCTTTCTTTAATTTGCTCCAAGGCTGATTCCACTTTCTCAATGTCAGAAGCCATTTCCATTGAGGATACCTGTACATCCCAGGAGAAACCTGTATACCTCATCCATGTGGGACGCCGCAGCACCATGCTAGTTACCATGGCCCTGCCCAGACAGTCAGTGGATGACAAATTTGGCAGTATCCCAACCATCTTGAACAGTTGGGCCAGTGCAGGTTGCAGGTCTTCTGCGACCCCAAGCAAAATATCACTCATTGTTAGACCTGGCATCCTTTGTGATATTTCCCCCTTAACTTTTTTGCCTTCACCCCTTCTGTTTTGACGACTTCATTTTTGCAGGCCTTAGGACTCTGCACTTTACCACTGCTAAACAGTGCTAAAGTGCTTGTGCTCTCTCTTTAAAACTCAGTAGAATTGGCTTATATCCAAGTGGCATATTTAATTCACTGGCGAGTGCCTAGTTAAAGTGGCACTATGTGTGCCCATGGCCCATAAATTAAATGCAACTAGTGGGCCTGCAGCACTGATTGTGCCACCCACTTTGGCAGACCTGAGCCATTTAAACATGTCTCAGGTCTGCCAATGCAACCTGTGTGTGCAGTTTTTAAACTGCCATTTCAACTTGGAAAAATAAAGCCTTTTGTCAGGCTTAAACCTTCATCTTAAATACATATGTCACCCACAGAGTAGATCATGGACAGCCCAGAGGGCAGGGTGCAGTGTATTTATAAAGTAGGACATGTACTTTTAAGTTTTACATATACTGGTAGTGAAAAACTCTTGCATTCGTTTTTCACTACTGCAAGCTTTCCTGATAACACTAATTCTCTCTCATGGTAAAGTCAGATTTGTGAGAACAATATTGAAAATGCCACTTTTAGAAAGTCGGATGCTGGGTCAGAAAACCTGGTTCACCTGGAGTCCTCCTAGGGTGACGAGCAACTTGTAGACTGACTGGGAGAGTTAGGAGCATTGCTTATGCCATGAGTCCAATATTGTATCTGAAAGAGTTTCATTAAGGGGCAAAAAGGGATCAGCTGGTGCCAGGCTAGGATGTAAGACCTCTGATAGGACATTTGTTTTAACTTTCATAGTTTGGAGGTGAAGTTCTAGAACCTCATCAGCCTGTTGTGAAGGAGCTACTATCCTCCATTAGTGATCCAGTGGATGGGGGGGGGGCATCCCAATATCAGGGGAGGTGCCCAGGCCACTGGCCTCCTGTAAGTCCACATACCAGTAATCTGCATCATAATGAGGGTCAAGGCCATCCATGTCCCCCCCATTGTCATCTTCATAAGGCTGACTTTGATTGGAGTCTGATCCAAAAAGCTGGTGAAATGTATGAGGTGTGGTAGTAGGATAGGGTTGGAGTGTTGGAGTTCGATGAATTCACAGTAGGCTGCGGCATGCCAAGTTCTTAGCTCAATGTGGATGATGTCAAGACGATGCCAGTTCGGAGTCAGAAAAAATGATAGGCTACAGTTCCTCCTCCAAAGTTGTGTAAGGTCCTCACCTGAGTACTGTTCTGTAGGAGCAAAAGGGTGACACAAAGCTAATTCCTGACCTAACCCTCGAGGTAGGAACTGAGTCAAAGTCTACCCAGCCCGATGGGAGAGGAGGGGATGGGAAGAGAAAAAGCATACATCCCTTGAAGACTGCTCTAAGATGCAACTGTCTACTCAGGGCTAGACTGGTTCTTCCTATGAAAGAGAAAAGACGAGTGAGAGGCCAGCTAGTATCTAGTGCAAAATAAATTATGCAAGGAATGTCAGGGATTCTATACCTTAGATCTCCCCTCACCCACTTGACGGTATATATGTAAGCAGGATTACTGGTATTTGCATGTGTTGGGCTGGAAAGTAGAGAACATATAAATGAGTATAAGCAGGTGACAACTATCTGTTAAATTATTAATTTTTTGGGTACTGCCTCACCTGTCCTAGCATTATTAGTAAATAGGTCCCAATTGCTGACAACGATAAATGCTTCAAAGTAAGACTTTCATTTCCTTCATGATGTCTCATTAATCAAAAATGTAAAAAGTAAACAAAAATACAGGACCTTTATTTAAACAGAAAAATGTTCTTCTTTAGATTGAATATGGTCCTAACACTAATAACCAATATTCTGTTGATTTGTTTTTATAGGTTTTGTCGGCTCATTATATGCAAAGAACTATTTGTATCCAGAAGGTGTATGCCACCATTAGATAAGTATTTCAAATGTTACCATAGTTTTGTAGCACATAGTGCGTTACCCATCACTTGTATATTGACAATGCTTTAAATGTCTTCTTTTGTTTTCCCCCACAGGTTTCACTAGCTACAAAAATTCAGAGAGCATGAAGAGATGCAAGGAAAGGGAAAGAAGAACTGATGAAGAAGAAGTCGACGAAGACACCGATCATAACAAGGACAGTTTGGAAAGACCAGGAAGCACAAGGTAAGTGGTACTGGAAGCAGAGAGCTGCCTACCAACATGAACTGCTAGAATACCAAGCAGCTTCTTGTCATCAGTGCCCGTCTTTTGTGTGTACGCTCTTCGCCCCTGCGCTTGTCGGATTGCGGCATGCACGAAACACTGGTGGCATTAGCCTCAATAAACTAGGGTCGATGCGGAGTGCAAGACCAAGGCTGATGCTGGTCCAGAATCTGAAATGGGTTTAACGGGGCAATATGGCACTGCGGGCCAACTCATCAGTGGTAGCCCAATTAGAGGACACTGCAGATACTAATGGCCATAGGCACACCAGAGAGAGCTGGGAGCCTGTCAAAGATGTACAGCATAGTCTCTCAAAAGGCTTTGCCTAGCTGCAAGGTTACTGATGGACCCCAGAGTTCAGGGTGCATCAGGACCAGAAATGGAATGGGTTCCTCGCTGGATAAGGATTGAGACTGGGAAGAATGATGATGCCATTGTGCCATCTCTAAGAAGTGGCGTGAAGGGGCTGAGTCCTGCTTGCAGCTGACAAATGCCTTCAAACCTTTCCAAGGCCACTTTGGCCGAAACATGTTGACCATATGACCACATAAGATAGGGCAATTATAGAAATCCCAATCCTCTAATTTTTAACTCTATCCAATGGGGGCATCAGAATAAAGGACAGCTTTCGCCCACCATGATATAGTTTTAGATCACACTTTTTTCACTAGTCTCTTACTAGTTTTACCCTCTGCCCCTCACTCTTGTACATCGATATTGCTCACCTTTTATTTCAAAACACTTCCACTCCTCCCCTAGGGGAGTTGTAGCCCACACTGAATTCCTTGCAGTCCCAGTGTGAGGAGAGAACCCAATGATGAAGCATGTCACCTTTGGATGAGTGAGTGTTCTTGTACTAACAGTGCAGTGCTCTATCTTTGCTTTAACCATTCCTTCCTTTCATACCCACCCCGTACATAATGTGTGTCATAGGATATCTAGGTACCTCCGTAAAATGTCCCCAATAAGCACATAGAGGGCATCCATGTATGTTGTCTTAGAATACCCTTTGCTATTGGATCAGACAATGGGTATTCTTGTTCAAATTGGATGTTTAAATCCTCAGTATTATTCACATGCATCTTGTGAAAAGGGTCCTTTGTGCGCTCTGGTGAATGATGACTAGTTATTCCAGGCATTTCCCACATGGCAAGGATATGCAGATGAAAAAAGACACACTGAAAAGGAAGACCAGATACCACACTCTCTGAAGTAAAAATCTTTCAACCACATGCAATTGTTTTCTTTTTATATTTCCTACCAGGAGGAAAGGATGACAACCTGTTTGGTTGAAATTGCCCCAAGGAAGTCGTGCCCACTAGACTCTCTGTGTTCAGATATGAACACAAGAAGCTTTGCTCATTAGAGGAAGGCAATTCAATTTTTGAGGGCTTCTTGCTTACAGAGATGTGAAAGGTGTTTCTCACATCACTGGTGGCGGCTTCAGCAAGCACTGTTAAACACAGTCGTTAAGACTGCTGACTCACTTAATAGAGTATACCTAGCATCTTGTTACCCTTTCCCACTGTGAGGTAGACACAGGAATCTTTGACTCTGTAGACCTTCCAGTGACTTCAGCAAAAAAGGAAGATTCATCCTACGTAATAGTGGAACCAAGTCCCTTAAAGGGCAGGTATTGAAGTAAAATAACAGCAACAAAAGGTAGCCATTCTTACAGGCAAGACAGGAGAGGAAAATAAGGGTTAACAACCTCAAATGCATTCTCAACAAGCATTTACAATGCAACGGTTTCGCCTTTTAAAAAGTTAGAGCTATTGACATTGTTTATGACAAATTTTTATCTCAACTGGTAAGCTCATTCTGCACATTAAGTGACTGCTGCTGAAATCTCTTGTGCCCTTATGGCAGGGCCAACTCAGCCCTTCATATTGCCAAATTCATTAAATTGAGTATAGACTTTGCTACATTTGTACAAAGGCAATTACAATGATTGACAGACTCCATTATGGACTGGTTAAATACAGTCACTTTAAAATAATAAATAAAAACATATGACAGCAGTGACATAAGGAAAAAAAACTAACAGAGCAGCATCTAAACATCACATTTCATTTTTGTCAGCACCAATTAGAAAGCCTACAATTTCACATCCTAACCCCAAGCCTGTTGTCCCTCTTGGAGATATAATCTAGATGTGCCATACATGGCAATAAAGTGGCATTTAAGCTAGACCGGAAGACTAGATGTAATGCATTTCCCTTGGTGTTATCCGACTGGCAACTTGTCTCAATCAAGATAAACTTCAGTTTTCATCCCATCCCATCTTATATTTTATTTGCTTTAGAATGCCTCTAAAACGTCATTTTTAGTGCTGGGCTGAGTTATGATCAACTGGCCCACATTGACCCAAGCGAGTTTGATAATAGGATAAGTGACACAATCATCTCATTAATTTAAGGACCTATCAGCCAGTGGAAGATTGGCACTGTCCACTTTTGCACCCACCGACAAGTCCAAAAATGTTTGCCCATGGTAGATATATAGGTCTTTTTTTTTAACACCTGTTCATTAGTGCACATCGCTCTTGTACTAACCCTGTGCACTGCATCAACTATACAATATGTAGCCTGGCACCCGTTATTTACAGCACAGATTCACACACACCCAGGCACGCACCCCCACACAGATGCGCACACATACACAGGCGCGCGCACACACACACACAGATGCGCACATCCAGGCACGCACCCCCACACAGATGCGCACACATACACAGAGAGCATACAATAGGATTGTAACATTGCTGAAAGCCAAATTCTGCTGCTGTAGTTTACAGCAATCTAGCTCAGTACCTGTCCTGGAGCAGAGAATAATAACCTAGCAGTGCGGGCAAATGCGACATTTTGTGAAAACCTGCTCGTAGGCACACGCACGCTTGTAAGTGAAGGTCATTTATTACCTCAGCTCAGCTGACGTACTACGTTGCACCTCGAAGGAGTGACTAACACAATTGGAATATTCTGAGTCATAATTAACCTATAAAGGTTCACTTCGTAGGACGTGGCAGCAATTGCAAATATTATCGATAACAGCAGTTTAATCAGCCTCTCATTTCATTGAAAATATATGAAATTGTTCACCCTTTTGTAGAGTTCAGAGTCTCTGAAGATCCCAGGTCGTGAGTGCACTGCTGATTCATGAATCGATGCACTCTGCAGCAGCTGAGGACAACCACTCCTGCGGCTGCCGCGGTCCGAGGCTCTTTCTCAGCCTCGCCTCAAGTGTGGGGTCAGGTCAATCCGGTCGTGGTGCCTGGATAAATGTAATCAACAAATACTGCCACTGTGCGAGGGACTCTCAATTTCGCTAGCACTTTCACAAGCGAAGACTGCCGCCGGTAGTAATGATAATCCCGCTCGCGGGATCATAACTGCTTCAGCGCCATGATTGCCCACTAGTGTAAACTCCAAAACATGTCACCTGTTCGCGCCACAGACATTCGAAGTCTGCGGCGTCATTGGGCAGCCGGGCACAAGGCACTGAATCGACGAGTTTCTGTACTGCCGGGTCTGGTAAAAGTCTTAGTCAGTGGCGTCTGAAACCACTATGCTAGGGGGCGCTGGATTTTTTTGCAAGCAGTTGCGCTTGCACTTTCACATTCATACACGTGCGTACTACTGGCTGCTCAGCACCAGCCGCCACACATGTGCCCGCCGCCCCCAAAAGAGTGCCGCCTGGGGCGGACCGCCCCACCCCCCCCCCCCCCCCTAGCTACGCGGGTGTTCGGACGGATGCCCGCAGGGCAGCGTTACCTGGAGGACAGTGGCGAGAGGCTGCAGCGATGACTCAGGGATGACAGCATGCGAGGCAGCGGGAGCCGGGCAGGGGCATGCGGTGAGGCGGCATCAGCTCCCGCGGCACAGCGAGCACAGGTCGCACCCGGGCAGTGATGGCTCTGACTTCCAAGAAGACGAAGAGCCAAGCCTCGTTCACGCCCATGATGATCGGCGAGGAGGAGGCGGGCAGCGCAGTCACGAACGGCCGGGGACTCTCGGAGGCTACTGCACCCCGGGGCAGCCCTGGGGGCAGCCCTGGGGAAGGGAGGTCACTTCCGGGTGTCTTGTCGTCCCGCCCCCGGCCTGCCTGACTTCTGGGGCCGGCTGCGGCCAATAGTAGCGCGGCCCTGGGGGGGGGGCGGGACAGCGCCTCACAGGATCCCCAGGCTGGCGGCGGTGATTTTCACGGCGGGAAAAAGACATGAGCGGCCAATAGAAGCGTGGCCCTGGGTTGAGGGGGCGGGACAGCGCGTCACAGGATCCCCAGGCTGGCGGCGGTGATCTTCAAGGCGGGAAAAAGACACGGCAGGGAACAAGCTGCGGGAGTGGGGCGGAGCCCAGAAAGGCATGACGAAAAAAGGGGCGGGACTTAAAAAAAGACTGAGAAACGCCCCCGAATCGCGTTTTATGGGGAAAGCGTGATTGACAGCCACTCTCTTCCAATGGCTAGCCTCCATTTATGGAGCTAGCCAATGGAAGAAGGGGAGTGTTCAAGTCCCCCATAGTGTAAACAAAAGCTTTCGCCCTGGGCGTAGCACCTGCGGTGCTACGGCCAGGTCAACACCTAAAAAGGTTTGAAATTGCCTTTAGATCATTTTTGCAAGAACCACTCTTGATCCTCAGTCACATTTCTCTTCTTTGCCCATGTAAAGTCTGCCAGAAGAATGTGAATTGGCTTCAAGGGTAGCACAGTGAATGGCACACGGTTGACAGATAAGGGCATTGGTGCCAGAGAGAACTGCTTGCGACAGCTGTTGTTTTGGCTGATGTTAAATGCATAACAGTGAGCCCACAGAGAGCTCCGCTAGCAAGGGAGTAGCTTGAGTCAATTTTAGTTGAGGCAGAAAAAACACGAAAGAGAAGTATCAAAGTCTAACATGGACGGGCTATACCAGGACCTTGAACTTTAGAAGCATTGTCTTTTCAAAGGAGCCACTTCCTGTGAGTCAGAAATGGTAATCATTACTGAGGGTGATGTCGTCATCAACTCATCTTGGAAGAATTTAGATGAGTGCTGATCTGGCTCTGATCTCAAAATCTGGTACAGAAAGAAGTGTGAGGCAGTGTTGTCATCAGTTTTTTTTATTCTGTTTGTCAGAAGTCTTGTCCACAGAACAAGAATGGTGACCTTGTGTTTCTCTTTTCAGTTCTTGCAAAGCATAGAGCGAAGTGAGCAAAACTATGACCTGCTTTTAACTTATAGCTTTAGCTAGCATTTTTCAAAAACGTCAAAGCTACAGTTTGAGAACTGATCACAACTACTAAACACACCATTTCTGGGAATAGACAAATTAACCCCTACAATATGAAATAGGGTTGAAAAATTGCAAAACATCAATAAAATGACAAGGAGGTGGCAATCTCCAGGAATGGGTGTCTGTAGCAAGCAAAAAGAAATAACTTGTCCCATGGGTCAAGTGGCATATTTAAGAGTCGAAACATCACATCAGTTAGTGTTGCATATGCAACCCTGCAGCCAAACAGTGCTACCTGGTGACCATCTACAAATTGCAATACATACTGAAAACATTCAGGGTCGTATCTGACACTTGAGGATACTTCAAAAGATTTTGAATTTGCAGTAACAAATACTACGAAATCAATTAGAAAAATATCTTTGCTAAAAAAGTGAGTGCAAGCTATGTCTTTCGAGTCTTTTCATTAACAAGTAAGAGATAGAAACCTCCCTGTGGGACATTCATCTTAATAAACCAGCCTAAATGGTATCACCTAAACACCCACAACAATATATTTGAGAAGGCATCTTAATTTCTGACCTCTTAAGAGCTTGTCGATACAGTGACCTTGTTGGTGATATCTTAACTTCTATTTGCTTCACCGAAACGTGACACAGTAAATGTTAACATATTACTATTTTAATGTTCATGCTTATGGGCTGTGCTTTTTTATGAGCTTGGTTAGTTTTACAATTTCAGGTAAAGGTTTGTAGGCCGCTATCAGTATTTAGGCCAGATAGAGGAGAGGATGTGGCCTAACGGCTAGTGAGGTCGACCTCGAAGCTGGGGAACCTGGTTCTAGTCTCAGCAGGGACGCTCAACAACCTGCGATTCTGGGCAAATCACTTAATCTCCTCATGCCTAACCAAAAAATGTATGTGTCTTTCTGTCACGCACCAGGTCCTCATGTAAAGCGCTCTGATATCTACGGCTCTTGATTGCGCTATTAAAATACCCCCTTGTATGTTTTAAATCAAACAAAGCAAATAAGAACAGCTGATATAATTGAACCATGGGTTTCCATTTAAAACAATTATTCCCCAATTCTTGTACCTACCTAGCTTAGTGTAGACATGACTAAGAGTCCGAGCAGGCTGCACACGGATTGGATGGACATCAGCAATGCTCTGGACAATAATCCCTTGTTTCTTCAGCATGTTTTTAATTTCTTTGGATTCTGCCAAAACAGTTACTGTAAGAAAAACAAAGGAACTGTTAACATACTGCATGTGAATATCTAGATTTTAATATGAGCAGCAATGAAATACTAAGAATTTGCAAATTAACTCTAGATTTGGAACATTAGTTCTGGCATATTATCTTTCAACTTAGATAACAACATGTCATGCTTGCAACATGCTGCTGGAGGGAACATCATTGCTTGATTTTTCCCTTTGAGATCACAGCCTCATTCAATCTATTAATGGAATCCCCAAGAGAAAGTAAAGCACCAAGCGGTAATCACTGTTTGTGGCTGATTAGGACCTTGGTCCGATATCAAACTGACAGCAAGGGAGCGCGGGTGGAATATACCAAGCAAGTCCACCCCCTGCAAAGATTTTACCTTCTGGCTTAGTCACTGAAATGGAAATCAAAATTCTCCAGTGGGGCAAAGCAGCAAGATCTCTCTGACAAAGTCCCTTTGAAGTCAGATAGACACTGAGTGGGGTCCCGCTGAAGCCGCTGGTTTTGACAAGAAAAGTTCAAGCAGAAAAAGTCAAATTTTGCGCCAAGGGAAGTCCTCTTGTTAGCTGGATACTTTTAGTGCCTTTACCTGGTCAAAAATGTTACCTTTGGACTTAGTCTCTTGTTTGGAGCTCAGCATCCTCTAGTACAGCAAGGCACCAAGATGTATGGAGAAGGTTGCACTAAAGTCAGATAGGTTTGCTGAGAGGGCCTGCTGAACTGATTTTTTGGGAGGTAAAAAGGTTTGAGTGGGAGCAATCTGAATTTCTTGACCAGCAAGATTGCACCTTCAGCGGATTGTTATGGGTGATTTCGACCCGGTCCTCTGGAAGTACAACTTTGTTTGAGCCAAAAATGTTAGAGATTTCAGAATAAGTCTTTTTGGACGCCATTAAGGCTCCCAGGACCTTAGGGACACCACTATGGGTCAGGACTTACTCCACCAGAGGCCACCGCCAGTGTTTATTCCTGCTCCAGCTGCAACTGGTCACAGGCAACTTGTTGTGTCCCTCCACTCATATAGGAGGTGAGACAACCATCCCTTAGAGTACACTTCTTTGTCCTCTGTACAAGTGGGAGCAGGTCCAGCCCTTCAGGTCTCCCCACAGGTCTCAAATAGCTGGCGCATTCCTTCTTCTGTTATTCTGCAGATCCAGAAAGTGTTCGGATTTATGGTTGGATTAGCTAGTGTGTAGGGTGACCCCTAACCAATGGAGAAAAGGTTACCAGGTAAAAACCTACTGACATTTACATAACATTCTGCTTGCCTTAATGCAAATATTTCTAGAATGCAATATTCTATGGCAAATCTAACACAGGACAAGCTTTCTGCCCTTAGAGGGAGGCTCTGTGCCAGTCATGGGGGTGTTTAGGGAAATGAGCAATACCGTCCTCCTGAGCTACCCCTAACTGGTTCTCACTCCCACTGAGCCTGAGCCCAACTGGCTATTTTGGGTCAAAAGAAGATATCTCCTTACACTAAACTATGAATGGGCAGGTTCCACCTTTGTCTCTTTTAAGTCAATTATATTCCTGAAACATGCCCATCTTTCCTTTCTGCGCTAATATGGGCACTCCTATTATATCCTGTCACCAAGCACAATCATTGGTGCTTCTCTGGGAGCGGTTTTCACTCATTACGGTCAAGCACTGACAGGGCAGTTGCTAGCAGGGTAATGCAAATTAGCCCCCAGGAGCTTTAAGTAGGGAAAAAGCAACTTTCTAAAGGGAAACTAGCATGCCCGCCTCTGCTTCTCTAGAGCTGGGAGCTACAGGTCGGTAGGAGCAAAAGCGCCTCTCCGCACCCAATCTCCCGTCCGCCTTCCTGATTGAACTATACGTAAACCAATTAGGCCCAAGCACAATTCATCACAGGACTTGCTGAGGTGGGATGCGTACGAAAGAGTCTTTGAAGGTGGAAGATGTTTGCTCCCTCCTGATCTCACCCCGAGCATAAGACATAACAGGAGCCTGTAGCAAGGGAAGCAGGCGGGGCCTATGTATGCTGGGTGTTGTAGTCTTAATTTTCTTTCACTGAAGCTACAAGCAGATGTAAAAACTCAATTTTAATGATGCATGATAAAAAGCATCAGGGAGCGATCTAGCAACCCTAGTGTGCCCAAGAGCATGGCACTGCTTTCTGAATTGATCCCCCAGCCCCCCCCCCCTCAATGAAAGCTCCTGTCCTCCTTCATCTGTGGGGCTTCACTCTTCGCAAGCCAAGCAAATGGTTGAAATATAGAAACATCTGTTCCGACCAAAAGAGCGTGAGTTCGAACTGTGGCAGGGCCTGCTCAGCCGTTCATCTTTCTCAGATCGAGAAATTAGGCACAGTTTGGCTAAAATTGCGTATATTTAAAGCCCTCCTAAAGACAATAAATGCTATGAAGTGCAATACAGAAATATATCATTACATTAGTGAAACTAACATGCCCGCCTCTGCTTCTCTAGAGCTGGGAGCTACAGGTCGGTAGGAGCAAAAGCGCCTCCGCACCCAATCTCCCGCCCGCCTTCCTGATTGAACTATATGTAAACTAATTAGGCCCACGCACAATTCATCACATGACTTGACGAGGTGGGATGCGCACGAAAGAGTCTTTAAAGGTGGAAGATGTTTTCCCCCTCCTGATCTCCCCCCAAGCATAAGACATAACAGGAGGGATGTATGTCGTTACAATGCATACTTTTACAATGCATACCTTTACAACGCAACATCCATTACAACGCATTCCATTACAACGCATGCCATTACAACGCATCTCTAAAAACTACCTTTACAACGCATTCCACTACAACGCATACTACCTTTACAACGCATACCATTACAATGCATACCAGTACATTGCATGTATGGTAAGTATTGGATAGTGTAGGGGGAAAATTTACTAATCTAACTCCAGGGGGGTGCAACAGTAGGGTTAGTGCTGGATAGTGTAGGGGTAAAAATTACTATTCTAACTCCAAGGGGTGCAACAGTAGGATAAGTGTTGGATAGTGTAGGGGTAAAAATTACTATTCTCACTGCAGGGGGTGCAACAGTAGGGTAAGTGCTGGATAGTGTAGGGGTAAAAATTACTATTCTAACTCCAGGGGGTGCAACAGTAGGGTAAGTGTTGGATAGTGTAGGGGTAAAAATTACTATTCTAACTCGAGGGGGTGCAACAGAAGGGTAAGTGTTGGATAGTGTAAGGGTAGTATGTGTATGCGTTGTAATGACTGTGTTGTAATGACATGCGTTGTAGTGGTATGCGTTATAGTGACATGCGTTGTAATGGTTGCGTTGTAATGACATGCGTTGTAGTGGTATGCGTTGTAGTGACATGCGTTGTAATGGTTGCGTTGTAATGGCATGCGCTGTAATGGATGTTGCGTTGTAAAAGTTTCGTTGTAAAGGTAGTGCATTGTAAAAGTTGCATTGTAAACGTTGTTCCCCAACAGGAGCCTGTAGCAAGGGAAGCAGGCGCAGCCTACCTCAAAGCCTTGCATATTTTATGTAACAATATTCACCGCAAGATAAAACTTGGACAAATGTCATAGCACCTTCACAAGCACAGTGGCGTCTGAAAGGTTGCATCGTGAGTGTGCCCAGTTACGCTTTCAGACATCTGTCCCCCTTATTTCATTCCTTCCACCACTCTTGGGGCTCTGGGCTGCCAGCACTTGCCTTTCGTGGAACAGGAATGAAAGATGACAATAACACATGTAGCGCTCACAGCTACAGCCTTGTAATAACTGTCTTTATTAACGTCATCAACGGCACTCTTTTTAGCAACTTCGAAAGAGTTCAAATCTGAGTTGGCCCTGCTGGGATCAGTTGTTAGGTCAAAGAGAGATCTGTGAAGCACGGATAGTAACCCAAAAAGCTATCTGCTTGGAATTACGGTGCTTTACATATAGCCTATAAATCTGTGTGGGGGAGCTTAACCTGTTTAGCTAAGCTTTCAGTGTTTGTGGGACAGCAACAATATCCTTATTTTATGCGCTCAATTAGCATTGGTGAAACAGAAAAGATACTGAATGTGCCAGGGGAGAGTTAAGTCTCTAACTCTGAAGCATAAGGAGCCCAGGAGCTTTGAATCCAATGTTAACCCAACCCTCACTTTCGGTTCTGGTAATGGTATACAGAGATCTCTCTCTCCCCCCCTATTTCTCTACCTTTCTTTCTCTCTCTCCCTGTCTCTCTCTCTCTTTCTTTCTTCCTCTCTCTCCCCCCACTCTTTTCCCTCTCCATCCCTCGCTTTCTCTCTCTCTCCGTCTCCCCTCTTCCTCTCTCTCGCTACCTCTCCCCCTTTTCCGCTCTTACTCTCCCCTCCCAACTTCTCTTTGTCCCCCTCCCTCTTTCTCTCTCCCTCTCTCTCCCCTCTTCCTCTCCTTCCCTCTTTCATTCTCTCTCTCCCTCCCTCTCATGCTTCCTCTCTCTCTCCCCCTCCCTTCTCATGCTTCCTCTCTCCCTCACCCTCTCCGCAAGACAAAGCAACAGTCTTGAAAGCATTTGCAATGCAATAGGTCTCGCTTTACTGAAACTTTGAGCTATTGGCATTGCTAATAATAATGCAACACCAACTTTAATAACTCGAGACCTATTGCATTACAAATGCTTGTTCTATATTGGGTGATGATGCAAAGCTTAGTGGAATTTATTAAGTAAGTGCAAAAAAAAATAGGGGGTCCCAAAACATGTTTTTCCAACAATACATTTTTTCATAGACTTTTCAAACACACGTAGAGGCAAAATGGCTTAATAGATTTTGAAGAAATTTCGCAGGAATATAGATTATAGTGTGGAAAGGGTCCTTTTTAGGTTTCACCTGGTCGAAAGCTGCACACCGAGCAGCTTTTCGGCGCAGGCGAAATCTTATGTCTAGAGATGTGTACTCATGTCCCGCCCCTCTGTTCCATTGGCTAGCTCCATAAATGGAGGCTAGCCATTGGAACAGAGATCTGTCCGTCATGGCCGGACCAGATTCGTGGTCGTTCCCGACAGTTTTTCACATTTTTCCCACGTCATGCGGCGGTGGGCGTTTCTTTTTTTTGGGGGGGGGGGAAGGTTTGTGGTGGTCATTTCGGAAGTGTCCTTTGCAGGGGTGGGTTGCGCGATATCCCGCTGTCTGTTCCCGCCCCCCCTCCCGCTGTCCGTGAGCCCGTTCCCGCCCCTCCTCCCGCTGATACCTTCGGGTGTAGTTCGCACTATGTAAAACTCCGGATAATGGGGGAAATGTGTTTCTTTCAAACTGCATCTAAACTCATGCGGTGCCAGCCGCACAAACGCCGCGGAACACCAGAGTCCCCACAGCATCAAAATCGGCAGTCGGGACATTGCTGGTTTTGCATTTTTTGGTGTGTGTGACACGGGAAGGTGGAGCGAATCCTCGCCCTGCTCTGCACGGGGCCCTCCGGCACTATGAGGAATGCAGGGAGCATGGACTCCACCCAGACGGACTTCAGAGTCCACAGCATGCCCCTGAAGCTGCCCATGCCTGACCCCGCCGAGCTGGAGGAACGCTTCGCAGTAGTGCTGGTGAGTCTCTCGGAGCCGGGCCGCATCTGACGCCCCTGCTTGCTCTGGACACAAAGTGCCACACAGACCACGGGCACTCACTCAGCTCTAGGCATGGCCTGCGGGTGGGGAGAGGTGGGTCTGTGAAGAGCCTGGAGCTGTGGGGTGAAAATGCCTCCTCACCTACTGACTTTACTACTTCTCACAATTAGTAAACTTTACCACCACTACCCACAGCTAGAGGACTGTACTAGTCACCACAGCCGCAACCACTCACAGCCGGGGACATGAAATGAAGCCTGTTCACACCGAGATCGTATTTTCACTGCCTAAGGCATTTGAACTTACAGTCGTCGTTTCCCTGCTCGCAGCCTTAACGCTTCCTTTTCTTAACCACTGCATTCCCGACAGTCAGAGTACTTCACCTCACACCCGCAGGTTATCTGCCATCTTTTCCCCCCCAGGTGCAAGCCTCCTTTCACACAAGGTGGATCTCAAACATGGAAGTAGATAGACATCTATTGTCTGTCCAGGGCAGGTTTAGTTGCTTTGGGACGGGGTAATGGAGCAAAACTCTTGCAAGAACAGATTTTCGATCTTCGGCCAAGAAGGTAGAAAGCAGGGACCCCCCACCCCAATCTGGTGGGCAATATGAACATGTGCTCTTGTTCCCTATGTTGGATGGGCATCGTGCCTGGGTCCCTCCAAGGCAAGGGTTTCATGAGCCTAGCATATCTCCACATTTCAATCGTATAAAGAACTGTAACCGAGCAATCTGCATCTCATTTGCAACTCAAAAGGACCATTGTCATTTTAGAACCCCAGTTCGAGCTGCTGGGAAGCATTTGACCCCACACCAGGCAGCGGGGTGGTTTTTAGCCGCTGTGGGCTGAGGGCTTCGAGTTACCTTTCTCGGGGACTGTGTTGGGTTTTGTGTACGTCTGTGTAGAGCTGCTCGGAGTATTGGTTGCAGGTGTTGCCCCCTTGCTGAGTCCACTTTATTACCACCAGGGTGGTCTCATAAGCGATGCATTGGAAGCTGTGATTCCAGGGAGAATGCTTATCCAGTCCCTCTTTCTCTGTGTGCAGTAGAGTGTGGGCGAGCTGGGAAGGGTGTGGCTGTCTCGAGTTATACTCCAGTGAAATTTCAGTCACTAACACACTGTTTTGATACTGAAAGCATGTTTTTGGTTCCACTTTCTGTTTTCTCAGCTTAACCTCTCTGTTTCGTATTTTTTCTTCTTCTTGGAAACCAGGAGTAGATGATTTTTATCTTGGATGTGTCATTGCCATTCTGAAAGCTGTTGCGTAGTTTCTGTAAGAATAACAGCTGTAGGTCTAAGAAGTGAAACTGCGACACGGACAGCTTCGAGGTCCATTCCCCTGGCCATCCCATGTGTCACCTCATTCCCAGTTAAGTCGTTTGTTATCCTTGACAGCAGGCATGGCTGTAATTTCCTTTTGTACAACAGGAAGAAATGTCTCATCTTGCAGTTTGTTTCCGCGCATGTGGAATAAATGCATGACATCTTTAACAAGTCAAGAAGGTGGCACCCTGTTTACCGGCTGATAACTCATGTCATCAAGGAGCACCATTTCCTGTAGTAATTATTTGCATTTTAGGAATTTTAGTTTAGGTTCATTTCAACTGGACTAACATTAAAACAATGATCTGTAAATGGAAATCACAGCATTGGAACATAGTGTCCTTGATGACAAAGTCATCTGGTAACCTTAATTTTAACTGGTTTGATTAAGTATTGGAAAGCCTATTCCTGAGTTCATGATATCTTATTTCTTTCGTTTTAGTCAGATATATGGCAGTCCCACAACTTCAAAGTACTTGTTTTCCATTCCTGTCGCTGCCTTTATGACCAGAGACCAGAGCAGCAACAGCAAGTCCAGCCGTAGCAACTGCTACGCCCAAATGATGTAAATGGTGGTAAATCCCTGGTGAGGGCGGGGCAAGCAGCTGCGTAAGGAGGGTCTTATAAAACTTTGACCCGACGCCATTGGAATCTCTAAATCACATCAGGAAATCCCCTATGGGTGCTTGTAGTTACAGCCCCAGTGGCCAATGAAATCCCCCTTTCTACATAATTTAGAAT
The DNA here is from genome assembly GCF_964263255.1 of Lissotriton vulgaris. Classification (NCBI taxonomy): domain Eukaryota; kingdom Metazoa; phylum Chordata; class Amphibia; order Caudata; family Salamandridae; genus Lissotriton; species Lissotriton vulgaris. The sequence continues at coordinate 533,995,695 of NC_141696.1, forward strand.
GACCCATATCCTGCATCTCGCTCACCCCTGTGTCTGGGGTACTCGCCTCCTCCTCCTCCGACCAAGCTCAACCCTCCATCACTCTCACCCCCCACCCAGGGTCCTTCGTCCCACACTTGCTCCATCGCTCCATTATCGGCAGGGCCTCTAAGGCGCAGAGCGTTGCTGCAGTTATACACACTCCCTCATGTCTGGGGTACACCTCCTCCACCTCTGGCCAAGTTCGACCCCCCCGCCCCACGTATGCAGCTCTCCCTTCACGCTCATTTTCCTCCTCTTTTTCATCACTTCTCCCTTACCCTCCCTCTATTTCATGCTAGAGGCTTCATGCGAGCCTCAGCTGGTGAAACTCTGCTTCTGTGCCACCCCTGACCTCTGTGTGGGGCTCTTTGCGTGTGTGTGTGGGGGGCTCTTTGCGTGTGTGTGGCTCTTTGCGTGTGTGTGTGTGTGGGGGGCTCTTTGCGTGTGTGTGGGGGCTCTTTGCGTGTGTGTGGGGGGCTCTTGTGTGTGGGGGGATCTTGTGTGTGTGGGGGCTCGTGTGTGTGGGGGGGCTCTTGAATGTGTGTGGGGGGCTATTGCGTGTGTTTGGGGGGCTCTTGCGTCTGTGGGGGGGCTCTTGCGTGTGTGGGGGGATCTTGCGTGTGTGGGGGCCTATTGCGTGTGAGGGGGGCTCTTGCGTGTGTGTGGGGGCTCTTGCGTGTGTGTGTGGGGCTCTTGCGTGTGTGTGTGGGGCTCTTGCGCTTGTGTGTGAGGCTCTTGCATGTGTGTGTGGGGGGCTCTTGCGTGTGTGTGGGGGGGCTCTTGTGTGGTGTGTGGGGGGTTCTTGTGTGGTGTGTGTGGGGGCTCTTGTGTGGTGTATGTGGGGGGATCTTGTGTGGTGTGTGTGGGGGGCTCTTGTGTGTGTGGGGCTCTTGTGTGGGTGTGTGTATGCAAATGCAATACGTCTGGCATTTGCGACAGAGTAAGCTATTGGCATTGTAAATGACAATGCCATTTATTTATCTGTTTTCAAAACCAACACATAAATAAAAAGTTTGTCATTTACAATGCCAATAGCTCTAACTTTTCTGAAGGCAAAACCGTTGCATTGTAAATGCTTGTTTTTTATTTGATATGAATCGGATAAGTCATTTTTAAGTAAGAAGGGACAAAAACACAGTGATAAATTGGGCTGATGTATACCACTACAGCACATTCAAGGTATACTGCGTACATGGAAATGACGAAACACAATATTTTTGGTTAATGAAAGCCCTGGCAAAATGAAAAGGCAGCCACTCCACTCCACTCTACGCCACTCCCCTCTATGACACTCAACTCCATTCAACTGCACTCTACGACACTCTACAATGCGCGACTCAACACTACGACACACCTCTAAACTCTACGAGATGGCACTCCACTCTATGTCACTCCACTTTACTCCCCTCCACTCTAAGACACTCTACGACACACCACTCCACTCTATGACACTTCATTCTAGGACACTATACGGTACTCTACTCCACTCTAGGCGCCTCACTCTATGGACTATGGCACTGTATTCCACTCTATCACACTCTACGACAATCTACTCCATTCTATGCCACTCCACAACACTGAATTCCACTCTACAACACTCTCTTCCACTCTACTGTAGTCTACGAAACTCCACTCTACAACAGTCCATTGTATGACACTCCACAGTATGACATGCCACTGTACAACACTCTCCTCCACTGTACTCTATACCACTCCACTCTACAACACTGTTTTCACTCTATGCCATTCAACAACACTCCACTCTATGACTCTCAACTCCACTTCATGTCACTTCACTCTACAACAGTGTACTCCACTATAAATACAATCACATATCACTGTTACCACGTAGTATGAAACTACCATAAGGCACATGTTTAATTTATCTTACAATGACCTTTTATCCGGTATATTAATTACAATGTTGTATTTGTTACCTGAAAAAATATGGCTAATACAGGTACAAGCTCTTTATTTTGTTAGATATTTATTTAGTGCTAAAAATAACTTTTTTCGTAAACATTTTTCTGGAAGTTTTTTTTCAAAGGTCAACATGACCAACTTATAAAAGGTTTTTACAGAAAACAGGAAGGCAACAAAGGCCAAAAAATCTGGCCATGACAAGCTCCCACCATGGTATGGGGAGATCGCTCTCTAATGCAACACTCACAGTATGGCACAGGGGACAGTATGTTGCAGTACTGCCAAACAGCTCCACAATGTGTCTATTTTGCCTTAACAGATAGACTGCCACCACGGTACCAGCAGCAGTGGGTGGTGGCTGACCTGGTGCTGGAGGGACAGATGCAGCTGGTAGTGCTGGAGGTCCTGCGGACGCCAAACAAGTCGAAGGTCTTGCAGTAGCAGAAGAAATGGCAGCTGCCAATGTTCCTGCTTAGGCCACTTCCAACTCCTTATGACATCTTTTTTGGCCTGCACCAACCTGGTTGAATAAATAGCCTGCAGGTTTTCCCTCATTCCTGTCATACCAAATGAGTACTGTTGATGTTGCCATGGGAAATTAACTTCTTGCAAAGGTTTCAGGTGACTAGTTTCCCAGTAACCTTCTTCGGCCTGCTGGCAAGGAGAAAAACTCCTACACAACAGAATCCTTTAGCTTCTTCCTGTGCTCCACCTCCTGTTCCTTCTCTTGCGTTCTGCGCTCTTTTTCCTACTTAACCAGGATAGGACCTTGTTGGTAAGCCATTGCAATTCAGCAAAATCTAAAAGGTGGCTTGCAAGTACAAGTTTTCCCTCTGGGGAAGAGTACAACCTTCACCTCAGAAGATCTAACTAGAAATGGGGATAAGAGGTGTAAACTTCCTGTTTCTACAGTAGACAGAGTTGTAAGGCAATGAAATGCAGTTTAACAAAAGTACAGTTGTACCATCGTGAAAGCACCTACGAAGTAATCCAGTATTTACAAAATACTCAAATATATATATATATTCACTGAAAAAACAATAGGTTTCAGTCACGTTATAGTTAGGAATTAGCATTTTAAAAAACTTAGAAATTCACTGAAAAAACCATAAGTTTCACACATGTTCTAGTTAGCTGGACATTTCACTCATACAAAACCTTTGAAATTCCCCGTTATAGTTAGTTCAGCTAACTATAACTTGCGCGCCCGCAATGCACTGCTGATGACGTCACATATTACATCACTCATGACATGGTCAGTGACATCACTGATGTCATCACTGATGACATCACTGATGACATCTCAAATGACATCACTGATGACATCATCCAGTGAATGTGTCTTTCTGAAAAATAAATATTTTTTATATATGTATATCTAAAGGTCGACGGAAGAATAAATGGGTAAATAAGTGTCTAAATAGATGCGTTTTTTGGTAAAATTGATTGTATAACTGACTTATTAATTGTATCTTAGTGAATACATGTATTAACGAGTAAAGTTTAAATATTTAAATATCTGTATCAGTGTCTCACTTTGTGTATAAGTGGCTGCATGGGTTGGTGAGTAGCTACACGAGTGTGTATATGGGTTATTCGTTGGTTTTTTTGAGTTTCAGTATCAGTGTCTGTGTGGTTTGATGGGGATATTACTTTGCGCATGAATGAGTGACTCACTGTATGTGTTTTAAAGACAGCATGTGTGCAGGATTGTATGGGTGGATGAGTGTGTGCATGGGTGTGTAAGTGAGTGAATGACTGCCTCAATAGTGACTTTTTGAGTAAGTACATATGTTTTAAACTAGATTTGTGAGCATTGATGTATATAAGTAAGGATATATGAGAGTGACAGATTGGAAGAGTTCCTGTATAAATAAGTATGTGTTTCTATAACTGATTGTTTAAGAGAGTAAGTATGTGTACGTTTCTGTAGAAATAAGTGTAGTGGTGTGTGTAGAGCTATATATGCAAGTAAATGGATGTTTGAAGGTGTATTTGCATGTGTGAGTATGTGTGTGAATAACACTATGTATAAGTGTAGGTGTGTAACAGGATGTATAGGTGTATGAGTACATATGATGAGTGAGTACATGTATGAGTGACTATATAGAACTATTGGTGAATGAGTGGATGTGTATGTAGATTTTGGAATTACTGAAAAGGTTGTTCTAACTGGTATTGGTATCTCAGTTTTTTTGAAAATGTTGGTTTCTATTTTTGAATGTGTGTATCAAGGGTTATATTACGCTGAGAGGAGGTCTACCACTGTTTCACAAGGATGATGTCATCAGTGATGTCATTTGAGATGTCATCAGTGATGTCATGAGTGATGTCACTGACCATGTCATGAGTGATGTAATATGTGACGTCATCAGCAGTGCATTGCGGGTGTGCGAGTTATAGTTAGCTTAACTAACTAAAACGGCAAATTTCAAAGGTTTTGTATGAGTGAAATGTCCAGCTAACCAGAACATGTGTGAAACTTATGGTTTTTTCAGTGAATTTCTAAGGTTTTTTAAATGCTACTTCCCAACTATAACGTGGCTGAAACCTATGGTTTTTTCAGTGAATTTCAAAGGTTTTTTAAATGCTAATTCTGAACTATCACGGGTGTGAAACCTATGGTTTTTTCAGTGAATTTCAAAGGTTTTGTAAATGATAATTTTTAAAGGTATTCATTATTATATTTCTGCCTTTCTATACAAATTTCCTACATTTTTATTATAATTATTTATAGTTATTTTATTTTTAAAGTTATATTTCATATTCTTTTTTTTTTTTTTTAAATATATTTTTATTGCAGGAAACACGTATGAGTACAACATTGGCACCTGAAATGTAATCCGGGTTCGTGTTGGTTACAGTAACATTACGCCTATACACGGCCATTCAGCCCACAACCCGGAGGTCGGGCGGCGTGTGCCATTCTGCTGTTGTTGATTTGTCTCTGTCCTCACCGGTTTTCATAGGTGATAGAATAAATCACTTCTGCTTTTCCAAACACCCCAACCCAACATATCCCCCCTCCCTCCTATCGCCTTGCCCCCCAGAGGAAGAAAAGTGTCCTTCATCATGGTACAGGATTCTAATGTTTAACGGAAGTGATCGTCGCTCCTCCCCCCCTATCCCCCACCCACCTCCCCCCTCGTCATCGGTAGTCTATCTCGAGGTTGCATGTCGTGTGCTGTTAGCTGTGATTGTCTATGTCGGGGGCTCTCCAGCAATAGCATCTTGTTGGGAATCAGGCTGCCCCCCATCAGTGCTGTCCGAATCGGTGAGTGTGTCAGTGTCTAAGGCCCGCTCATCTCGTCGCCGTCCCGCCTGCTGGAATCTCAATGTGCTTTCGCTTCCCGCCCACTTGAGGAGTTCATTGCGCCATTTAGCGCCCGTTGGACCAACTCGCGCCTTCCAGTTTCTGGTAATTTCTCGTTTGGCCAAAAGTAAACCCAAATCGATGAACTTGCTAGTAAGTTTGTTTTTAGGGGTGTGTGGGAACCAGTGTAGTAACCCTGCCGCCGCATCTATCTGCAATGATCTGTTGGTCACCTCTGTCAGTGTATCTCCTACAATTGACCAAAATGGGGTCAGCCTTGGACAGGACCACAGCATGTGGAAAAGGTCCGCCGTGGCTGTCCTGCATCTAGGACAATCTGCCGTCTCCAGGCCGAAATATTTCTGCAGCTTCTCCGGGGTCAGATAGGCTCTATGCAATACATAGAAGTGGACCAGTTGAAACCGGGCGCTTCGCGTTCCCTTCCATGCCCGTTGCAATAGCTGGGGCCACGTGGTCTCTGGAATTTCCTTCCCCAAATCCGCTTCCCATCGGGTCTTAAGAGCCGTTAGGGGGGTTAGTCCCTCATCGATCATTCTAGAGTACAAGCACGACACTGCCTTGATTGTCCCTGCAGACATCATAGTATACTGGCAGGTTACCGATGTCTGTGGTTCCTCACGCCTAGTTCTCCAGTGTGCTTGGAGTGCCCTCGTGATCGCCGTGTGGAGCAAAAAGTCACCACTAGGGACGTCGTAGCGATCTCGAAGCTCCTGGAAGGGCAGTAGTGTTCCCTCTTCGTAGAGGTCGCCTATGGTCTGCACACCCATTTCCTCCCAGACCCCCAGCCGGGACCAATCTCCGCCGTGGGGCAACGCAGTGAGCATTCCCAGAGGAATCTCCGGGGCATAAGGTCTCGGTCTGCCCAATTTGCGGTACACTCGGTTCCAGCACGAACGTATGGTACTTTCCTCCTGAGTGAGGCCTCTCAGCTCGAGCTTTTGTTGCATCGCAATGAACGATAAGACATGTCTGGGTATGCCATTGCCTCGGGATTCCTCCGGACCTCGGAACTCCCGCGCCACCTCCTGGGTGTAGAACTGTAGTTGGGCCGCCAAGAAGTACTTCTCGAAGTCAGGCGCTGCTAATCCCCCCTCCGCTCTCGGCCTCATCAAGGTCCTAAGCGCCACTCTGCGGCGGCCCGAGCCCCACAAAAACGACACTATCATAGAATCCAGGCTTTGGAAGATGGATCGGGGGATCCATACCGGGAGTGTTCGAAAGTAGTACAGTAGGCGGGGCAGCGCCACCATTTTTAACAGTGCTATGCGCCCTGCCACCGATAAGGGGAGGGTGGACCAAAAGGACATACTACCCCTGAGCGCCCGGATGGCTCTGGAGATGTTACCCTCTAGTATATCAGCAGGGCGGTGGTAGACATACACCCCCAGGTATTTAAAACAGGCCGGCTCCCATCTAATCTCCCTATGAGTATCAGGCTGGGGGCAACCCCTGCGGAGCGGAAATAGGCAGGTTTTAGCCCAATTCACCCGGAGTCCCGATACCTCACCAAAAGTCGTGAGTACCGTATCTGCTCCGGTCAAAGCCGTTCCAGCGTTTTCAAGGAAAAGCAGTAGGTCGTCAGCATACAGGGAGATGTGTTGGTAACCCGTTGGAGATTGTAGCCCTCTGTAGTGGGCCCCCGTACGAATCGAGATAGCCAGCGGCTCCACCGCTAGGGCGAAGAGCAGCGGGGACAGTGAGCAGCCTTGTCTCGTGCCTCGCTCCACTGGGTATTGCTGGGATATCAACGGACCCGATTTCACCCGAGCCACCGCCGAGGCGTACAACACCGTGGTCCATCTCAGGAATCCCTCTCCCAAACCAAATTTCTCAAGGACCCTGTGAAGATACCTCCATTCCAGGCTGTCAAAGGCTTTCTCCAGGTCTATCGAGAGAATCATAGGATCGGGAGCATCTGCGTGATCGCCCTCCAGGAGTCGAAATAAGCGTCGGATGTTCATCGTGGTGTTGCGTTTCGGGATAAAGCCCGCCTGATCGATATGCACCAGTGAGCTCATGTGGTCAAGCAATCGTGTGGCCAATATGCTGCTCAGAATCTTGTAATCGACTGTGAGCATTGAGAGCGGTCTATAGGACGCTGGGTCCACTCCCTCCCGATCTGGCTTAAGTAAAGGAACCACCAGGGCCTCGCGCATCGAGCCCGGTAGCCGACCCAAGGTCTTCGCCTCTTTGTAAACCCTCACGAGCCTGGGGGCCAGGATATCTATGTATGTGGAATAAAACTCTACAGGTAGTCCGTCAAGGCCCGGTGTTTTATTACGTGCCATGTTTTTTATCGCGCTCCTGATCTCCCCCAGCTCTACATCTCGACCTAGGTCTTTCGCCTGTTCTTCCTCTAACGTGGGGATCGGCAGATCCTCCAAGAACGTGTCTGTCGTGGAAGTGTCTGGCGGCAACCGACTGCGGTACAGCCTCTTGTAGTACCTCCAGAAGCAATTAAGGATTCCGGGTTGGGTGTAGACCTCCTCATTGCCTGTTGTCCTCATTGCCACAATTGGCGAGGTCCGTCTCGTAGGGTTAGCAAGCCAGGCCAACAGGGCACTCGACTTGTCACCCTCCGCCAGCGATCTGGTCATGTAAGCTTTGTGGTCATAACTGCGCAGGCGCTCAACCTCCACAGCTACCGCCTCCTTTGCCGCCAAAGTTTGCTGTTGAAGTTCTGGATGGCCAGGGCGTGAAAGTTCCAGTGCACGGAGGGCACGATCAGCTTTGGCCAGGTCCTCCAGTAGCACCCGGCGCACTCCAACTTTCTGCGTGATACAACAACCTCTAATCACCACCTTAAAGGCGTCCCATTCCGTGGCCCTCTCTGCAGTCGTACCTTCGTTAACCTCAAAGTACCCAGCGATCTTGTCCTCTAGGGTCCCTCGGAACACCGGGTCCTCTAGCAGCTCGGGCCGCAGCTTCCAGGTAGGTACTTGCGGTGTACACTGGAGCCACCTGAGATCAATTAGTAAAGGGTTATGGTCGGAGAGAGTCCTCGACAGATATTCAGACCGCACAGCCGAAGCAACCACCTCTCCCGATCCTAATAGGCCGTCTAGTCGCACATGTAGTTCGTGCATGCCCGAAAAGTGGGAGTAATCTCGAGTGTGTGGGTGGTGCGCCCGCCAGATGTCTGTCAGTCCCCAACTAGTCTGCCAGTGTAATCTACCCTTGGCCACCCTATGTGTCGGGGAGTCTGGGAGGGGAGGATGAGACCTATCAAGGCCAATGTCCAGCACTGAGTTAAAGTCGCCCCCTAGTAGGATGGGACCTGAGAGGTATCGGGCCAAGGATCCCGACAGCCCATTTAGAAAGGCGATTTGGTCCACGTTGGGCACGTAAAGACAGCAAATGTTTAGATCCCGTCCCCCTAGTCTCCCTGCTAATGCGACATATCTTCCTTCCGGGTCTATAGTATGGCTAACTACCTGCATGGGTACCCCCGCCCTTATCCATATTAGTGCGCCTCTTGCGTAGGCTGAGTAGGTGGTGCAGTATACCTGTCCCCGCCATCTACGCTGCAGCGCTATACCCTCAGTCTTGGTGAGATGCGTCTCCTGCAGCAGCGCGATCTGCACTCCTCTGCGCACTAAGTAAGCATGGACCTTATGACGTCTGGACATAGTGTGCAGTCCCCTGACATTCCAAGTAACACATTTCAGATTCGATAGGTCAGCCATTGTCCCATTCCACATCCTCCTGTCCCTCTGAGCCCCTTACAGCTATGGTGAAGTACCCACTGAAATCGGTACCGATGACGAGTTCCCCCTTTAACAACTGTAAAACAACTTGCAAACATAAGCCCTTGTCCAACCCCCCCAGAATAGGTTCCAAACAGTACCATCCAGTCCCCATCCAAACTGCGTTCTCTATATCCTCCCCTCCTATGAACCTAACGGTAGCCACCGTAGGCATGCCTTAAGGGCAACGTGGGGGCCCGAGCGACGACGCGGGGTCCCACTGCTAGCCGCAACGCGGCCGAGCCCGATGGAATCAAGCTCCATCTAGAGAGCGCCTGCGACCCCTTCTAGAATCAGTGCACAGACAATTCCCCTTAAGGAGCCCAGTCCTCCCCGCATTTCCTCCCTCAACCCGTAACCCCGCAATCAGCACTGTCTCACCCGATAGCTTCATTGTTCGTCAAGCAAATCTTCGGCCGTCCCAGGGGTGACCTTCGGGAGCTTCACACTGTCCAGTTCAGAGCCCTCCGTGTCCGATTGTCCTCCACTCTCTCCAGGTTCCGATTGAGCATTTCCCTTGCCGGGCTGGGGACCAGACATGGATGAGACCATGACCAGCGCGTCTCTTCGTTCCGCCGCAGTCTCCGTCGTGGAGGGGCGGGCAGTCCTGCCCCTGCGATGTCTGAACCTCTTAGGTTTCCGCTGCAGAATGTCCTCCCTCGTGGATTGAGAGGAGGTTCCAAATCCGTCTGCGCCCGCCCTGTATAGTTCAAGCCAGCTGCACACATCGTCTGGAGTATCAAAGAATTTGGTGGAGTCGTCCACGATGATGCGGAGGCGCGCCGGGAACAGCAGGGAATACTGGATGCCTTCGGCTCGTAGTTCCCTCTTGATGGCCAGGAAGGAGGAACGACGTCTCTGTGTCTCGTAGGTATAGTCCGGGAAAATATTCACTCGGCTGTTGTCCACCTGGTAAGGACCGTTCTGTCTGGCCGTTTGCAACAGGAGGTCTCTGTCGCGAAAATGGAGCAGCCGCGCAACCACCGGACGGGGCGGTCGGCCCAGTAGCGGCGGCTTGGCCGGCACTCTGTGCGCACGTTCCAATGTATAGAAGGGGGATAACCCCTCTGGCGCCACCGTCGTCCGCAGCCAATTTTCAAGGAACGACACCATGTCCCCACCTTCACATTTTTCCGGAAGGCCAACGATTCGGATGTTATTTCTCCTGTTGCGCCCTTCCGCATCCTCCGCCCGCTTCTCCAGTGCGTCTATGCGGGTTAGAGCGTCTTTCATTGTGGCTTCCAAAGTTTGTTGCGCTGGTTCCAGTTGTCGCACCGATCCCTCCACCTCTTTCACTCTGTCGGATAACTTGCCATGATCCGCTCGGAGCAGTCCCAGGCCCGTCCCGACCTGTGCAATATCGTCTCGGAGGGCTGATCTAGTTTCAGTGATCGCCAGCAGGATTTTATCCAATTGTTCCTGAATTTGCGGGCCCCCTGGCCCCTCCACGTGCAGTCGCTCTTCATTGTCCGGCGGCTCCGCGTCAGACGCGGGTTGGGTGCCTCCCTTAGCGCCTCTCGGTTTCCCCATGGTGGGCAGGGCCTCCAGTTAGGCCTCAGCAGCGGTGGGGTCAAGCAAGTTGAGGGCCGGTACCGCAGCGGTGCGGCCCCCAGAACCTCCGCTCCCAGGGGCCCCCAGAGGCCAGCAGCGGTCAGGACGGGCGTCCGTCGGTAGGCCAATCCAGGAGCAGTGCCGGTCGACAGGAGCCCCGCACGTCCGGGCGTGGCGGTAGAGCCGGGGCCGTCCAGCCTCCACAGCCCCCCTGGGTCGTTCACTTGTCCCCCGGCTCCTCCCGGAGGTTCCGCAGCTGCAAAATGACAGCCCTCTACGGGGCCGGTGATAACGCCGGAATGGCGGGTCGCCACACCGAGTTCCCCCCTCAGCAGCGCCCGAGCTGGCACTCCCTACTCCACTCAGCTCTTCCACCTCAGTGGGCGCACCCCGGTCAGGGCTCCACGCAGCAGTCGCTGTCTCTCCCAAGGGGCGCCGCACAGCCTCGCCTCGTGGTGTCAAAGGCTGCAGTCTCTTCGCGTTGGGGGAACGCGTGGGTGGTCTGCAGTGTCTCTCCGCGCTGCCAGGGTGCAGTCCATGCACCCCCAAGCTGTCAGGACCAGTGTTGCGGGCCGTCGTCGCAGCTAGGAATCCTCACCCCTCCCCCACTCCGCTCCAAGAGCGCGGGTGGCGTTGGTCACCTTCAGGGGTCACCAGGGGTCAGGTCGCAGGGTGCCGCTCCAATAGGGGGGGCACGCTTGGTCCGTCGGGGGGGTCAGGGCGTTCGGTTCCCCCGGTTCCCCGTCCGTCCTCAGCTCCGAGGAGGCGAGAGAGGAGCAAGCGCCATCTTGGGCTCCGTATCGCCGAGCTTTCCGTCCGTCTACACTCGGCTCTGAGGCCGCCACGGACCTCCTTTCACAGGCGGGTGGTGTCCGGGTCTCCAGGGGACTATTCCCGGGGTGCAGGTGTCGCAGGGGCCCCCTGTAACAGGATAAGTGAAAGCTCGGCCGCGGAGCCGAGACGCTAGGCGACCTCCGTCATCGGCGCTCAAGCCACGCCTCCCTATATTTCATATTCTTAATGTAAAATAATAACAAAAAAAGTCTAAAATAATTTTTTTATTAATCCCACCCAATTTATGAAAATTAAATTCTATATATTTCCTTTTTGTATAATCGTACTGTATGCGTACAGTGATCGCACATACCTTGTACAAGTAATCATCATCCACTGCGCGTACCAATGCATACGTTACGAATACGTTTTGACGTTACGCGTCGCATCGACTCTCCCATGTGACGTCATGTACGATGCCCTGTGCGCGTACGGCGCGAAAGTTTCTAATTGACATTATCTGGGATATTCATGAAAATAGTTTTTTTAACTTTTAATAACTGTATATTACTTTTGAAAGCAATTACGAAAAATGCAACTGTACGCCGTACGTACTCGCAACGTAAACGCACAGTAAATGCACTGTAAGTGTATGCAAAGCCATGTGAGCATAAAAGGAAAGTTTTAATTCGTTCATAATACTTCATATTTAAACTGTTGAAAGACCCTTCCTATTTTGATCATTCTACTTAGACTTTCTCAAGAGAAGCATCTATTTTGTGGAGCTGTACTCCTTTAGAACCAAACTACATAATGGCTGCTCTTTTTGAAACTTCATCAGAATATTCTTGTGAGGAAGAATTTGTTGCTGAGTGTTAGACCTGACATCATTGGCTTGAGTCTCTCCTCCATTTTTTCTGTTTGCCTCCACTGTTTTTCGATGTTTTGCTGGTATATGCTTTGGGCGCCGTGCCACTGCTGATCAGTGCCACAGAGCAAGTGCTCCCGATGTTAAATTGATGTATCGATTGTATCCATGTTTGGCTTATTGGGTTTACTGTCAGTCCCTAGTCTAGTGCACCAGGAGTGCCGGGGCTTGTAAATACAAATGCCGCTCGTGGGCTTGCAGCACGTGTTGTGCCACCCACAGGAGCGGCCTCGTAAAAGAATGTCTACGGGTCGGTCATTGCGAGACCCACGTGCAGCCTAGTGCTGTCACGCCGGCTGCGCAGGTATACCTACTTGCCAGTCCCTCAAACCTTCCTTTAACTTCATGTTAGTCACCCCTATGGTAGGCCCACGGGCAGGGTGCATTGTAAGTCTAAAGTAAGACACGCCTGACCAAGTTGGCATGTCCTAATAGTGAATTACAGCCCTCTTCGTTCTTCACTATTGCAAGGTAGCCTGCTCTCCATTAGTTAGAATGGGCCGCCGGGATTATTAATGCTATGATCCTAGTTGGCTCGGGGAGCATGGTGCAATGTCGAGTTTGGTATCCCTGAACTCGGGGTTTAATTACGCATCCGTTGGTGTGGATGGTTTTTGGACTCTGGGTTCGAAAATAGCACTTTTAGAAAGTGTCTATTTTCTTGTCTAACCATTTCTGGTTTCTGCTGGTCTTGCGTGTGTGTGACAGGAGCTGGGTGGCTCCAGAGGTCTGGATGAGTCAGTGTGGGATGAGAGGGACATTTGCGTTGAGAGTAGGGGGAGAGTAGTTGCTGATAGCCTGCCCTGCCTGATACAATGCTGGCTCCACCTCCTGCCAAGCGGCTGATGGCTCTGTGCCTGCCTTGGACGATCCTAGCCCCACCTCCTGCCAGGAGGCCGATAGCTCTGCTCCTGCCAGTGACAATGCTGGCTCCACCTCCTGCTGGGCGTCTGAGGACCCAGCCCTGCTCAGTGAATAGGCCAGGTGCTTCTGCCTGGCTCCACCCACAACAGACCCAGGATGTTGGGAAAGTCCCCTGCATGGACAAAGGGATCAAAGCCGAAAAGGGGTATAAGAGAAGGACCCCTGAACCAAGACTTTAGATCACTTCTGACAAGGAACCCTGTAACCAAGGATAAGAGGCCTGCTGATCTGAGGACTTGCCTACCCCTTCTGCCAGTGTGCTGTTTGCTGGGGGGAATCCTGCAGTGCTTCTTTATTTTTGCCAAGGAACCAGGAGAGAGGAACTGTGTGTGTACTCTCACGCTTGCTAAGAAAATCTCCAAGGACTGGAAGAGTGCCAGTCTCCTGCTGAAGTCACAGGGCTAAAGGACTTCATCTGCTTAAAGTGCTATTTGCTGGAACCTGTGAATCCAGCACCTCTGAAAGAACCAGCAATCTCGACGCCGACGGACGTCGCCGAATCCAGCTCGACATAGTGGGTAACAGCCCCAGTGTCCCGCTTCCTCGACGACCGGCCGCCGGGCCCGACCGACGCCAGCAGCAACGCCAGTGAGTGGGAGTACGGCTCCAGCTCCAAGGTACCTCGTGTCTGCACCGCTGCTGATCGCATCGCCCTCGTGCCCTCTCGACGCCGTGAGCGCTGCTCACTCTTTGCAACGTCATCATCAACAACTGCTGAGGCCTGATCGACACTGAAGACGCGACGCCGGATTGCTCGACGCCGCTGATCATCGTGTGCTTCATTTTTCTAAAGGTACTGTGTTGTTGGGGGTCCGTGTGACTCCGGGCTCGACGTAGCGCTCCTCGCGGTCGACGCCGAACCTTTGGATTAACTTTGCCTCGACGTCGTGTAGCCCCATGTGGGTTACCTTGTTGCTAAGAACTGTGTTGCTAAGAAAAAGATTTGCTTACTACTAAAGACTTTGTGCTAAAGAAGAAACTGCCTTTGAACTATCCTTTTTCCTTCCCAACGTATTTATTCAGATTGTGTACATTTTTGTCGTTATTTGGTCTTGTGCTAAGCCTTATATAAAAATACTTATTTTTATAATACTACTGTGTCGTGTCCATTTTTAGTGCATTCACGTTATTACTGTATGTGGTCATAAATGCTTAACGCACAGCCTCCGAGATAAGCCTATCAGCTCTGCCAAGCTACCGAGGGGGTGAGCAGGGGTTATCAAAGGGTGTGATCCCCTTGCCCTGACTAGAAAAGGTGTGTCCCTATTTGTCAGAAGTGTATACCTCTGCCAACTAGAGACAGCCGGTTCTAACATTGGTGGGTCAGCGGTGAGGATTTGAACTTTGCATTTATGACCCATGTGCAGTGATTAGTGAGCGCTACATAGTGAAAGCAGACCATAGCGCAGTCACAATCTAATTTGGAAGGATCCTATTTTTTGGTTCTCCGCTTTTCTGAAACTTGATTTTTTTTAACACTGCCAGTTTTGACCATGAGTGACACCGGAGTCACTACCCCTGTTGTTGTTGAGGAGGAATTCGACAGAGCGAAGATAAACGACTACGGCTTGAAGAAACTGAAATCCTTCTGCAAGCAGTTTAAAGTTCCTACCAAAGGCCTCTCGTTGAAGGAGGAATATCTCAAAGCCCTGGAGGCCTGGTTGGAATCCAGAGATCCCACTGATCCGGTGGTGGTACCGCCAGTGGAAAGGGAAGAGGAGGCGCCAGCGAATGGGCCTGAGTCCTCTCCCGGAAGCAGTGTTTCCTCCAAAGGTCTTTCCCCTGAAGAACGAGAAGAAAGGGCGAAGGAGCGTGCATACAACATGGAAATGGCAAGGCTAAAGATAAATGGGCAGTTGGAGTTAGAAAATGCAAGAGGTAGAAGAGAAGCTGATTTGGAGACCAAAAGGTTAGATTTTGAAAGAGAGAAGTTAGCTTTGGAGCGTGATACCAAGTTGAGGGAGTTGGACATCCAAGCTAAGAAACTAGAATTGAATCCCTCTGGTGGCAGCATCCCATCTGGGCCTGCAGAAAGTAAGTTTTACATTCCCAAAGATGTGATAAAAGATTATCATAGGAACGAAGATATTGGTCAGTGGTTTAAAGCATATGAGCTAGCATTGTTGGCCCACCAGGTCCCTGAGAAGAATTGGGGAGCGGGGTTGTGGGGTCGCTTTGTGAATGAGGGAAGAGATACCCTGTTAGACATGCCTGTTGCAGATAGAATGTCGTATGCTCATATGAAAGATGCTTTAATGTTGCGGTATGGCCTAAACCCCGAGAAGTGCAGACAAGCTTTTAGAGAATGTAAGAAGTTGCCTGGTACGACGTGGGTTGAATATGTGTCTTATTTTTGCAGAGCCATGGATGGTTGGGTGAAGGGCAGCAAAGTGGAAAGTTATGAAGCTCTTTATGATTTGTTTGCTTGGGAGCATTTGTCTAATAACTGTTTTCCAGAGCTGCGCCAGCACCTTATTGATAGCAAGCTATCTAACCCTAGAAAACTTGCTGAGGAGGCGGACCGCTGGGTCAGTACCAGGGTCCACAAGGGTCCAGTGGGAGACTCAGCCAAAGGTAGGCAGGGTCCCCAGCAGAAGAGTGGGGGGGACAAGGGTAAACAGAAGGAGTCTCAGAAAGGACCCCAAAGTAATCCCCAAGGGAACCAAGGGAAAGGTTCCCAGCCTCCCCCTGAGAAGAAGCCCAGGGCCCCGACGGGTAAACCTGTTCATAGGGGCCCCCTAACCTGCTACGGTTGTGGGCAGGTGGGACACCGGTTTTATGACCCCCAGTGTCCCAAAAAGGATTCGAATGCACCGCCGCGTGCACCCCCCCGTCAATTGTCGAGTGTAGCCCTGGGAGGGGGGGAGATGGTTGTCCATGGTGGGAGGGGTCCCGCAGAAATGTCCCTGGTCTCGCTAGGAGACATGCAAATGGTCCCTCCACCCCCTCGGCCTAGTAACACTAGTAAATATAGGCAGTGGGTGACCATCAATGGCCATAGAGTGGAAGCTCTCAGAGACACCGGAGCGAGTGTGACAGCTGTCAAGTGTCACTTAGTGTCCAGAGAGCAGGTGGTTCCCCACGCATTCTACCCTGTGATAGCTGCCGACAACTCCCAGAAAGAGTGTGAGGTAGCTCAGGTTTCCTTTGAATGGGGGGAGTTTCAGGTACTCTTCAGGTTGCTGTGAGGCCCGCCATGCCTGTCGATTGTCTCCTGGGCAATGATTTAGAAGACTCCCCTTGGGCTAAGGTGGAGAGAGAGGCGCACTTGAAAATGTTGGGTGTGCCAGAGTGGGTGTGTGCAACCACTCGATCGATGACAGCGAGTAAGGGTGTTGATGGGGTCCCGGAGCCTCAAAGTACGGGCCAGGACCCAGCTGTGAAGAGAAGAGGCAGGGGGCGCGGGAAACCGTCCCCCATAGTTCCCGTGGTCCAGGAGGAGGTAGACCCTGAGGGGGATGCCCTGGAGCCCACAGGGGAACAAATTGCCGAACTGGGAGACCTGCCCGAGCTGACCCATTGGCAGCAGGATGGTGGTCCCTCCAGGGAAGAATTCTGTGCGGAACAGAAAATGTGCCCTTCTCTTGTGGGCATGAGGCAGCAGGCCTCAGCCCAATCCTCAGGTGATCAGTCAGGGTCACATTTTGTGTACTGGGAGAATGACCTCCTGTATAGCGAGCCTAAGGCTGCTGAGCCTGGGTCAGCCCGTGTGCTGGTGGTACCCCAGCGCTTCAGAGCCTTCCTACTGGGTTTGGCTCATGACGTTCCGTTAGCTGGACATCTGGGGCAGGACAAGACCTATGACAGGCTTGTCACCCATTTTTATTGGCCTCAGATGCGAAGGGATGTAGACATCCATTGCAAGACATGTCACACTTGCCAGGCAAGTGGGAAAAGCGGAAGGAAGCAGAAGGCTCCCCTCCAGCCTTTTCCAGTAGTCAGCAACCCCTTTGACCGGGTGGGTATTGACATTGTTGGGCCTCTGGACCCCAAGACAGCCCTGGGCAACAGGTTTATCCTGGTCTTGGTGGACCATTTCACGCGGTACCCGGAAGCCATCCCTCTCCGAACAGTGACGGCCCCCGTGGTGGGACGGGCACTGATGGGTGTTTTCTCCCGGATGGGGTTCCCCAGAGAGGTGGTGTCGGACCGAGGCACCAACTTCATTTCGAACTATATGAAGTCTCTGTGGAAGGAGTGTGGGGTAACCTACAAGTTCACCACTCCTTACCACCCTCAAGGAAATGGGCTGGTTGAGAGATTCAACCGGACCCTTAAAGGCATGATTATGGGTCTTGAAGAACCAATGAGGTGGAAATGGGACGTCCTCTTGCTATGCCTGTTGTTTGCTTACCGCGAGGTGCCGCAAAAGTCTCTAGGGTTCAGCCCCTTTGAGCTCTTGTACGGTCACCCGGTAAGAGGGCCTTTGAGTCTGGTCAAGGAAGGCTGGGAGCAATCTCCCAGGAAACCTCCCCAGGATGTATACAGCTACATGCTGGCCTTTCGGAACCAGACTCGGCGCTTCAGAGAACTTGCTCAGGCAAATCTGGAGGCCAGCCAGGAGGAGATGAAGCGTTGGTACGACCGGAATGCCACTCTGGTAGAGCTTCAGCCTGGTCAGGAAGTGTGGGTCATGTCCCCTGTGGAACCTTGTGCGCTCAAGGACAGGTGGACTGGACCGTTTAAGGTTGTGGAGAAGAAGAGCGATGTCACCTACTTGGTGGACTAGAAATCTCCCAGGGTCCTGCATGCGGGTCCTGCATGTCAACCGTTTGAAGCCCCACTTAGATAGGTCCGAAGTGGGCATGCTCCTAGCTACAGATGCTGGAATGGAGGAGGCAAGTGAGCCTCTTCCTGACCTCCTGTGTGCTAAAGAGCAAGACAGGTCAGTGGATGGTGTGGTCCTCTCTGACACACTGACCCTTGAGCAGAAACAGGATTGTCGCCAACTGTTGGGACAATTCCCGGATCTGTTTTCCTTGGTTCCGGGTGTCACTCATTGGTGTGTCCATGATGTTGACACCGGAGACAGCCCTCCTGTGAAGCACAAGGCTTACAGGGTGACTGACAAGGTCCGAGCATACATTAAGGAGGAGGCCTCCAAAATGTTTGCGTTAGGGGTGATTGAGTCCTCTAGCAGTCCTTGGGCCAGCCCAGTGGTCTTGGTCCCGAAGGCTGCAGCGCCTGGTGCTTCACCAGAACTTCGGTTCTGCGTGGATTACCGAGGACTCAATTCGGTCACGAAGACTGACGCGCACCCCATCCCCAGAGCTGATGAGCTCATAGATCGGTTGGGGGCTGCCCGGTACCTTAGCACGTTTGATTTGACGTCTGGGTACTGGCAGATCGCCTTAACCGATGGGGCAAAGGGGAGGTCAGCATTCTCCACACCAGATGGGCTATACCAGTTCTGGGTGATGCCCTTTGGGATGAAGAATGCCCCTGCCACCTTCCAGAGGTTGGTCAACCAGGTCTTGGCTGGACTGGAGGATTTCAGTGCCGCCTACCTGGACGACATCGCAGTGTTCAGCGCCAGCTGGGAGGAACACTTGTGCCACCTCCAGGAAGTGTTGTTGGCCCTGCGCGGAGCAGGCCTCACAATCAAAGTCAGTAAGTGCCAGATTGGGCAGGGTTCTGTGGTGTACTTGGGGCACCAAGTAGGGAGCCGCAAGGTTGCCCCCCTGCAACCCAAGATTGATACCATCCTGGCTTGGGCGCCGCCCAAAACCCAAACTCAGGTGAGAGCCTTCTTAGGACTCACTGGTTATTACAGGAGGTTTGTCAAGGATTACGGTAACATTGTGCACCCCTTGACTTCGCTGACTTCCAGGAAGCAGCCACGAAACGTGAACTGGACTGATGCCTGTCAAACGGCCTTCGACACCCTGAAAACTGCAATGTGCACAGCACTTATACTCCAGGCACCCGACTTTCCGAAAGAATTTATTGTCCAGACGGACGCTTCAGAGCATGACGTGGGGGCTGTTCTAGCTCAGGTGAATGAAGAGGGCCGAGACTTGCCTGTAGCCTTCATCAGTAGGAGGTTACTTCCCAGGGAAACGAGGTGGAGTGCGATAGAGAGAGAAGCATTTGCTGTGGTCTGGGCGCTGAAGAAGCTAAAACCCTACCTGTTTGGGACTCACTTCCGGGTTCAGACCGACCACAGGCCCCTCAGATGGTTGATGCAGATGAGGGGTGAGAATCCGAAACTGTTGAGGTGGTCCATTTCTCTACAGGGGATGGACTTTACGGTGGAACACCGCCCTGGTACAGATCACGCCAATGCTGATGGTCTGTCCAGATTTTCCGCCTTAGTGATGAGGACTCCCTAGGTCAAGGGTAGTTCTCCCCACATTTCAGCTGGAGGGGACACGTGTTAGACCTGACATCATTGGCTTGAGTCTCTCCTCCATTTTTTCTGTTTGCCTCCACTGTTTTTCGATGTTTTGCTGGTATATGCTTTGGGCGCCGTGCCACTGCTGATCAGTGCCACAGCACAAGTGCTCCCGATGTTAAATTGATGTATCGATTGTATCCATGTTTGGCTTATTGGGTTTACTGTCAGTCCCTAGTCTAGTGCACCAGGAGTGCTGGGGCTTGTAAATACAAATGCCGCTCGTGGGCTTGCAGCACGTGTTGTGCCACCCACAGGAGCGGCCTCGTAAAAGAATGTCTACGGGTCGGTCATTGCGAGACCCACGTGCAGCCTAGTGCTGTCACGCCGGCTGCGCAGGTATACCTACTTGCCAGTCCCTCAAACCTTCCCTTAACTTCATGTTAGTCACCCCTATGGTAGGCCCACGGGAAGGGTGCATTGTAAGTCTAAGGTAGGACATGCCTGACCAAGTTGGCATGTCCTAATAGTGAATTACAGCCCTCTTCGTTCTTCACTATTGCGAGGTAGCCTGCTCTCCATTAGTTAGAATGGGCCGCCGGGATTATTAATGCTATGATCCTAGTTGGCTCGGGGAGCATGGTGCAATGTCGAGTTTGGTATCCCTGAACTCGGGGTTTAATTACGCATCCGTTGATGTGGATGGTTTTTGGACTCTGGGTTCGAAAATATCACTTTTAGAAAGTGTCTATTTTCTTGTCTAACCATTTCTGGTTTCTGCTGGTCTTGCGTGTGTGTGACAAGAGCTGGGTGGCTCCAGAGGTCTGGATGAGTCAGTGTGGGATGAGTGGGACATTTGCGTTGAGAGTAGGGGGAGAGTAGTTGCTGATAGCCTGCCCTGCCTGATACAATGCTGGCTCCACCTCCTGCCAAGCGGCTGATGGCTCTGTGCCTGCCTTGGACGATCCTAGCCCCACCTCCTGCCAGGAGGCCGATAGCTCTGCTCCTGCCAGTGACAATGCTGGCTCCACCTCCTGCTGGGCGTCTGAGGACCCAGCCCTGCTCAGTGAATAGGCCAGGTGCTTCTGCCTGGCTCCACCCACAACAGACCCAGGATGTTGGGAAAGTCCCCTGCATGGACAAAGGGATCAAAGCCGAAAAGGGGTATAAGAGAAGGACCCCTGAACCAAGACTTTAGATCACTTCTGACAAGGAACCCTGTAACCAAGGACAAGAGGCCTGCTGATCTGAGGACTTGCCTACCCCTTCTGCCAGTGTGCTGTTTGCTGGGGGGAATCCTGCAGTGCTTCTTTATTTTTGCCAAGGAACCAGGAGAGAGGAACTGTGTGTGTACTCTCACGCTTGCTAAGAAAATCTCCAAGGACTGGAAGAGTGCCAGTCTCCTGCTGAAGTCACAGGGCTAAAGGACTTCATCTGCTTAAAGTGCTATTTGCTGGAACCTGTGAATCCAGCACCTCTGAAAGAACCAGCAATCTCGCCGCCGACGGACGCCGCCGAATCCAGCTCGACATAGTGGGTAACAGCCCCACTATCCCGCTTCCTCGACGACCGGCCGCCGGGCCCGACCGACGCCAGCAGCAACGCCAGTGAGTGGGAGTACGGCTCCAGCTCCAAGGGATCTCGTGTCTGCACCGCTGCTGATCGCATCGCCCTCGTGCCCTCTCGACGCCGTGAGCGCTGCTCACTCTTTGCAAGGTCATCATCAACGACTGCTGAAGCCTGATCGATGCCGAAGACGCGACGCCGGATTGCTCGACGCCGCTGATCATCGTGTGCTTCATTTTTCTAAAGGTACTGTGTTGTTGGGGGTCCGTGTGACTCCGGGCTCGACGTAGCGCTCCTCGCGGTCGACGCTGAACCTTTGGATTAACTTTGCCTCGACGTCGTGTAGCCCCGTGTGGGTTACCTTGTTGCTAAGAACTGTGTTGCTAAGAAGAAGATTTGCTTACTACTAAATACTTTGTGCTAAAGAAGAAACTGCCTTTGAACTATCCTTTTTCCTTCCCAACGTATTTATTCAGATTGTGTACATTTTTGTCGTTATTTGGTCTTGTGCTAAGCCTTATATAAAAATACTTATTTTTATAATACTACTGTGTCGTGTCCATTTGTAGTGCATTCATGTTATTACTGTATGTGGTCATAAATGCTTAACGCACAGCCTCCGAGATAAGCCTATCTGCTCTGCGAAGCTACCGAGGGGGTGAGCAGGGGTTATCAAAGGGTGTGATCCCCTTGCCCTGACTAGAAAAGGCGTGTCCCTATTTGTCAGAAGTGTATACCTCTGCCAACTAGAGACAGCCGGTTCTAACACTGAGCAACTTCAGAAAAAGAGAAAAGAAGCTTTCATTTGGAAGTTTTTTTTACATATCCTGAGGGACTGAAAAAAGTCAATGCACCAAAAGTAACTTGCAAGATCTGTGATGTTACTCTTTCCAGGGTTGATCCCACTAAAACGTATTCTTTCAATACAACCAGCATGGTTCACCATGTCAAAAATGTGCATCCAAATAACTATGCAAGGATGGCAACACAAACGTTGTAGGAGAATCCTCAACCTGCAGTTCCTACTACCTCATCTCCACCACCACCTCCTCCAAGCAGTCTGCATCCTATTATTGTGCCACAGTTTCCAAATCTGAAATTTCATTGTAAATATTGCAACAAATTACTTTGTTACAATCAGGAGTCTATTGATCTCATTGTGAACATTAAAGAAGAGCACCACTGTCCAAAACATTAATTTTATTTTTAACTTTGTTGTTCCTGTTCCACACTTTTTTTGTTTCCAGTTCCATCTATTTTTTTTAAAACTTTTTGAAAAAATACAAAGAAAATAGAAAACTAAAAAGACAAATAAAACCTTTCTTATCAGACCTACCTTTACTGGTCAAACAAAGAACTATATTTCTATATTAGTCTGTGAAAGTTTGTCAAAATGAAAGTGTAGTTCATAAATGAATAAATGAATACATTAGTAGTGTATGGTAAATGTGAAACTACCAAGTGAGAGTGAAAGTGAGAGTGTCTGGCTGAATGTTTAGCACCTTCACTTTTAGAACAGTATATACATAAGCACATACTGCTGAATGATTCACTAGAACATTGAACCAGTAGTGTGAGAGTGTTTGTTGAAAGTCTAATGATACACACTAGGAAATAGAACCTATAAAAACAAGTTTGCTGGTGCATAAAAAAAATATGTATGTTGTCTATAAGAGTTTGAAACAGTACATACCCTAAGACCCACTTTGCAACATGACTACTTGGGTAGTAGCTAAATGATTACAATTCTGGAACCAGAGTGTCTCAAACCATTATTATTATATAATAATACATTTATTCTTGTAACATTTCACAAGTTAATGCAGCTTCCATTATAATTTCATCAGGAATTTCATTTTCCTGGATATCATTTTCAAAAGTCATCTGATGAATCTCAATCTCATCTAATGCTTCCACACAAGCATCATCCAAGGTTTCATCAAGAAAATCACACCTGATTTCTCCAACATTCATTTCTTCCACTTCAATAACGTTGCTCATAAAAGCTATGGTTATCTCTTCTACGACAGTGTTAGTATTTTCAAAATCATCTTCCATATGGTTTTCTGGATTTTCCATTGTAAATTTGTTATGCTGACCTCCTACAAAAACATAAACTCTTTATTTTATCTTTTTTCCTAATACAGAACACAAAACTAGCTTTATCAACTATTTGCCCTTTAATAAATATTATATAAATACCATTCTCAACTACTTTATAACATTATATAATTATAATTATTTATATGAATGTACAGTTTTAAAATTTCTTAAATTACCAAACCAGTCACTCCTTATCACTATCTGAAAAAAACAGGCTGTTATTATAAAATACAGTAGCAAAAAAAGTACAATATCTCTATTCACCTTACCTGTTCGAAACTAGTACATGTGTTGTAGTGAAATGCAAAGAATACTGGAACACTCAGTATATTTATCTTTTAAGATTTATAAACTATCTTTGTATCATTGACATGCATACATAACGGAAAATACAAAGAACAATTATTTAATAACCTACCCCACTCTATCTCTATTCCTTATCTATAATTTAGTCTAACGCTACTAATTACCTACTCCTTCGTCTTTCGAACTAGCCTCTCCTCTAGTGTTTATCTGCAACCTTTGTGCTTTCTCTTCAGGATTATCTCTGAAGCAATTCAAAACGGGTCTGAACTCCGGAACGTCGTAGGTGAAGTGCGCACTCATTAGGGAGCGCACGCCTCACCAAAGATTCCACACAGGTGTGTGGTAAATGACTAGACCGCCATCGCGTCTTTCCTCGACACAGTCATATTTGAATTCCTCTATTGCACTAAAGCACTCCAAGTCTATTTCCTGGCGGTTTCTTCCTCTCTCCTGCGCCAGCTAGGGTTTAGATATGCCATTATCGTATCCACTGATTAATTACGGGTTCTGACAGGTACACTCACTATATCATTTTTTTAAATGTCTTTAAAAAATACAAACCATCTTTACACACTAATGTCCTCCAATCCTTGTTTTGTTACTTCAGCTCGGTTGAAGCACATTCCATCGTAATAAATATTACAAAAATTATATATTATAAAATTACCATCAGTGAAAGACACAAAAAAATACAGTTACAATATATCTTTTACAATACAAAATAATTTGCAAACTATTACATTTGCCTTTTTTGCTGTTCTCAGAATATATTGAATTTCACTAGAAACAGAGACTTCAACACTACTCATCACATAACAGCAGGCAAAAAAAACAATCAATAAGATTATCTTAAAAAAACATTCAACATTTTCAATAACAATTTAAGAAATAGAAATAAAACATATCTTAAATGTTTTTTTCTAAAAGCAATTTCCTACGTAAATATGACACATCTCAAACAATTATAAAATAACAAAGCATTATGATTAATTTCCATACATTGTAAATATTGTTACTTACAAATTAATGCTGACAAAATATACAACAAAAACTCGTTATTGCTTTCACATACTTTTCCGCAAGGTCAAATAGTATGCGTCAAATTCTTACTTTGCAAACTGTCCAATAGTAATCGTGAGCATCTGCCTCCCAGCCTTCTGATCCAAAACCACCAAAATCAATTGCTCCGTCCGCCAGTCTTCATCCCTCAACCCGACGCTATTCAACATCTACATGGCCACCCAAACACAAGTAGCCCACAATCACAATTTAACAACATCTCCTACGTCAACACCCAGCTCATCCTCTTCCCCACCAAAAAGTGACATACCACCAAAAGCAACCTCTACGACACAATGAAGGACGTCACCAACTACATAAAGAGCAGCTCTCTAAACATTAACTCGAACAAAATGAAGGTACTCATCCTCAGACCCACCCCCTCAGCCTTGGACGACTCCTGCTAGCGAACTACACTGTGGACAGTACCAACACCTACAAACCATGTCCACAACCTAGGATTCATCCTCAACTCCTCCCTCTCCATGTGTAAGCAAGTCTACACCATCTCCTCGTACTGCTATATCACACTCCACATACTCCGCAACATTTACAAGTGGATCCTAACCAAAAGAAGAACAGTGACACAAGCCCTCATCAGCAGCAGACTACACTGTGACAAAACACTCTACACAGCAATTCCAGCCAAACACCTGCAACAACTACAACAAATCCAAAACGCCTCCACCTGAGTGATCATCAATGTCCCCTGCTGCAGACACATCACCCACCACCTGATACACCTACACTGCCTCAATATCAACATGATGATCACCTTCAAGCTCCTCGCCCTCACTTACAAAATACTCAATAGCAATAATCCAGAAAAGCCAAATTTTGATCTTGAAAGTTTGGCTTTAAAAATATTAGGTAAGAATTTGGTAACTCTTTAGGCAAACGTTGCTAAAAAACTAATTGACTATCCTTATAATGTATCCAACCTTTCAGACAGCTTAAATAAACAGTGTAATGTCCAGATGTTGTAGAAAGTCCATCATGAAAAGTAATTGCAACAGCTGCAAAAGTTCTTCCTGATATTGAAACTTGACCAGCTACAAAATTTTTAATTAAAGTTTACAATTTTCTTTCATCAGCTCTACAACGTTGCAGCATTAAAATGACATCCTGTCCATATCTTTGTATAAATAATGTTGATGGCATTTCTGATTTACATTGGCTACACTCCATGTTTTGACTTGCTCATCTAATTAGATTGTTAAAAGACACTGATTCACAGTCAGGTAAAGTCAAATATATGAATCTTTCAGTGTCTATGTTAGTGCTCCATGTAAACAAACAATTTTGACAGTCATGTTGCCATGTATAAGAAAGGCCAAAAA
Organism: Lissotriton vulgaris; assembly: GCF_964263255.1. Lineage (NCBI taxonomy): Eukaryota > Metazoa > Chordata > Amphibia > Caudata > Salamandridae > Lissotriton > Lissotriton vulgaris. Next base: position 534,021,604 of record NC_141696.1, read on the forward strand.
GGTTTTCAATATCTATACCTTCCTATTCCAGTACAGCAAGCATAAACATTAAAAATTCCTGATAATCTTGCTAAATATTCGGCGTAAATTGACGAGAACCAGAACAGAACATATGTCCAAAAAATTTCGAATATCAGAAACACTTTGTATTTTACTTTCATCACTACTACATTTCTCATAAAAAGAATACAACAATGAACAGAATCTTTTGTCCCGATTTTCAACAAAAACAACATTAACAACTACATTAGCATAGCACTTGACACCACAACTATTTTCAAACCGATAACCAACATTCTCTTCAACACTGTCCTTTTTCTTTTTGCTCGCAGGCACAACTTCATCTTGTTTTTTTTCTTTCTCTACATTTTCACTCCAGATAGTCTCAAATCTTTTTCTACCTACTACACGCTTTTCAAATACTGTATATTGACCTAAATGAGGTGCATATTCTCTTTTTTACCTATTATACTCTTTCACACAATTTACATCTGCACTAACCTTTGTCTCATCAAAATCAATCAAGTACAATCCAGATAAAGTTCTGACTCGAAACAAAGCGACATATGCCATACCCTCTTTAAACACGGTACTTCCAATATTCACTAAAGCACTATCTACACTTAAACCTTGAGATTTATGAATGGTCACTGCATACGCCAAAGGAACAGGAAACTGTTTTCTGCGAACATACAAATCTTTTACAAGCAAAAACCGAGCTGAACGACTAAATTGTTGTACTTCTTCAATTTGATTTTCAAAAATTCAACACCATCTCTATTTACATAATTAACGAAATCAACAACTTTACCCATTGCTCCATTTACTAAACCTTTTTCCACATTCAAATTACGTCGTAAAATTACCCTACAGTTTACACCTGCATACAAATTCTTTTCTAAACCAGCAGTTTTACTTATCGATTTCTCTAAAGAATCCAATTTCCTCTTCAACTTTTCACTCAAAATAATAGTGATTCCTTCATGTTCTATTTTATCAATAGCTTCCAATTTTAAAATTTCGTCATTTTCCAACTTCAACATTTCTTCATTTAATTTAGAACATTCACGTAATGTTGGCATTAAGCAGATTACAGATTTATTTTCTGCAATTGTCATGTATATTTTCTCTGGTACAATATTTTCATTTGGAAACAAATTGGAAAGTAATCGTCTCTGTAAAGCTTGTTTGCCATGTCCAGTCATTTTTCCAATTCTTATAGCTGGAAGAATAGTTCCATAATCAACTTCATTTGCTTGTCGCATATTTGTAATTAGTTCCTTATACTCAAAATATGACCAAATGTTTACATTTCCAATACTCCCCAAAGACGTTCTAGTAGCTTCATGCAGCAGTGTTTTAAACACTGGTTGTCCTTTTACAGGAGTAAGTTGTAGAAGATCTCCAAAAACTATGACGTGCTTTCCTCCAAATAATACGTCATACTCTGTTTTAAGAATTTGCTGCATTCTTAAATGCACAAAAGCAAACATTAAGCTTGATACCATGCTTACCTCATCAATAATAAGAAGTTTAATTTTCCTCAAAACTCTTGAAACTTCACAAGCTTCTCCAGATAGCTTGTGGTATTCTAATTTGTTTTCATGCTCAACTGGTAGCATTAATAAACGATGTAAAGTAATTCCTTTAGTATTGTGGGCTGCTAATCCAGTTGGAGCAGTGACAACACAAGACAAATGCGACTCAGTTGTTTTCTGTAGAAAACGTCTGATTACTTTAATTAAAACACTTTTGCCTGTTCCAGCTTGTCCACTCACGTACATTTGGATACGTTCAAATGATGAGCAAGAGCACTCTTTCTTCTCATGAAGTAATCCATGGTCAATCTGTTCGGTCACTTGCTCATATATTTCATCCTGCTCAAATTTAGTTGTTCTTCCAAATTTAAGTTTCTAGCATCTTCTTGACCTTGATACATTGCTGTTTCCACCTCTTCCATAGCAGTTGCTGCTTCATTTTGAACAATTGGTTCTCCTAGTGGGTCCTGACTCAACGGAGCAGAAGTTTGACTCTCTTGAGAACTGTCTCTAGCAATTTCAACTGCAAATTATATATACCAATCGGAGCCCATGTTAGATGTGAAGGACATCTAACATGGGCTTTGATTGGAATTCCATAGAGCATATTATCAAACCCATTATCGCCGCTTTATCAGCAGTTTTCTGCCGATAAAGTGGCGAAAATGTTATCACCTGTCTTGATAATATGCCCCATAATTCTTTAATGTACAAAGATGCACCACACACAATCCCATACAATTTATCAACTCACCTTTCAAATTGATTTCCAGATTAAGAAGAATACCACTCACACAGTAGATATTCTTATATAGAATCTCTCTAGTTCAGTGTTTCCAGCAAAATTGAACATTTTCCCTCTCATTTTACACATACATACATATAAACAACCAATTAACATCCTTCAAACATTAATTCAAAACGAAACACACATTTCTATTGCTTTAACATTGCAAAACCTTTCCAACTAACATAACTTTCCACCCTACCCCCAACAGATCATGCAAAAGTCAACCGTCAACAGAGGTCAAAAGTTCAGCACTGTATAAAACACTGCTCCTCAACAATTTTAGACTATGCATAAGCACTTACTTATAAGTACCAATAAAGAGAAAAGGTCTCATTACAAGCAACCAACATATAGAAACATAAACTTGATATCTGAAAAAAAATATTTTTTATTGATTTTTTCTTGCTTACGTACGCTTATGTGAAACGAAACGACTTTCAGAATTCGCACAGTACACGTATACTAAATATACAGCAAAAAAAAAAGTAGCATCTATCACTATTTTTTTTCAGTCCCCGGTGACCCCATCCCCCGGTGCTCAAATATAACGTTCAGCACCGTGGCGAGAGCCCCAAAACACCCACGGTCCCAGCCGACTCCCTGCGTCCTTCGGGAGCCAGCATTCTTTTTTGTCAGAGAGACCAGCTTAGATGCTCCTCTCTCAGACGAAAAGCAATCTGCTTTCCTACTTGAAAGAGAACTCTCGCCCTACCATAGCAAACAGCAGTGTCCCAGGGATAGGCACCCCATAACACTACAGGAGCCGGCCCTGATAGGTGGGGGTCCCCACGGCCATCAAAGGCTCTACAAAGCCCATCCAAGACTTTGACCTTGCAAATCATTGTAAACTCCCCTAAGCAGTCCTAGGGGGACAGGAAGTCCTATAGCAAATAGCAAACTTTTCCTGTCAATCTACACACTCAATCTACACACATACACACATATACAAATAAATTAAAAAATCACATTTATTCCCACATTAAATCAAAACGAAACACACTTTTATATTGCTTGAACTTTTGCACCCTTTCCAACTGACAAAACTTTCAACCCTTCCCCCATTCCACAATCTGCCAGCAAACTCAGCACACAGGTGAAAAGTTCATCATACATTGTTGCAAATTAAAACAGCAAGTGTGCTTGACTTGAGAATATACCAGCTTATCTTATGTAACATTCTTTTCTATCACTTTTTCTCAACCAATAAAAATCAGACTTTTAAAGAACAGAAACATGCATCCTAGCTTAGTGTAGAATATTGTCGAACAACAAATCATTTCTTTTTTTTTTTCAAAACTGCATGTTGTCCACCATTTTAGAAAAGTCTTACTTTTCAAACTGCCATTTCATTTACAGAGACCTTCAGAGTGCATACAGATCTGTCTTCAAGATGTTTACAGTATGGATTGTGGGACACAGCTATATTTTCTGGAGCCATAGGTACGCACAACAGAAAAGAATTCACAAAGACCTACGTTTACCAAATGTAGACATTAAATGGATTGGACAGAGAGGATTAAAGTGGCATCAATTGATGCCATTGGTGAAATCCTTTTTACATCTCCAACACCCTGACCCCATAATTGTGCACTGTGGTGGCAATAACCTAGGCACTTTGACAGGGGTAGGTCTGGAAATGTTTATGAAGGACACCTTTCAACAATTGATGACACTGTTCCCCAAAACTGCCTTTGTATATTCTAATATATGCCAAAGGGAGAAATGGAAGTGGTGCAACCACTAATGTCCACAGATTGAAAAAGCTAGGAAACATGTGAATAAATCTGTTTCTGCCTTTCTCAGAGACTATAGAATGGGGTCCATCTATCACAACAATCTACGTTTCAATATGGATGGCATCTATAGGAGAGACAGTGTACATTTTACAAATGAGGGAAATAGAGTATTACTCTTGAACTTTAGACTCTGCATTGATACTTACTTGTAGGTACTAAAATCTCCCAATAAACACAAGGGCTCTTTTTAGAGCCACAATACATCTAAACACATACACTTCATAAGTATCTGAAAAAAATTCTTCTTTTTCTTCCTTCAGTACGCTAATGGGACGACTTCCAATCTTCGCACCGTACGCCGTCCATACGCGCTTGGTACGCGTACCATAAATCAACCATAAAAAATAGCCTTTATCACTAATTTTTCATAATCCCAGATGACCCCATCCCCCGGGGCTCAAATGTAACGTTGCGGACTGTGGGAAGACCCCAAGGCCTCCTCGGTCCCAGCCGGCTCCCCACTTCCTGCGGGAACCAGCATTGCTTTTCATCGCAAACAGTAGCTTACATGCTTACATTCTACTTTCAAAGATAATTTCAACACGTATACATTTTATAAAATAATATAGTACTGCACGCTAAAGGAGAAAAGTCAGCACAATTATAATAGAAAAGAAAATAGAAAAAAAATACTTCCACACTCAACAACCTCGTAAGCAGACTTCACAGTTTAATTTAAAAGCACGCTACCACAACTAGTTTTTGGAACGCATTATACAATAATAAAAAAGAAAGCCCCTCTTACGGTACCAGGAAAACACAACAACACTATAAAGCCCAAATTTCCATTGTAGTGATTTCTTAGTTGCAAGTCTAGTTGTCGGATCGACCCACACACTCCCTCATGACTGGTATACACCCACACCACACCCATTCAGCGTATCCGTCACTACACACGTGACCCTATGTATAAAAAAGACGGAGCGCACGTGTTGTAAGCAATTTTAGAGTTGATCCCAAAGCACCGAACAAGGGGCCCACTACCACATGCGTGGCCTCTTTGGGCACTGAGTTAGTGGTGCCCGAAGCACTGAGCGGGTGAAGAACCTGCGATGATGATGATGGGAGCACGAATATGTTGTTAGCCATAGAGATATCAAGACTCTGCACCATATATGAGACTTCTTTGTTGGAGATCGGAACTACCTCATGAAGAAGGCGTCTTTTCCACGAAAAGGTGAGCAGTGAGGTTTGAGTATGCATCGGAAGGAGTCAAAGGGTTGTAGCTGACTACATACAAAAATGTGACTTAGTATTTTACACGAACGCACTCCTACATAATGTATTATTTTACATGTTTAATTTTTTTCCCAATAGCAGTAACGTTTTTATGATCTCTGAAATGTCCTGAATATATTCACAATACAAACAGTTTGTAGAAATCTGACAATCAACGTCTATAAAAGCGCGATATTATCTAACTCCAAATTATTATAGCAAGAATTACCAATCATAACCTCTTTCTTTTAATATCTTTTAGATGTACAGCTTCAGGATGGATTATGTAACACGGACAACGGAAATAGCACAAGGTGAGCAAACAAGCTTGTTTCTGAAACAACGAGAAGTTATCTGTCAAAGGAGAGAATATGTAGTGTGCAGCAGGCACAAAAAAAACATTGGACAGGCGCAAAAAAAACATTGGGCTAACGGGGCTTCAGCTAGGATGACATAGCTTCCTGAGCCCACACACAGTCGCACCCGAGTACATCACAGGTCTTTTAAAGACATTTTCCTTGTTAATGAGGCTTTGATAATCCCCCCCCGCTTACAGCCCCTGCAGCTCCACTCTTCTTTTTGCTTGAACTATAGCCTCCAACCCATATTTTTTCTAGCTCCCCCACCCCGATATTTTTGACTGTGTTTAACGCCTCTGACTTCACGTACCCCTCCCCTGTCGTGTGTGTCTCTCCCACGTTTTAATGTCCTTTTTTCCCTTTCTCTTTCTTACTCTCTCACATCATTTCTTTTTCTTTTTTAAAGATTTGGACGCTGCTATCTCCACTCTGCTGTATACAACCATATCTGAACTGAAATGATTAACTCTCTTGATTACAGTGAAGGCTTCTTCCACACGTAGAGCACCATCTTTCAATAACGCCAATGGCACTAGGTGACAAATAATTTTGCTTCCGAAACAACAAATTATCTATGAAAGGAGTGAGTGGGTAGTGTGCACCAGCTTCACTGTGTAAAATATATAATTACCCCCCGAGCACTGACAACAGACAGGTTACAACAGTCTGACAAACAGATCTACAAGCTTATTACGCCACTTTTGTGTTACTTTTAACATGGGGAAAAGTGACGCAAGCAGCGTGTAAATCTACGTCTAACTTTTCAAGAAAAAATCTCAACTCCATACTCTGCGAGACAGTTTTAATGTTGTTTTCTCTCTCTTTCTCTCTCTCACTCTCTGTGACATCATTTCTCTTTCTCTTTTAAACTTATAGAAAATGCTGTCTGCTTTGACATGTAGAAGCAAATGTGTCTTCAAGTTGTGAATTCCACTGGCCGCAGTGTTTATACAACGGTAAGCACAGAGGCCTAGATATACAATGCCTTCATTACAATGCATTAGAAATAAGTCGGCGTATTTACAATTCCGTTGTGCCACTTTAGTGTCACTGACGCAGTTGGCACTTCCATATAGACACCACTTGAACGCGGCACTATAACAGAAGCAAAATGTACCAGGAACACTGCACACGTAAAATCGTACTGTTACCTTGACTTGCAATGCTTCATCTCATTTGCTCACATCTACATAATTCTAAACTCTAATTTTCTTTTTTATTTTGCAGATTACCAATCCAACGTCCTTTGGAGTCCACATCACAATTTGTTCATAATATTGTTTTTTTGAAGTTATTTTTCTAGTTCTTTATAATATAGTTATCATTAAGTTTTGTTTACAGTTATTCTTTTCATAAAAGTTAATTAAAAAAACAACATACTTCTTTTTTTTGTGGGAGGTTGACGGTCCACAATAAAAATAATATTTATATTTGAAGTACTATAGTAAGATGTTCAAGAATAAGATTTCAAAGTACTGACTTATATTTTCTCTGGGTACACTACAACATGGTAAAGAAATCATACTAATACAAAACAATGTGTACTACATTTACAAACCTCTTGCGACATTTTCCCATGCAAACCTACCACCCTACAAAATTAAGTGAGGGCCTCAATGACGCCCCTCAAACCACGGAAACAATCACCCCACAAAGATTTCTATATTGTATGAGAGGGGCTGCGTGCCCTCTGCCTGGTGCCCTGGAGTCCACCACGCCTAGACCCGGTTCCTGCAGTGTCCTGGGGGGAAACAGCCATTACCACGCGGTCATAACCACGCGTGATCGTCACCTCGAAGCCATTAGCGCGCATATGGCTTTACCATGCATGCTTTTACAACTAGTAAACATTTACCACGCTTGATAAACGCATAATCTTAATAATATCTTTGTGTTGATGAACACGCGTTGTAGTGGCTCTGGCTTACGTTCTTCAAATCAGTTTTTTAGGTATACATGTGACCAAGACATAAGATCTGAGGCCAAGGACAAACACTGTGGTGTCTGTGCCAGGAAATCTCATGGATCTTAGAGAAGATAAGCAGAGAGTAAAATGAAAGTAACAGGTATAATAAAAATAACGGAGAAAAACTACTAAAATGGCGGTGGACGGAGTATGTAATCAACGTTTGGCACCTGGACGCTACATTTCAAATAAACATAGATACAATATGTTTATTAATATATTACAAAAGTATAGCAGAGGATGACACACACGGCCGGGAAAAGAAAGCGGCAAATTTAATACCTGAAATGAGGAGAGGTTTGCTTGGCGAACTTGAAGAAAAAGAAAAAAACGTGGGCTTGGAAACGAGGGTACAATTGGTGCACCAAAAACAAACGGAAAGTTTTACATACTATCATAGAAATATAGTTTTTTTTTTGACCAGTAAAGTTAGTTCTTAAAAAGAACTATTTTTTTAGCCCCAATGCCCCCACAATCCCAGACAACTCCCTGCCTCCTTCATGAGCCCGCATTGCTTTATCAGAGACATCACCTTATATGCCGCTCTCTCTTTCGAAAAACAATCTGCTTTCTTAAAAGAGAGAACAGATTAACTTGCTCTCTTTTTCAAATAGGAAAGCAGTTTCCTGTGGTAAAGTGGAAGCAGCGTCGGTACCACCCTACCATACCAAACAGCAGTGCCCCGGAAGTACGCACCCCGAGACACTGCAAGAACCGACCCTGGGAGATGGTGGACACCAGGGCCACCAAGGGTTCCAAGAGGGGGGCAGCGCGAACCCCTCACCAACATTAAAAAAAACCTGGGAGTGCAGTTACCCAGGGCTGGAAGGTAATTTTACATATTACAGCCTCAGGAAGGTGGCGGTCCCTGCAACGTGTACGGGGAGAGAGAGAGGGAGAGCTGAAAACACACTTTAAAAAAAATATATTTTTTTTAAAAAGCCTTGTCGGGGTGATGGTCCCCGAGACTAAGGGGAAGAGGACCGTAACCCCCCGCATACTTCAAAATAAAACCACAGAGGGGTGGCGTTCCCCGGTGCTCCGGGCACCTTACAAGCCCCCCACTATGAAAAAAATTGCCCCCGAAATTTGCCCCACCGGAACCTAATGAATAAAACGGACTTCTATTTTTTATTTCCCTTTTCCACTGCGCGCGTATACCATACGCGCACCCCCCGATTTCTTATTTAAAAAAAAAAATTGAGCTTAAAGATCCATGTACAACCCCCTGAGCAAGCCTAGAGGGTCAGGATGTTTCTACCCTGCCCCCTTTCCTTATTTCTCAACTTTGTTTTACTGTTTTCTTGTGAGTCGCTTCTAGCGACGAACAAGATGACTGCCAACACTTCCTGGTTTGGAGTGTTGCCCACAGTTGACAGCCAATCAGCATGCAGTTCGTGCTCGTAATTGTACGGAAATCCGTACGCGTGCTGTACTCCGTCTCTAGATAGCGCTATGATTTTACTTGTGATTTTCTAAGGAACTACTGAACGGATTTACACCATTTAACAAAAAGCACAATCTGCGAACAAAACTCTACCTCTCTGCCAAATTCGGTTTAAAGCCGTTCGGGCTGTAGCCCTGGCTAAAGGTCCCTATGGAAAATTGCATGGGGAAAACATGTTTTGGGATCCCCCTATTTTCTCGGCCCCCACTTGACGAATCATCCCCAAACTTTCAGGGAAGCAGTGGAACCGGGCAGGCCATTTTCTTGGAGAGAAGTGCGAAGATTTGTCCACTGACGCCAAAGTTATTCCAAATAGAATGTTGTGGATTTCCTATGGAAAGTAGGTCTTAACTATAACTACCTACTGGTGACCGCCAGTAGGTAATATATATATATATATATATATATATATATATATATATATATATATATATATATATATATATATATATATATATATTCACACAGTTTCACCGGCAGGTTCCCTCCTCCAGTCACGGGAAGAAACCACACAGGAGCCGTGGCCTCAATTCAATATGCAGTTTATTGCGAGCACAACGACCTACGCGTTTTGGAGTAAGATTACTCCTTCCTCACGTGAGGAAGGAGTAATCTTACTCCGAAACGCGTAGGTCGTTGTGCTTGAGGACTATGAAATGGGTCGGATTTACACTTTCTCAAGAAAATTCGACCAGGCAAGAAAACAGCGTCAACTATCCAACCAAGCAAAATTGACGCAATATTCTAATGTCGGCAACGAACAAGAAACTATGAATGCCTCTGACCAAGACACTGTGTCTCTTTCTAGCTCATGTAGCACTAATGGTTCAATAGCCAGTCTTAACCAGGATAGTGAGTCACAAACAGTTTTGGACCTAGGAGAGGAGGTTGATTTTTTAGTAGAGGACCGACTCAGAACCCTACGACCAAGAACACAGAACAATGGCGCAGGAAGCGGCGCAACTTCAGGCGCAAAGCAAGGCGGCAACGCGCCAAATCAGCCGCAAAACAAAAAGAAGCCCTGGTACAAAAAGAAAAAGAACAACAAACACCAATAGACATGGCGAGCACCATAACCAATTTATCAAATTTAACTCTATCAACAGCAGAACAACAGCTGTTGTCCCTCGGTTTAAATTACTGTCCAGAAAGTTCCTTCAACTATACTGGCACCAGAGCGGACGTTTTCTTGTTTATCAGAAAACTCAAACTCAAAAAGTTCTTTGCAATCAAACCACAGGCAAAAGAAACCAACCGCACTGAAACCAGTCATCTGCCTGGCGAGGCTACTCTAACCACTGCAAGTAACGCAAGAACTCTTTTAACTTTGTGTGACTTAGGATCTGGTTCTACTGCTAACATGAATGATGATGATACATCCAATACCCAGGATCAGCTTCGCGCCATAGATGTGGCACAAAGAGGAGCAGGGGAAAGCCCTTTCAAGACAGCTAGTAAATTTGTCCCAATCATGCCAAAGGATGCCGTGGATATATTCCACGAGTGTGTGGTGGAGGATTTGAAAACACTCAATCGTCAAATACACAGACAAAGGCATATAAGGGAGAAGAAACACAGCTCCCAACTTGTCCAGTACAACCAACTAATGGCAAAACTCAGCAAAAATCAAGATATAGTAATCAATGCGTCGGATAAAGGAGGAAACATCGTTCTTTGGCCTAGAAAAGACTACATGATGGAGGCATCCAGGCAACTGAGTGACAATGATTGTTATACGATCAGCAGCGGAATTGAATATAAGCGAGCCCGAGACACTTTAAAACGCATGCTATTGTCCTACAAACGGGAACAGTTGATTTCATCTGAAGAATTCGGATTTCTACATGTGGAAAATCCCGTAATGCCACATTTATACTTAATTCCTAAGATCCATAAAATGCGTCACCCAACTCCAGGCAGACCAATCATCTCTGCAATTGGAAGCGTGGGTGAAAATGTTTCCCGCTACATTGATTACTTTCTGCAGGGTCATGTCAAAGGTCTTGCCAGCTATATCAAAGATACCGGCGATTTTTTGTCCAAACTAAACACGATTCAATGGCAAACAGAGTGGTGCATTATTACATTGGACATTGAATCATTGTACACCTGCATTGAACACAGTAAAGGTATTGAGGCGATAAAACATTACTTAGGACAGAGAACATGTGAGTACTATGGTCACAACAAAATGCTTAGTGATCTAGTAAGCTGGTGTCTAAATAACATTTTTTTCCTGTATGGCAAAGATATTTGGAGGCAGACTAGGGGTGTTGCCATGGGTTCCTGCTTCTCCCCCAGCTACGCGTGTTTACACGTGGGCTGGTGGGAGGAGCGGGATCTTGTGGCCACACCGGGTTTTAACAATGTCCTGTACTGGATGAGATTTATTGATGATGTTTTCTGTGTTTATAATGGTGACACAACTAACGCACAGCAGTTTGTCAATGCACTTAACACTAACTCCAGTAATCTTTTTTTCACTTCTAACATAAGCAGACATTCAGCCCAATTTTTGGATGTACATGTTGACATCATGGGGAACAACATTGTAACCTCTTTACACCGAAAACCCACTGCTGGCAATAGTATTTTACATGCCAGCAGTGGTCATCCAAGGCATGTAATCGAGAGTATCCCCCTAGGGGAACTTCTAAGACTAAAGCGAATCTGCAATAGTGAAGAGAAGTTCAAAGAAGGAGTAACAGCTATGTTGGAACGTTTGAGGGCCAGAGGCTATAAGGAATCCACCCTTTCAAGAGCTTTAACAAAAGCACAAGAAAGGTCTAGAGTGTCCCTTCTGTCATCTAAACCCCCAGAGGTTGCCAATAGTGATCTAGCGCCCAGGCTCATCATTTCATATAGCCGTCAACAAAGACAAATTAAAGCAATCATCAATAGGCATTGGCCTATTTTAAAAACCGATGGTGTTTTAAATTCCAGAGTATCTGACAAACCTGTTGTTACCTTTAAAAGAGCCTATAGCATGCACAGCAAACTAGTTAGATCTAGCCCGGAACTAGTCAGTGGCAGTGACTGGCTCACCAAAAAGGGCTTTTTCAAGTGTAGCTCGTGCCGTGCTTGCAAATTTGGGCAAAACACCACACACTACGACAATCCTTTTTCCGGCACCAAGGTGGCAATTAGGGGTAACTTTAATTGCCGCACGGAGTTTGCTGTGTATGTCTTAGCGTGCACCTGTGGCCTAAGCTATGTAGGTAGCACCAGGTCGCAGGTGCATGTGAGGATATTGCAGCATCTCCGGGCAATAGTTAACCATGACTCCACCTACCCCGTGGCACGTCATTTCGACATGGTTCACGCCAGGGACCTGGCGTGTTTAAAATACTATGTCATAGATGCAGTACCCATCTTGAGACGGGGGGGAGATAGGGACAAAATTCTTAGAAGATTAGAGACTCAGTACATTGTGGCGTTAGATAGTAAGCAACCAAATGGACTTAACGCAACTGAGCATCTCCATAACTTCCTATAAGTAAGGGTTTTCTTAGGATAGGAAACATCCCCACCTGTATATATGTCTCCCCCAGCTACTTCTAGGAGGGCGAGGCCTTCCTGTTTACTGAATCATTGACTAACTTTGGCTATATACATTAATTTCAGAATGCATTGAAAATTCTGATTTTTGATAGCCCACTGAGCTTTTGTATTAAACACACACTCCAAACAACGATAATTTGTATATATTTCATATACACTGACAATACGTGTGTTTTATCTACACTGCTAATACTTCCTTTTTCCTAGTCTTTTGCCGGGACTGTACATAATATCTTATGATTCCATTTTCCTTTTTGCTATTTAATTATTTTTGTCACCTACACGGGCACAAACTCATAGGAGCACTTAGTTAGAGGTGATTAAGTCACATTAAGTGTACATATTTAGTCACTTTTAGTTTTTGTAAATATCTGTATATAGGTCTTAATATTTATGAAATGTGTAAATTCATGAATTATGAATTTTTAATGAATATTGTAGACATTAGCTCGTGGGCATTACACAATTTAGCTGTCACCTATATGTACCATCTCATGATTTAAGGCTTTCACGTTTAAATTTTGATACTGGATTGCGAATTTGTACAATTTGCACTAGGCACTTTATATCTGTCCTTTGGACTACTGCATTCAGGCAGAGATTTTTCCAGTACCAGTCACTTTTATAGCCCGCATGCCGGGCGTTTCTGCATTCAAGCAGTTATGATATTCTTGCAGGCCTGTATAGAAATTAGTGCAATAACGTCAATTGGGAAAAGGACAATGTTCAAATATGATATATATATACATTTTTGGTTTTTTACATTATGACTGATTTCACATGTGTTTATAATATGTATTTTTGTATATAATGTATTATACACTATATGCTCATATATATTATTTTTTGTATGACACTATTGTGATTTAGTGATTACACTATATTTTCAGTCGTCTGTATTCCGTATTTTAATGGTTGTACCTATTTCTATGTCTATGCACTCAGTCATGTGATACACAACAGGAGGTGTGGCCCTTAGGAAGGTCAGGGAAAAAAAGCATATAAATTTGAAGGCTGACTGTTTCAACGGTGTGTGAACAAGAGTACAACGTACTCGAAACGCGTCATTTGAAGGGTCTCAAATAAAAATATCATCCTGCCTGTAAAACGTGGGGTCTGCTTTCTTCTTTCGCCGCGCTGCCAGCGTGGAGGTTCGAGGATTTGTGATATATATATATATATATATATATATATATATATATATATATATATATATATATATATATATATATATATATATATATATATATATATATATATATATATATATATATATACACACACAGTTTCACCGGCAGGTTCCCTCCTCCAGTCACGGGAAGAAACCACACAGGAGCCGTGGCCTCAATTCAATATGCAGTTTATTGCGAGCACAACGACCTACGCGTTTCGGAGTAAGATTACTCCTTCCTCACGTGAGGAAGGAGTAATCTTACTCCGAAAAGCGTAGGTCGTTGTGCTCGCAATAAACTGCATATTGAATTGAGGCCACGGCTCCTGTGTGGTTTCTTCCCGTGACTGGAGGAGGGAACGTGCCGGTGAAACTGTGTGAATATTGAAGGGGGTGGCTACCCCTGCCGTGTGCCCGCCGAATCAGAGGCTCGGGGAACAGCCACAATTGTGTGCATATATATATATATATCAACAGACATAATATAGGGTGGCTCTTAAAAAATCCTTTGTTTTTTGTAATGTTCCTGAGCCAACAGTGGCCTTGGGGTCCCCATCCCCTGGGGCCAAAACATATATGTTAAGAAGAAAGGGGCACACAGTCCTCTCCCCGGTCCAATAGTGCCCCAGGATTTCATCCTCCAGGGTCAAAAAATATATGTTAAGGGGAGGGGGCACCCCCCCTAGGCCTTAATAAGCCCTGGGGGCTCTAACCCCTACGTACAAAAATGAAATCAAGAGGGAAGGGTGGCCGTGTGGCCTCCCTCCCCTTATTTGACATATGGACCGTAAGATAGGGTCCTTGAAGCCACCTTGAGGCTCAGGGAGGGGGGACCAAGCGCCCTCCTCACCAAAAGGAACATTTCGCAGTGCTCCCCGGGTCCTGCCCACCCCAGGGGGGTTAGTTAAACAGCACAAATTCACAGCAAAATTGCCTAGTGACACCTTTGCTCAAGGCCTGTTCCTGATTCCCTATTGAATAACATTGTCTTGTATCCCTTCACCACCCTTCCATTCATTCATGCAATTGTTTGCAGTTAGTTTTTTCTATATATTGTCTTTTCTATTTTCTTTAGTTTTTTCCAATTGTATTTTGCCTCAAAGAAAACAGGTACAATCCAATCTAATTTTTGATTCATCATCTGTTAGCGCACTTGACATTTGTGTGTGTCTTTAATATGGCATTTAACTCCAGGTACTTCCCTTTATTCTACACCTTATTATTTTACTGTTTAAATTTTTCTATTCCTTGAAATCATTTGCAGGACATTCAGAGCTATGTCAGTACCAGCAACATCTAATTGGAGTACGTATAATTGCAGTCCACTCCTTACCAAAGGCAGATGCGTACCCCTTTTTCTCAGTGTGTTTATCTTGACATGTACATACATGAACAAATTGCATTCACAATTGATTCTAAACATTCTACATAAATAAACAAACAAACCTTGTACCACAACATCTGGTTTGAACGCTGTTGAAAATCTTCTGTTTAAAGGATCAATTTCACCAGGAGCTAGAAATCCCTTTAGGAAACATGGAAAGAAATAGGTTACACCAATGTCACAGAAGCAAATCCATTCCTGCTCTTGAACCAATCTCCGATTTTAGACATTTAAAGGGTGACATTCAATAGCTGGGAAAGAATGGGATGGATTACATTCTTTATATCATATTTTAAAAGAATAATATTTAATATGGCTTTGCCTCCGTGTATGCATACAAGCAAATATAGAAGTAAAGAAAATAATCAACAGATTTGGGTTCACACCACCCTATGAATCTAAAATCAATTGGGTGTCCCTGTTTTGGCAAACAGATATAAAGTTGTGCATGTAGTGTAGTTTAAGTGCAGTTACCAGATATTCAAATCAACCGCCAAATAACTAGTGATTATAAATACAATTTTCACTATTTATATAGTTCACACCACAAACTGGGGCTCTCATCTTCCAATGTAGTGGCATTTGTTTTATTGACTTCTAAAGGATGTATGGCAAAGCAGGGTATGCATGCAAATGTTAGGTGCTAAATGTACTGGATGAAAAATCAGGGCCCAATTCACAAAGGTAATTTGCATGAGTAAATCTACTCCGACACTGAACTGTTCACTTTTTTGCTATTCATCATTTCCAAGTGGTGATTTATACCTATGTGTACACTTAAACGTTTCCACCCTCTTCAATTAGGGTGGAGTCTCCTAAATCTGAATTTATGAGTGAGTGTAAAATTACTATCAGTTACTTTCCAACTGTTTGTAGAGATCTGCGCACTAAGACAGAGAATTCCCTAATGGAAAATATTCAAAAATTCTATAAAGTTGATTTTTACTTAAAAAAATCAAATACATAAAATGAATTTAAAGTACAATAAAAATGCTAAATAATTTTCGACAAATAATATTAACAAATGTCCAATTATTGCAAAAGACAGAACAGACTACTCCAAAATGTGTTTTATCTTTTAAATTAATTTAATTATATTGACACATTTGTAAATATTACTTTTTAGACAATACTTTAAAATTAAAATAGCTTACCCTCACCTCTCACATTTTTAATTTTATTTGTAAAAAATGTAGTAAGTTATGTTTTTAATAAACTACAATAACTGTTAGAGTCTTAAAACTGTTAAAAATGGAATTTAATACCATAGAAATATGTGCATCATTACATTTTAAAAAGTAACATAAAAGAAATTTAATTTTTTTTTAAAATATCTTTCTTCTCTCTCTAGGAAAATCAGTCCATAATTAACATATACCAACAAGTTGCCATTAAAACAAATTTACTAGTACTTAGCAGACAATTGTGTATTTATTATGAAAATCACACAAAAAGTCCAACCTGCTTTGACCTCACAGAGTCTTCATGTTATAACACAATAATGCTCTTTCACTGTTTATCTTCATTCACAGTGTTGCATGTCATTTCCCCTTTCTTTTCATAGTATTCTTTGGAAATGTTCCAGCTTAACGACATGTTCACCTCAAAGTGCCAATTGTGTTAAATAAATACCATAGCATTCATTTTTCAATTGTACCCAGGAGATATTTTGAATTTTAAATGGTATTTGTCTAATTGTTAGCACTTACACTTTGTTTTCTGAAGTGTACAATAGTTCATCTTGAGAATTTCATCCCAATGTACATGCTTTATTTAATATATAACTTCTGTGAGTTAAAGCTCAAAGAGAGTTTCATTAAAGCTCAAAGACAGTTTCACACTTGATCTACCATCTTGACTATAGTGGGCTCTCCTCGGTTACATAGACTTTATCTACAACCTGTTAATTTTCAAGAAATGGTGTATACTGCAAGCTGTTATGTGCATTGCTATATTTCCAAGGGTGCGCATATTTGTTATCCAGATTTTTATCACCATGCCACATTCTGCTTCAATATCATTGCTTCAATTGGGTACTCAATTTTCATCAGTTTCTTTGACGCTATGTGTGAGTTTCCAAACAAGAGTTGTTGAAGAGTAATGTGTATCTGAAACAAAGAGGTCATTTGATACGTTTTCTCTGGTCTAAGTGCACATGGAGCTCTTTCTCATTGTCCATTTGGGGCAATTGCCTTATGTAAAATGATAGACCGTGATTCCTGGTGGTGGAGTTTCCTTTCCCTGTCTCCATCTATTTCAGTTTTTTTAGTTTGGTCAATAGCCTAGTACTTTATTGCTTACCAATTCCTAGTGTGACTTACTCCATGGGTTTTGCCACAACAAAACTCTTCTCATTTCTGTTCACTACTGTTATGTTTTCAAGTATTCTTTTTTTTTAAATGGCAGTTTGCTATGTCTAAGTACTTCAGGTAGCAGGGACATATATCACAAATAGTTTGATGGATGGTTCTTGTAAGACCTGCATGTGTTTCAAACAGTTTTTTTTTATTTCATCTTATTTTGTAGACTTAGTAATTTGTACATTTCCCAAATCCTTTCTTTAATAATAAAGTTGATAATTTTTAACTTAAACATTACTGTGGTTTACATTGCCCTTCAAGCTTTTAGCTTTCCTGTATGTTACTACTGGTGCACCACAATATGCTAAAAGATGAATGAATCACTTTATACAAGGTCCTTATTTATTTTTTGGGTTCCAGTGAATGTGGCATATCATTCTGATTTTGCCATCAACTGTTTCACCTTTGTTTATTTTGCATCTTTAAAACTATCTGTCTTTTGCTGCAGCTTTTTTCAAAACATTCTGGATCATTTTCTTGGTGTATTTTCTTGCTTCAAGGCTTCTAATAGTGTTCAGTGTTTTTATAATTTCCCTTCTACGGAGCAGTTACTTTTAATTCTGAAAACATTTCCATGGGGGAATACTCCACTTTATAGCTTCTTTGTGAAACGTGTCAGCATGTAGGAATGAGTTGGATAATGTGTCTGTGGAGTGTGGTTTGGATCATTCCTTGTTCTATATAGAGCCCTGTATCTAGGAAAGTTACCTAACATTGACTGATTTCATATGCAAGTCTCAGGTTTGCATTGTATGAGTTCAATGAATACAAAGAGGGAGTTTGTTTCAGAAAAACAAAAACATAATGACCTCCATAAACAATATGACAAACATTTTGACCCCCTATCCCGCTTTACTCCATCGGGCAGTAGGATGATGCTTTCTATCAACAGAAGAGTTACTTACCTTCGGTAATGATATATCTGGTAGAGACACAGTCTAGCCGCAGATTCCTTAACTTAGAATATCTCCCCAGGCATCAGACTGGATCCGGAAATCTTTTTTCTCCAGCAATACCTGTGCACGTCAGGAGGTGCCGTCGCTGGTTTCCGTCCTGACGTCGTCCACGGAAGTGACATCAATGGAGCCATATAAGCCCCTCCCGGCGTGCTGACCTCAGTTTTCTACAGGAAACATTTCTGCGCCACAATGTGGAGCCGTGCAAAGAACTGCGATAGCACAGGAACAGTATGTGTTAAAAAAGAATAAAATGACTGAAAAAGCACCCAGTCCCCGGAGGGGCTGAAGGGAGCTCAGAGAGTACTTGCTGCGAGCAAGAGCCCAACAGATTGCCAAGCCATGCCCCACCTCGAGGGGGCAACAACAGCGGCACAAAAGATATGACAAGCGAGGCACAGCTTGTCACCACAGAAGGGAAATTAAATGAACACAAAATTGAAGCAACATGTTGCAAGACAAAGGACAAGAAGTGAACGACCACTAGAAAGTTCACCACACACACACTCTAGAGATTGAAGAGCTGTAGCATCAAAAGAATCCAACCCAACCGATTGCCAGAGAAAGGAGGCAGCATATGTGTGGGTGGTGGGAGGAAATAAAAAACAGAATAACTCCACGCATGAGTAGCACAGGAGGAAAAACATGAGAAGGTAGTAAAAAGTATAGACCTAAACCATCTTAAAACGTGGACGGAGTGGAGAGCCAAAGGGCTCGAAAACTGCCAAAGGAAGGTGTGAGAGCACGCCACCAACCAAACACTAGGATGGAAGTGAGGTGCGAGAGCACACCGCCGGAAGACCAAGGCCACCATAAAGAGGGAGGCTTGGTGGAAAGACACCATATGAAAAAGTCTTCGTAGAGTGGGGAGGATGGGTGGGCGTTAAAGAATCTGTGGCTAGAAGTATCTCTACCAGATATATTGTTACCGAAGGTAAGTAACTCTTCCATTTGATAGAGATATCTAGCTGCAGATTCCTTAACATAGAATAGATACCAAAGCCATACGCCATAGGAGGAGGGTCTGTGAAACAAACACCAAGTTCCAGGAGAACATATTCGTCAAGAGGCTGACGAAAAAACTGTGAAAACTGCAATTCCAGGACAACAGGCATCAGACCCATGACCCACCTTAAGGAGCATGAACAAGGGATGGTAAAGACACCAAATCCGACAAGGGTCGGTGTGAGGCCTCTCACGCCCAGACATAGACGAAAGGAAAACAAAACTAGAAAGTTCTGTACCAACGAAAAAAACAATGCAGCGAGACCTTCAAAGAAGGATCCATGCATTGGTCTCCATAACCCAAGAGGAACGAAGTACAAAGGGTCAAAACAACATGACAACGGTAGAGCATACCGCCTGAACGCACACCACAGTGGAAGCCACAAGAAATGGGACAGTCGGGACTGTATGCCCAAGAACCGGAGCCGCAGCATGAGGCCCCAGGGTGGAAGAAAAAACACCTTAATGTGTACTGCCTAGGACATGTGACAACAGTGGCAGGGCCGAGCCGAGAGCCTAGTGGCAACAGAGACAGAGGACCCACCATTTGGGCAAAAGCTCAGGAGGTAGGCTGCAAGGTAATATACACACAGAGGACACTATCCCGATGGAAAGAGTAAGCAAGAATGTCTGACACTAAGGCAAAAAAGACTTAGTATGCGAGCACCCCAGTGGCATGTAGAATCCACAATATACAGACAAGAAACAGGAATGTTGAAACGCGTACGCATAGTGACTAAATCCTAAATAGGGGAATAATGCAAGCGGCACCACAGCACCGGTGTGCAGCATAACTGTTAAGAATGTAGAAAAATAATAGGCCCGAGGGGGTAGAATCATCGTCTCCTGTGAGACAGCGGAAACATAGACCACAAGACTGCCCATAAACAATAGAAAGAAGGCACAGACAGAAGCCAGGCGCCAAAGCCTACGCTGCCAAAGACCGAGAGCGTCTACCAAAATGGAGAATGTCGAGAAGAATACACACACAGTAATGACACCTAAAGAAGCACCTGTGCCATATTGGGAGTAAAAACTCACACCCAGAAGAACATCAGGGGTGGAGCACAGATCCAGAGGCAGAAAGGCATAGACCAGAGACACTCCTTGAGACCTAGGAATATGCACAGGACAGGAAGGGACCCCAGTTTTCTGCAAGAAGCACGGAACCAGAGACCGTTCCAGGGAAGACCTGCCCCCTTTCCCCCCCCCCCCTCCAGCGGCGCATGTCCACTGATAGACAGGAAGACGTGCACAGCGAGTTTGTAGGAACACACCAGGGTGACAAAAACCCTACAAAGGCGGGGATGTATTACGGACCAACCGTGGACATCCAATGGTAACCCTTGGAGAGAAACCAATCCCATGGAACTCACCAGAGGAGACATCCTACAACAGTAGGAAGAGTCAACCTGCACCAAAGCTCCTGGGCAAAGTAGAGTAGCAATATGATGGCCAACAAATACCCCACATTGGGTAAGGCAAACCATACAAAAGAAGGGTCCCTCTTGAGACAAGCTCGTAGGCAGAGGATCCAAAGATAGGTAAACACAGCTTAACCAGCTGTACCAGAATAAATAAACAATGCGGCTAAGCAGCCACAAAGCCCAGAACATCTGCGGCCCACGACGGGTAACAGAAAAGAGATAAAATAAAGGAGGCGCCTGACCGACGAATCAGCATGAGCGTCAAAAAGAGTGACCCCATTAAATGGTATATCTTTTTAAGCCGCTCCTGAACATGCTCTGGGAAAACCCCATCACGCAACCAGGTGTGGCATCGTATGGCAATCGACCTGGCCATAGTACGACCCACAGTGTCTGTGGTGGCCATGGCTGACCGAATTGAAAAGTGCACAATATCATGGCCATCACTGATTAGGCGGGCCAGATCGGCATGAGAGATCCCCGGCAAGGAGGGGAGGAGCCGGTCAACAGCGTCCTGAAGAGAAAATGTAGCCCGGGCAAATACACACAACCTGTTGAGGCACTGGAGTCTCAAGCTAGCAGATGCAAACACATTGCAGCCATATGATTCCAACCACCGAGACTCCACAGTGGGAGGATGCAACGGAACAGGAGTCACAGAGAGAGCTGCCTGAAGCAAAAGTCCTCTAGTTCCAGGATGGAGGGTCAAACAAGCGGGATCAGTGGGAGCCGGCCGATGTGCCACAGCACGATCCACGTGGTCCCCCGAGGAGGGCAGTGCCCACGTTCCGAGAAGGACGTTAAGCAATGACTCAGCAAAAGGTAACAATGGTTCCATGTTCCCCGCACCCTGGTGGAGAATATCCAGCAAAGGCTCCGAAGAACTAGAGACTGAGGGCGGCTCCATCCTTAAAATGTCAGCAGCCCTGCAAACATCCCTGACGAACGTCCACTAGCCTCCGTGGCCCCACGAGGCGGTGAAAGCAAGTCATCAGTAGGTGATGGACGCAAGCGAAACCGGCCACGTAATAGAGACTCAGCAGCAGGATGAGTACCCCAATGCTCCACTGGTGCCTGCTCTGGAGGGAAGTGAAATGGCTCAGGGGATGGTGAACCCACCGGGACAATATCCTCCACCACTGAAGCTAAAGACGGTACCGGCGTCGATCGGCATCGAGGCGACCGTCAGAGAGCTTTGAAAAGGCCCCGACTGGTGTTGTGGAGCAAGCGTCGGCAACCTCCGAAACGGCCTCGACCGCCCGAGTGGAGCCGGCGTAGGCGACCTCCGAAAAGGCCTCAAGTCGAGCCAGCGACCTCCGAAGGCCTCGAGTCGAGGCGGAGTAGATAACCTCCGAAAAGGTCAAGACAGTCCGAGCCGAGCCAGCGTTGACGACCTCCGAAAATGCCTCATCCGCTCGGAGTCGGACCGGCGTAGGCTCATTATTCCCCAAGGGGGAGAGAGTACACCGAAGCGGTGTCGTGCACAGCACCGCAGCCACCTCCAGCGATGCCGCAGGGAGCCTCAGAAGGCTGTGCGACAGCACTATGGAAGGGCTAAACGTCATGGGATGCCTCTCCGGGCCGTGTCTCAATGTTGCGGCGACTCTAGTGTCAGAGTCAGGGCACTCGGTTGGAACCGAGTGTAAACCCGCCGGCGGTGTCCCAACCTGAGTCCCTACCCCCCCTGTGGGGCCCGGAGGCGCGCCAGGGTGGGTGGGGCAATGCTTACCTGAAGTAGGCGAATGACGGCAATGGCGCCGGGACCGGCCCGCCACTTAGAGAACTCCGCTGGAGAAGGAGACCTGCGCCGCGAGGGGTCCGTTCGGGACATCCGGCCAGACAGCAGCTCCATGCGGCAAACGTCGCACTCCACGGATTTAAGGTACTCTACCAAGCACAATATACAGAGTTCGTGGGGGTCCGTCGCTGGCATCTGTTGCGAGTAGGACCGGCACGGTTTGAAGCCCACAAAGGGCATCGAACGCACTGTTCCTGGACGCGAAAGGGCGTCGAAAAGGCCTAAAATAACAATAACAGGCCTGAGGTATTACTTTCCCGGATCCGCGTTAGGACGCGGAAAAGAAGAATAACTGACGTCAGTACGCGGGAGGGGCTTATATGGCTCCATTGACGTCACTTCCGTGGGCGCCGTCAGGACGGAGCCGGGCCACGCCGCCTTCCGGCGTGCACAGGTATTGCTGGGTAAAAAAAGATTATCTGGATCCAGTCTGAAGACTGGGGCGATATTCTAAGGTAAGGAATCTGCAGCTAGATGTCGCTGTCAGATAGAGCCAACAAGGGCTCCACTGAAGCAAAAACGTATGATCTGCCAGTATCTAAATTAGGAAAAGGGTATAAAGGGCCTGGTACTCTGTTGCATTTGCAATTGAGTAGCTTGTCTGACAAACATAAAACTGTCTTCTGATACTGTAATAAGTCATTGAAAAGGGCAGTTTCAATTCTGCATACCTGCTCTATAAACCTTTTTTTGTAATAGTACTTGCCCTTCTATAAATTCTTGGAGGGCAGTAGCTGCTATTGGGCAGATTCAGAACAGGTGAGGTGAAAAGGTCAGGCATTTATTCCCAGAGGATTAGTACTGCATTTATGGCAAATGTCTAATTTGTTTCAATTCTTTAAGATACAAGCTGCAGTCCCAAAACCTAAAACAGTCATAGTTTTATAAGGGTACGAGTATAGAGTTTCAACTAGGTGGCAATTGCAGTACAACAATGCAATTCAAAAGTGAACTGTCCAATACACGTTTTCTTTTCACCTGATAGAAAATATATTACCCTGTGAATGAACTTAGACCCCTACACAGCCAACTAAATGTGGGAATGTATGCAGAAAAACGTACTGCTCTGGAAATGCCCTGTCATGGCATTGACAGGCATACATGTTCATGTTTCGGGTTAGAAAAATACCACACAATTTTTGGTGAATACCAACAACTAAAACTTGCCCCTCCCTTGAAACACCCAAAATCGATTTCTACAACTTAATTTCTGATCATTAAGCTTCAATTAATTCAATGAAATGTATCACTATGCATTCCATCCAGTGTTTAACAAAAATGCACATCCTTCATTAGTACATAAAATATTCACTTATTAGCAGTCCAAAATACAGAAATTGTAATCATGGTTAGTCATTGCTATGATACTTAATAAGATTTTGTGCTGAGTCCTTGTTTGAACATGTATTATTTATAAGCTAGTTTGTACGTGGCTAAATCTGATTTTCCACACTAAATCTAGCTTTTTCAATTTTGCACACTCTTCACTGTTATAGCCCTGAAGACTGTCAACTAAGCAGGTTCAGTTTGTCAATGTTGTAGCAGTTACATATTTTCTTTAAACAAAATACTCTGAGGCCATTAGGACCAAATAAGTACACAAAAGATAGAACATTGTTTCCTTATTGAGTCCACAAAATCTAGAAATGTACATGAATAAATCTAGAACTGTACATTAAGAAATTCCACAACAGTGGCAGCCCTTCCACATTTGCCACTAAATTATGCAGCGAGAATTAGGCCAAATTCTCCATGCACAAATGTTAGTGGTGACAGTGAAAAGTCTGTATACATTGTAAAATCTCGGAATTTACACTCCTAGGAACTGTAGATTTTGTGGACTCGATGAGGGGAATGCTCACCAAGATTGGGAACTTGCACATGCAAAGCAATTTTCAATCCCGCATAATTTGCACCTACCAAAACACAATCATTTGTGAATTGAAAACTGCGAGACATGTAGCCTAATTCTTTTTTTATTTATCAATCACTTATTACAAATCCTTTGTGATTAGGATATAATCAAAGGTCTTTGTTTTTAGTATTTAGTTTTGTGTCAGTAAAAATAAAATCTGTTGGGATTCCATGTGTTTTAAGAATAGCAAAAGTGGGATGGCATTATAAACTGTTTACCCGGTATTCCCACAGTCTGTAAATAGAAAGCACACTTCAGCTATAAGAGATTGCAAATCTGTAGTTGTAAAAACTGAGAGTGCCATAGAAACCCTGAAGAGTGGCCTGCCAGATCAGCGGAAGCTTTGACCCTTGTCACTATCCTAAAGACAGGACCGCCATAATTTGAGATCCTTCTGTTCCTGGGTATTTGTACCTTCAGAGACCAGAACGAGAGAATAACATTAAGTAAAATGTCTGTTTGTCCTGCTTAGCATTCGTTTTTGCTTCTTTAAAACCAACTGCCAAAGTGAGAGTTTCTTTCAGAATAAACAAAAAGGCAACAACAATGACCGATGCGGCCTTTTTTCATTACATGTTAGAGCCTTGTTTATTTTCTATTCCTGAGTCCATCATGCCTCCAAAAAAAGACCCAGGCAGGGAAAATTTGTGACATACGCCTGCCCTAAATTGGAGGTAGTGGCCATCAAAGAGAGCCAGCAGTAGTATGATTGTCAGCCTGCTGGGTCAAGGGTTTCCGACTGCCATTAGAAACTCTACAAATGAAACACTGGTTCTCTTCACTCCGATTAAAGCACTGAACCCCAGGTTTGGCAGAGTGGTAACTCTGCCAGTTTGAAGTAGGCAGTTGCAAAAGGACTGCGGCATTGGCACAACCAAAGGCTTTCTTCTACAAATACAAGAGTACTTCACCCACCACTAATGATCTAATATTCTGCAAAGGCACTTACTCACCTCAGCTAGGAGGGAACCTAGGACATAAAGGGACTGGCCCCACAGATGAGGTGTCTTCCCCAAAGGGATGCGGTCCACTGAGTGAGGATTGTTGTATTCCTCGTCCACCTGTAAGGAGTAACCAAAGAAGAATGGAGGGAAAGGGAGAAACAACCATTATTTAAATGCAAGGTGAAAAGATATCATTTTGACAAAGCATAGATTAGCTTATGAACAAGGATTGTCAAAAAACTATTCCTAGCATATTTTAATTTTCTGTTTCCATTTTATGACACTCTCCTTCTCTCCAATGAGGAAAACTGATGACACCTCCTCAAGAGATAAATGCATTGTGTCAAGGTTTCGAAAACCAGTAGCTCAAAATTATCAAGACAATGCTTTCTTGAAACATACCTTCTCGACTCAGGGCCTTATTTAAAATACTGCACACAGGATACTTCACCAAAAACGTGGAAGATGCCCCATAGGCCATATCACAAGTGGGATACTACCACAAGCACAATACAATTACAAGTTAACTGTAAAGGCGCATTTTCATGGGGTGAAATTCCACATGGTATTCCATTTTCTGTGGGTACTTATACCATCTGCTCTGAGAAGGTGGGCGAGGATTGGGCAGGCTGAATTTGCAGCCTGAGCAAAATATGATATTATGGGCAGGAGTTTCCAGAAGGCATATCGCATCTAGTGTTCCCACATTTGGAAAATCGTGCCCTGGGAACAGTGGGCAACTTATGAGTCCCCAAAATTCTTCTTTACTCATCTCATAATGAAGCCTTAGTATATAGTTTGCAAGAAAGTGTAAACTGTGAGCCCTAGCGGCAATCCTAATTGAAAGACAAAAGATGAAAGGTATGAAAGATCAAAGGTACAGGTTCAAACAACATAAAAGCATTATCCTGGATTAAGTGCTATAATTTCCTTAACCTTTAAATAGATTGAGACATTCAGTGAAAGCAGACAAAGAGTACCTTAATTATATAACTTCAAATATATGGAAATATTACGAGGCCGTACAAGTAGTGGGGTGAACAACTGGGCTTACACAGACTGGAGAGAACCCGGCATTTATACGCGACAGGGTAGGGTAGGGTAAGTAATTCTTTATTTAGATATAAAAACATATCTTTAAAAGATTGCACAAATCACATTATGTACAGTTTTATAACTAAAAAATGATAAAAGAATAAAATGTAACCGTAAGCATGCTAGTTAAAACATTTCAATTCATAGATTGGCCCACCCGGGCATTGCAAGTTCTGTTAAAGTGCATGTTCGGTCTTGTCAATCGGCAGTACAGTCTCCGCAATGTCCATTTTATCTAGGGTGCGGTAAACGTGCTGAATGAATTTGGACAAGTTTATGTTTAAGACAGTATTATCTGGAGACAAAGCAGCGATAATGGCATGCCTACAGGTCCGAATTCCCAGCCTGTTCCATTCTGGCTTGAGCAGACACCTGCGTTGGAAATTAAATGAGGGACAGATGCAGAGCACATGCAGGATTGTTTCTGTTGCTAACCCGCATCCTCTGCATGTTGTGTCTTCCTTCTTACGGCGCCAGGTGGGTAGGTTTTGGAGAAAGCGCCAATCTCCCATTCTTAGGGCTATCAAGCAGCGCTTTAGATAAAGTGAAAATGTCATGGAGAGGTAGGCTGGAGGGGTCAGTCGATTGTAGGAGTTAACTACCGCCCAGGAGTGCCTACGTTTCGTGACAAGAGCTTTGTCTAACACCAGAGATTTCAGTCTTACACATTTTTTGATTACATTTTTAAAAACAGTCTGACTTGGGTTAAGAGCCCAGAGATCAGCAACTGACATTTGATGGATGTAATCATTCAGAAGGCACCCGAATGTTCCCCCTGGATTAGTCTCGTTGATTTCTTTCCAGGTTAGGGACTCTAGTGTACCTGCTTCGGCCTGTCTTAATTTATGACACAGCTTGAGGTAAGTACCCACGTTAGAAGCTTCGTAGTTGGTTAATCCCAGCTCTAACCTAATCTGGGCCGGGGAAGCAGTGCTTGGTAAATGAAGTACCTTTCTGTAGATTTTGGTTGTGTGTTTATTTAGGGCAGTATTCATTTTACCTTTAAAGGTCTCTATACCATAAGAAAGTGTTGGTCCAATTTTTGCTCTAAGGACTTCTAGTAGAGGGGCAAGGGTTGGACCAGAGAGTTTCTTTGATAGCTTGGCCAAGGATACCACTAGGGCCGTAGTTTTAGCTATGATCACACTGCTTTGCTTTGAAAAGCTGCCCCTTGCGTCCAAATGGACCCCTAAGTATTTGTATGATTGGCCAATCGAAAGATTTATTTTGTTAATTGACCAGCCACCGCCGCTGTAATGTTTCTTACCAAAAGGGACTATCAGAGTTTTCTCCATGTTAATTTCTAATTGATTGCCAGTCGTATATTGCGATAGTGCAACAAGGAGCCTTTGTAACCCTACTCTAGTAAGACTAAACAGGGCCAGGTCGTCGGCATATAAAAGATTACATATTGCCGCTCCTCCTATTTTGGGTGGATGACTATTTACCTTGTCTAGAATACTTGACAGGTCAGATATGAATAGGTTAAAGAGAAGAGGGGCCAGCACGCATCCCTGCTTTACACCGCGTGAGGTCATAATTTTTCGCGAGAGGTGCGAGCCGGACCCTAACTTCACTCGAACCCATGTGTCAGAGTATAGCTGAATAATTGGGTTCAGTATGTTGTTTGGAATACCCCACTGTGTCAGTTTTTTCCAGAGAGCCGCCCTAGGCACTCTATCAAACGCTGCTTTAAAATCAACAAAGCAGCAGAAGACCATCCTGTTTGTTGATAACGCTTTATCGATTATAGTGGAAATTGCCAGCAAATTTGTCGTAGTTCCTGAATTAGCAACAAACCCTGTTTGGTTCAGGGGGATCAGATCGTGGTCCTTTGCCCATTGCCTTAAATCCTCCAGAATGAGTCCTGCAAAATGTTTTGCCTCTATGTCCAGTAGGGCGATCAATCTATAATTGTTAGGCATAGCACGTGATCCAGATTTATGAATGCCATGAGTCCGGGATTGTCCGTGTTCTCAGGGTGTAGTTAAAGAGATTTAGTAACACCATGGACCAGAAGGGAATGTCCGATTTGAATAGCCTTTGTGGTAGGCCATTCGGGCCTGGTGCTCCATCTTGCCTCCCTTTTGTCACAGCTTTGGCAACTCGATCCTCAGTTAGTGCATATGCAGGGGTGGGTTCTCGGATTGTATCCAGGGAGATATTTTGTGCTGCATCTTCCGCAATCCCGCAGCCCCTGGGGGATCTGATGCAGTCCTGGTCGTCTTGTGCCTGAAAGTGATCTGTTAGAAATGTTGCCCATTCCGCTTCCTGTATGTTTGCAGAGCCAGAGTTTGTTAGGGGCAGGTTGGTGCGGTTAACAAGGGACCAGAATTTCCTTGAGTTTTTTTGCTTGCTTTCCCACACCAATTTTACCCAGTATTGATTTTCCTGAGCCCGTTTCTCTTGGAAGACTGCCCTCCTGAATGCTTTTTGGGCGTGGTGATATGTGGCGAGGAAGGCACTATTCCCCGGGAATTTTAACGCCAACCTCAAAGCGGTGTTCCTTGCTCTCTTTAGTGGTTTTAAGACAGCGGAGGATGAGGCCCCTACTGAAGGTGGGCTGTTTAATCTCCGCGCAGTCCCAGGATATGAATTGATCAGATGAAGGCACAGCTGCGACCATTTCCATATCGGGTTGACATCATTATCAGAACTACCTGTTATGAAGTCCTTGCTTGCTTTTAAAACACTCGGACTGTTGGATTCATTCCATTTGAGGCGCTTGAGGTTTTCGGTGTGAATTCCCTCGTAGGTTATGGGAGCCACTTTATGGAGTTCAGGGTTTGTGGTGAAGGTGATGACCTGGGGCCTGTGGTCGCTTTCAGACCGTGGGTGGATGCAAAAACAGTTCAACTTAAACAGTAGTTCTGAGTTGCAGATAGTAAAGTCTAAGTAAGACTCTTTTTTTCCATTCGACCAGGTCCAGTTTGGGGGTGAGTCACTTGCTGTCCTTCCATTCACTACCAGGTATCCTGCGTTATAGAATCTCGTCACAGAGAGTTCACCTAGTATGTTTGGGGCTTGCTTTGAAGGTTTGGATTGAGTCAACACCTCAAAGATGTTAGTCAGGTCCGGTCCTTCCATGTCTGCTACGTTCCCCTGTAATAGATTTGTATTGAAATCTCCCGTGATGATGCGGTCTGAGTTGGGATATTCAGTAGCTATGTCATTCATGATTTCGCACAGTCGGACCAGATGGTCTTTTTTTGTACGGGTGCTGGGATTAATGTACACGTTGACGAGGAGAATTGGACGCTGCATCCCCCAGGGGTTAAATTTGACCCCAAGTAACCAGTCTTCTTTGAGGTGAAATTGATTGAGAGCGCCTTTTAGGTTATTTGAGATGTATATGGACAAACTGCCTTTGCGGTGGCCAAATCGGTTGTCCCTGAGCGCTGGTTTCCAAAACTCGATATATCCTTCTATGGGACGGCCCTCTGTCGCCCAAGTTTCCTGTAGGGCGATTGTTGTGTGTTTGCACAAGAAAGCCATAGTGTCTTCGTTTGAAGTTTTTTGATGAAGTCCACTGATATTCCATGAGCACAGTGAGAATGGAGGCCGTCCCTGCTTGGTGTCTCTTTTGTGCCATATGTCCGCCGCTGAGATGGATTTTCTAGAGGGGATGAATGTTTCTACGGGTGTTTCCCCCGCTGGCGGTCAATTTGAATGTTTTGATGACAGAATTGCCGGCAGCCAGCCCCAGCTGTAGTTGGATTCTTCATTGGCCCCGGCTTTTTCCGGCCCTTTTGGTTTGATGTCGGCCCCTATAGCATTTTTTAGGACCGAGTAGGGTCTCACGCATCCTGTTTTTTTGGATGTTAACAGGTGGCTGGGTGAAGTCGGCCTTGTTAACAGGGAGGTGGGGTACCCGGGGGTGGAGTAAGGGTACACTCTGATTCCCCAGTTCCGGAACGTCGACTTCTGTTCAAGAAAAGCTCCTACCCAGCTAGTCGATGAAAAAGTCACCACAGTGACCTCAGATGGTTGATTACCTCGAGGGGAGAGGAATTCGATGGATTCAATATTGTTCGAGGCCAGTCCAGCTAGACCTGGAGTTCCTTCTGCTAGTTTTAACAGCTTGGATCTATTAAGAATGTCGTGCCGCCCTTTAGATTTATATTCGGGGGCCAATAGAATCTGATGGCACGGTGGATCGTTGTTGATTGACTCCGGAACACTTGTGGGTTTGGTGTTAGAGTTTTCGGGTGTCCTGTCTGGTTTGATTTCATATAGCTGTGGTGACAGTCGTTGCGGAGCCCTCGTCGAGTGTAAACTATGACTGGTCGCAACTTTGGAGTCATTGCAGATGGTTTTAGAGTAATTGATTCTTGACATTGCGTTTTCTTTTCCCGGGGAAATGAGAGTCATCGGTGGTCTGGAAGTTTCTGGTGTCATCTTGGGCCCAGATGCACTTGCCGTGTCTGTGCTCGCCTTGATGGTATCTGTGTGAGCCCTGCCCTCGGTTGTTTCTGGGGCCATTGCTTGAATGCTTAGGACCTTTGGACTACTCGCAAATTCTTGGGTAAGTTTTTCTGGGGAGACTCCCTCGACGCTAATTCTCTGCTCTGCGGCACTGTTTTTGACCGGGGGGTTTTTGTATTCGACTTTTTTGAAGATAGGGAAGAGTTCCTGGTGGGCCATGTTGGAGTTAGCCTTAAGTTTATTTCTGGCTTTGCGCTGGCGTTTACGCTCTCTTTTACTACGTGGTAGAACTGGCCCCGAGAAGGCCACCGTTGTTGAGTCACTTTGAGAAATGGGGCTGTTTATTTGCACAGGCTCAGGATGATCATGCCTGGTAGTGGGTCCGATTGATGACAAGGGGGGGCTGTTTTCTGCCGTCTGGTTTGATTTTGATTGGGCGCTCTGAGTGTGACCGTTCAGCTTCGTTTGCCCAGTGGTTGTTCCTATATTTGGAGCCTCTCCTTCTTTTGAGTTTGTGTTCTGCTTGGCAGGAAACTCAGTGGGTTTTATATATTCTTGCTGTGCGGGGGTGGCAATTTGGTAGACACGTTTCCTACTCTCAACAGTTTTACTTCCCTTATGACTGTGGTTAGGCATTCTGGGAGCAGAGAGAGAGAATCTATGATTGGGGAGCAACAGCAGGTAGATTCGGCAAGCTTCGTGGAGGCTTGCGCTCGTAAGATTAACGAATTGAGTTTATCTAATTTGCTATCAATCCCAGAGGTGAATAGTGCTAGAGTGTTTAGGAGGTCGACCTGTACGTCCAGTTTTATAGAATGGTAATTGAGTGCGTTAACTGTTTGCTGCAGGGTTTGTAAAAGTTGTGGCCAAGCGCCGGTCCCGGTGTTTTCTTCAATATTTTGTTTTTCTTTTTGGATCGGGCTGGACCTGGGTGAACTTTCAGACGTCTTGAAGAAAAGAGACAGGTCCGTTATAAACTGATCGTTCTGGGCAGGCAGTGCTGGCTGGCTTTGCGATGTATCCTTTGTGTGTCCAGATGGTGAAAATATCATGTACGGGGGGCTCAAAACTGGTGGTAATGTTGTGGAAATTATTGTTTGTGGGGTTGAGGATAGTTGACTGCTATTGGAATGCTCGGGGTTGTCATGCCCGTGGATTTGTGCCGTCGTTATTTGGTGAGGAGGGGCCACAAGAGGCATGTTCGTGGTCGCTGAGTTAGTTACAGTAGGTTTAGACTGCTTTACTTGGACCTCTGATGGGCACATAGTGGTCTCCAGGTGGGTTTGTAGCGCTTGACAGGGCCTGCGGTCCACTGCTGGAGACACTGGAAACTTGTCCGATGGAAAGAGGTCAAGTTGAAAGTTTTTGCTGTTTTGGTCGTTACAGGTGGACCCAAAAATATAAACCTCTGATGGCTCGATTGCCCTCGCAGTTTCAGGTGCCCAATGTTGCCCCAAGGCCAGGTTAGGCGACCCAGGTTGAACCAAGTTAATCGAGCCTGGTTGCGCCAGGGGAGTAATGATCGTTGCCTCCAAGGACTGCGCTCTTGGTTGAGGCGATTCCGCAGACTTAGATGACGTTTTTTTGAAGAAGTCCCGTATACTTAGCGGTTTTTGTGTTGTTAAAATGTGGCTGGTGTTGGCCAAGACCTCTGCGGCGTCTGGTTTTGTAGCTTTCCTTCTTTTGGGCGCTGTGTACTTCCTCACTTTTCCTGATCTCATTGTTTCCAGAGGGCCTGGGCTTGGGCTTGGGCTCTTCTGGTTGCTCTCGGTCCAACACCAGGGGTTCTTTGATGCAGCTTGGATACAGCAGCAGAATGTCGAGGGAGTAGCTGCTGGCTTCTGGGTCTGTGTGCAGGTTAAGCAAGTTAAGCGTTGAGCGGCTGAATTGGTGTATGGCACCCCCCTGCTCACCCCGTCCCTCCTGCGTGGGTCTCCCGGCCCTACCCCTACCCACCGACACCACCTTGCCGCCCTGCCCCACTGGATCAATCCAGAGTCGGAGGGCTACTGGAGCTGCATGCTGCGCAACTCTGGGAGGCACGTGCAGGCACTACTTGGTCAAGGGGCGAGATGAAGCCGGCAGGATCTGGGGGGGCTAGTCAGGGCCCGGTCGGCACTGGACGGAGAGCAAGGGGAGCTGCCCCAGAGCTGGTGAGCACCGTAACCCGCCAAGCGGCGAGCAGCAAGTAGGGGATAGCTAGGGGAGGTAAGCGCCAGAAGGCTGGGGCACCCACGAGAGCAAGGGGGCACCGCAGGCGGCGAGGGCCGCAGGAACCGAGCCGGTGGGGAGAACTCTTAGAGAACACAAGGACACAAGGACACAAGACTCTGAGGCTCTAAGTGCGTTGAGCACAGATGCTAAGCAGACTCCTGGCAAGCAGCGCGTCAGGAGGGGTGAGGGGGGGGGGGGATGAGGGGGACCAGAGAAGAGCCGCTCACTCACCGAAGTGAACGATGGTATCGGTGGTAAAAGATACAACCTCAATTGCCCTCTTGGTCACCCCTGTCAGCCCCTGTCAACCTCCGTGCCCCCACTCGCGTGCGCCGAGTACTGCCGAATGCTGCCTTACCTTGAGTCACACCGGTCTCTCGGTCTCTCGGTCGTCCTCAGTCGTCCTCCCCCGAGGGCTCGCCCCGCTGTGCCCCCGCCGTGTCCCCGCTGAGCCCGCAGCTCCACGCTCTCAGGGCCGCCCCCGCACGCCAAGCACCTACACCCGCCCCCGGCAGCGTCTCCACACACCTGCACTGCCGCGCCTACCCGGCGAGCCACGAGAATCACGCAGATGGGACGCGGCCAATTACCGTCAGCCTTCGACACCTCAATCCGACACCTCAATCCGACACGCGACAGGGTGAATATGGAAGGGAAGAGCAACTTGCACCCACTGTATGGTGACAACATATCACCACAGTGTTTCCGGCAAAACAGACAGTGTTGCACATATGGAAATCCTTAACCAGGGAAATAGGGCTGGCGGCACCGACTTACTCCTAAAACACTACTGTGAGAGGGCTCCAGACTTTGGTCAGTGTTGCTATTACAGGGGTTTCAGTGCTGGGATGCGATTGGCTTATCCATCTTCGCAGATGTCTGGGACGCCATGGAGTGGTCCTCTTTGCATGCTTAAGGAAAGAATATAAGATGTCAGAAAATCAGTGGCTTAAGAATGCTAGACTAGGCCACACTCTTAAGAAATGTGTGCCAATGGCAGATGAAACACGAGAAGACTCCCCTTTGGAGACTAGACTCCTGGATGGGCGAGTAGGAAAAACTGATCTCCTTAACATACGGCACACTAATGAGAAACACCCAACCAGCCCTTACGATGCTGCAAGGTAAATGGGAACCGGACCTGGGGCTTCTAGAGGAAGATGGCGTTGAAGTTCCCTGCGCATGTGGCAATAAAGGCCAGATTTAGATTGATTCAGCTAAAGATTCTACACAGAGTATATTACATGCGCACCATGCTGTACAAAATAAGTAGAATGGATTCTGTGGGATGCCTTTGAGGTTGTGGTTGGAAGGTCACCTTCATGCCTACACTCTGGAGCTGCCCTCGCATTCAATCATACTGGAGGCAGCAACAGGGTTATCATTGAAATTAGCACCAAAGCAGGCGCTCCTGTGGGTATGGGACCCAACTGACCACTCCTAATACCAAAACAAAATGATAAAGATGGGCTGTCTAGTCGCAAAGAGGGACATGGTACAGAGGCCCGACACACTAAAACTGGCTAACTGGAATGGAATTTTGCAAAGTGATGGAACGGAAAAGCTCGTGAATCCATGAAAACATGAAAAAATATGAGGAGGTGAGGGGAATAAGGGATGAAAGTAGGGGGAATGGTCGTAAGAACAGGGTGGGAATAGCTTGGTCACCCTTGCCACCAGATATAGAGTAGTCGGAGGAAAAGGGTTGATGGACATTTGTGAACTGAATAACGACCCCAGAGTGGAGGGAAATCCAGGAGGATATCCCTGTGGGACCTGTACCTGTAGCTGTTAAAATGTATGTTTGCTATATTGTTGTTAGAAAAAGATAAAACAAATAAAAATATAATATTTTTTTTATATAACCCAAACTGGTACAGCTTTGAATTTTGAGGTAAAAAGTTACTTCTGCATAACTTTGCATTTGATAACATGGAAATCCAAAAGACTCATTAGGTTTTGCCTGGGGCCGGAGCTCCTAGCTCCGCCCAGGAGAAATCTTATGTCCCTACAGTGTGGGGCTTAGTCCCGCCTCTAATTCCATTGGCTAGCTCCATAAATGGAGGCTAGCCATTGGAACAGAGATCTGTCCGTCATGGCCGGACCAGATACGTGGGCGTTCCCGAGATTTTTTCCCTCTCCACCCATCTTGCATCGTCATCGGGCGGTGGGCGGAGTTTCGTTTTTTTTTTGGGTGTTTGTTTTCGTCATTATGCCGACCACGGCCGCCGGAAGAAGTCCAGGTGAGTGCCCGTTCCCGACCCCCTCCCGCTGACCGTGTGCCCGTTCCCCCCCTCCCGCTGTTCGTGTTCCCGCCCCCCTCCCGCTGTCCGTTCCGCGCCCCCTCCTGCTGTCCTGTGCCTGCCCACCCCCTCCCGCTGTCCGTGTGCCTACTGAATCCGCCCACATTAGGTCGCCAATACTGGAGACTCCGAGCTATTCCCGCTCCAACATGTTGACTAATACTCAATAAAACATTCTTTCTTCGTCTGGTTAACCAGGTCAGTCTACAATTCAATTCCTTTCTAGTTGGCGACTGAGTTCGCTCCCATTGGATGATGGCAGCACGTTAGCGCCACGGCGACGGATCCCCAGTCCTTCTTCTTTGTTCACGCACGCACGGTTCCTAACGTAGCGTCCGTCTGCTGTTTCTATGTGGGCGTTGGAGGGCTCGGCGCCCCCAGTTCCGGCCAGTCCCTCCCTTACCCAGAGTAGTCGCAGAGCCTAGGAAGAGTAGCCAAGCTGGGAACAGCCGCCGGGCGTGATGAGCGACCCGGCACGGGGCTGGATGGGGGCTTGAAGGGCAATTGCTGATATAGGGGAAAGGGCACGTCGCAAGGCAGCATGGAGCAGGCGGTGATCCTACGGAGCTTTATCCAGCGGGTGAGAGCCATGGAGAGGAAGGAGCCCTGCGGTGACGACAGCTTCTGTAGCGACTTCATGGTGGGTCCTGGGCACTGGGATGTTTCAGTAGTACCGTGGGAGCTGGATGTATATGTAATTAAACTAATTCGGGACCGAAGGGTAAACGCACGAGCGCCGGTCGTCTGTGCGGGAGGGGCACTGATAAGCTGTGGAGGAGAGGCTGGTGGGCAGTGTATGTTATGGTCCTAGCTGGAGAGGGACCGCTGGGGCGGTATAACAGATTATGACAGTTCCATTCAGCGGTGGCTCTGCCGGTGGTGTGGTGTGTTCAGGACAGACGCTGTTGGGTATGAGCTGTTTTGTTCTGTAGGAGAGATGCAATGTGTAAGAGGCAATGGAAGCTGCAGTAGATGCTATGAGTGCTGGTATTAACAGTGGTAGCTTAGAGCTCTGCATGAGAGCCATTGGTTAGCTGTGCCTTAGGGCCATTCGGAAGGCTGTAGGGCAGTGGCGCTACATGATGGGCCATGTGTGTCTGCAGAAAGGATAAGGGCGGTAAAATTCTTCCAAACGAGCAAAAGCACACATGTCCCATCTGAAACTCTGATGAATTGGTGAAGGATGAGTAGGGGCAAAAGTATGGGGCATCTGTTATTCCTAACATTGGATTTTCACATCTGACATATTGCCTACTCCTCAAATAAAGAGCGGGCCATGTTTCTTACTAGTTTGTGCGAGTAATACTTGGCTGGGTGTATTAGCTGTCAAACCATTCATTAAGTTTGCCGTAGCATTTAAAGTAGTAGTGACTGCTAGGTCATGTTTACTGAGCCGCGAGTGTACGTTGACGGGTTCATCTTTGATTAATACTCCCAGAACACGAGTG
Organism: Lissotriton vulgaris; assembly: GCF_964263255.1. NCBI lineage: Eukaryota > Metazoa > Chordata > Amphibia > Caudata > Salamandridae > Lissotriton > Lissotriton vulgaris. Next base: position 534,058,724 of record NC_141696.1, read on the forward strand.
AAGGGGGCTGGCAAACTATGCCCACCTCTTGAAGATTTAGCCTGTGCTTTTCCATGATTGCACCTACTGTAAGGTAGGCCTGTGTTGCACAAACGAGGAGAATTGGTCTGTTGGCTTAGTTGCGCCCCAATCCGTACCCAGTCTTTCACTGGAATCCCCTTGTTCTCTGTGGTGTTCATGCTGCACGGATGCCCTCAGACCCCAAGAGGCCGTTGCTGACCGTGTGTCATGCAGGGATGGTTAAGCCCTCGGATGTTGCGCAAGGCTGACGGGATGTTGGGAGGGTCTGGGAGTGAGAGGAAGTGCTTCCCTGCCCCCTCGCTGTGCTTGCTTCCCTGCCCCCTCGCTGTGCTTGCTTCCCTGCCCCTTCGCTGTGCTTGCTTCCCTGCCCCCTCGCTGTACTTGCTCTCCTGAGTGTGTGTGTGGCTTTGGGTGGGTGTGTGTGGTTCTAGGTGGGTGTGTGTGGCTCTGGGTTGGTGTGTGTGGCTCTGGGTGGGTGTGTGTGGCTCTGGGTGGGTGTGTGTGGCTCTGGGTGGGTGTGTGTGGCTCTCTGTGTGTGGCTCTGTGTGTGGCTCTGTGTGTGGCTCTTTGTGTGTGGCTCTTTGTGTGTGGCTCTTTGTGTGTGGCTCTCTGTGTGTGGCTCTCTGTGTGTGGCTCTGGGTGTGGCTCTATGTGTGGCTCTGAGTGGGTGGGTGTGGCTCTGGGTGGGTGTGTGTGGCTCTGGGTGGGTGTGTGTGGCTCTGGGTGGGTGTGTGTGGCTCTGGGTGGGTGTGTGTGGCTCTGGGTGTGTGTGTGTCTGTGTGTGGCTCTGGGTGGGTGTGTGTGTGTGTGTGTGTGGCTCTGGGTGGGTGTGTGTGGCTGTGTGTGTGTGTGTGTGTGTGGCTCTGGGTGTGCGTGTGTGGCTCTGTGTGTGGGTCTGTGTGTGTTGGTCTTTGTGTGTGTGGGCCTTTGTGTGTGTGGGTCTGTGTGTGTGGCTCTGTGTGTTTTTGTGTGGCATTTGCCAGAGATTAAACTATTGGCATTGTAAATGACAATGTAATTTATTTATCTGTTTTCAAAACCAACACATAATGCAAATGCTACTTACCAGTATGCATCTGTTCTTGGCATGTAGGGCTGCTGACATTCATATCTGTGCATAGATCGCCGCCTAGTGTTGGGTCCGGATGATTGCACATTGTTGTCCTGGAAGAGTCTTCGAAGTATCACAAGATAGGTGGCTCCTCCCCTGGACTACAGTGCGCATGGGCATCGCCTCCATCCCCAGATTGTTTTTAGCCATTGGCAGAGATGGAGTGAAGTATGTGAGTGATGCCTATGCTGCGAGCAGATATATGAATATATATATATGAATGAAGACTGCAGCTGCTACAGGCGCCGGGGAGGAGGGTGGGCGATATGAATGTCAGCAGCCCTACATGCCAAGAACAGATGCATACTGGTAAGTAGCATTTGCAGTTCGAGGCATGTGGGCTGCTGAATTCATATCTGTGCATAGAATACATAGCAGTCCTCCCATTATTGGCGGCCGCCCGTGCCAGCTGCAGCAGTCTGAAAAAGTGTCCTGAGAACAGCCTGACCAACAGCTGCTTGCTGTTTGGAATGCACGTCTACACAGTAATGTTTAGTGAAAGTATGTGTGGTAGACCATGTGGCTGCTCTACAGATATCTTCTAAGGGAATATTACCTAAGAAAGCCATAGAGGCCCCCAGCTTCCTGGTGGAGTGGGCTCTTGGTGGGATTGTGAGAGTGCGCTTGGCCTTAGCGTAGCAGATCTGAATGCATTTTACAATCCACCTAGCGATCCCAGCTTTGGAGATAGCGTTTCCCTTGTGGTGTGAGGCGAAAGCAACAAAAAGCTGCTTGGTCTTACGAAAATCTTTGGTCCTGTCAATGTAGTACATCAAGGCTCTTTTCACGTCAAGGGTGTGGAGCATCCGCTCCGCCAGCGACTCTGGGTTTTGAAAGAACACTGGCAACTCAATTGTTTGGTTTATATGGAATTGAGATACAACCTTGGGTAAGAATTTGGGGTTGGTGCGGAGCACCACCCTGTTAGCGTGTACTTGGAAGAAAGGTTCTTGGATGGTGAGCGCCTGCAGTTCGCTAACCCTCCGTAGCGATGTAATTGCTACTAAGAAAGCGACCTTCCAAGTCAGAAACTGAAGCTCACAAGAGTGCAGTGGCTCAAAGGGAGGACCCATCAGCCTTGTAAGAACCACATTGAGGTTCCATTCTGGAGCTGGTGGTGTCCGTGGTGGAATGACCCTTTTGAGTCCTTCCAGAAAAGCCTTGATAGCAGGGACCTTAAAAAGTGATAGGTGTTGCCTATTCTGGAGGTATGCTGCCATTGCAGACAAGTGAATGCGGATGGAAGAATACGCCAAATTGCATTGGTACAGGTGGAACAGGTAGCAAATGATGTTTTGAATGGAAGCATCCAGCGGGTCAATGTCGTGGTTTACACAGTAGACGACAAATCGCTTCCATTTGGCCGCATAACACGCTCTAGTAGTGGGCTTTCTTGCCTCCCGAATGATGTCCATGCAATCGGGGGGAAGATTGAGGTAGCCAAACTCTAGGACTTCAGGAGCCAGATCGCCAGGTTGAGCTGTTGCGGATCTGGGTGCTGAATGTCGCCATGGCTCTGCGTCAGAAGTCTGGGAGTGAGATGAAGCCTTTGATGCGGTACCACGGACAGTTCCAGAAACGTGGTGTACCATGGTTGGCGAGCCCACGTTGGAGCAACCAGGATGAGAGTCATCGAGTGCTGCCTGAGCTTGCGTGCCACCAGCGGTATCAGAGGCGCTGGGGGAAAAGCGTATGCAAATCTGCCTGACCAGTTCATCCACATCGCATTGCCCTGTGATTGCGGGTGTGGGAACCTGGCGGCGAAGCTTCGGCATTTTGCGTTCTCCTTTGTGGCGAACAGGTCTATCTCTGGATGACCCCACTTTTGGAAGTACGGTTGGAGTACTGATGGATGTATCTCCCACTCGTGCATCTGATGGCTGTGCCTGCTGAGCAGGTCCGCCATCTGGTTGTCTTTGCTGGGAGATGCTCTGCCATGAGGAAGATGTTCCTCTGAATGGCCCACTTCCACATGCTCTGAGCCAGATGAGACAGCTGCGGAGAGTGTGTGCCTCCCTGTTTCTGGATGTAGTACATGGCTGTCATGTTGTCCGTCCGGATCAACACGACCTTGTTGCACAGGTGTACTTTGAATGCCTTCAAGGCCAAGAAGATTGCCATCAGTTCCAACACATTGATGTGCATCTTCTTTTGCTGTAGTGTCCATAGTCCCTGCACTGTGTAGTGGAGTACATGAGCTCCCCATCCCTGGAGAGAGGCGTCCGTTGTCAGGATAATCTGTGGCACAGGCTCCTGGAACGGTCGGCCCTTGCAAAGGTTTTGTGGATTCCACCAATGCAGAGAGTTGTACGCCCGACCGCTCACCAACACTAGGTCTGTTAGTTGCCCATGAGCCTGAGTCCACTGACGTGCTAGGCACTCCTGAAGCGGACGCATATGTAGTCTCGCCTGCGGGACAATGGAGATGCAGGAGGCCATCATGCCTATCAACTGCATGAACACTTTCGCTGGAAGCGAGTGCTGGGGCCTGAATCGTTGGATCAGCGTTTGGATACTGGCGATTCTCACTGAATTTGGCTGCGCAGTGGCCGCCAGAGTGTTTATCGTCGCGCCCAGATACTGCCGTACATGGGCGGGCTGGAGATGGGATTTTGGGTAGTTCAGAGAGAATCCCAGATCGTGCAGGAGATGAATGGTGCGGGACACGTGTTCGGCGCACTGCTGTTCTGTTTTTGCCTGAATGAGCCAGTCGTCCAGATAAGGATAGACGTGGACGTTTTGGCGTCGTAGATGCGCCGCCACAGTCGCCAGGCACTTTGTAAAGACCCTTGGCGCCGTGGTGACCCCGAACGGCAGAACCCTGAACTGGTAATGCTGGTCTTGAATCGTAAATCTGAGATACTTCCTGTGGGAAGGATGCAGGGGGATATGAAAGTATGCATCTTTTAGATCCAGCGTAGCCAGGAAGTCCCCCTGTTGAAGCAGAGGGAGTACCTGCTGTAACGTGAGCATATGAAAGTGCTCCAAGAGAATGTACCAGTTGAGGGGCCTGAGGTCCAGGATGGGCCTGAGGGATCCGTCCTTTTTGGGGATTAGAAAATACAGGGAGTAAACCCCTGTTCCCCTTTCTTGCAATGGGACGAGCTCTATTGCCCCTTTTTGCAGCATGACTTGAACTTCCTGCTGCAACAAGTGCAAGTGCTCGCCGGACATAGGACGGCTTCTTGGGGGTATGTTTGGTGGCGTGGAAGTAAGTTCCAGACAGTAACCGTACTGGATAAGAGACTTGACCCACCTGTCCGTGGTGATGGATTTCCACGCGGGCAGGAACTGCTGGAGTCTCCCCCCGACCGGTGTTGTATGGTCGGGGGCAGTGACAAGACGTCACTGCTTGTTGGCGGTGGTGGACCTGGAGCTGTTGTTTCCACGTCCCCTGCCCTTGACGTTGTTGCCTCTGTAGCCACCTCTACCCTTGTTGGTGTATGAGGTCTGGGTATTACTTTTATAATACTGTGTGGACTGCGATGCCTGACCCCTTGAGGTGCCTCTGGTATTGGAGCGGCGAAAGGAACCACCCCGAAACTGCTGAGACTGGAGGGCCCCCATAGACTTGGCAGTGTCTGTATCTTTCTTCATTTTTTCCAGTGTCGCATCCACCTCTGGGCCAAACAGGTGGTCAGGATTAACTGTTTGGTTCAGGATGGTTGTTTGTATATCCGGTTTGAAGCCTGATATCCTAAGCCATGCATGCCTTCTTAGCAACACGCTAGTGTTGATGGCCCTGGAGGCTGTATCAGCCACGTCCAGCGCACATTTGATGGAAGCATTTGTGATGAGCTTTCCCTCCTGAATTAACATTTCCCCTGCCTCCTTGTACTGGTCAGGCAAGTGTTGCAGCAGTGTTTCTAAGGTGTCATAATGAGCCCTATCGTAGCGTGCAAGTAGGGCCTGTGTGTTTGAGATTCGCCAGATATTAGCTGCCTGCGCAGCAATCCGTTTCCCTGAGGCCTCAAATATTTTCGACTCTTTGTCTGGGGGAGGAGCGTCACCAGTGGTCTGTGAGTTCGCCCTCTTTCGTGCGTTGGATACAACCAAAGAGTCCAGTGGCAAGTGTCCCTTGATGTATGTTGGATCCGAGGGCGCTGCCTTATATTTTTTATCAATGCGAGGATTGATGACACGCGCCCGAGTGGGCTCCTTGAAGACCTCCGTCGCGTGCTTCAGCACTCCCTTGAGCATTGGCAATGTCTTGACTGACTATTCGTTTTTAGGACACAAGGGAACCCAGTAGGGGACCTTCGGACCGTGGGTTACTTAACTTATTTCAAAGAACAAGGGTCCTAAGGAGTCAAGATATAACAGAAAATAGCAATATAGACTGCAATAAGAACTATATTTTTGAAACACGTCCAGCCGGGCGTAAGTTTATTCATAAGATAACAAGAAGTTGTTGGCCCAAAAGGAGGCCAAAAATAGTGGCAAGATAGGGTACAGTCCTGTACCTATCCCAAGAGGTTTACGAAAGAATAAACCAAGAAAAGGGGGATAGAAAAAGGAAAACACTTTTCAGGCAAAGCAAGAAGTTTTTGAGCCAATGGGTGACTTGTAATTAAAGTAAATACAGTTACAACAAATTCACCCTGCAGTGCCAACAATTTCAGATACACATATTAAATAATATGGTACACTGCTTATTGCGTCGACGTTTCGATCCCTAAGGGCTCATAGTACAATGGGATCATCATCAGGACTATTTATACAGTTATTGCCTGCATTACATAAAGCCCTATGGTGTGGACTTTGGACCCCCGAAGATATAGACCTGTGAGTGGCCGTGTTTACCGAGGTTCCTTCTGATGGTTCCTCGTGGTTGCTCGCTACATGTATTATAGCGGGGCCTCAGAGGGTTTGGGCGATCTTCGTTTTGCATAGGCTTGGATTCAGAACGTCCATTTGCTTGCTTCCAAGTTGAAAGCAACGGTGGGTTGGACGAAGCTCAGTCGGCTTCTGTCCCCTCCTTGGTTGTAGCGTGAGTCCGCTAAGTGTAGACCCTCAGGGGCCAGGCTTGTGCGAAATTTCACAAACCGTCCATTAGCTTGCTTTCAAGTGAAAGAAGCGGCGGGTTGGGCGAAGCTCGATCAGCTTCTGCCCCCTTCTCAGTGGCTGAAACTGAGAAGGGGGCAGAAGCTGATCGAGCTTCGCCCAACCCGCCGCTTCTTTCACTTGAAAGCAAGCTAATGGACGGTTTGTGAAATTTCGCACAAGCCTGGCCCCTGAGGGTCTACACTTAGCGGACTCACGCTACAACCAAGGAGGGGACAGAAGCCGACTGAGCTTCGTCCAACCCACCGTTGCTTTCAACTTGGAAGCAAGCAAATGGACGTTCTGAATCCAAGCCTATGCAAAACGAAGATCGCCCAAACCCTCTGAGGCCCCGCTATAATACATGTAGCGAGCAACCACGAGGAACCATCAGAAGGAACCTCGGTAAACACGGCCACTCACAGGTCTATATCTTCGGGGGTCCAAAGTCCACACCATAGGGCTTTATGTAATGCAGGCAATAACTGTATAAATAGTCCTGATGATGATCCCATTGTACTATGACCCCTTAGGGATCGAAACGTCGACGCAATAAGCAGTGTACCATATTATTTAATATGTGTATCTGAAATTGTTGGCACTGCAGGGTGAATTTGTTGTAACTGTATTTACTTTAATTACAAGTCACCTATTGGCTCAAAAACTTCTTGCTTTGCCTGAAAAGTGTTTTCCTTTTTCTATCCCCCTTTTCTTGGTTTATTCTTTCGTAAACCTCTTGGGATAGGTACAGGACTGTACCCTATCTTGCCACTATTTTTGGCCTCCTTTTGGGCCAACAACTTCTTGTTATCTTATGAATAAACTTACGCCCGGCTGGACGTGTTTCAAAAATATAGTTCTTATTGCAGTCAATATTGCTATTTTCTGTTATATCTTGACTCCTTAGGACCCTTGTTCTTTGACTGACTATTCAGCCACTGAGAAAGTGTCAAACAAAAAGTCCACATCCACAGGATTCGAGTGCAGCTCGACATCATGGTTAGCTGCAGCTCTTTCAATCAAAGCGTTGAAGGCTGCTGAGTCCTCCGTCGGTGAGGTCTTTGCCGCAAAAAGCTGCGGTTCCTGACCCGACTGCGGGTCCTCTGGGTCGCCTCCGGCAGACCAAGGCTCATGTTCCTCCTCCGGATCCGAGTACGCCGGATAGTTGTACTCGACGTCTTCATCGTCAGCATCCCCTGCATTGGAACGCGTTGGTGAGCGTTCTAAGGCTTGTGGAGACGTAGGCTCTATCGGGGCCGAAGTACCCGCAGAATCCTTCTTATTTTTGAGAGGAATTCGAAAATGTTCCAACATCGGCTCCATGGTGATTTTCCTTTTGAGGAGAGACAGTTTCCCGGTATTGGCGTCGATGATGACCTCCCGACGCTCTTCCTCTGCAAGTGGCTGGAGCCGAGGCTTCGACACCACTAACGACGCTTTGGGCGCCGATACCTCCTTCGAGGGCACGCCTGCCCCATGCTTCGGAGCAAAAGCCTTCGGCGTCGACTTCGGCGGCAGGGTAAAGCGGATAGGCGTCTGCGCCTTCGCGGGCTTTGGTGTGTGCTTCGACGCCACATCTCCTGGTTCGGGAACCACAGCGTCCTTCCGAATCCGTTGCAGGGATTCCGCGACCTTTTTCGTTAAGGCTGGAGAGGGCTTGACCGGCTCGAGCGATCTCTCCGAGTCGGGAGTCGGGTCGGCGAAAGGCCCCGTCTTCGGAGCCGACACATCACGTTCCTTGTCCCCGACGGCCGGAGCCGGCGAAGCCAGGGCTGCGGAATCGCCTTGACGCTTCTTCTGAGCCTTCTTCGGGTCATCGACCACGACCATCTTCGGCGCGTCGGTCGACTTCGCCTTCGGCGTCGACCCAGAGGACTTCGGGTTGGCCATTTTGGCGTGGCTCTTCAAGTCGGCCATTTTGAATTTCTTGGAAGTTGACGCCTCTAGAGCCTTCTGCACGAGTGCAGCTTTCACTTTCGGTTTCAAAACCGGGGGAGTGGATCCCAACGGCTTCACTTTCGTTTTTGTCAATGGGAGTGGCGCACCAGAAATGTCCGTGACCGGGCCCGGAGGCGGGGCTGCTGGACTAGTAACGAGGTCCTGGGTAAGGCCCGAAGGCGATCCCTCGACCTGGGCCGCATGAAGAGGGTTGACCCCTGAGTCAGTTCGGGGATGCTCCTCCTCCGAGCTATCCCCCACGGTGGCAATGGCCCCATCGTCGTTCCCTACCTCGTCGCCGGCTTCGTCAAAGTCCTCATCACCCGCGTCGTAGGCATCCCCCTCGAACGCGGGGCTAGAGTCCGAAACCTGTATGGCGTCGTCGTCTTCAACAAATTCCTCGAAGATGTTGTCTGGCGGGGGCGCCGGGGGTGCCGCTAACTGGGCCTGGAGTCTAGCGGCCCGACGAATCTTGAGAGTCTTCTTACACCGGAACTTCGAGCAGGCCATACATCTGGCCTCGTCATGGTCCGGTGACAAACATTTGTTGCACCCAGGGTGCACATCGAGGTGTGAATACTTGGAGGTGCACACCGGGCACCTCTTGAACGGAGTTCGTTCCATGTCTGGAGCGTAGAGTAGGCCCGTCCGCGCCGAGAGCATGCGGATGGGTAGCAAGAGTTCGGAGCTGAGAAACAGAAAAAAAACCCGAACGAAACGATACCGACGCTCAGCCTAAAGACCTTTTGGTCTCGAGTTAGAAAAGTTAACAACTATCGATTCCGACAGAGGGAACCGAAACACATCCGAACCCAATGGCGGAAAAAAACAATCTGGGGATGGAGGCGATGCCCATGCGCACTGTAGTCCAGGGGAGGAGCCACCTATCTCGTGATACTTCGAAGACTCTTCCAGGACAACAATGTGCAATCATCCGGACCCAACACTAGGCGGCGATGTATGCACAGATATGAATTCAGCAGCCCACATGCCTCGAACATACTAATTTTGTCATTTACAATGCCAATAGCTCAAACTTTTCAAAAGGCGAAACCATTGCATTGTAAATGCTTGTTTATTATAAATGTGTCAGCTGTGGTTTGTAAACTTCAAATAATTTGGGGGGTTAAATTTGCATTAGCAGCTGGAGCGTGCCACAAACTTCAGAAAAACATAGGTTCTCAGGATGACAATTTTTGCCTCCTGAAATGGTGCACCAGGAAGTTAATACCTCCTGTGCAGCCTTATTAGGTCAGGGTTGCTACTTGTGCTGTTGTGTCAATAGCTAGCACAGGCACAGAAGTGCCTACAGACTCTTAGGGTACTCAATCCTTTTGATAAAGAGGGGGCAAAGGATTTTATCACACAACTGTGGTGTTTATACCATTGTCTGGGGGATGTCGAGCAAGGGAAATCATGAAGAAAAGGTGCAACAAAAACACAGGTTGGCACTCAGAAGAGATCCCGAAATAAAAATGTCTACAGTCACCTATGTTCAAAACAGTTTCTTTGCAAACAAGTGAGCAGTGATTAAGAGAACATCATAAAGCACAACTGGTCTCCTGCAACTTCCCCTTCTGGCACAAGAACTATCAGTCTTTTAAAGCTCACCAATAGCAATTTTCAAGTAGGTTTCAGGGCCTGATTAATTCATCATAACACATTTGCCACCTGCTCCCACTAAAGACAACCACGCTCTCTATAAGTATGAACACAAATGTTCATCAGCAGGCTCATTGTTTATTTATTATTTATTTGCAATTTTCTAAAGTACATATCAGATGCAAGTGTGTCTTAACAATTTATAGGAGAAATATAATTTCAATTGAAAATCAAGATACAATACAGTGGGAAGCATCATTTTAGACATAAACAAGGTGACCGTGTATAATCAACATGTGGTGATATATGTTTGAATGATGTTTGCATGGACCAGATATAAAACTGTTATAGAACATGTACACGTATACATGATGGGATATAATCTGATAGGCTCTTGTTGGACAGGAGAACCTACATTTACCGGCAAGTCATCATTGTAGATACCATTGGATCAACAGATGTTCAGTTCCTTTCTAATTGCAAATAGTTGTAAGATGTAAATAAGTGTAAGGTTTTCTGGCTCATATCTCTTTGAAAGCGATAATATAGGTTTCCAGTCTTCTCAGCAGGCTCAAAGTATCCTATTAGTTGGAAATGCAAAGGTGACATAAACTGTAAAACAGCTCTTACAGCAAAACCCATCACTGCCCTATGACCTGTGACGCATGAACTTTGTGAAATGCATGAACTCATTCACACTCTGGCTGCATTTACCAGAAGCAAAATGTTATTGATTCAATCCAATGCATAATCTAAAGCACGAAAAGTCATACTGGAAGGCCTAAAATCTGCACGGTTCAATCCCAATTCTTTTCCTAGATGTAAGTCACACCAAGGCATTTAAAGCAACATCATTTTTGCAAGCCTACTTTTACTGTGATTCGCAAGTGGGATACATTTATGCATGTTGAAGGATACTCATGTGCACACTAAAAACATATTGTTAAAGTTAGATTAGACACGTGGGAGTGCCAGAAGAGCAATTAGGGAAATGTAATGCAAACTAGGCACTCAAAATATTGTAATTTAGTGGGCATTTCCCACAAGGTTATCTGCCTATCAAACCTATGCCTGGTTGGCTTGGGCACAAAATGTGGGACTGTGTATCAAAATGTGTGTAGACATTTACAACAAAATTACCATTCTTGAAAGACAAAAATAGTTCTTCCCAAAAATATTGTGTACATTTATTATCAATCCGTATGCGTTCTGTGAGAAATGCAGAGTATGCACAATTATGGTAATCAAAATAAAGGCAAGTCTTCAATGTTTGTTCTATACTTTTAAATGTGTGAAGTACAGGATGCATATTTTATACAGTTAGTGTTTCCAAATGATTGTGAAACATTGAAACACTTGTAAATTGCGAACAGGTACTGGTATGAATTACACATTAGCCGTTGCCTTTATACAAAACGTGTAGGCACAATTTGCCTGAATGCTTCAGGTAGTATTAGGGAACCCACAGAGATTTCAGAATTACAATACCTTGTCTTGCGGTACAGCATACAGTTCTGGAATCAGATGAATCCCATTCTTTCCTCTGATAAGTATTCCCTCAAGGGCCTCTCGATATTCTTGGATCTGGGGTACATTGGAAATATATGTGGATACTTAACAACCCTTTTTAACTACGAAAATGGAGACTCATAATTTATAAATCATCGGCATAGAATACATGCATTTCTTGAGGTAATAAGGCTTTTAAAATAAATACATGATCATATATATCAAGTCATTTAAAGGACAATTTTACTCACCTACAGTCATTTTAGTTGATCTAGTCTGTAGGATTTCTTCGTAAAACAAAAGCTACTTGGAATTTTGGGCTACATTGTAGTGGGGCTATAATTAGTGTTGTGGCACTTCAAAATCCCTGAAGCCATTGCTTGCATGCTCCTAGCCCCTATTATCCCAGACACATTTTACCATTCACTTCTCAATAGTGATTCATAACTACTAATGTGGAAATGGTTGAGCAAAGCTTGGTTCTATGGAAATTCTATTCTAAGTGTTTTAAAAATCTAATACATGGGATCAACCTTGCTTTCACTAGCTTCCATTACCGAATGTTTAGAAAACATTACCAAACACAGAACACTGCAATGAAGGTGACAGTTAAGGTTTTTTCTGGACATTCGGTAGATGTGTCTTGAAGGACTAACTGGAAAAAGTAAGATATGCTTGAAGCTGCATGTTAGACCTGGAACCTTGGCGTGGGTCTCCCTTCAATTTTTTAGCTGTTGCCTTGTGTATTTTGCTGGTTATAGATACTTTGGGAACTGTGCCACTGCTGTCCAGTGCCACAGTGCAAGTGCTACCTATGGTAAATTAATGTATGGATTAGTGATTCCATGATTGGTTGGTTTGGTTTACTTGTCAGACCCTAGTACAGTGCTCTGAGTGTGCCCAGGGCTTGTAAACCAAATGCTGCTAGTGGGCTTGCAGCACTGGTTGTGCCACCCACAGACGTAGCCTGTAAAAGTGTGTCTCAGGTCTGCAATTGCAGAGCCAACAGTGCAATCTGGTACTGAACTGTTGACTGGGCAAGTGCACCCACTTGCCAGTCCCTAAACCTTTCCTTTTCTGCATATTAGTCACCCCTATGGTAGGCACAAGGACAGGGTGCATTGTAGGTAACAGGTAGGACAAGCCCTGATGCGTGTGGCATGTCCTAATAGTGAATTACTGATATTTTCGTTTTTCCCTATTGCAAGGCTAACTGTTCCCCATAGGCCAGAATGGGCAGTGGATTATTACATCTTATAATCCTAACTGACTGAGGGAACTAGGTGGAAATTCGAGTTTAGTATGCCTGACCTCAGATTGGTAAAATGCATCTTTTAGTGGAGTTGGTTTAAACATTCTGTGTTTGAAAATACTACTTCTAGAAGGTAGGTTTTTTCTTGTCTAACCATCCAAGCCTGCCTCTGCTAGGTTGTGTATTCCTTGTCTGGAGTTTGAGTGACAGGGGCTGGGGGATTCCAGGAGACAGGGTGAGTCAGCACAGAGTTGAATAGAGAGATCGGTATGCAGATGAGAGAGAGGAGTGCACCTGGGACCTGAATAGGGCTGTGCCTTTCCTCCACCAATGCTGGCTCCCCCTCCTGTGGTGCGTCTGATGTCCCAGCCCTGCGAAAGGAAAGAAGGAGTCATGTAAACAGAGTGCTCCAGGACTGACTAGAACTGGTTTGGACTAGGCAAAGGCATTTCTGTCTTCAGAGAAAAAAGAGAAACTGTGTATAAAAAGAGGGACCCAGACCCCAGAACTTTAGATCACTTTGGGAAACAAGAAGAAACCTTTGCCGAGGAGAGGAACCAGGGAGACTGAGGAGAGACTATCCCTAAGCATGAGGGATTGGCCTGCAGTGGTTGCCTGACTGCCAAAGATAGGAGATAAGACTTTGTGCTACTTTTATTCAACTTGTGAAGTATCTCCAAGGGCTTGAGATGGAGCTTGCCTCCTGCTGAAGTCTCAGGCACAACCGACTTCAACCACCAGCTCCCCAAGAGTTCTTTGGAAGTGTCTGCAATTGTGCTGGGCTTTCTGAGGAACTGCGTGTCGCAAGGTACTGGAAGCGCGACTCAAGAAGAAGAAGTGTGTCGCTGCCGCAGCTGCTGACGTGGCAACGCCGGAGAAGAGAATCAGCGTTGCATCAGACACCGCCGCATCAACGGAGGAGCGTGTCGCTACCGCTGCCGCATCATCGCCGAAGTGCCTCGCATCCCCGGAGAAGAGGATCGACGTCGCACCAGACTCCACTGCATCACCGGGAAACGTGTTGCAGGGCCTGTCGCAGAAGCACAGTAAGAAACCGGCCCATCACCTCCCCTCGCAGATAAGAACAGACGTATCCCCTACGCATCAGTAGGGACCCGATGCATCACCGTTCTTGCGTGTAAGGAACCGATGCATCACCTTCCCTGCAACACTTTAGTTGTATAGGGTTACGCATACTGAGGTACATTGAATTCAAAGTGTTGTATTTTGCATCTTAAGAGAACTGAGCTATTTCTACCATTTCTAAGTATAGTATTGTGGATTATTGTCATTTGTGGTCATGTGTTAAGTCTATGTAAAAACACTTCTTTTTATACTACAACTTGTGTGGTGTCCATCTGTAGTGTTGTCAATGGGTTACTGTATGTGTTCACAAATGCTTTACACACTGCCTCTGAGATAAGCCTGCCTGCTTGTGCCAAGCTACCAAGGGGGTGAGCAGGGGTTATTTTAGGAGTGTACACCTCTACCCTGACTAGACGCAAGGGTCCCTATTCGGTCAAAGGTACCTACCTCTGCAAACTAGAGACCCCCAAAACTAACACTGCAGGACTTCACATGCCAAACAACCACCAGTTTGCAAAGTTTCTTCTGCATTTTGTTCAAGCTATAATCTGAAATAATTAGTTTTGCAGGGGAATAATTCTGAATATCAACTCTTTGATAATTTTGCTTGAAAAGGGGAGAATCTTTGCACCAAGGACAAAGTCAGAAACATTGCATCTTTGGGAAGTTCAAAGACAAACTTTGCTCAATTTCTCCTCAAGAGTTGAAAGTTTACACACTCCTAACTTCCACTTCTAACCTTTTGTGCAGATGAGAGTTCTTACACAATGCATAAAGGTGAGAATCCGTGCCAGTTCTAGGTATCTCGGGCACTTATTTTCAGGATAGACAACAATGGGACCTTTTTCTAATAAAGTGTCAGTGACTAAATCCCCCTGCGGGAAGATTGCCACTCTGTGGGACATAAGAATGAATGACGACACAATCCAGAATCTTGAAATCTTGCTTGACCGCGGCAAATTCATAACCGTCAGCAGTGCAATAAAAGTTAATTCTATGGGTTCAATCAATGTAATACTGCAGACTTTCAATGTTTCCACAACCCCACAGGCATGCGTCCTAGGAAAGAAGACAACGAATGGGGTCCAGTGGTTGAAATGGAAAACTACTAAGACTTCTGACATGAATGATTGGGGAGTATAAAAACCTGTTAACTGAATAAAATACAAACATGGTTCTGAAAAGGCCTAGGATTCCCTGACTGGATGAGATGTCGTGATGTAAGCTCTCGACCGAGGTTAAAAATTGAAAGAAGCTAATTTATCAACGTATAATGGCTACCTTGCTTCCAAGATAGGCGCATAAAAGTCTATGACAGAGGTACCCATGCAAACAGGAGAAAGAAGAAGCTTGCAATTTTATTAAGTTTGTGGATGTTTATGAGTAATATCCACAATAGCTTGTTATTCAGACAATTATGAAGTACTTGATTACACCTGTATTTAAATACGTGGCTACTTTGAGTTTGGCAGAATAGGAGAACTGAAGTAAATTGCTGGTTTATTCACCCTGCCAACCTTGCAGTTCCCCTGTCTCATTGTGTGATGAGTAGCCACCAGGGTTGAGACAGCTGAGCCTCTGATAACTTCACTGTCTGAAACCTTTTTGTGGTGGTCGCCCATCTTGCACTTAAAGTGGGCTAGTTGGTAGGGCTCTACAAAGCACCACAGGCAGAAATAATGATCATTGGACACCATACACAGGGAGAACATTTTCGGTTTTTTTGGGGGTATTTCAGGAATAAATCCGATTTGGGGGTTGGTTTCTGAAATACTGTGTCAATTGTTCACAATTACACAGCTGTTTTCTGGGACCATATTTGTGGCCAAAGTACTGATGGCTATTTCAGCTGAAGCACTTTCAGCAAAAATAATCCATTCTTAGCTAATGGGGATCTCCTGATCTGCTGAACTACTAATGACCTCCATTATTTCAAATATCCTGATGAAATAAACAAAATGATATTCAGGTCCAGCTGGCACTATTATGCACATTGTGTTATTGCCATTTATCTGTTGGTTGCATAGCTAAGGCTAAGGATCCAGGGAAGGGGCGTGGTCTCGCCGGCTGCAAGATGGCCACACATTGACCGGGCTCTGCAACGCCCGAGTGAAACATTTGTCATAATCCTGGTGAAAATAGACAATCGACTGCCACGAACGTGCGGGCGTATGAAGGATATTTGAGCAGGACGCCGGCTGAATCAAATATATACTTGCGGCTGAGCCAATATATATCTGAGCTGTGGGCTGCTGCGGATGGCTGGCTGGGCTGTGGGGAGAAGACCGCAGATGCAGCAGTAGCCGGTGAGAACAAACCTCAACATCTCCGGAAGGCGAAAGGTCTGCATCAAAACTGCCGAATCGGAGGACCGGGCTGAGCCTGCCCCTGTGAGAATCCAGGTGAAGGCTCGGAAGAGAGTGAGCCCGACTGAAACTGAGCCAATCAGGCGCTGCTGGACGGACAGACCTGCCTGTGGGCCATTAATTCCCCAGCCGTGTTGGGCGCGGATTGCAGTCCCCGCAGGGGACAGGGCCGCGGCCCGGGGAGAAAAAGGAGCATTGAAGCCCCGCAAACAGCGCTTCCAGGAAAGGGGAGAGTAGCAGGTGAGAGGGCGCTGACCTTCTGGGTGGAGGTGGATACAGCCCTGCGCATACCGGGCACAACTGCACGGTTGTCTATTCCCCGGCAGCACAGCGAAATAAAGTGAGCCGGCCTGGGCCCATCTGAATAGCTGCCTCCTATGCCCCTACGGACTCTTCTCCCCCCCCCCTCCTCCCACCCTGCTCAATTCTCTACCCTCCCAAGGGACCCAGCACTGCAGGAGGAGCATACAGCCCACAATAGAGTTCTGGTACACCCCCGCGAGGTCGGGCTAGATACTGCTCCCTTCCAGATTCCTGGGGCCCCTCTGTTCTGAGGCAGCCGTGATTTTCCTCCCGCGCCCTCACTCACCCTCCTCGCCCGGGCACGTCGCCTCCCCTGGGGAGCTGACAGACGGTGGCACAGAATGCGCGAGGCACTAGGGCATTTGCGGAAGCTTAGAGGAGACAGGGAGAGGGAGGCTTGAGTGCCGGATAACTGCGCTGGACCGTGGGTGGCAGATTTGAGACGCCGCTACTGCTCATCTCTGGTGGGAGGCTTCTGTGCCATTTTCTGCACTCCGGCAAGCAGTTCAACACAGCCATGGGGAAAACTTATTGCAAGCAGCCAAAAAATATCCTGTGAGGGTAGACGCAGGAGCTGCACTGGTAAGCCGCCACAGATGGTGGAGGAGCGGCCCACGCGAGCTGCCGAAACAAATGTAAGTGAAGAGGACATTCGCTCTTTTTTAATGGAGGTCAAAATGAGCTTGGAATCAATAGACAACAAAATTGACCACCTCACTGCCCGCTCGGACCAGGTGAACCAAATGGTAGGGTTGCATGACAGCAGAATAACACAGCTGGAATACAGGGTGTCAGACTCCAAAGACACGCTCGCTAGCGATCACCAAAAGATGCTAAAAATGGATAAAGTGCTGGAATTAATCTGCGCCAAAAATGAAGGCTTGGAATCACGTTCCAGACGGGACAACATACAAATTACCGGCATCCGTGAATAAACTGCGATCTCAAAAAACTACCTCGAATCCCTGCTGCTGGATCTTCATTATCGAAAGGGCGCATTGCTCGCTGGGTCGCCCGCTTGCTGAGCTACTGCAATAGGGATGCGATTTTGTGCAGAGCCAGAGAAATGGGGGAGGTCAGGCATCAGGGCAACACTCTATCCTTCTAACCAGACTTTACCCTGTCAGTGCAGGCTACAAGGCGAGAATTCCTGCCCACCAAGCGTATCTTCCAACAGATGGAAGTCCTCTATGCTCTCCTTCATCAAGCCAAATTGCGCATCACCTGCGGGGACAAACCACAATTCTTCACTGACCCCAAAGCTGCACTCACATATGCGAAGCAGATTAGCTGAGAAAAGAAACAGTCTTTTGCCACGTCTGTCAGAGTTAGGAGGATCCAGTGATAATGACTGAACCAATGACCCATGATACAAGTATTAACATGGGGCAAAATGGCGGATTGAAAAGGAAAGGCTGAATTATAATGCAGTGATACTGTGCTGCCCCAGAGGCGACGTCGGACACTTGACACTACTGTTAATGTTTTATTCACCAAACCAAACAGAACACTCTGCCACCCTAACATAGGTCGGGGTGTTCGCCTGGAGCTACCATGCCCTCACAGGATAATTCCCTTGCAATCTGAAATTGTTCCAGGGGGTTGGCCAATGTCTCAACCTGTTTGGGGGGTTGCAGAGGATGGAGGGTGGGGAATAGGGAGACCCCAGTTTGACACTTCCCAATAATAATAATAATAATAATAAAAGGGGTCTTATCGTGCGCAAACTTAGCCCAATGGGCGTCAAGGCGCCTAATTCCAAATCCAGCTCATAACAAAAACTCTGCAGCTCAACCTGTGTAGGCTCTAGAAAAGCACCACGTTTTTAAGGCCTTTTTAAACAGCGCTAGAGAGGGTAGAGTCTTGATCTCCATCGGCAAGATGTTCCAGAGCTGGGGGGCAGCGACGGAGAAGGTCCTAGCTCCCCACCTTGTGAGCTTGAAGCGAGGGACAACAAGTTGGAATAGTCCCGAAGAGCGAAGACACCTTGTAGGATTGTAACGGGTAAGCAGGGAGCTGATAGCGCCTTTAGGTCCATCCTCGAGAGCTCTATAGGTCAGACACAGAATTTTAAAATAAATTCTGTGCTGGATAGGCAGCCAATGAAGGTCTCTCCTCGCAGCAGTAGCAGAGGAAGCCCTAGGGAGATCTAGGACAAAACGTGCACGATTTGCAGCCGGTGTATGAGGCCCTTGTTGGATTCGATGTAGAGAGAGTTGCAATAATCTAATCTGGAGCCAACAAGGGCGACTGCAATCTGCTTGCGTGCTTGAAGAGACAGATAGCTGCGAATTCTATTGAGCGTCCTGATCACGCCCCAACAGGTCGCAACAGTCCGATTCACCTGTAGGGACATCGAGAGTGAAGTGTCGAACACCACACCCAGATTTCTGGCAGATTGGGAGGGAGTGGGGCAGATGCCAAGAGAGGAAGGCCACCACTTACTCGACCAAACATCTTGGTCCTTCCCACTTCCCAAGATGACCATGTAACATTAGCGGCACATCCGGGGGGAAGAGAGAGACAAAAGTTGGGGCAACTCCCACAAATGTTTTCGGTGTTCAGTTAGAATTGTTTTCCTAGACACATGCATGCAGGAAACCAAGTCTACCACCTTCAGACAGAGGATACAATAGATCCCAAGGCTATCACAGCACAGCGCACCACAGACTGACAAGGATACCCCCTACCCTCTGACATGACGACTGTGATGTGTTTAACTTGGAATATACAGGGCCTAAATGATCACCGCAAATCCAGATTTGTACATGCATACATAACTCGACATGCTGTGAACATATACTTTCTACAAGAGCGCATCTGACCATGGGAGACACTACCCAGATGGTGCGGGGCACACTACTCCTCAGTTTACTCTAACTTTGCCAGGGATGTAACAATCCTACTTAAAAGGGATCTCCTATGGCGCACACTGCACTCAGTCATTGAAAAGGCAGCGAGATATGTAATACTAGTGGGTATGCTTTACGGCAGAAACTGATCATGGTTGCCGCCAATGGCCCGAATACAGATGATGCACATTTTTTCCTCAATATCTGGAGGCAGGTCCTAGACTGTGGCCCCCACCCGATAATATGGGGAGGGGACTTCAGCGTGCTACTACAAGGGGCTCTCGACCACTCTAGTGACAGAATACACCACCCACGTACAGTGGAAATCCTCAACACGCTCATCGCTGATACTGCACTAATAGATATATGGCGCTACACACACGCTTCCCAGCAAGAAGGCACATGCTTCTCCTCTGCACACGCCTCATGGTCTTGCATTGATTATTGGCTGGTGTCAAAAGATGTCCTCACCTGGGCCACAGCGGTAGAACACTTACAGCGCACACTATCCAATCATTCGCTGGTCAGGCAGATCTTCCGGTCCCAAACACTCTCCCTCTGATGTTTATATGGAGGCTCCTCCAGCAGGCCCTGCAGGAGGAGGTATTCAAAGAAGAGATCCGGCTAACCATTACTTAGTAGTTTGACTTGAACAAAGGGTCCGTCTCATCACCATCTATACTGTGGGAGGCTTTCAAAGTGGTCTTGCATAACTAAACAAGCGGGCGTCTTTAAGGTGATAAGAGGATCACTAAGGAAACTGGAATCCGAAATTAGAGACCAGGAGGGGACATATAGCTGCAATCCCAGGCTTGGCACACTTGCCAGCATCCAGACTATCAGACTGAGGTCGACAGAGAGGTCAAATATCTTGGGAGAGACGCACACCAATATGGGGAGGGGGACCACCCTGGCAGGACCTTAATTAGGCTGCTGCGTAGACCACATGTCTCGGAATACGTGCCCGAGCTGAGAGAATGCGAGGACTGCCTCATAACATCCCCCAAAAAACTCCCATTGGTCATGTCCTCTTTCCTTGCCCGACTTTACTCCGCGGGAGCAACCAGCAACATGGAGTCGCTACAAAGCTACCTGGACTTCATTAAATTGGTCTGGCTGGACCCCGCGCAACGTGAGTACATGGACGCCCGATCATGCCGGAGGAGGTGGCACAAGTTATATCAGACTGCCCCGTTGGCTAAGGCACCCGGCTGATACCGGTTGACTTCCGCCTTTTACAAAGAGTATGCAACCATACTCATTCCTCATCTCATTAAGATGTGCCATGAATCACTAACAACCGGCAAGCTTCCTCCCACCCTCCGCCAAGCAACCAGACAAACCGCCGGAACTCTGTGACTCCTACAGACTCAAATAATGCAAAAGTCTTAGCCAACCGTCTACAACTTCTAATACCACTAATAGTGTGGCCTGATCATTCTGGCTTCATATCGGGGAGTCACATCTTATAACCTCCGCACTATCTTCTGGGTCATGCACCACCTCAGCCCCTCTTTGCCAGCAGGGGCGGCCCTGCTAGATGCTACAAAGACATTTGACTCCCTCTAGTGCTCCTTTCTTTTCTCTCTGCTGCGGCATTTGAGCTTCAGTTCCAGCTTCATACAGAAAATCTAGTTACAGTTTAATCTACCTTTGGCGAGAATGAGGTTCAATGGACGCACATCGGACCCTTTTGTTATTATGCGAGGCACTAGGCAGGGCTGCCCACTCTCTTCCCAGCTGTTCACAGTGGCTATGGAGCCGCTGGCGGCTAGATTACAACACCATGCTCAGAGAGGAATTGGCATTGGCTGAGGGATGCCGCACAGTGCCACACGCAACTATCTGCTTATTGGGATCTTATGCCCCCCCAGATATCTCCCGGTATATATATGGGAACCCTTGGTGACATATCTGCATGACACCCCCACGATTGCCCCATTCGTGACGACCCGACTGACTCTTCGAATGTCCCAGAAAGCCATGTACCATCAGCAAAAGACAAGTAACTTAGACTCTTGGTAAGATAAGCACAAGACACCACTGGGATTCCTGGGGGCAGCATGCCTCTGCTAAGCTGTCCGCCATAAGTGCGAGGGGCACACCTGAACTGGTAACTCACATTATGATGGGATTTTTTACATACAATGAATGGGCTGGCACTGTTTATCTTAAGTCTGTAAGACGGCTATGATGCTCATCTCATATATGAACAGATTACATTCAGTGAAGGTTTAAAAATAAAAAAGGCTATGGATCCAGCCCAGAGATTTGACCAGCTTTTATTAGAATATCCACTTTACATTTAGATGGTATTATGGTGCTCAGAAAGAGAATTAAGCGGTAGGCGATTTACCCTGTTTAATTACTGAAAGACCAACTAGAGAACAATGTTTCTATGAAAGCAAAAAGTAAATTAGCCCAATGCTAGACAGGTTTGCCTTTCATCCCGGCAGTGCTCCAAGGGAAAACAAGCCCAATAATTGCAATAGCAGGCATATTTCAGATTCCGGACACTACAGTAATTACCAGCTGCTCCAGCAATGATACTGGAGGTGACACTGTAATACCCTTTAATACATCACACCTCTTTGAGGTTACTGGAAATGTATTGGGCAGTCCTATGCTGCAAATTGAAACATGTGTTAATGGCTAGAGCAAATAATGTTTCCACTGGTTACTTCCAATAATCTCTATAAGGGCTGTCAGTATTGCAAAAATAGCTGCTGTTAACGCAGCTGTTATTTCCACAATATTTTCTTACCATGTTATTCATTGGAGCACAAGTCTGAAAAAGAAACAATAAACAACATTCTAAGTTCTACAATCTCTTCATAAAAAGAGTTGTCAAGCCAGGATAAAGACTATATATGTTTAGCCATGCAGGTTGAGAAACTACTACTATCACTAATGAAACCCTTTCAAATAACGAATAATAGTGGGAAACCCACATTTGCTGATCAATGAAACAGGCAAGGTTTGACCACAACTTATGTTATAGCAGGTAAGGGGATTCAGAAAAATGAAGAAGACAGTCAAAAAGAAACCAACAGTGTTTTTAAATCTAAACTCAACTGGTTTTAACCATCTTCATTCTACATTCATTGGAGTCAGATGAGACATCTTTTTTTGTTTACATTTAATTTATTGGGAATTTTGAATTTCACGTTACATTGGCATACCTTTTGTGTTAATGCATAATTAAAAATTAAAAATTGAAAAAAAACAGGAGTAGACAGATTGTCATTCCATATCAACATTGTGCAACTTATCCATCCTACCTTATAACATGGAGTTCCAGCGCAAGATAGCATAATTACATGGAAACTGCATCTCCATTGGACTAGTGTGTAGGAGGATGGGCTGACCAGTGTCTGGTGTCTGCATGTGTGGGTTTCGGCAAGGGAGCAAATGAAGCATTAGTCACCCACTCGATCACTGCACACTTCTGCATTATATACCCCTGCCTGAGTTCCCAATACTTAAGAGCCTCTGCCTGAGGTGACAGAGGAGTAAACGTATAACCATTAACTAGGGGAAGGATAGTGAATGGAAGGGAGGTCCGGGGTCTGCGCTCTATGGTGTGGTAAGCATCTATCACTTAGTTGGTTGCATGTCGTATGTAGGATATCTGTGACAACAGTTGATCAGGGCATGTGACGTCCTAGGGACGCTATCTCCTGCACGCTGAGTTAGGGTCCCTGTCTGGGGAGATCATAGTATAAGGTCGGCCTTCCTCCCCTTCCAGTTATAACATGCCGGCGTTGTCTTGTGTCCATTGGGATAGGGGTGGGGTTAGGGATTGAGATTGAGTAGCTTCGGGGGAGTCAGCCAGCGTAAATTCCTGTGTGAATTGGAACATGAGTTGTGCCCACTCCATGGAGATGGGATGTTTACAGATCCCCTTCACTTCCTCATCCCTTATTAATTCTTCTTCCGCCACCCCAGTTTTTTAACGGCGTTGGTCCAGGCAGCTTCCGCGGGGCCCTGCCAGAGCCCTCCAGTGCATGGCTATACCCCGTTTCGCCAGGAGTATGACCACGGTCACAAATCTACACTGCACCTTTTCTGTCTTCCGCCTGCAGAAGATCCCAAGGGCACATGCCTCCCATGTGTCAATATTCATGAGGTGTACCGTCGCCTCCAGCACCTGATGGACCCTCTTCCAAAAAGATTGGATTATAGAACAGTCCTAGAACATGTGTTTAAAGTTCGCCCCGGGATATGACATCTGGGGTAGGCAAAATGTGTATCTGGGAAAAATCGGTGAAGCCTATGCAGCGTTAAGTATGCACGATGGAGGATAATGAATTAAATATTTTTAAATCGTGCATTTCTGGACCCTTTTTGGGGTATTCTAAAGCTTTTTCCCACTCCTTGTAATTGAGTTCCAGGAATTGGCCTAGAGGGAGATCGTAATTTTCTATCATTTAGGCATATGTTTCAGTTGCCAATCTTCAAACAGGGATTCTATTTCCATCACCTCGCATTCCGTCCACATCAGGAGGGCTCCTGCGGTATAATAGTGCTCCTGGAGAGGGAAACCGACTAATGGGAGTAGCGGAGAATAGAGAGGTTGACCCTTTGACTTGCCGTGTATGCGCATCATACATTTGTGGGTGATTGATACCTGTAGGGGGTGTATACGCAAAGGCTTAGTACCCGGCATCAACAGTCTCCAGATAGCCGAGAGCGGTACTCTACCTTCATTAGTATATGGTTCCTCCGCGTGCCTGTCTGCTGTCCAATGAGACAACCATTGAAGCTGCGCTGCCAGGGAATAGGCCTCAAAGGAGGGGGCCCCTAAACCCCCTTGCGTGGTGGGTAAGTAGAGGGTACAGAGGGCTACTCTGTGCCTGCCGCCACCCCATATCAAAGTGGCAAGTAGTGTTTTCAATTCGCGAAAATAGGAGTGAGGCGGTATTACTGGAAGATTAGCGAAGGAGTACAACAGTCTGGGAACCATAATCATCTTCGCTAGGGCCACATGTCCTATGGGGGCCAAGAGTAAGTTCTTCCAAAAGGAAACTTCTGCTCGTAAACCAGCTAACGTTTTGCGGTGGTTTCCCTCGTACAGGTTCTCGGGTGAAAGTCCTGAGACTTCTACAAAGCTTTGTAATATTTCCCAGATTGGAGTTAGATCACTTGTGATATCCTTCACATATATCAGGAGATCATCAGCATATAACAATGCAATTGGAATGCCTCAGCCCCCCCCCCTGCCTCAACCTAATGGCCAATGGTTCCACTGCCAGGGCAAAAAGGAGGGGGGACAGGGGGCAATCCTGTCTCGTCCCACGTTCCACCCGAAACGGATTTGAGAAGTACTTCCCCACTCTCACCCTAGTGGTACGGCCCCTGTAGAGAAGTTGTGTGTATGCCAGTAGGTTCGGGCCAGCACTCACTTTACGGAGAACCGCGAAGAGATATGGCCATAGCAATGTATCAAAGGCCTTTCCGAGGTCCAATATGAGGCATGCAGCTCGTGGGAAGTGTTCCAGTGCGCTATCCTGTATATGAAAGAATCTACGTACATTTTGCGACACGCTTCGCCTAGGGAGGAAACCATTCTGGTTTGGGTAACTCAGTTGAGGCAGAATCTGGGTATATCGATCTGCCAGTATCGTCCCCAGGATCTTACAATCCGCTTTGAGTAAAGTTATAGGCCTATACGAGGCTGGGAGAGTGGGGTTCCTGTGTGGTTTCAGAAAGGTTACCAGGGTAGACTCCCTGAGTGATCCTGGGAGCTCCCCTCTCTGCAGCGCATCCTCATACATGGAGACAAGTCGGGGGTCAATTGTCCTGAGAAAGCAGTATAATATTCAAGGGGAAAACCGTCCATTACCGACGCCTTGCGTCGTGCCAGGGCCCAGATCGCGTGAGCGACGTCTGGGGATTTTATCTTAGCTTCCAACGCCTTTCCTTCCTCCAGCGGAATTTCGGGCAAAGGCAGGGAGTGTAAATACTGGTCTAACACTAGTGGTGAGACCGGCGGCGGGGCACGATAGATTCCCACATAATAGTCGCGAAAGATGCCCAGGATATCTGTTTATGACTGCTTAAGGTCGCCCTTCGCATCAATCAGTGATGTGACAGGGTGCATATCCGTGTCTTGTTTCGTGAGCCAGGCTAAAAGTGTACCTGCCCTGTTCCCTTCCCGATGTACCCGGGCCGCATATATTCTGAAATTGTACTTGCGAAGGTCTCTCTCCGTTTTTGCATACGTCGTTTTCGCTGACACCACCTATTAGAGGGTTGCATCCCCTTGATCCATGCTCTTCGTTAGGTCCGCTAGACGCGTTTCTGCGACTTGCAATGCCTGCTCTAGCACTTTCCTCACTCCTACTATGTGTTCAATGCAGTGCCCCCTTGCCTCTATTTTGAACGCATCCCATTCCACCAATCGGGTTGATGCTGTGCCTGCGATTAGCATTAAGTGTTCCTGGATGTGTTCGCCATGTCTTCGACAGAAAACCTGATCCGTGAGGCATTCTCAGGGTAATTTCCACGTAGGTACCGGGTGGTGTGGTGCTCTCCATCTGAGGAGTACTGTGTGCGCGTCATGATCCGACAGGACTCTACGCCTATTTCTACTAACCAACCTTATTTTCTGCATGTTGCGCATGCCCTCCCCTGGGGATGTTAATTAACAAGGAAATGGGGTCGGGGTGGGGGTGAGGGGAGATAACTAGAATCCACAGGAAACTTTCCCAACTAACAGGACCTATCACTCGAGGTGATACGTCCAAACTGCACATCATGTGCTAACTCTAGTTCATTCCGTAGAGAGGAGGGGGTTGCCAGCCGCCTTCTGCCACCATCGCCACAGCGGCCAGCTCGTTGTCTGCATAGAAATGGTCCTTAATTGCTTTCCAAGTAGTCGCCACCTACCGTTGTGGTCTAGTAGCCAGTCCGGCCCTTGGGCCCACCAAGTTCAGTAGTAGTCATTGGGGTACCCTTTGAGCATCTAGTCAGTGTCCTCTGTACCGGGAGGCATGCGGGCTCTGAAGAACACCCCTCTTGTGTGTATACTGTTGCAGCTTGGGAGAGTCAAATCAAAGTGTCTGCCGTCTGAGGAGTCACTATCGGAGGTGTCGCTGGGCCGTCCCCCAGGGTGTTTATGTCACTACCCTCCTCTTCCGAAGTGAAGATGTGAGGGCCCCTCTCACCATCCGAGCAGTATCCCGGGGGCCCCATCTCCGCCACCTCCTGAAGCGCCCTACGGCGTTCTGCAATGATTTGTGTAAGATCAGGAGAGTTTTTATTGGAGGATTCCGATCATGGCTGAGCTGAGTTAACATGACTTTTTTCTGTTGTTGGCGTCAGGGGCCCGCTTATCCAGAGGTTTGCGCCTTCCTGAGGTTGTTCACACCTGACAGATGCTGTTCGATCCAGCTGCTAGCTTTCGCTGGGTCGGAGAAAAAGTGTGTGGTACTGTCCTGCATGATCTTGAGGCGAGCCAGAAACAGAAGAGCGTATTGGACATTCTTCTGGCGCAGAGTGTGTTTGACCGCCATGAACGTGGCTCACTGCTGCTGGACCGCCCGCAAGTAATCTGGGAATAGCATAACCTGCTTGTCCTCCACTCGAATTACTCCTTTGACGTCTTCCTGCTCGAAGGATGGCATCTCTATCTTGAAAGTGAAGCAGTTTTGGAGGAATGGTCTGGGTGACGACCCTGGAGGGGGCCTACGGGACGGCACCCGATGCGCCCTTTCGATAGAGAAGAATGGGGTTGAGTCTCTTGCCGGCGTGAACTTAGCGATCCATGTTGCTATGTAGCTGAGAGGGTCGATCCCTTCCACTCCTTCCGGAAGATTGATGATGCGGATATTACTCCTCCAGGACCACTCCTCCAAATCATCTGTTCTGGTCTCCAGGATCTTCACCCACGCCTGTAAGTCATTTAGGGTGTCTTGCAGTTGTTGTATTTGTGGTTCCATAGTGCGTAGCACTTGTTCATCTTGCTTTACTTTGTCTGCGAGCTTCCTGTGGTCATCTCTGAGCAGGTTGATGTCCGTGGCTAGCTCCCCGAACTTCTGTTCCATGGTGACTCTCGATTGCTCAATTGCTGCTAAGACTTTGTCGAGTTTGCTCGACGTTGAGTCTGGGCCCGTGGGTTCCCCTCCTGGTTGCGTGCTGGCTGGCGCCAGGGATATTGTTCTTGGGGGTCCCGGAGTCAGCGCCGTGCCCATCACAAGCTGTCGCCCCATGATGATCAAGTCTTGTGCCGGCCGCCACGGGGGGATCCTCTGCGTCTCACCTCGCTACCAGCCTTCTGAATGCTCGCAGCTCATTCAGGCTCCCGTCTTAACCTGAAGGGATCTTTCAACCTTGATTCAAACGTATATACCCGGTGCCACGCAGGATCCCACAGGTGATTTCCCCGATCTTTCCGGACTGCGACCTGGTGGGGCCGATAGGGAGTCGCAGGACAGCCACTCACCCCTTCGGTTCTGCGTCTGCTGCAGACGGCGTGGGCCCACTGGCAAGCCGGGCACCCAGCCCCACCACCCCTATCCTCCGATCTCCCTCCTGCGGTCTCAACTCTCCCAGGCGGGATACAGGATCTCCCAGGACTTGGAGTCCGCCGTGCCCCGTCCAAGCGTCTCTAGAGGTGGGGTTCCGCCGCCCAGTATGGAGCACCCCAGTCACTGCAATGCTCTCTTGCGCACTCCCTCTGTGCACCACACCAAGTCCGCACCGCACCTAGGTTCAATGGGGACCTGGGTAGCCGCCAGCAAGGCAGTCCGCTTTCAGTTCAGGTGTGTCCAAGTGCCCGTCACTAGCCAGGCCGCTGATGCGCTCCCAAGCACCGTCCCGCAGCACCAGTTAAATTGGGGAGGTCAAAGTTGCAGAGTGGCTATAGTCAATATTCCCCGCTATGATTATCCTGCCAGACCCCCCCTCATACAGCCGACCACCTTGCCTGGACGTCTATCACACCCTCCCCAGCGCGCCTCGAGGCCCGGCGCCATGCCGGGGGAAGGGGTATGATCACGGTGTGAACCTCCGTGTGGGCCAGCTGTCCCTGATGGTCGGGTCCCCCCTCGTGTGGAGCTCTCGGTGTCAGGGAGCTCGCTGACAGTCACTGCTGCACCCTCACCTCACAACCTCTGCTCTTTGTCCGCTTGGGAGCCACCGGGACTTTGTCTGGGCACTCCACCGTGCCTCAGCGTCTGCGCTTGGCCGGCCCCCCTCGGTGATCACTCCTCAGCCTTGGGATCACTCAAGGCCCGCCGGCTGCCGCCATGATGCAAGAACAGCCTCAACCCTCTCAGAGCCGCCAGCATCGCTGCAAACTCCACATCGGCCGCCACCAGTCTCCGGGGCAGGGACTCCACAAATGGCCCAGGTGGGATCGCCCCTCAGACTCTGTTGCGTGTACCTGTGCAGCTGTGCTCTCAGGCTCGACCGATGTCCCCCACTGGCATCTGGGGCTTGGTGGCTGATTTCCGTGTGTAGCGATGTGGGACCCCGCAGTCTCCCTCATCTGCACTGGTTCAATCGCGGGAACTTTTGGAGCCTGCCGGGCACCGCCATTTTGCCAACACGGCCGCAGCCCTGGCAGAGCTCCTGGCACCGTTACGTGGACCCCCGCGACTGTGCCCTTGGGCTTGCCTAAGCTCCTCACTGTCTGCTGAGGCTCGGCTGCAGTTTCCGGCAGGTAGCGATGATATTTTGGCATATTAGCTCAGAACATCGCAGGCCGCGGAGCGGAGCTCTACAGAAGCACTGCCGCCATCTTGAACTGCCTGGCCGCACCCCGTCAGATGAGACATCTTATTTAGGGATAACAGCTAGAGTCAATCGTCCAGATGGGTACACCTGCATGAGGTGCCCAGACAAACAGGAAATTTATTTCTCCGGAAAGTAGCAACAAAGTAGCAACATAGTTTGATCTTGGCAGGACTGCGACGGAGTGGGCTTTTTCGGGGGTATTCCCGCTCGCTAACTTTGCGAAACAGATCAGGTCTTTTAAAAAATGTCTGATAAATATCAACAAGGTTGGTACAACACTTCTTCCTTCAGGTCTATCACTCATGTTAAAAAAATCATAATTTCGGAGGCACTAGAGGGCGCACACCGGAATGGCTGCACATTAGTGGCGCTCCGCTGGTCGGGCACAATATCCTGAAAAAAATCACAGACTGGCTGATTTATATTGTGCCAAAGTTGGAAAATATTGAAGCGGAACATCGACACTACACAGCGGTGCTTATGCAGTGGCACAAAATGATGGCATACTGTCTCGAAGCTCAACCCATCGGGAATCCACTGGGAATGGCAATCTGTGAGTAGACAGTTATCTGCCTCCAATACAACGCAGCTAATTTACACTCTATTAAGTTGCGCACTGACTGGGCTGCCGTTGATCCCTCACTTCAGCTCGAAACCACCCCCGAACAATCTGCGTGAGGTACAGTGGGTAGTGATAGCAAGCAGAGACCTGCGCGACACGGAAAGTGCTGATACACCACAGTCACGCTGCAATCGGCGCCCTGGGCACATGTGTTTCCCTCACCCGCCCACCCTTACAAATGCGGCATCTAAATTGCTGGCGATCGAACTTTAAGTAAACCACAAAGCAGTGTGTGAAGCCCCCCGCTAGGATCAAGATGGCTCAGGTGGGGCATGGTCAACTCTGAAACTAACCCTGTGGCCTCCCCTGCGACCCTCCCGCAACACGACCCATGGACTGAGGTGGCTGCCAGGACTGGTGCGATGACCGTGAGTGAGGCGCGGGAGCTCCGCTGGCACAACTGGGCATAGCTGATCCGTAGGAGCCTTGTGAGTGCCTGGCCTCCACTGGCTTATTTTACTATAGGCGGCCATTATCTCGACCGAAGTGGACATTTGCGGTATCATTTTGAAGCTCAACCCTGCCATATACATACAGCCGCAGGTGCTAGAACGCTGTGCGTGTGCAGTTGGGAGGTAGCTTTGGATGCGCACACGAGGTACGTCCCTGCGGGTTTAAACGGGCAGCTGGGTGGACATTGAAAGACATTGTTCACACCCGCTGCGGGCAGCTACTGACTGCAGATCTATGCAATACAAGCTCCCAAACGTGTGAATGTGCACTTACAGGGAGGCCATTGGAATCCGGTGAAACCCACACCAATACGGCACATTCCTACGAACTCTGGGTGCGGGTACAAGCAGGGAGGTGCACGGTCTCTGCGATAGTGCCGTACCCCAGCGACCAGACATCTTGAGGTTTTCTTATGTGACACTGCAAGATAACCAACTTGCCAATCTTCACTGGTCCACAATCTGCTACAGCCTCCATTAATCATGGGCACCCCAGATAAGCAACAGCAAAAGCTGTCTTTTGATACTCACCGCAAACCCAGCGAGACAATGATCCCCTCTGACAAAGAACTAAATACAGATCGGACAAAAAACGTCCAAAATCGAAGATACCCTACAAGCTATTCAGCATAGTCTGCAAGCTATAGCTAACAAGATTGATACTCTAACGCTGAGAGAGGATAACATGGAGGCTAAACTAGATAAACAAGGAGAACGCCTAGATCTTGCTGAACTGCGTATATCAGCAGTAGAGGACAAGTCAAACACCACAACTGGTAAATGCTTGGAAATGGAAAAAATACTAGAAGTGATAAAGAACAAGAATGAGGATTTTGGAAGCACGATGGCGACGCAACAACGTTCGCATTACAGGCATTCCAGAGAGCACAAACACTGGTCATGGGGAAACCTTTGTGGAAGACATGGTATGTGACACCTTTGGTGTGGAGGCCTTCTCCCCGCTGCTCATTGTTGAACGTGCGCTCAGAACGCTGGCGCCCAAACATATTCCAGAAGCCCCACCAAGATCCATTATTGCCCGAATCCTTAATTATAGAGACAGCGATACGATCCTGCGTTTGGCAAGAGAAAAGCAGAAGATCAACTATAAAGGCAACAGCGTGTCTTTCTACTCTGATTTTATGATGTCCGTTCAAGCAGCACGCAAAGAATTTGCACACATGAAAAAGAAACTCTGTGATATGGGTTTGGAATATTCCATGCTTAATCCAGCAAAACTGCGGGTGTCTCAAGGAGGACACACTAAAATTCTAACCACACCCAAAGCCGCACAAGACTTTCTAAAGCAGATTGCCATCAAACGCAAGATGCCGGACTGTTCCGCTGCAGCATTAGACTCGGACTGATGAAGTAAGAACTCATGGTAAAATTATTGTTGTGTGCTGTGTCCTCCATCTTCGCGCTGGTGATTTAGCTTATGCCTGGGGACGCCGTTACTCTGTAATGTCCACTGGAACCTGCCACGTAACTATACAACTGGGGGACATTGCACGTACCACTGCTCTACACCCTGTATAGACATTCAAACGCTTCTGTAGTTATTAGTTGTTGTTGTACAAAGCAAATGTGTACTAGCATGATACTATATACTAACTGGACTTCTATTACCCCCAGTAGTATCCTCTGCACGTTGTTTAGTGCGACATTTTGGAGAACACAAAATGAAACACATATGTTAACCATATGTTTCTTTCTCCGTAATATAATTTCGTAATTTAGTCTTTTTATGTATAGAGATAGGGAGGAAGTGCTTTTATGACTGATGTCGAATAAAGCTTTGAAATTTGAATTTGGTAATGACCACTCAGTTCAATTTATGATACAACCTAATTATGTTCGACTTTCATATTTGTTATCCAGCATTATAGAAGCCATGAGACATGTGTGACACTGACCACATCCGCTTATGCAGATGCGATTGTGAGCCCTTAGTGGCCCCCCTAAGGGTGTTCCCCGTCAAAGTTGTAATGATTTTCTTTATGCTCTATGGGGCATGTCTTTGACATGATTGGGATGCTAAAGTGGGTGGGGGGTGTTGGGACTTGTTTTTTCATTTACTAGGCAATTGCACACATAGTACAATACAATCAGCTGTGGAATTACTAGATATATGTGAACACAGTGGGAAACAATGTAGGATATGTTATGCACTCGACAGCAGAAGATACTCAAATAAATAAAAAATACCCGTCACAACTCAAATAAATAAAAAACACCCGTCACAACTTAATTTACTTACCTGGAATAACCAGGGTTTGAATAATCCCAAAGAAATACACCAAATATTCGCATACTTTGATCGTCACCATGTCGATATAGCCCTACTGCAAGAGACTCACCTCCAGAAACTGATAAAAATAACTTAGAAAGCAGATGGGCTGAAGTTCCTATCACATCATCATACTCATCATATTCCAGAGGAGTCGTGATCATAGTAAAAAAGGGTTAAACTTTATCATCACTCACACAGAGGTAGATGATTGTGGCCGATATATCATTGTAACAGGTCTCCTTCGGGCACACCATCTAAGTATAGTGAATATATACTGGCCAAATATCGATGACCCTGATTTCTTCACTCATATACATGATCACTTAAGGGATCTACCTAAGATAGAGACTTTATGGGGGGATATTTCAATCTGGCACTGAATGACGACCTTGATAGATCGGATGCTACCAAAGAACCCCCTACACGAGCTGTGCGAGTAATACAAGATAGTATGGCAGAATTTGATTTAGTGCATGTGTGGAGGCTGCGGAATCCAATTACTACGGCGGCTAAGCACAATTCCACCATACACAATAGCTGGTCGCGTGTAGATTACTGGCTTACGACTACATCGGCGAGTACATGGATTCGCGAGGTACATCACTTGCCAAAGACATTATCAGATCATAATCCAGTCCTGCTTTCGTTAAATCTGCCTAATTATACTCCGCCACCGTATGTTTTTTGCGATTTCATGCCAAAGCCTTGCTAGATGAACTGTACAATGCTGCAATCCGGGCAGCCTTAGAGTAATATTTCCAAATAAATAAATGCTCTGTGGACGACCCTGGTTTGGTGTGGGAAGCATTCAAGGCCACTATACGTGGAGGTGTATTGGTACCACAGCAGGTATACTAAAAGACATTCGCAACTAGCATAAGAAATGTGAATACAAACTCAAATTATTAGAAAGAGAATATGAACTCACCCACAACACCACTCTACTAGGCCAGATACGTGTCACTCTATCTGAATACCATGAATTTGCGGATAGTGAAATTAAATATGTGTGGAGGAGGCCAATAGCACGTATGTACGGAGAGGGTGGTAGAGCAGGACGCGTACTAGCACGCGTACTAGCACACAAAATCTGCTTTGAACGCACACCACAGGCAGTTACTAAAGTTAAAGATGCACAGGGTACAATAAGATACGATACACAGGGCATATTGAAAGCATTGATGTCCACATATGGAGAACTGTATGCAACGCGGCATGCAGCGGATCAACCAGAAATATTTACATATTTTGAGGACATTGCTATAGCATGGCTATCTGACAAACACCGCAAATATTTGGTGCAACCAATTACAGTTGAATAAGTCACAGATATAATAAAACCCCTGCCCAATGAAAAGGCACTTGGCCGGACGGGTTCACTGTTGAATTTTACAAAGAATGTGTCTAACTATTGGCACCACACCTGGTAGAAATGTATGGAGACGCACACAGCAGACGAATATTCCCACCCACACTTAGGGAAGCCATGGTTATAGCTCTCTTAAAGCTAGATAAGGAACCTGAAAATTGCGAGTCCTACCACCCGCTTTCTTTAATAAATACTGACACAAAAATACTAGATACAATTATTGCTGTGCATCTCCAACCACTTATGTCTAATATAATACTCTGTCAGAGGGTCGAGGATTGCATTCCCATAACAGACTTTTCCTCTTCCCTACAGGACTGGACCCTTTAATTCTTGCTTTGCCTACGAGGCGGCCGGCCTCGCCTCTATGACGGAACATCATGTGCTCCAATCAGGAGCTGCTTTTGGGAATAGAAGGGCGGACACGGAAGACGCCGTCTCGCTGGTGTTCAGGGACTTTTCCGCCACGAACGTAGGACGGAGAGGAGCAGAGGAGAATCCGGAGGACGAGGATTCATCGAACGGTGTCCACCCAGAGGATCCGGGAAGTGCAACGCCGCCGTCGAAAGAAGGTCCGGAGGTCCGGAGGAGTCAAGGCGAAACAGAGGAGCAGGAGGTCACCCCCGAGCGAGGACAACAGCGAGGAGAGGAGCCTAGAAAGCCAGGAGGCCAACGATATCGCCCACCGCCCAGCCACGTGCAGGAGTACGCGTGGCTACCTCAGGTGCGTAACCGTTTGCATACCTTGTTCAGTTTCAAGCGGGGAGGGACCGGGTAGGAAGGGAGGCGTCAGACAGGATAAGGCATCAGATTGCACTACACCCTCGGGTGACTTAAGCTTTGGTGGTGGTGTCTCTGTGAATCACGAAACGTACTCCCTCACTCCCCCTCCCATATCAAGTGCTTCTTAGTGCTGTGTAGTAACAGCCACGTTTGTTTTCTTTTTGTGCATTTCACTGGGAGAGCTGGAAGACGGACCCCAGGGAAAGAGCCAAGGTGAAGACCGAAGCCCCCAGGACAGCCCCCAGGAGAGACACTGTGTACCCCTGTTTACTTTCATTGAGTGGACTGTTGTGCTGCAAATAAACAAACCTTGCCCACTTCATAGTCTTGGCTCTGTCCCTCCTTGTACCAAAAGGTTACATACTCCTTGACCAATCGGGGTTTATACCCCATCGCTCCACGGTGCATAATTTAACACCATGCGCGCTACGCGTTTTCCCGCTGTGCGCTAATTTTTGCGAAAACCCACGGTTCATGACGAGCTCAGCTCGTCATGAGCGTACGACAGGCGTAACTCAAGACGAGCTGAGCTCGTCATGAGCGTCGTAGGGGCTAAGCACCTTATTTGCACTATCCCATCAACTCAATCCTGAACTCAAAGCAGCTGCGGTACTGTTGGATGCCGCCAAGGCATTTGATTCGGTCAAATGGCCCTATCTTTTCACAGTACTACAAAAAATGGGCCTCCCCCAAATCCTGATACAATAGATTAAAATGTTATATACAAAACCTGTAGCACGTATAAAAATAAATCAGTATGTTTCGGACACGATACAAATTACATGCGGAACTAGACAAGGATGTCCCCTCTCAACCCTGCTCCTCGCCATTGCCCTCGAACCATTAGCATGCAAAATTAGGCAACACCACAAGAACACAGCCCTCCAATGTTTACAAAGCCCTATACATATCTCCATGTGTGCTGATGACATGGTGCTATATGTTCATGAACCTCAAGACAACCTATCCCCCCCTTCTTCGAGAATACATTAAATTTAGCAGACAATCAGGCCTTCAAATACATTGGAGTAAATCGCTCATCATTCCGCTGCCTGAAATTACAAAACAGAACCCAGTGGACTTTCCACTGGAATGGCAAACAGACCCTGTTCGCTATCTCAGCATCTAGTATCACAGAGACCCGGTAGTAGTTATACGTGCAAACTATTGCATGGCAATAAGCAAACTGTAGGATGAAATAGACCGATGGATACACTTACCTCTCTCCCTGGCAGATAGAATGGCAAAACTTAAGATGGTCGTACTTCTCCAATTTCTATATCTTTTCAATAATATTCCCATAACTCCGCCAAAGTCAGTATTTCAGAGGTTGACAGCGAATGTAACCCAACTCATTTGGGCCAGTAGACAAGCACGCATTGAACTTCGAGCACTTACACTTCGTACTCAAAAGGGGGCTTCAAGGTTTCTGACTTCCTGCTCTATTATCTCTGTGCCCAGGAGCAAAACGCGCACTATTGGTACCATCCGAATCGTTACCTCCCACATATGGCGGTTGAGGATGGCGATGCCCATCCAATTTCACTCCAATATATCCTGCCGCATGCCCGTTCACATGTCACGAGACACGAACAAAAACACTATACGCGTTACCAACCTAGCATGGCAGAGGATGGGAAAACTGGCGCACAAACTCCCTCTATATGCACCAGGGATGCCGCTTCCACACCACCCATATATTTCGGTATCTCAGGAGAGGGTGGGTATGTCACTACTGCAGCAGGTCGGGACAGATGTAAGGGGAGATTTGTACAAAGATAGAGTATTTATAGAACCAGATGACCTTACATACATTAGCAACCAAACACTTCTATTTAAATTTACTTATCACAGACTGAGAGGTCCAATTAAAGATCTATTTCCGGATTTTACTGCAGAACCACCAACACTACAAGCACAACAGATGATCATCACCAACTCACAAAATATTCATCTAGTGATTAAACTATATGTCCTGTTTCAAAATGGCATAGCAGACACTACACACAAAGCATGTCTCTGGTGGTCAAATGCTCTGGATACACCCCTTGGTGAGGAGGAGTGGACCGCTTGCTGTGCTCTGATGGAGCTACACACTCCGAATGGGAATTTACATCTCATACATTTTAAGTATCTGCATCAAACATATCATACACCAATTACATTTTAAAAATGTGGCCTCCGCTCGGATGCATGTTGTAAACGATGTGGTATTGAAGATGCAGATTTCATACACTTAGCATGGTACAGCCCACACATAAGTGAATACTAGAAAACTGTAACAGACATACTGAGTGCTATCTTAGGGGCACAAATTGACTGCACAATCCGAATATGTCTATTGGGTCTTGTACAGACTCTGAGATCTACCAAACGTAAATTCTGTGCAGTTGCATAATTGCTTGCTAAGAGACGTCTGTCTATATAATGGTTTGGTAAGAAATACCCCACAAGTAAAAAATGGCTACAAGATATAGTGTATTGCAAAGACACCCTGCAAACCTATGTCCAATTTGCTCATAAATGTATCCATAAGATAAAATGTATTGTACCAAACAACTGTGACATGTATACCACTCGACGGTCGAGTCAAATGTGCATACTACACTGTACCTTTTTGATTTCCCTTTTTCTTTCCCCTTCTTCTTGATGTCTATGTTTGATTCAAATTACAATAGAATTTTTTTTTTTTTTAAAGTATCATAATTTCCAAGCTGTGTGGGATTTCAGAAATACAGTTTTCATGGAAGCCTCTGAAATTATACGCTTGAGGCTAGAGACCAAAATCTATTCTCTGTACAACCAGGGGTCAATAAAGCATACTTTATCAGTAGGCTGTTGTTTCCACTTTACTCTTTTCCCATCACTGACTCTAATCAGCTATCAAACAGTTAATCAAAGACAAAATATGTGTATACCTCTTCTTTTCTGAATCAAAATAAATAGTAAGACTTTGTGATGGAGGTTAAGACATTTTTAAGGGTAATAGTATTTGAGGATTAGAGACTAATTTTGCATGTTTCATTCTCACAAAACCCCTAGAAGATTTTAGGTGTCCTAGACCTCTTCACGCTCACAAAAATTCTACTTACTAAATCAATCAAAGTGTTACCCTAGCAGAAATCATGGGTTAACTTCAGAACCTGCAAAGGGTAGGTTTATGAAGTGAACATTCAAAATATCCACTCTCAAATCCTTGTTAGGGGGCTCAAATGCTTTGTTTGCTTGTGGTAGTATGTAGTATCTTACACCTCTGTCCATACTTGTTGTTCTCCTCTTTCATCACATGCTATGCCCCATGAATGTTACAGTGTGATGATGCTATGTGGAATGTTGTGTGTCTTTGAAGAAAGGCACTGTTGAGATGGGCTGAGCTGCCTGCTGGCTGCTCCTGGTGGGGCTTATCCATTATTACTTCTGGACTCAACTACTGATCTTCAATAAACCAACTTGAAATACCTCAAATGTTCCAGCTTCATTACTACATTTTTATGGCGACGATTTGATCTTACCCTCAACGTGCTCAACTCAAGAAGTCAATCTTCAAGAAGTCAAGATATTCAAAAAGCTCATCAATCTTCAAGCAAAGACTCTGCCATCTGAGCCCCACCAGTGACCACCACACCGGTCGCCCTCAACCTGCACATGCCAGATCTATTTTCTTCATTGATAACTTTATTTCGACCACAAAGGGCCATAAAAGTACAGAATAAAAAACGAACATTGATACATTATAATTCAGTTTGGAGTAAAACAAAATTTAAGAGTATAAAAACACATTCATATATATACACTTATTTACAACACTAATACACTTGTGGCTAAAATAGAATTAAACCGTCCAAATAGTTATCAAAGGAGTTCATAGCGTATGTGGAATCCTTTCAAACTCATATTGGAGAAGTGTGGCTCACTGGTTAGAGCAGGCAGACCCTGAAGCAGAGGTCAGACCCGGGACCAGGGTTCAATTCCCGAAGCGGCAGGGTCTTGAGCTCAAATGTCCATGGACTCGATAATTCTCGCTTCGGTGCCTGACCTAATCATTGGTTCACACTCTGCAACTCTGGGCATTAAGCTTGCTTAATCTCCACAACGGCCCCCCCGCGGCGGGATGCCTGGCTTTCACCTTGGGGATGCCCTGTAGGGGCTATCTCACAGGGAAAAGCCAGGACGGGTTCCCGAGGCAAGCGCGGAGATACCCCTTCGGGGGTCGATTCAGGCGCTATATAAGAAACATAATAATAATAATAATATTAGGTCGTTATAAAGGTTCTGCGTTTTATCCACATTCCATTTAAAAAACGAGAAACGGAGAATACAACAGGGGAGTGGGTGTCATATTTCAATACTCTAAGTGCATTTTCACAGTTACGAAATCCCAAATTCCTGCAAATAGGTTTCACCCAGCGATTACGTGACGGCCCATAAGCCGGACAAAAGAAGAATACATGGCTTTCGTTTTCAAGCGGGTGTCCGCACGTCGGGCACTCAATGCTTTTGTTCACATCCCATTTGCTAGTGAATCACCTGAGTGGCAAACTGCCCATTCTTAGTAGCATATACAACTTTCTCGCTTGGGCAGGATAGATCATATCCAGAAATTCCTCCTTCTTGTACTCTGCTTTTATATCGAGGAATTGAGTTGTCAGTCTGCCACTGAAGTGCTAGCAAAAAGAATCGTCAGATTATGCTGCCTATACCTATTTACTAGGTCGACCCTAGTAAGGGCTAGGCAGGATAACTCCGGAGATTCCTATAGCTCAGAAACACCAATCCTAGCACAGAAGTCGTTAATCTGGGATAACCATGGGATTTTCTTTGATTTGGATGCAAACCAGACCTCCTGGAACTCTGCACGGTAAAAGGCCAGTTCAGGGACTGACCGCAGTCTTCTACAATAAGTGAGTGGCATCAGGGCCACCTCCTCTTCCACAGGGAGTAGCCCTAGGTCTAACCTTAGTGGGACCAAGGGAGTACTAACAGGTAAGCCAAACAAATTTCTCAAGAATGAGTGTTCGACCCTTACCAAGCTTTTCGGCCTGTAGTAGCCCCAAAGTTCCGCCCCATATAAGGAGGCTGCTCTTGCTTGTACCCTGTATATTTCTACAATGGGGGCTGCAGGCTTGAAGGCAGATGTTCTGTACATTTTGTTTAGACCACCCACAGTCTGTGTCAATTTCAAGGCAGACTTGGCTAGCTGGAGATCCCACCCCAGATGTTCCTCGAGGGTAATGCCTAGATATTCGAAGGTCTTTACTCTCTCGAGGGGTATACCATTCAGGGCTGGGTTTGGTCGCGTCTGCCTCGGCGGATTGAAGATCATGAATTTAGTTTTTGCTAAATTTATCTCCAGGCCACTTAACACACAGAATTCCACGAAGCCATCAAGGATGCGTTGAATACCTCTAGCTGTTCGGGACAACAGTAGGGTGTCGTCCGTGAACATTAGTGCGGGCACTCTACTTGTGGCTAGTCTCGAGGCATTTGTGTCCTTCATGCCTCTGAGATGTTTTATAAGCCCATTAATATAAAGACAGAAGAGAGTGGGGGCCAGCACACATCCCTGGCGCACCCCCCTTTGTACTGGGAATCCTGCTGACAATTCTCCCGCTCTACCACATCTCACCTGAGCAAAGTTCCCTGAATGCAGCCTATTTAGGACTCCCAGGAGATAAGGTGGCATACCAAGATCATGGAGAACTGTCCTCCATT
Source organism: Lissotriton vulgaris (assembly GCF_964263255.1). Classification (NCBI taxonomy): domain Eukaryota; kingdom Metazoa; phylum Chordata; class Amphibia; order Caudata; family Salamandridae; genus Lissotriton; species Lissotriton vulgaris. The sequence continues at coordinate 534,098,779 of NC_141696.1, forward strand.
TTTACATGGGGACCAGATCAAAGGCGGCCCGCAGGTCCACAAAAATGAGGTAGAGGCTGCCACCCTCAACACTCACTGATTTCCAATAAAGGACCTGGAGTCGGAAGATCTGGTCGATGGTAGATGTCCCTATTCTGAAGCCCACCTGTAAGGTACTCAGGATCTCATTGTCCTCTTCCCATGTCTGGATTCTTACCAGAATTATTCTCCCGATTACCTTCTGTGGTATATCTATCAGGCTAATGGGCCTGTAGTTCAAGGGTTGCAGAGGGCAACCTTTTTAAAAAAAGGGGCTATCTCTGCCCCCCGCCAGGTCTCTGGCGGGTCCATCCCTGTTAGGATTGTATTAAACAGGACACAGAGATAGGGGGCCCATATTTTCGGTTCTGACCGATACAAGTCCCCGGGGATTTTGTCAAGCCCGGGGCTTTGTTAGGCAGTAATTTGGCAATGGCCGATTCCACTTCTAGTATCAATATCTCCTGGGCCTCCCCCAGTCGGTACTCTTGGAGAAGGCTCTGTGATACCGGTACAGAATCGTCATTGCTCGGCCAAGCATAGAGGCTTCTAAAGTGGTCTTCCCATACTTCTGGGGCTAGGTTAGGGCTTACTGCAATCTTCCCTCCCCTCCCATCATTATTGACAATTGCCCAGAAGGATTTGAGATCTCTAAGCTGTAAAACTGACCGCAGTTCCTCCCACTTTTCAGCCTCCCAGGACTTTCTTTCCCTCTCTATAATTTGCTTGTACTGCACCTGGAGTAATTTTAAACAGGATTTATCTTTGGTCTTGATTGCTTTAATCAGGCCCCTTTTCTTCTTACAGCACTGTACCATGGGTGAGACTTAGCTGAGTTTTCCCTATAGGTCTGGAGTAGGGAAAAACCTCTAACATTATTGAGGCTAGTTGGTTGTGAATTTCAACGGGCCTATTATCCCTCCTGTCTATAGGGCCCGCTGACCCTACCTCTGGCATATCGATAAGATGGGGCAGAACCTGAAGATATATTTGCGACTGCCTGTTGGGAGAGCCCATTATATGGGGCCATTTAACTCTCCGTCTATTATTGTGGAGAAGGTGGGGCTGATGGACGGGATTCAGCTCAGTCTGGTTATTGGACAGTCTCCAACTCCCTGCCTTCAGAGACATAACCAGGGCATTGTGGTCACTGTCCATCCGTTGGTGGATCCTAAAATCCTGGACCTTGTCCCATGATCTAGTTTCGATCAAGATGTAGTCAATGATCGATGTTCGCCCTTCTCTGTTGAACGTCGCATGGCCGGGTCTATCCGATTTTAGTCGACCATTACAGGGCCTTACAGATAGAGACAGGGTAAGGGAAGTAATTTGTAGCACCAACGGGGTCCAGGCTTTAACTGGAGGGATTAAGGTTTCCGGGATATTCGAATGCTGATTCTCCTCATCCGTATCATCCGGGCCTATATTGCTGAGGGGTTCAAACTGGCAGTTGAAATCACCCCCAAATATTATACCAACCTCGGGATCGAGAGTCAGTGCGAATTCCCTCAAATGTTTAATAACCATAGAATCTTGCCCACTCTTTGTAGGCCTAGAGTAGATGTTTAATATGGCTATATACTTGTTTCCTATCAGAGTTAGCAGGACACATCTATTTTCTATATTCATCAACTCAAGTTTGTTCTCAACATTTTCAACTTCAAGGGAAGTCTACACTACTCCAACCTCAACACTACAACAGCAGCACCTCAACAAGGAAGGTAACTGGTCGTTGCCTGAGTGTGTCTCTCGTGCATAGTAAGGTGTTCTACTTCTGCGCATATCAACTTCAACTAAATTAAAAATAGGCCAGTTCCTCTTGTCTGCGTCTCCCTGCTGCCTCCCATTTCCCGCTGCCTACTAGTTCCTGCTGCCTTCCTATGTGCCGTGTTTTGTCAGGAACAAGTGTAGTCAGTAGTTAAGTGCAGTGCTGGAGCAGCGTGAATAAGAGTTTGTTTTTAACAACAGGGCGGTGTTTCCCCAGTGTCTCGACACACTCTAATGGACTTCAGCCAGTTTTTTTAGTGGTCAAGTGTGGTGGGTGTCTCTCAACCAACCAAGACACCTCTGCGGTGAGTCAAATTCTTTTTAATATGGGGCACAGCTATACTATCCACGTTTGGCAGTTCAACCGCCTGTTTCAATATTTCGCCACGCGCCATGCACGGGGTGCTCTATTCTCATGTGCAACTTCTTAAATTATGTCTCATTTAAGCACCTGCGCGTGCGGTCCTACCTGCCGGTATCCAGTGAAGCGTTTCTTCGATCCCTTGTGACGTCTCTTCTCCGTGGGATCATCTTCTCGACAGTGAGGTCTTCGACTGCTGTGTGTGTGACACGTGTGTGTACGGACGAGCCGTGAGACACCTGGCGGGGCGCACATAGCGTGCCGCTATTTTGAAGTCCTTCATGGTGTCCACATTTCCTTTTGCCAACCACTCTACTTTGCCATTCACGTTCTATGCACTTGCACAGATTCGCAATGTGCGGCTTTTAGAACGCAGAACATGTTCCTGTCTTCAGGATGTCGTTCTAGATTCTACAAGGTGTGTTTTCTGGCTCTCATCGATGACGGTGTCTATAGTGGACTGTAGGAACCAGTTCAAGTTCGGTTGGTGAGTGGCGTTTTGCCTACCAGATCTCTTTAGAAATTATAGAAATATTTCTTGTTTTCAGGTGTTCCAATGACTCAAAAAGTACACACCTGTGCGCATTTCTGTTGTCTTTGAGGGAGTCAGTGTTTTCAAGTTTAAATTGTGCGATACAAATTTTGTCAAGCACTTCAATACTATTAATGTATCCCGCACCATGTTTCTATTTCCTCGAGTGTCCATAAGATTCGATGATGGGTATTTCAATTTACCTCAATGGGGTATTTGTTTGAACCTAGTTAAGGGGTTTCGTATCCCTGGTTACATGCATATATTTACGCCCTGTCAAGAATTCAATTTCAGGTGTTTTTGCGCTATGTCAATGACGTTCTTACTGGGCTTGCTGTTGCTCACGTTTCTAGCCTTAATTCAAGGACATGTCTTTACGTGCCTGGTTCTTTCCTCAATGTCGCTGTAGTGTATGTCTAGGCCACTAGTCACACGTGTTTACCGGAGCACAACTTCTCCTCATGTGCTTTTCAAAGGGAAGTTTTTCTCGTGTTTCTGGCACTATGTCGAGGTCATGTTTTTACAGAGCATGCTGTTTCTCACGTTTCTAGCACTATGTCAAACACAAAGCTTTGTTGTGTTCTCTTTATTTTTAGATCAATGTTCTCAATTTCAAATGCTTTTTTTTTTGCTCGTGCATGGTTTGTCCAGTGCTGTTTTTATTTCTTTCAAAAATGGCACTTTAAGGTTAACCATTACTTGACTTTGCCCTCAAACGTTCGCTATATAGTATGTTATGTCTTTCAATTTAGTTAATGGGGTGTGTGTATATATATATCCTGGGAACAGGATTATCTTTTAATGGTACTAGACATCACCAGCCTCTATACTATTATTGAAAATAGTCACGGATTAGAGGCGGTAAAATGGGCACTGGAACAACGCCAACTACGATTTTCTAGACACAATCTAATGATTCTAGAATTCGTAGAATTTTGTCTAAAACACAACATTTTCCTGTTCGAAGAGCAGTTATACATCCAGAAGTCTGGCACGGCGATGGGTACCTGCTTTGCTCCCAGCTACGCTAACGTGTTCGTGGGCTGGTGGGAGGAGCAGGTACCCAGGAGCTGCAAAGTTGGGGACCAAGAGGGCAAGGTCATCTGCTGGCATCGATATATCGATGACCTTTTCATTGTGTGGAAAGGCAACCTGGAAACAGCTCAGGAGTACATCAATGTATTAAACAACAATCAACTCAATCTGCGATTTTCTGGGACAGTGAGTCCAGTGGCAGCGGACTACCTGGACCTTAAAATATACGCAGAAGATGGTCAACTCCACACGAACCTCTTTAGAAAACAGACTGCTGGCAATTCCACACTGCACGCCAGCAGCAGCCATCCACCCCAACTAATCAAGAGCATCCCGTATGGGGAATTGCTTAGACTCCGTAGGAATTGCTCCAAACCCTCAGATTTCGAAGCGGCTGCTTCAGAATGCATATCCCGATTTAAAGCTAGGGGATATGGCAAGAGAATTCTCCATAACACCCTAAAAAGAGTAAGGAAAATAGAGAGACAGTCCCTATTGACCAGTAACACTGATCAGGTCAACCGCAGGCGTGTGCCAGGTGTAGATACAGGCAAGTTCAGAGTCATAACTCCCTACTCTACAGGTGCGGACAGCCTCAGAGCTATGCTACGCAAGAACTGGCATATTCTTTTAACTGATAATGTGCTCAAAGACGACCTTCCAACTCAGCCACTCCTAACCTTCAGTAAAGCGAGATCACTAGGCGACATACTGGTACATAGCCACCTTGATAAAGTGTCTCCAAGAGCGAACACTTTGAGGGATCAACGAGGCTTTTACCCCTGCGGCCGCTGCAAAGCGTGCGCAGGCAGTAAACGTGTACTCTCGTATACAATAACAGAAACTGGCAGGAAAATCTATATAAATAAATTCATCACCTGCAGCACACAGTATGCCGTCTACTGCTTGCAGTGCCCCTGTGGCTTACGCTACATTGGGAGCACGATCAAGGAGATAAAGCTTAGAATATTAGAACACATGCGAGCCATCGACAAAACAGATCAGGCTTATCCGGTGGCTCGTCATTTCGCGGAAGTACACAATCGAGACCGGAGTAAGCTCCAGTATTTCGGCCTCGATATTGTACCCCCTAATATTCGTGGAGGTGACCGCTTACGCAGATTAAGGAGACTAGAGTCCCGATACATCATCGATCTGTGTACGAAACATCCCAAAGGTCTTAATAGTGGGGAGGAGATGGCCTTCCACCTAGGGAAATGAGCAGGAAAAAACTGATATACACCATTCCAATATGATAGTGCACTTTATCACACTGAAATTAGAACTTCTTACACTATCACATTTGGAACACATGTATATTAATGTATGTAATAGCTCTGAATCATGCATCCGAATTTTCGTCTTGTATATATCAGCATGTGAGAGACACTTAATCGTTACCTGATTTACAGTATCTGCTTTTTGCGGTATAACCTAACACTATGCATTTAGGGAATATCTCTTACACCTTGTGATCATGATTGAATGAATTCTTAATTTGATCAGACAGAAAGTAGAAGCTTAGCTCTGATGTCTCTCACATATTCAATTTTCCACTGTATATAAGATGCACTTTAATTCTATCCGTTCTAATTTTTGAATTCACGTTATAACCTTCATTTGAAATGTGACTGTATATTGTGAACAATTATACATGCCCTTTCTCAAGTTGCACGCAATGCATCTCACTCTGTACCCACTTACCCCTAACCCCCCTCCCAGCCATGTTTAGCTGGTAGCTGTGGTTTGAGAATTGATCTTATTTTCTTTGTGTACAGGTGATTCGGCACATGTATTATATATGGGGACATAAGCCGATCCACGGCTTTATTACTTATGTTAATTTTATGACATTTTATTGTGACCAGCCTAGCAGGGGACAATGCAATTGCCCATCTGAGGGCTCTATGTAGTAATTTGCTACTGTTGTGTTATATCTATCATACACTACAAGATGGCCGCCTTTGTCTCGTGCTAGACTCAAGTCCCCTTGTTTGTGACTACACCTGACTGGTAGTGGGAGTAACTATGTACGCTTAAAATAATGTCGGAGACAAACACAGTGCATCACACACTGACGAAGGCAGACCGCCGAAACGCGTCTGTGTGCACCCCTCCGCTAAATAAAATCTAGCGTGTTTGTAACCTCAACCTCGAGTGCTGTCGTGTTCTTTCCAAGGGAAAGTGGGAAGGACTTTGGAGCGTTAATATATATATATATATATATATATATATATATATATATATATATATATATATATATATATATATATATATATATATATATATATATATATATCAATTCCAAAATCCACACAATGCTCCTCGCATCCAAGGTTGTATGAAAAAGCACGAGCCCAAAGTTGCATCCAAAAGATTTTATTTCGTAACTGGCAACGGAAAAATAACTCGACGCGTTTCGGGAAGTTATGTGACGTCATCACCAGTGCATTGCAGGCGCGCACGTTATAGTGAGTCCAACTAACTATAACGTGGGAATTTCAATGGTTTTATGTCAGTAAAATTTCCAGCTAACTATAACTGGTGTGAAACCTATGGTTTTTTCAGTGAATTTAATAGGTTTTTTAAATGCTAATTCCTAACTATAACTAGTGTGAAACCTATGTTTTTTTCAGTGAATTTCAAAGGTTTTTTAAATGCTAATTCCTAACTATAACGTGTGTGAAACCTATGGTTTTTTCAGTGAATTTCAAAGGTTTTTTAAATGCTAATTCCTAACTATAACGTGTGTGAAACCTATGTTTTTTTCAGTGAATTTCAAAGGTTTTTTAATAGCAAATTGTTGGGCTACATCTGGCTGATATTTGGGCTACATTTGTTTTTTTTTGTCTCTGGTGGCCATCTTTGGGCTACATTGGGCTACATTTGGGCTCTAACATATATATAGCCCAATGTAGCCCAATATATATTTTTTCAAAGTTAATTTTCGTAAAAACCACTGGAGCATATATCTTGAGACATAGCAAAGGCACATCGGGGTACCAGTCCCTACAATTTTGCCAAGTTTGGTGGAAATCCATTTAGCCGTTCGGGCTAAAAGTGAGTTTGACCGCCCTATGGAAATGAACATGGGGAAAACACGTTTTGGGACCCCCCTTTTATCTCGGCCCCCACTTGACGAATCCCCCCCACATTTTCAGCGAAGGAGCGGAGCGGGCCACGAACTTTGAGAAATTCGCGAAGATTCGTCCACCGGCGCCAAAGTTATTCCCAATAGAATGTTGCGGATTTCCTATGGAAAGTAGATCCTAACTAGAACTACCTACTGACGACCGCCAGTAGGTAATATATAACCCTAGTTACATGCTCTCAAGTTTTCAATTATCAATGTACTTACATGTGTTCAATTACTCAATTTTATCAATGTGCATGCATGCGTGCAGTATTTCTTAGTAGGGAATGCGTACCTCTATTCACTTATCAATTTGCATGCATTCCAGTAGTATTCCCTTTATGGGATTATATTGTTTTGTGCTTACCACTGTACTCACGGTTTCAAAAGGTCACTCTCAACAGTTCAACTACTCGATCTTTCAATGTTTTTCAATGTGTGACCTTTATGAGGTTGTCAATTTGTGTTGCTGCCTCTCAACATTTCAATGTTTTTCAATGTTTGACTTTCTGAGGTTGTTGATATGGGGGTTCATCCCTCTCAATTCTTCAATGTTTCTTCCATATAACCTTCACTAGGTTGTGGGGTTATTCTTCTAAATTTTTCAATGTGTGACCCCTTACGAGGTCATCTTAATATGGGTTTTATCCCTTTCTATTGCTTAACACTTTAGCTGCGTGTAAACATTTCTCCCCAGTGCTGCGCTGTCCATTAGAACTAGTGCTGAATGGACGTTCAATGGTCGTGCGCAGCACTGGGGAGGTAGCGCTGCTGACGACCATTGGCCGTCAGCAGCACTTAAGGGGTTAATATGTGACCTGTTACTTTGTAATACTCTATTCCAAAGTTGTCTACATTATATTTTATTGCTGTTTTAACCGGGTAGCATAAAGGCTCTTTTGTTGTTCTTTCCAATGCTTCTCTGTTTGCTATTTCCATTTACTCAATGCCTGCCTCCTTTCATACATTTCCTTCCAGTGGGTGTGTCTGGAGTAGTTCTTGGGTTTCTCTTTCCATAGTTTTCTTGTTGTTTTATGGAGAAGGGAGGATGAGTACTTATTTATGTGTGTTCGTACGCTTCAGTGGTTTCCTCCCACTCTTTCTACCTTCTTGTTCCTTCCATTTTCTTTCTTGTTGTTTTATGGAGAAGGGATAATGAGTAATTATTTATGTGTTTGTACCCTTCGGTGGTTTCCTCCCACTCTTTCTACCTTCCTGTTCCTTCCATGCAGTTTTTATTTTTGACAGTTCCTGTTGTTCCAGTGTTTTTACTTTTCTACTGTTCTATCTGTTGCTGGGTTAGGGAAGAAAGGGAGATATATAGTATCTTACACCTCTGTCGATACTTGTTGATCTCCTCTTTCATCACATGCTATGCCTCTAAACTGTTACAGTTTGATGATGCTCTGTGGAATGTTGGGTGTCTTTGAAGAAAGGCACTGTTGAGATCGGCTGAGCTGCCTGTGGCTGCTACTGGTGGGGCTTATACATTATTACTTCTGGACTCAACTACTTATCTTCAATTAGCCAACTTGAAATATCTCAACGTGTCCGGCTTCATTACTACATAGGAGCTGCCAATACCTTATATCCCTACTTCTAATCTGGGTGCACTCACACCGATTTTTCAAGATATCCGAGCAGAGATAAGAGAATATTTTCAAGGAAAAGGAATGTTTTGCAACAGTATGGAGCTCCTGTACTGATGTTTTTATTTTCCCTGCCCCATTCTATTACGGACAGCCAGCAGTACATGACGTTTTTTGTCAGTGAAGTCAAGCTTGCAGGAAGGCCACTCAAAAGCTCCAGCACATCCAACGTTCTTAGTAGGCAACCAGTGCATGGAATGTCTTCATCCTATGGATCTGATGAGTAGGACAAACAATACCTCACTGCTACGGCCGATTCAGCTACTGTTTGGCTGTGGCTCAGATGGACAAATTACTTACCTTCGGTAACGCCTTATCTGGTAGAGACATCATCTAACCGCAAATTCCTTACCTTTTAATTTTCTAGGTGTCGGACTGCTTCTGGAAGATTTTTCTTCGAGCAATACCCCTGCGTGCTGGTAGGTGACGTCAGTCGGCTTAGCATAGCGTCATGGGTGTCGTCTGAGCTGGAAGTGACATCCACGTCAACTATAAAAGTGTCACCTTGTCAGTTACTTTTCACGACTTTCCATGCCAGGAGTGCACATTCAAGAAGTGTTTGGAAACCTAGGGCCCTTAAAAGGTGTTACTGAAGGTAAGTAACTTGTCCATCTGATAGATACATCTAACTGCATATTCATTACCTTTGAATTGCTGTTAACAAAATTAATGTGTCCATCTGTAATGCAACTGGTGCTCATGGAACAATGACATCTTCGGGTCGAGTTCAAGCTAAATAAAACTCCAACAAAACAAATAGATACTCAAGCAATACTCATCCCAGCAGGAGGGACTGCGGACAAGTTATACTAGAAGATACTGCAGGACTGAGCGGCCAAAAAGGCTGTCCCTGTGGACTTGACTGTCCAGGCAGTAATGCTTGTTAAACATGTGAAGAGATGCCTATGTTGCCCCCTGACAGATGTCCAGGACTGGGACTCCACGTTGCAGCGCAGTAGTAGCAGCCTTAGGTCTCATGGAATGAGGCCTTAAGCCTTAAGTAGACTGCTTATTTGCCCAAGCTTAGCAAATCTTGATGCAGAGGACGGCCCATTGTGAGATGGTCCTCTTCTGCACCACACAACCTTTCCTCGCTCCAGGTAACCCCATGAACAATTGGTCATCCACCCGGAACTCTTTTGTGCAGCCAAGGTATATGGAGAAAGCTATTTTGGGGTTTAGACGATTGAATCACTCAACTTCTTTAGAGGCTTGCCGAGGAGCGGAGAAAGTGGGCAAGGTGACAGATTGCCCCACATAGAATGGTGTTGCCACTTTGGGAAGTAAAGAGGCCCTACTGCGACGCACCAACATGTCAGGGAAGATCATCAAGAATGGAGGCTTGGACGATAAAGCCTGCAGCTTGCTCACCCTCCTGGGGCCGTGATTGCCACTAAAAAGGCTGCTTTGATTGTGAGCAGCCGGAGGGGGCAAATACGCAGGGGCTTGAAAGGAGCACAAAGAAGGAAGGTGAGAACCAAATTTAGGTCCCACTGAAGTATAATGGAGGGGGGAGGTGGAAACATATGTACAAGGCCTTTTAGGAAACTGTACAATGGATGACTTATATAAGGAGGGTTGGTCTGACAGCCTCGCAAATGCAGACAAATACCCTTTCAGGGTGCCCAGAGCAGCGCCCTGCTGTTAGAGGGTCAAAATAAAAAGTAAAACATCAGAAAGGAAAGCGGAAAGAGGGCCGATAGACTTCTCTGTACAGTATATTATGAATTTCTTGCACTGGCAGGCGTATACAGTCTTAGTGGAGGGACGCCTGGCTGCCAGTATAACATTGCAAACCTTGGGAGGATGGTAAAAAGCTGGGATGTATGACGTTACAACGCATACTTTAACAACGCACACCATTACAACGCAATTTTTACAACGCTGGATCCTTTACAACGAATGCCTTTACAACGCATGACATTACATAGCAGATGCTATTACAACGCATCCCATTACAACGTAAGTCTAGGGGTCTCTTGGCGAACCACCAGCATTACCCTTACCTAGGAGGCGACTGGATCAGTTTTGGAAGCAGCCTGGTCTCTGCTTGTTAATCCCAGCATTTTCATCGCAGCTAGCGGTACCCGCTGCGCGGGTCCCGCGTCGTGAGGGAGGCGACAGGGAAACTACCTCTTGTTGTATCTTTGTGGGTGGAGCGAACTGAAGCTCCAAGACACTGCAGGGCTGCGAGCAGGCGGGGAGGCGCAGGACTACCTGTCCCAGGAGCGCCCGCCCGCCCTAACTCACACCACCTGGCCAGCTCTCCCTGCAGGCACCTCCCCCTTTCTACCGACGGAAAAGCGAGCTGCACCGGACCACTGGTGGGTCTCTTGGCGAACCACCAGCATCACCCTTACCTAGGAGGCGACTGGATCAGCTTTGGAAGCAGCCTGGTCTCTGCTTGTTAATCCCAGCATTTTCATCGCAGCTAGCGGTACCCACTGCGCGGGTCCCGCGTCGTGAGGGAGGCGACAGGGAAACTACCTCTTGTTGTATCTTTGTGCATGGAGCGAACTGAAGCTCCAAGACACTGCAGGGCTGCGAGCAGGCGGGGAGGCGCAGGACTACCTGTCCCAGGAGCGCCCGCCCGCCCTAACTCACACCACCTGGCCAGCTCTCCCTGCAGGCTCCTCCCCCTTGACGTCAGGTAATCAATAACTTTCAGGACAAACCCGCTGCGTGGGAGCGACCGGGAGAAGCCCGAGACAAGGGCGGGACCGTCTGTGGCCGTCCGGGGCCAACAGAGGCCGGGCTGGGCCCACTCTCTTTGCCCCTGCTGCCTCAAAACTGGTTAAACTGGGAAACCGGCCCTCTTGCACGTCTTTGCTTTGCTTTACCTTTTGTGGTACGTGTATTTTATTGTAGAATTGCGTTTTGCTACCACAGTGTCCCCTACCTGTTCATTTAAACAGTGTTTGCCACTTCTGCCCCCTGACTTGTACGCCCACAGCGATGTCTACCTCTGAGGCAATCCAGGTGCTAGCTACGCAAGGGTCTCCAATGTTAGGACCACTGGATACATTTTTTGCTAAAATAAAGAGCGATGTTGACAGGGAGCTCACCCTTGCTGAGAAACGACAGGGCGACGTCTCTCCATCGAAAAGTTAAAGTTAAGACCTCTTCAGCCCCATGACGCAGCCATAACACCCCTAACATCCCAAATGGATCTAACTACACCCATAGATCACATTAACACTTCTTCCCTTATAGAAGGTATCCCCCTCATTTTTCAAACGAATCCCCCTGAACAGAAGGACATTATTGTTATTTCTGACTCCATTCACTCCCAGGTAACTGACACTCAGACCATAGACTTAAGCACTCCCCCAGTGGAATTAGCCCCTCTTTTTGATAAAAACATACCCTCTCCTGTCTTTACCCCATTTGGACTTGACCATCATACCGTGGGCATCCACAAGGGAAAGCTGCTAACACCACCGCCTAGGGATTCCATCAAGTGCCCTAAAACCCCCTCTGGCTCCCCACCGAGGAAGAGAAGAAAGAAGCTTGTAATTAAAAAGAGAATCGCTCCTCCTAAACACGCGCCACATACTCTTCTCACCATTCCTGAGAAGGTAGGGACAGTAGATCCCACGAAAGATATGACCCCCAAATCAATTTCGGTACCTAGCTACGCAGGGCTGCTGGATGATATTGACCGCCTTATAAAGGCTTTGATCCTCCCCCTCACTGAAAGGATCAAAAGATTAGGGGAGAATATCGATATAATTCTTCAAAATCAAAAGGGTATATCTTGTCCTAAACCAAACGCTTCAAGGGACTCAACACAGTCTACCAAAGAACCTAAACAACCTAAGTCGGTGATTGGTATCCCTAAGGCAAAACCTCCACCTATAGTTGGGCTTCCAAAACCTTCGCAGAATAATAACCCCAATGCCAAAAACAGTAACAATAAAACTGCCTCACCGAAAAATCTCACGACCTCAGATAAACTTCATTCCAACACAAGGCCCCACAGTACGCATTCTAACAATAATAATAATATAAACCCTCCCCCTACCATATCTCATCACCCTAATAGAAGATCAAGGAACACCGTTGATCTACCGTCTGAGTGCATAAACTATGTTATTGTACTCACAGGAGTTCCGCCCCCGCCAGAAGGAAACACAGAACATCAGGCCAATTTAAAAAACAAGGTCATCTATTGGTTGAGGAAAAACAGACCACTCCCACCACACCTAAATGGTGATATTGTCTCGGCCAGGCGATGCCACTGGGTAGGCACTAGACCCAAGGACATCGAAGGTGACGTGATCTTAGTCAACTTTAAAGATCACAGACTGGTCACATACATCAGTGACTGGTATCCCGGGACGGGCGAGGGGGGAATCTCAACCCATAACCTAAGCTACTTCTATCCCGAGGCCATGTTGAGGCAACCACCAGCCCGGTTTAAACCTTACCATTCTGGCAGTAAATGGCGCCCAAAAGCCCCCCTTGGCCCCACAAAACCTTCATTTCCACCTCAAAGATATCACACGGGCCTTAATACTCCTCTCCCCCATCCTATGCATATCCATGCTCCAACACCGTACGGACCTTATGCCCCCGACAGATCAGATCGCACGCGGATGTCAAAGGGTCAGAATCATTTTGATACTACCAATGATTTCTGTTTTCAGTCCCGCCAGCTACCCTTTCCACCGCAAAATTTTCATAATTCTATTGCGTACTGGGGTGATTCACACACTTATAACCCCAAGGACTACTGGAATATACCCCTGTCCAACCTTTACAACCCTCTCTCTGGACTAGATGGCAATGAATGACTCTACGAGTCTACTAACACAGAAAAGCTGCCTGTGGGTCACCAGAACCGTCAGCGTGCTTCTACCCACTGCTTGTCACCTAGCCCGTCCAAAAGGCACCATGGCACTACGAGGGAGGGGATAGATTCTCCTGGTGATCCCCTGATACCTGGCAACATTTTTCATCAGCCCCAAATATCTCCCCATAATTGCACCATCTCCAACCCTTCGACTTCTCCCGCTACCTCAAACACATCAACTCTGCAATCAAAAAGACCTCTAGTTAGTGTAGGCTGCACACATGTGGCCACTTGCAATGTACCCCATTCCAATTCTCTTCTTTCATGGAACGTGGCGGGGCTAGCCAGTAAAGTTTCCAACAAAGCCTGGTTAGACGCCATACACATACACGACATCCTGTGTTTCCAAGAAACATGGTGTTGTGAAGAACTACACCTCCTTGGGTACCAAACCTTTCACTCTTCGGCTACGCCGTCAGCACAGGGCCATAATAAGGGTGGGCTCTGTGTTTATGTTTCAACAACGGCAGAGGTTAAGATACATAACTTTTTTTCCAGTACCCATTTTCAAATTCTATCTTTTAATTGGGGCACGAATGAGAAAATTGTATTGGTGAACTTTTACAATAATATGTCCGATAGTGAAATGGAGCCCACCATGTCCAATATGTTGCGCCAGTTGACGCGTACTGTTGCCCACTTTAAGGGGCAATAATAATATGGGCTGGGGACTTCAATTGTACGATCTGTTCACATTCTGATTCTCCCTTGTGTGGTCTCGCAGGCTTTGGGGTGGACAATCCAACTCACTTTTCTCACACAAAGATGGGGATGTTGTTAAATGGTTTTGTTTTTACTTTTGACTTTTGTTTTGCCAATCAGACCTGTCCTTCACCTGTGCAGTTTGAGCCAACCTTCTTTGGTAGAGGTTGTAACTCAACCATAGATTTCATATTGATAACAACTGTTAACCCTGGGTTTCTGACCTCGTGGGCGGTTGGCAAAGACGTATTCAGCGATCACTATCCCCTCTCAATTGGCGTAAATGTAAAGGGGCGTTATGATAACAATGGTATCCATCTCACGTATCCATATAGGGTTGAGTTATCTAAAACTAATGGCTATGTGGTGAAATGGGAGAAGATTGTCCCTAGTGCGTTCCTGAAAAAGCTGCTCTCTGAGTCTGCTATTGATGTTAATGTTTGTTTGGAGGAACACGCGGACCCCTTTACTGTCATGTCAGCCTTTGCCAACATTCAACTTCGTATCAAAAATATGTTGACCCGAATAGCGAATAACAATAATACATCTAGGGAAGGATGGTTTGATGGGAAGTGCACGAAAGCACTAAAAGCCCTAAAAAAAGTTCTGGCCCATAAACCAAGTGATTCCCACACAATCCGTAGCGCCAGGCAATTATATAAACGTGCATTAAAAGAAAGAAGGTTGGCTTTAAAAAAGCAAGCCTGGGCTACACTAAGAGAAGCATCCACCCAGAAAAACACCACTAAGTTCTGGAGGTTGGTCAAAACTCTATACCAGCCGAATAACAGTGGAAATAAAATAGACCTGGCAATAACGGGTGAAAGATGGCTAACCCATTTTAGGCAACTATATAAACACACAAAGCCAGCTGATACTATTACATCCCCAGGGCCGAGCCCCATTGTAGCTCAAACTTCAGAAACCAGTAGGGACATTCATCCCCCAACTTGCCCATTCCCGATTGACTTAACCTTCTCAGTAGGTGAAGTTCAGGATGCAATCAGGGACAGTGCATCAGGTAAAGCAGCGGGGTCCAACTGTACCCCGGTAGACGTGTATAAAGCCGAACCGGACTTTTGGGCTCCCCTGCTTGCAAATGTGCTGAATAAGGGCAATCAAAAGGGGTTTATTGAAACCTGGTCGGACGCAATAGTGGTCCCCATTTTTAAAAAAGGCAGTCGAGACGACCCGACTTGCTACAGGCCAATCTCCCTATTGGATGGCCTAATGAAGTTAGCAGGTAGGATTATTTTAAAGAGACTTCAGGAATGGGAGGAAGAGCATAATGTTGTGTCACACCTCCAATATGGGTTCAGGAAAGGGATAGGGACAGCCGAGCAGTGTTTAAACCTGGCCCTTTTATGTGCTAAATATACTCAGGCTAGAGGTGGATCGCTTTTCATAACTTTCGTTGATTTAAGTTCCGCTTTTGATTGCGTGGACCATATGCTTTTATGGTCCACGCTCTCCCTCTTCCAAAATGATTACCCCATCGTGAAAGGTTCACCAGTGCCAATCCTCCTGTACGCCGACGATGCGGCCATAATGTCCCAGACTTAAGTGGGACTGCAGAGGGCGGTGACTAAATTTGCGGGTTATATGCAGGATAGAGGTCTTAAAGTGAATATCTCAAAAACATACACTATGCCATGCACCAATAAGCGTAAGAGGACTCCCTGTAACATATTCCTGGACAAACAGAACATAGCCACGGTAGATAAGTCCTGTTACCTGGGTGTACTGTTTGACAGGCGGTGCTGTTGGAAACAGGCGATCGAAGCTAGGAAACTGGCTTTTATTCGCACCATAGGCGCACTACGCGCGTTTTCTAACAGAGTGGGCGGCAAACCAATTAAAGAGTTGACCCAGATATACCGGGCGAAGTGTGTGTCCACAGCCACCTACGGGGCGGGATTATGGGGCATCGAGAAGGATCAATCTCTGCAGGGTTGTGAGAACCAATTTATCAGCTATCTTCTTGGCGTACCAAAAACCACATCTTCATTCATGTCGCATATCGAGACAGGAGTAAAGCACCTGAGCGACATAATTAAGATGGCCCCTATTCTTTTATGGCATAAGGTATGGACCACAAGTGAAGCCAGTTTCAACAGGGACCTTTTAGAAGATTGCCTGGCCCTAGATGGGGTTGCAAATTTCAGATGGCTATCGTACGTAAGAACTTTACTTACTGAGATAGGTCACCCAGAATATTATGAAAACCCGAGATCTCTGGTTGGGGTTTTAAGATCAGCCCTCAAAAAAATACTAACCACCCATCTGGAAACTTTGAGATGGAATTCTGAAAAGCACAAAACCTTCTTAAACTTTCAAGAAATCACCCCCAACGAAGGCTTGCAAATGTACCTAAATGTTGATCCTAGTCCGTACCACAGAATGCTCCTGTCCCGTTTACGCCTTGGGACTTTTTATCGCATGGTAACTTTACCTGACATGAACAATTGGTCAACTACGAAGTTGTTCTGCACATGTGACAATATCGCAGTGCAATCCAATCTGCATATACTGTTCTTTTGCACTTTTTATTCAAACCCCAGAAAACTTTATTTGAAACCTCTATTAAACCGCTGGGGTATAAGAAATTGCAGGCCAGCTTTCTCAAGATTGTTAAGACTCGAAGATGAGCATCTGATCTTTGCGGTATCTTGTTTTTTAAGAAATGTCATAATGTTGCGGAAAACCATGTGGTAAAACATCCCTTTTTTGGGCTCCACCATGCTTATTGTTTCAGACAGTAGATATTGCACTTTAAAATGTATAGCATCTGAAATTCTTTTATCGGCCTGATTATCACATTTGTTGTTTTTAATTGTATGTGCATATGTAATCATTTATTAATTGTGATTATGCCTTGACATATGTGTTGTGCTTTTATGATTTTATACGAAAATCGAATAAAGCTATATTTACTTACTTACTTACTTACGTAAGTCTAGGTAAGTATATTATTTTTTATAAAAATTTAATTAATAAATATTTACTTAATTTTATTTATTAAATTATTTTTTTATTAATATATTTGTAAATATATATATATATATATATATTTTTTTTTTTAAATAGTGTAGGTGTTTTAAAATAATATTCTACCTCCAGTTAGTGTAAAAATAGTGTAGGTGTTTTAAAATAATATTCTAACTCCAGGGGGAGTTACCTGTACCCCATAACCCAAACCTAGCCCTGAACCCTAAAAATACCCCTATACCCCAAAACCCAAACCTAGCCCTGAACCCTAAAAATACCCCTGTACCCCAAAACCCAAACCTAGCCCTGAACCCTAAAAATACCCCTGTACCCCAAAACCAAACCTAGCCCTGAACCCTAAAAATACCCCTGCACCCAAAAACCCATACCTATCCCTGAACCCTAAAAATACCCCTGTACCCCAAACCCAAACCTAGCCCTGAACCCTAAAAAAACCCTGTACCCCATAACCTGAACCCTAAAAATACCACTGTACCCCAAAACCCATACCTATCCCTAAACCCTAAAACTACCCCTGTACCCCATAACCCAAAACTATATCTGAACCCTTAAAATACCCAAACACCCCAAAACATATACCTCAGTACCCCAAAACATATACTCCTATACTCATACTTACTTTTTAAAATTACTTAAATTAATTTATTTAATTTATTTTTAATATTTATTAAATTAATTAAATAATTTTTGGGAATTAAATAAATGTTTAAATAAAATGATATACTTACCTATACTTACGTTGTAATGGCATGCGTTGTAATAGCATCTGCTATGTAATGTCATGCGTTGTAAAGGCATTCGTTGTAAAGGATCCTGCGTTGTAGTAGTTGCGTTGTAAAAGTAGTCCGTTGTAACAGTTGCGTTGTAACGGTTATATACCCAAAAGCTGTCAACTGCTACCGCTCAATCTCCATGCAAGAGGGCATAGAGTAGATAGGTGTGGGTGGAGAACCCTTCCCTGCTGCTCCGACAGAAAGACCCCCTTGAAGAGGCAGCCTGATCTGAGGATCGATGCTCATTTGAAGGAGCTCGGGATACCAAACATCTCTGTACCAAGTCTGGAGCCACAAGGATGCCCTGGGCCCTGTTATTCCTGACCTTCTTGAGAAATTTGGTCAGTAGTGGTATGGGTGGGAAGGAGTACAGGAAGCCTAAGCTCCACTCAAGACGAAAAGCGTCTCTGAGTGAGAGTCGCCTTGGAATTTTCAGAGCGCAATACAAGTGACATTGCATGTTCTCGGCGGAGGCAAACAGAAATAACCAAGGCTCTCCCCACTGCTGAAAGAGGCCTTGCGCCATCTCCGGATAGAGACACCATTTGTGATCTGCTAGGTAGTCACAGCTGAGATGCTCTGCCCTAGAGTTCAGATAACCTGACTGGTGTTGAATTACCAGCGATTTGCGCTGTTGTTCCAGCCATGTCCAGAGATGCAGTGCCTCTTGATAAACGGCTCACAGCACCACCCCGCCCTCACAGCGGTGGCGTTGTCCGTGTACACCAGCACTAGCCTTCCCTTGATGGAAGGTAGAGAGGATTCCAATGCCAAATGGATCAATTGGAGCTCCAACAGTTTGACGTGGAGCCCGAATTAAGTCAGAGATCAGAGTACACTGATCTCCAACCCTCCCAGATGACGCATCATCCAAGGAGTGATGCATCAGTCACTACTGTGAGATCTAGTTGGAGAGGAGAGGGGTCTGCCTCTAACCCAATCATGGTTTGTAGGCCACCAGGGCAGGACCATGTCGGAGAGATTTCCCTGATGCTGCGTCCACTGGAACTTAAGGACCCACTGCAGAACCCACATATGCCATTTGGCATGTGTCACTAGCAGGCTGCAGGCGGCCATGGGGCTCAGCAGACTCAGAGTCATTCTCAACCAAAACCAAGATAGCGGCTGAAACATCAGCATCATAACCTTAATATCCGGGATTCGCCGCTTTGGTGGACTGGCCCGAAACTGCATTGTGTTCAGGACAGCTCCGATGAAAGGGAGTGTCTGAGAGGGAGTCAAGTGTGACTTTGTCCCGTTGATACTGAAACCCAGCAAATTCAGATGGTCTGCCATAGGCTGGAGGTGGGAGACAACAGCCTAGGCAAGCCTGCCCTCAATAGCCAGTCATTGATAGGGGAAGACGTGCACCCCTCATCTCCGCAGATGAGCTACGACCACCGCCATCACCTTGTTGAACACCTGAGGGGTTCTGGTAAGGCTAAAAGGAGGCACTGTGAACTAAAAGTGCTTGTGGCACATCGTGAATCACAGGTAACGCATTTGCGCAGCCAGGACAGGGAAGTGAAAATATGTCTCCTGCAAGTCCAACGCTACCATCCAGTCTCCTGGGTCAAAGGGCAGAGAACACCTGAGTCAATGTGAGCATATTTGCCCTCAACTGAAGTTGAGGGCCAATAGGTCTAGGATAGGACGAAGGCCCTTGTCCTTCTTCAGGACCAGAAAGTAGGGGGAATAACAACCACAGCCTACTTCTTGCACCAGAACCCTCTCTATAGATCCCTTGGCCAAGAGAGTCGTGTCTTCCTCCTGAAGCAAAATCAAATGATCCTCCCTCAGCCCAACGTGTAATGGAGACATGGAGGGCGGGAGTGGTGGTCTTGAAGGGGGGAAGTAGCCCCTTCGGACTATCTGGATGACCCACCTGTCCGATGAAATGTGTTGCCAGTGATGGAGTTGGTGGCACATCCTGCCACCAACTGGTCGCCAATAGTTTGGACGGCCAAGACTAGGAGGGCTGGAGGATGAAGCTGCCGTGGGGGAGGCAGTTTGACCTGACCACTGCCCACCCGAACCACAAGTCAGGTATGAGCGACAACCCCGGCTATGCAGGGGTTGTCGAACGTATGTGGCCTTGTGGCTGGGATATGGCTGGCACAGCTGAAAGCACCTTCCTTAGCCATGACTAAAGGCAGACTAGAATAATGCGGCCACTGAGAGGCCAAGGACATGGTCGTAGCCAGTGAATCCTTAATGTGCTCCAGTGCCTTGTCTGCCTTATCTCCAAAGAGACTAGTGCCATCAAAGTGTATGTCCATGAGTGAGGCCTGGACATCCCCCGTAAAGCTAGATGTCCTTAGCCAGGCGTAGCATCTAACAGCTACCGCCGATGAAATTGCTCTGGATAGCCCGGGCCGCCTCCAGGACCTGTGGCAGCACTTGCGCAACTGTTTCCCACAGAGAGTGGGAATAATATCCCAATAAGTATGCAGTGTTCACCGCCCACAATGCAAGGCTGGCAGACGAAAACATTTCTTGCCCCAACTGTCCAGTCTCTTGTATTCCCTGTTCAAGGGAGTGGAAGGGAATGTGTCATCAGACATAGAGGAGCAGTGGGGCCCGGGACCATGATAGCTGAGGAGGCGAGCGACACAGTGCCACCTGCCAGGCAGCAAGCAGCTTTAGGTTCCGATCTCTCAAAGCCTTCAGAGCCATGGCCCAGCAGCCGGAGCATGACTGTGAGTCGTGGTCATGCTCCAGACACCACAGGCGGACAAAATGAGGATCCATCACTGACATGGCGCAATGACAGGTGCCGCATGGCTTGAATTCTGAAGTCTTCTTAGAGGACCTTCCTTACACAGCAAAAAGGGGGCGACAAAAAGTCAAAAAATCCGTCAAAAAGTGACAGGGGGGAGGAGCTACGCTGGCAAACAAGATGGCTGCTTAGGCTCCCGGCTCCGCCGACCTCCGTATCCCGCCACAAGATCCTGTACATTATCCTGATTTTACGCCTAGCCTCTGTGTGAATGAACTGCTCCACACTCCGATGGTGAAATCCGGAAACTTTTACCGGCTGGTTTGACGAAGTTGCATCGAGTCGAAGATTGTGGTGACTCCAGCGGGGAAGCCGGGGCCTCGAGTACTTTCATAACCGGGCTGCAGTGCAACAACATCGGCCGGGAGACACAGGCAGGGTCCGGTCAATTGGAAAGGAGGCTTTTTTTATGCCCGAATTTGGCGGCGACCGATCCATTGCACGGCACTGATGGAGGAGTGACTTTGCTTGCTGTCGACTGTGGGCGGGGGTCCCCGTCCCGCGGACCCGGTGTTGGTCCCCGCCGGGGTTCGGTGGGTCAGGGTAACTGACCTGCGGCGCTAAACGGGTTGACCGCGGCCGCAGATAAAGACTGGTCACCCTCCGCAACTGCCCGTTTGTGATCCTGTTTGTCCCCCAGAGATGCCAGATTCACCGGGGGGAGGTGATTGTGATTGGTGTCGGGCGTGAGACTATGGATCGAACGGTGCCTCACTGTTGGAACAGCAATCTGCAGCCATTCAAGCCGCGGCCATTTTGACTCCGTGCGAGGACCCCGCGAGGAAGCAAGCATTGAAACCATCGGATGGTGCCCTGGAGGACGGTGTTCCTGAGGTCTTGAGTGTACCGGCGAACCTTCCATCACTATTGACTTTGGAGGTATCGAAAGGCGTTCCCCTCCCGGAGACTTTTCCTGTGGACTTTTCTTTGATCCTGTGGTCGTCTGCTCCTTTCTTGGTGACTTTACGACTCCTGGGCAAGATACATTGGGACTGTCCATCTAGGAGAGAGAGTTTTTCTGCGTCTGAAGTTCTCGTGGACTCACTGTTTACAAGTTGCCACGGATTGATTTTTGATGACATCCGTTTCCCTTATGACTCCTTTGTGTGCCTTTGGGTCTCGCTGTGGGGGGGTTCGTGTGCTGGTTCGGAAGGGTCAAGGTTAAGATCAATTAGATCCGGACGGTTTGGAGTGGCTTTTATGGGTGTTCGACCTGCAACTGTTTGATTTACGAGGCTGGGCGGTGTATCACAGTGCCCCCTAATTTCTTCTATAAGGGTTGTCATACATTGGTCTTTTTGCAATAGGGGGTGTCTGTTTCTGGCGGGGGGACTAAGGGGGCTGGGAGCCCATACGGATAAGCCATCCTCCATTCTTTTTCCTACTTTTAGGGTTTTAGTTATTTGGGGCGACAGGCACGCTGCTAGTGGGGTTAGGCTGTAGCCATCTGCAGGGGTGCAGGGTGGGGGGTTGGAGTTTTTTTTTATTTTTTACCTTTATTAATTTCTATGGCCTTTTTCTTTCTTCCTTTTTCTTTCTTTAGAGGATCAGTATAACTCGCGAATCATTCTGATTTTTATCGTGTACTTGTATTTAGTGCTCATGCTTCTTACGTTATCCTGATTCCCGGGCGGGCAGGCCCGGAGAACTGGCGCTTAACATAGAATGTATATGGTATTGCTGTTTACACCGATTCATATGCTTTGGCGCCAGCGCTCCATTATAGCTGTTTCTGCGTGCATATCCTGTCTTTTGACCTGTCCCGGGTATTCTTCTTTTTGATTGTATGGCACCTGATCCGTTTCTTTAGATAATATAAAATGAAACCTCTGTCTCATCCTGTGACTTAGATGTGCATTCGAATACAAGTTCTATCCTGAATCGCTGCCGGACCTCAGTGTTGTCGGCTGAGCTGTGTCGCACCATGATATAGTGGATCTTAATTTTGTTTAGCGGCCGGCCCCTGCGGTTGTAGGACCATGCTTGTATTTTTATTGAATGCTACAATAAAGGTTTTCCCCCCAAAAAATTTAAAAAATAAATAAATTACAGAGGGTAGCTCTCTACACAGATCAGTGCTTGTCTGGTGCGGAACAAAAAGAACGGACATTAGTGTGCCAAGATAGCGTCTATATAGGTGACGTGGATGTCACTTCGGGCGCAAACACCACCACACGGAGCCTACCAATACCACCTACAAGCCTATAGGGGTGTTGCTCGAAGAAAGATTTTCTTGATCTAGTCTGACACCTGAGAAAATCAAAGGTAAAGAATCTGCAGCTAGATGTCTCTATCAGATGACTTGTGGATCAATTCAGTTCCACCACACAAGATGATACAGCAATCCTTCCTCTGGGATTAGAAAAGAAGCCTTAGTCAGGAGCTTTTAATCTATTTGACTCTTCATTCAGCGTTTTCCCTGTGACCATTGCAGAAAATTAGTTTTAAAGCATATGTAGCAGATCTACAGAAGTAGACTACATTTTCTGTTTGGTACATCTACAGAAGTAGACTGAACTCTCTGTTTGGAGTAATTTGTTTAGCATCTCTCATCTCAAGAGACACACTGACATATGTATATGTGTGATGGTTTCATCAAAAGACGAGAGTAACAGAGGCTAGACAGTTCATGCATATGGTATTTCACACTTATATTTTCAGGTAAAACATTACAGAACTATTTTTACACTTTGATACATCTTTATTACACTTTATTGTGATAGCCAATTACATAACACAAAGTAACCTATAGGATCATCTGTTCCAGGTCTCCCTCCCTGCAGTACCTTCCCTAATTCCCTTCCTCTCATCTGGCTACTCTGATCCTCTGTGATATTCAGTCAGAGCTGCTAGAAGGTGGGCTTCTTGAGGGTACGGCCCCTGAGGAACATATTGGGGAAAAAACTAGCTTTGACACCAAGCCAGTGTCCCAGATGTCATCCCACTTTGGTAATAGATTTCTCACTGATAGGTTGGTGATCACTGTGGTATACCTATTTATTTCTTAGAGGAACATTATAAAGAAATAATTAAGTCCAAGCCTTAGATAAAGGAGTACTGTACACTGCTCTGAGTTATCCAGTTACAAAGCAGTGTTGATAGGGAGACTGGGGTTAAAGATAGGGTGTAGGTCTGGTCTGTAGTCTGGTTGGGTCTGGTCTGTGCAAGTACCACCATAGGCCAGGCTGGGATAGGTGAAAACACAAACATCTGGGCTAAAACATCTTATTAACAGTCTTGTTTTAGCATTTGTTTTAACATTTGTTTTAGCATTTTCTGGAAGGTTAGGTTATGCAGTAAGCAAACAGGAATAGTGAGGCTACTCAAATTCCCTGCATCTTCTGAAGGAGTACACATGACGCATTTTGGTCAAATCATAGTGAGCACTAAGTATTGCTTCAAAGTTATTGCAGCTGATGTAAACAAGTTGACTGTTCTGGATGAGGGGTTGATTGAGAGACGATGGGTCACGAGTCTTAGGGTGGGTATTTTATGAGAATGGAGACTGCCTAGTGGCACCTACTACAGGGGTGTGGAATTCCTATAGCACCCGACGCACAAGACATACTTTTTGGGGTCAAGGGCAAAAAGTTCTCATGTGTATTTTGTCCTTGGGACAAGTAGGACCAGCCCCCTGCAGCACAAACCCCTTTGGCTCTCAGTTTACAGTACCACATTATGGATCAGGGAAGGGCACTGTTTGCAGTTAAAGTAATTATTCTATTGGGCAATCTGCCAGCCCGAACCCTGGCTATCAAATTGTGAGTAGATGCAAAAGAGATGGGAATTCCGATCTGGCCCCCATACACCTTTTTTCGGCATACACGGATGACATCATCCTATACGTCAGAGACCTTAGGTCAGATTTAACACCTCTGGCAGAGATATTTACTGTCTTTGAAAGTATACCGGGACTGGCCATCAATCCGACGAAAACTCAAGCCTTTTTCTTTCAGGAACACGCATTACCTACGACTATTTCATTCGGGCCTACGGCGCTACAAGTCGCACCACATACATTTAAATAACTGGGCATACATGTATACCGGACTCCGACTGATCTGTTAGACGGCAACTTACACAGAGCAATTAGAGCCCTTCGCTCTAGCATTGCTTTCTGGATCACGTTGCCGCTGTTGGTAATGAGTAGAGTAGCCATTACAAAAATGGTAGTCCTTCTGAGATTGATTTACTATTTTTCAAACCTGCCAGTGCTGCTCCCACAGCGTACTTTTAAAGTCTTAAATACCATGCTAGTTGATCTTATTTGGGGGCCTGGTAGGCGAAGGATAAGTCTCAAGAAGCTCGCACTTGGTACGGTTAAAGGGGGACTCAGGGTTCCAGACCTTAGGGCATACTGTTATGCCTGCCAATTGCAATGGCTATCCCTTTGGATGGGCAGACATAATCTACAAGAAATAGGGTACACCGAGCGAGATATTGTAGCGGGTGCTTTGCACACACGGTTATTACAGCGCTGCAAACTCCCACAGCAGCTTCCTACATTGTTACGTACAGCGCTGCAATGCTGGACAGCAGCACTTCACTGCACGCTCTCACGCCCTACCTATGCAGGCAGCATCCCCCTGGTGGGCATACCATTGACGGCTGGGCGTATAACACTGCGTGCCATCGCCCCCTGGACCGAAGCAGGAGTTAGCACAGTGTTGGACCTGTTTCATGACGGGCAATTGCTAGACTATGGTAACTTTGTCAGGATAACGGGAGTGCCAGATCATCTACACATCCTACATGCGGCTGTAACACAATACGTGAAAACACACTGGGCCCCGCATCGACAGGAACCAGCTACACATGAATTAGTCAAGGCGCTATATTACATGGGAAGAGGCAGGCACTTAGTAAAATGGTTAGATGTTGGGATCCGTGCACATGCGGGAACAGCCCTTATCCAGTTGCAGAATGCATGGTCAGGAGACATAGGGCGGGTCATAGAAGTGAAGGAGTGGGGGGAAATTATAGAACACCCTAGAAAGCTTACCAGAAATGCCAAATTTAAATTTATCCAAACTATGGTGCTTCATAGGGCCTACCTTACCCCTCATAGGCTAGACAAAATGTTTCCACAAGCACAACACCAGTGTCCTAGATGCTACGCAGTAGGCGCCGATCTCGCTCAAATGTTGTGGTCATGTCCTCACCTAGGGAGATTTTGGGACTCGGTCAGACGAGATGTATCTGCAGCCATACAGAGGGACATAACCAACAATATGAAGGAATGTATCCTAGGCCTTCATAAGTCCCCCTCGAAACACAAGGTACAATATAGATTTGCAAACCTGTTGTTAATCCTAGCAATACGAGCCATCACCATGCGGTGGAAGTCCAAGAAACCACCCCCATACATATTTGGCATAGCGAATTGATCAGGTGGGGTAGTGCAGAAAGTGCGGCCCTAAGACGAGAGGAGGCCAAAGGATTACGTAAAACCCCAATAGCATTCGAATGGGATACAATGTTAGAATCCCTAAAAACGCAGGAGGTGGATGTTGTGGAATCTCGTAACAGCTCACAATAATGTAAGTGGATCCCAAGAACCCATCTCGAGCATGTTACTAATACTCGTAAGACTATAATTCACTGACTAAGGCTGATTAGTGCGACATGTCGCTTTGGAATTGTTGTTGGTTTGACAGTGAAGATGCCAGCCGGGCTCTGAGTGTCCAGCCGCCCTAAGATGTTATTTTCATGTAGATAAAGGACTGAAGGGAGGGGGGAGGGGAATTCAGTTGGGAAATGTATGTTTATTATTGCAGACTATGACACGATGGGATGAGAAATGCATACCCGGCTGGGTAGTCATGAATAACTGGATGTTGTTATAGGTTTATTTGTTTTGGCTAGTGCGAATTATTCACGAGAGGTGCGGATAGTATGTACAAACGCTAATGGCACTCTTTTAAGATGCACAACAGATATGTTACAAATGTCACAAATACTATAACCACAATGCAGACGGTAACATCCCAAATGTCTAAGGCATAATAGAAATTGTGTTGTGTATGATGTAAAACTGCTAATAAAACTTTGTTTAAAAAAACAGGTAATATTTCTGTCCATAAGTTAATGCTGTTCAAACTTGTATTTATGGTTCATTAATTGAAACCCTTCATTATTAGGGTGAGCGCTCTAAATAAATGTTGTAAACTCTGATTGCACTACTGACAGTGATTCCAGTATAAAAATGTGTACACGATTTCAAAGTTTAGAAATATGAGGCTATGTATAATGCTCACAGTATGCTCTCTGATTTGATGCATATATTTGCAGAAGCTTGAAAGCAATATTGATGATTCTTTACATAAAAAAATGTTCATACAAAAATGAGAGCAAGAAAACTTTTTTTTTTTGCTAAACTACTGTGAAATTTCAGGTACCGTTTCTCTGCAGCATCATTTAGTAACGTGTTGATGCATGCTAGTATTTACCAAAAATATTCATAGTGGAAAATCTGTGTAACCAGCTTCAATAAGATTATGGGAAACAAAAATAAACAAGCATTGGCAAAGCCAGTAGGTCTGAAATTGGTGGTCAATTGGTTTTTAGTTTTGTAAATGTGTGATTTGTTTTGGCATGGTTTTTGTAAAACCTTATTGGTGATAGATTGAGCCCTGGAGTGTCCCCGAGACCGTGCCGCGCCGCATCTGCCTCGCCTGTGACCTCTCTGAGACCGGAGCCGCACCGCACAGCTGAAAGCCGCGGCCAGCAAGGGACGACGCGTACGCCAGAAGCGTACGAAATCGCACTTGCACACAAGCGTACACCGGCGTACTAAGAGCCGCACCAAGGGCTTGTGAAGAGTACGCTGGAGGCGTACTGAGAGCCGCTTGTGAAGAGTACGCTGGAGGCGTACTGAGAGCCGCTTGTGAAGAGTGCGCTGGAGGCGTACTGAGGCCCGCATTTGATCCTTGTTCAGCGTACGCTCGAGGCGTACTGAGGCCCGCATCCCTCCTTGAGAAGGGTACCCTCGAGGCGTACTGAGGCGGCATCTTTGCTCAGAGCCACGAGGCTCGAGGGGGCATCTGTTTGTTTAAAGCCCAGACGGGCTATCGTGTGCCTCATTTATTTCTTGAGCCCACCGAGGCTCCAGGGCTCCATTGTTGTTTTCAAGCCCAGGGAGGCTCCCTGCCCACCTTGTGTTTAGAGCCCAGAGAGGCTCAGGAACATTGCATATGTGCAGAGCCCAGTGAGGCTCCAAGGTGCCAGTCATTTGTGCAGAGCCTGCAAGGCTCCAGCATTGGCCCCATCCTTGTCTTCACAGCTGCCCAGCACTTCGTGGGCAGCTGCCACGTTTAGGCCCCCCTGACTCTGGGACACAGGGCGTCCTAGCCCCAACAAGGCCAGAGGGCCTAGGGACTGCCACAGGTTTTGGCTCATGTGAGTTTTGCGCAATTGCTCGTGCTTGCACCTCTAAATGTGTTTTTATACGTCATGTGCCTTGTTCTACACCTCTGAATGTTTTTATACATCATGTGTTTTCCTCTCTTACACCTCTGAATGTTTTTAGGCATCATGTGTTCTCCTGTGCTGCACCTCTGAATGTGTTTTTATGCGTCATGTGCCTTATCCTTACACCTCTGAATGTATGTTATGCATCATGTGTTATATGTTTACACCCCTACAGGTATTGTGATACTTAGGTGGTTGTTTTCCTAGTACAGGTGGTGGTAGTGAGGTCCTGATTACCAGTAGTTACTGGTTGTGTACTTTATGTTCTACTTTTGTGCTACAGTGATTTGTATTCTAAGTTCTAAAAGTGCTAAGTGCTAAAAGTGCTGATTCCTGACAGTGGTCCAGGTGGCCCTGTCTTGTACATATCCCCTGTAAATTCTGCCCGTGCCTGTTGACACATTGTAAAGTGTGTGTTTTATCTAATGTGTTTTGGTATAATACAAAGGCTATTTTGATATGTAACCTTGTGTGGAGTTTCCTTTGTGGTGGGCCTTGGGTGTTGTTGCTGGGGTGCGTGCGCAAATACTTAACTCACATCGCCTCCAAGTTTAGCCTTGCTGCTCGCGCCACGTTACCTAGGGGGTGAGCAGGGGTTATCTTGGTGTGTAACTCCCTTGCCCTGACTTAGGAGTGGTGGTCTCTGACTGACTTTGGCGCAAGCCCTGGCCAGCCAGGGATCCCATTTCTAACATTGGATGCAGCGGTGAGGATAAGGATTTGTGTTTGCGTTGTACCACAGTGGCAACTGGCCACACTACAAAACTCTGCATTTTAGATGACCACATTTTAGGGGATTATTGTTTTTCTGAAGTTCCATATTTCTTCTCCTGAAGGTATCATTGTTTAATTGTGTCCAGTACATTTGTTCCCAAGCCCCGCGCCCAGAGTTTGTTATCTGTGTCACATGTGGTCAGGTTGATGAATCAGGGGTGGTAGAAACTGCCTTACCAGTCCGAGGGGGGGTTGTGTGTGGATGAAAGGTGTGTGGCACTAGGCAAGTGAAGGTGAGTTAGGGAGCTCACTGAATACCTTTTGTGAACTGTGTACTCCTGTGTTAAGCTCAGGCCCCTAGGTTCCCTGTGTAATCTTTTCTCTAGAACGTCCGCCAGAATGGAGCCTGCTTTTGATTTCTGTGATCTGTTTAGATACAGTATGGGAGAGTTGGTAAGGTTCTGTGAAGAGAGAGACATAGGGGTGGATGAGTCAGACACTCAGTCCGAACTTAGGAGCAGCCTGATCCTATGGCAAAAGGGTCAGTGGGATCTTGCGCGCAGTGAGAAAAGGGCCCGGGCCGCACGCCAGGAGGGTAGTGGGTCTGTGGGGAGCCCTGAAGATTCAGAAGAGGAGGAAGAAGATGCCAGTACCTGGATGCCATAGAGAGTGAAGACCCCATAGGTAGGGAGTCCCTTGCAGGGTCCAGCGTAGGAGGCAGTGCCTCATGCCTTTCCCTGTCCCCAGAGGAGCTGGAAGATAGGAGGAGTGAAAGGGAGCACCAGTTAGCTTTAGAAAAGCTCAGGTTAGAGCATGCCCAGGCTATGGCACAGCTGGGCGTAAGAAAGCAACAGTTAGAGACTGAGAGGGTCTTAGCACAGGGAAGGATAGAGGAGGCTGAGAGGGCTTCCACCAGTGGCAAAGTAGCTCTGGAGGGTAGACTATCCCCTGCGCGCAGTTTTAACTTTCTGGACTCCCCAGGGCGGGTTGAGTCCAGTGGTGGCAGCTATTTAAATCTCAGTGTAGGACATCCTATTCCCAGGGTATGGTACCTGTTTCCAAGGAGGAGGAGTATAGGTTGAAATTCAGGGGCAGTAGGATACTGTCTCACCAGTCTTGGGAGGAGTTTGAGGATGAATGTTGTGATACACTGTTTGATTGGGTAAAGGTTCACACGAAAGATGATTTTGATGTCTTGTTTGATCCGATTGTCAAAGAGCACCTGCTCAGTTGTTGTTCACCAGGGTTGCGCCAACACCTGTTGGGGTGTGGATTTTCTGAAGCATGTGAGCTTGCCGCTGAAGCAGACTGCTGGGAGAGGGCCAGAGGTTCTTTAGAATCACTAGTGAGTGAGTCCAAAAGAAGTGGTTCAGGTATCTTCCAGCCCAGCGTGGTGGAAGAGGCTCAGTGTAGCCCAGCTAGGTCCCAGGATAGCGAGGAGGGTGTAGGGGCTTACTGCCTGGCTCAGTGGAGCAGGAGTAAGTGGGTGACCGAGGGTCCCCAGGTGCCCGATGCCCTGCCTCAGGACTTGGATGGTTTCTTTAGGGAACACCAGGTTGGGGACCTAGGCTGTCCTGTTACTCTATTTGAGGAGAATCTCCTAGTGAGTAGAGGACCTGGAGCGTCTGTAACCAGAGCTCCTGTGGTTCTAGAGTCTGGCAGTGCCAGTCCAGGAGGGAGGGCACAGAAGTCCGAAGTGAGGAGTGATTGGGGGATGAGTTTCCCAGTGGATGCACCAGTGGACCAGGAACTAGCCAGTTGGGCTAGATCTTGTTAGGGGGACCCAGGGTGCGCCACTTCTGTTCTGGGGGATCTTCACGCACTGTCAGGTGGACAGGGGACGGGAGATCTGCGCCAGACAGACAGTCACACGACACATGGTCATGTGTCAGCCTCAGGGGGATGGTGTGTGAGTCCCCAGAAGTCCTGGAGTGCCAGGCAATTATTCCGCCAAAGGTTTTAG
This sequence comes from Lissotriton vulgaris, assembly GCF_964263255.1. NCBI lineage: Eukaryota > Metazoa > Chordata > Amphibia > Caudata > Salamandridae > Lissotriton > Lissotriton vulgaris. The sequence goes on from NC_141696.1 coordinate 534,129,539, forward strand.
ACCGGAGGTTGGGAGGCCAGGCTCAGGATCAGCCTGACCTGAAGGGTAGGACGACTGTAACTAGTGTCCTGACCGGTTCTTCTTCCAGAGGAACCTCTCCAGTTGGGAGAGGGCAGACCTCTGGAAGGGGGTGCAGAGGGTGGGAAAGCACACCTCTGACCCCGGTGCAACCTGAGGGGTTAAACCCTGGGTTGGAGTGGCTTTGTAAGGGTACCCCTCGCAGGAGGAGGAGGAACCCTAGAAGAAGAGGTAGGGGGAGGAGAGCCTTCCCTGAGACTCCTGGTCCACCTGAGGTTGTAGACCCTAGGATGGAGAACCAGTGGCAGTCTAGTCCTGTCTTGCAGACAGGAAGAGTGGAGAATGGCTACTATGTACCAGGGGTTACTACCCCCCACTCTGTGAATAGGCATGGACCGGTGGCACCTGGGTGGCCCAGGGCCTGGTCCTGGCCACGGACAGCTCGGGAGTACCAGTGGGGTAGCCCAGTTGGTCCAGACAGCGTTTTGAGAAGGAATCCCATGGGTTCACCGTGGCGTAGAACAGGAGGGTGTCCCTGCAGTTGCGGGCCCATGTCCATGTTCTATCGCCCCAAGCAGGGAAGTCCATCACGGTGGTGATTGGTCTGCCCTGCGTTTTGGCTGGAAGGGGGTTGTGTTGGACTTGGCCCTTCTGGCAGGTTCACCCCTGAACTTTTTGCTTTTAATGGTGACCTGGTGATGGTGATTTTTGGGTTGTGCGCACTTTCACTGTGTCCCAGTGGAAAGTGCGAGCGCACTCTGAGTGCGTGGAGTAAGGTTGGCCTGCACTCCCATAGGAATGCATGGGGAATGTCTGTGTCCCTGGTAGCTCCTGATGCGTGAGGTGTGCATGCGCGAGTTTGGTATGTGCGAACTCGTGAGAGTGAATGCTGCGCAATGGTATGTGTGGCATGTATGTGTCTAGTGGGGAAGTGCCACTTCTAGACATGGCTGTGTATGTGCTGTGAAGGTGCTGGCGTGTGATTGGCTGGAGCTGGCTGGGATGCCAGGCTCCATGAGTCATGATGGGTCTGCCCGGTGGTGAGTGTGGAGATTAGCATGCTGATGGCTGGGGAGGAGTGTACCTGTGTCCTGAATGAGGCTGGGTTTTCCCCAGACAATGCTGGCTCCGCCCCCTGTGGTGCGACTAATGACCCTAGCCCTGCCAGTGAATAGAGTGAGGGCTGAGCACATCATGGGTGCTCCAAAACCAGCTGCGACTGGTTTCTCCCCCACCCTGCACCCTTAGACAAAGGAATGTGGTGTATAAAAATGGGGCTGTGTCCCCACAGAAGTTGTTCTCTTCCAGGATCCTGCCTGAGGGGGCTGCTTCTGTTGCTGGGCCAGAGGACCGCCACTTGGATTGTCTCCCTGCCTGGAGACCCAGTGAGCTGGCTCTGAGCCCAGCTTTGCCCCCCTTCCTACCTAAGGACTTTGCTGGAACTCTGCCCTGCTGAGGGCACCTGGGAGCGCTTTGTGTTCCAGGCAGGTGCCAACCCTGCATTTTGCGCTGCCAGGGATCTTGCCGCCGTGGTTGTTGAGTGGATCCCAAGTGGCTGCCCATGCCGCAAATTGCAGTGTTCGTTCGCAAACCCTGACGGGTGCCCACCCCACCAGGGGCCCTGCCTCTCTGAGACCGGAGCCGCACCGCACAGCTGAAAGCCGCGGCCAGCAAGGGACGACGCGTACGCCAGAAGCGTACGAAATCGCACTAGCACACAAGCGTACACCTGCGTTCTAAGAGCCGCACCAAGGGCTTGTGAAGCGTACGCTGGAGGCGTACTGAGAGCCGCTTGTGAAGAGTACGCTGGAGGCGTACTGAGGCCCGCATTTGATCCTTGTTCAGCGTACGCTCAAGGCGTACTGAGGCCCGCATCCCTCCTTGAGAAGGGTACGCTCCAGGCGTACTGAGGCGGCATCTTTGCTCAGAGCCACGAGGCTCGAGGGGGCATCTGTTTGTTTAAAGCCCCGACAGGCTATCGTGTGCCTCATTTATTTCTTGAGCCCACCGAGGCTCCAGGGCCCCATTGTTGTTTTCAAGCCCAGAGAGGCTCCCTGCCCACCTTGTGTTTAGAGCCCAGAGAGGCTCAGGAACATTGCATATGTGCAGCGCCCAGTGAGGCTCCAAGGTGCCAGTCATTTGTGCAGAGCCTGCGAGGCTCCAGTATTGGCCCCATCCTTGTCTTCACAGCTGCCAAGCACTTCGTGGGCAGCTGCCACGTTTAGGTCCCCCTGACTCTGGGACACAGGGTGTCCTAGCCCCAACAAGGCCAGAGGGCCTAGGGACTGCTACAGGTTGTGGCTCATGTGAGTTTTGCGCAATTGCTCGTGCTTGCACCTCTGAATGTGTTTTTATACGTCATGTGCCTTGTTCTACACCGCTGAATGTTTTTATACATCATGGGTTTTCCTCTCTTACACCTCTGAGTGTTTTTAGGCATCATGTGTTCTCCTATGCTGCACCTCTGAATGTGTTTTTATGCGTCATGTGCCTTATCCTTACACCTCTGAATGTATGTTATGCATCATGTGTTATATGTTTACACCCCTACAGGTATTGTGATACTTAGGTGGTTGTTTTCCTAGTACAGGTGGTGGTAGTGAGGTCCTGATTACCAGTAGTTACTGGTTGTGTACTTTATGTTCTACTTTTGTGCTACAGTGATTTGTATTCTAAGTTCTAAAAGTGCTAAGTGCTAAAAGTGCTGATTCCTGACAGTGGTCCAGGTGGCCCTGTCTTGTACATTTCCCCTGTAAATTCTGCCTGTGCCTGTTGGCACATTGTAAATCGTGTGTTTTATCTAATGTGTTTTGGTATAATACAAAGGCTATTTTGATATATAACCTTGTGTGGAGTTTCCTTTGCGGTGGGCCTTGGGTGTTGTTGTTGGGGTGCGTGCGCAAATACTTAACTCACATCGCCTCCAAGTTTAGCCTTGCTGCTCGCGCCACGTTACCTAGGGGGTGAGCAGGGGTTATCTTGGCGTGTAACTCCCTTGCCCTGACTTAGGAGTGGTGGTCTCTGATTGACTTTGGCGCAAGCCCTGGCCAGCCAGGGATCCCATTTCTAACAAACACAAAATGCCATGGTCAACTCCAGACCAAATTAGGGGCCCAATTATTGAAGAAAGTCTCAAAAGTGAACACATGGTATATGTCCTTGCATTAAGTGCAGCTATATAGCTTTTGTGAATTCCAAAGAATTTACAGAAGTAGGACAAGAAAAAGTACTCCTAGAAAATATTAGTGACCTGCATGTGGAGATTTGCTCATGCGAAAATCTGAATGTTTACAAGTTCACTTTCCCTCCAACCGCGTTTATCCCCACTCTGGTAGAAGGTTTACTTTACGTCTGCCATTGTCAGGAGTCAATTTCCAACATTTCTGTTGTTGATAATCCTTAAAATATGCAGTTAGTAGGTTTGCACAGACTCAAAAGGGAATTCTAAACCGGGAACTATTGCTTATCACTACCTTCAGCCCCAGTATGAAGATCTGCGGAAACATGGCAACATAAGGGGATTGCAAGTATTCAAACACTACTATGGTATGAGCCCTGGCATAATCAGAGAGGCTATATCAGAGCTCTTATATAATGAGATTGCTGCAATAATTTGTCACCGCACTACATAAAACCAAAGGGACAAGTAGATTTTGTTGCAGGACAAGTAGATTTATGAAGCAACCTGCCCCATGGACAAGTAGATATTTTATTAAATTCCACACCTCTGTACTAGAAAGACATTTTCACAGTTACATGGAGCAGGAGTAAGTAGTTAGTGAGTTGAACAGAATATTTGACTAGTCAGTATGACTGTGTCAGTTGTGGATCTTCGATGGGAGGAAAATGTATATATTCTTCACTACTTTTGCATCTTATCCATGGGCATTATTAAGTCACTCAATCTTTAAACCAGTTAAAACAAAGTTTTGTATTCAAGAACTGGCCTGTTTTATGTGAATAATCAGTTTGAGAATCACCCTTCCTCTCTTTGTGGGTTGGTGCAGAGAAGAATGGGGGTGAGACTCTGTGTATTAGAGCACCACATTTCTCGGCCCATCTTGCCTACCGAGCTACTGATAAGTAATCCTATTATACAGAGCCACTTTGATCAGCATCTTTCTGTAAGGGAATCACTTCATAAGTAATTTGAATGTTGTTTCTGCTTTGTTGGCGTGTGTCAGTTTGTGTTCATAGCTTCACATCATTTAATTCTTGACTTTGGAGATAGTCCTTCAAGTAGCAATTACCTTAACATGCTGAGTTGGTAAATTGTTTGTTTTTAAATCTCAATTTAAATACATCATTGAGTCAGGATTGAATACCCACTCTTGTGAAGCCACTAACTTCAAACATATTCTCTCAGCCACTTGCACTTTTGGAGGGCTATTGATCTAAGAACCCCCAGGACCTAGACCACTGTTCCTTCAAGAACTAAAACAGCTTTTGGAACCTGTTATAGCAGAGAAATATATGACAATCATGGGGGACTTTAACTTCCATCTAGAAGAGAGGGACATCCAAGACTCTAGTGATCTAGTAGAGATGCTTTCTAGCATCAGTCTACTTCAACTAGTAAAGGCTCCAACTCACGAAGCAGGACACACACTGGCTGGAATCTTCTCAAATGATCCAAGAATTACCTATCAAAACACCATACCTATCTGTTGGTCCGACCACAGTGCAGTGTTGTTTGATTTCTTGCCCCCAGCTTTAGCTGTTGATCATAGAACCCCTTACCCCCATAATAGAACTAGAAGCTAGAAAGGCATTTCAGCTGAGACCTTAACCAACACCCTAAATAGTACTACTTGTATAATTCAAGAGGATGTTAATCTTGTAGGAGAGGCCTTTGCAACATGGCTATAATACGCAGCTAATTTAATGGCCCCTTTGAAACCAAATGCCCGTAAAAAATTTCGTCCTTCGGCCCCCTGGTATAATGACAGACTCAGACTATTAAAACAAGCCTGCTGTCCCTCTGAGCGAGCCTGGAGACCAACCCTAGAAGAACATGAAAGAATATTATACAAATGAAGCATTAAGGAATATAAACGTGCACTAGTGGAAGAAAAATCCATATACTGCACATACAAAATTGAAATCTCATCATGCACAAAAGAGTTATTTAAGATAGTACAACAGCTCTCATCTGCCCAATTCACAGCAGAACCGGAGAACTTTGAAGCATTCTGTTGCCATTTTCTTTCAATCAAAAATCAAGGATAATTATACAGGTTTTGATTTATCTTTTGGATCTTCCACCAAAACACCGGTATCCAGCAGGCTCACTGAGGGTGCGCCTCTGAAAGCCCTGTAGGGAGAACAGAGGTCTCTCAAAATTCTCTGATCTCTCACCCATTCTGGATGCACAATTTCTGGTATACACGCTGGTTCACCTATGGAGGCTTGTCCTCCAGCAGGTCTCCATATGACAGCAAACACAATAGCAGAACCCCTCTGCAAACTCATGAATATTGTTATTCTATCCGGAATTTATCTGCATAGTTGGAAACTATCATCATTAGGCCACTCCTAAAAAAACCTAACCTAGATCCAGGGGACTACAAGAACTACCGTCCTATATCTTTGCTTCCAGTTTCAGCTAAAATCTTGGAGCTGCATCTCAATAAGCAGCTAATGGAAACGACAGAACAACAATGAGTTTAGATTCAGGAAACATCACAGGATGGAAACGGTACTAATATCAGTCACTGATTACATCAGGCGTACCGTGGATGAAGGACAGGGGGTAGTGATGATTTTCTTGGATCTGTGAGCAGCATTTGATACCATCTCACCCATTTTGCTGCAGGACAGACTCCAGAGTCTTGGTGTTTCTCATCAAGCACTAGCCCTCCTGTCCTCATTCTTAATAGGGAGATCCCAAAGGGTAAAACTACAATCTTTTCACTCAGGCTCCTTTGTTCTACCCTGTGGAGTACCGCACGAATCGTCTACGAGGCCCACTCTTTTTAATCTTTACATGGCACCCCTGGCAACCTTGATTCACTAATTCGGACTGGAGATAGTATCATATGCAGATGACACACAGATTAGGGTTAACATCCCTAAAGATCCATGCTCAACGGCAGAAAATATTCTTGGATGCATGACTAAAGTGGCAGAATCGATGTCTACTAACTTCCTGAAACTCAATGGGGAGAAAACTGAAGTGATGATATTCAGCTCAGGGACATCAAAGTGGAACAGCAAGTGCTGGCCTCAATCCTTAGGATGCGGTCCTGTCCAGAGCAAGAAGGCTAAGAACCTTGGAGTTGTGATGGACACAGAACTCAACTTTAATATCCAAATAAACTGTACCATCTCTACGTGCTCCTGGCTCATAAGGATGTTAAAAAAATCTTCTCCAACGACCAGCACGAATAAAGGCAGCACTGGCCTTGGTAATGTCCAGACTCGATAACTGCAACTCAATATATTTGGCCACCAATAACAGTATACAGTATAAACTCTGGGTGCTACAGAATGCACTGGCAAGACTTCCCAGGCAACAATCCGCCAGGAAGGGACTAGAATCCCTGCACTGGCTCCCAATCGAAAAACGCATAAGCTTCAAATCACTCTGTATGCTACACAAGACACTGCACCTTCCTTACCCATCAAAATTAAAAACAATGTTCAAATGCCACTCCCCCAGTAGACCCCTGCGATCCTAGCTTCAAATGCAACTAGTGGTACCAAGAGGAATTGGGTGGACAGAGCTTTCTCGGTAGCAGCAAGTAGACTTTGGAACTCCCTTTCCCTTGCTCTTACGTCCATTCCTCTTCTGTTTCCATTCAGAAAGGCTATTAAGACCTGGCTTGTCTCGGCCTAGCATTTACCTGGATTTCTTTTTCTTTTTTTTCCATCCTTCTTCTGGACGATAGGACGGTAGGGCTCCAGACCCTTGATGCCTTAGAGTAAGTGTTGCGCTATACAAATTACAAATCAACTCACATCTATCCCAATGAGTTGTGAATAACATAACAGTTCAAAGTACTCCAACTAATTTCCCATAGTAATTCCAAATAAAACAATCATCAATAATAGGCATTCCAGAATATTCCTTAGTTTGAGGATGTCTGCTGGGGTTCTGACACTTGTTGTGACATCATACGTTGGATGTCCCCATAATATATAAGGCGTTTTCTATCCTCACATTTTCTATCCGCACAATACTTCTCCTAAATCTTTACCTGCACTTGGTCCCCGTTGAACACGCCATCAATTATGAGGTAGGTCCAGAAAATCGGCCATTCGCATTCTATGTTTTCAAACAACTTTAGTTCAGTAGGATCATAGTGCAGCCTCCTTGGGTCCTGAAATGAACAAACTGGCTTTTAGAAATTGAAAAATGTAAAGTGTTTCAAAACTCATAAGGCATCTGAAGAATGAAGGTAGAATATATACATTTTCATGACTTTGCACCAAGCTATAAAACTGACAACAAGTTATTAAAGAGAACCAGGGGAAAAAGGGATTATTGTTGAAAATTCAGTCTTCGCTACAGAAATGCAGGTTTACATTTTATACTGCATACTACACATTGCGTGAAATCTTTGCAATGGTTTGTTAATATATCTAAATTATACAGAAAACAAAATATTTACTGAAATTCTGTACAACCTCTCTTGGTGTCTTGTAGCCATCTCGGAGGAAACGACAACAACCGTAGCGCCCCTGCAGAATGAGATAAAAGAAATAAATCCCATAGTTGCTTTGATGTCATCTGTGCTCCATCCTTTATTTATCTTACTGCATCATTTGATTTTGTTGTCTGACACAGAGGACAGCCATCAAATGACACTAATACATCCCTTCTAAACGTCTCACAGCCACGGAAAAGAAAAATCTGCAAAAACACATCATGACTTGAACTTTAGCTGTGGGTTTATGTCTGGGTCTTCACACGCACATGCACTTTCGACAGTTTCTCCTGTAACTTTTTACCAAATATTCCGTTTCCATGTTTATCTCAAATGTATGGCAATCAGTCGTGCGCTTACCTAATCCTTAAGTACAATTCCTACTACATTCCTTCTCTTCAAAGAACAACCAAAAACCTACAAACACCATGGCAAGACTTCTAAATATGGGTAACTCCAACATCTATGTCTACAATACTTCCACGACTCACGTGGGTCTTTCAAGAACAATACTTCGCAAACAAGCTCATTGGATTTCTCAACAGAAAATGCACAGTGTTCACGCTCTTCTCTTTCTCAAAGTGAATAAACAAAAACCTAACAATTCCCAGTGCTCATGGTAAAACTACGTTGGTAATTGTCAAATCAAAGAAACAGGACAAAAGCCTGTAAATTCAATAATTTCTCTGAGGCTTTTGAACTTTGAAAGCCAAAGGAAAATCCCCTGAGCACTATCAAACAAGGTGAAAGTTCAAACTTTTCAAAATGAAATCACATACTCTTCTGACCATCAAATAGCTCTAGTCAACTATCAATCACTGGTGAAATCTCTTCCAAAAAATATCCATTCTCCATTTTCAAACGATTTTCAACAGCACTGCCAATTACTGTAGGGAGAAAGTAGATAAAATTAGGACTGACAATGAGATAAATAAACGTTTCACTTGCTCGCTATCCATTCCAGACACTCACTTGTTTGTTCAGAATTCCAGCTGAGGGCCATAAAAACTATTTTTGAGAGGCCAACATTGTTAAACCTAGCTTGTCACCTCTCTTAAATCAAGTCTTGTCACGCGCCTGTTCAAAAAAGTAGTTTTTGTCACGTCAGGACTGCAGAATCTAAGACCAAGATCCCTGTTTCTTGGCAAACGAATCAAAAATGTATGGCAAGCCAACAACAGACTTGTATCGTCACCTTGATGGTCCCTATGAATTAGGTTTTAGGCTGAAGTGCAGTTTGCAAATAGCTAAGCTCAAAGTTTTGGAAAAAGTCCTTCATATTGTAAGCGATGGGAAAGTCAGACTGTAGTCCTTGATCTGGTTGACGACAGGACCTTACCTTCCACCTTATCTGACAGAATACGTTGCTGTGGAGAGGTGCAGGAGGGGGTTTCCACTTATATTAGCAACAGATACCGAATTTTGGTGAGCAATTCTTCAAGGGCATTTGTGTTTCTCTCTCACAAAAAGCCTTGCAAGTCTCAGTCAAGTCTCCTATGCTCCAAAACATCGAAGTGAAACTACAAGCAGGGAGATAACCTACCTTCACCCCCAAAGCTTCATGAGGAGGGTTGGGCTTTCTGAGCAGTTTACAAACTACTCGAATATTTCAAGACTTCTGCTGAAGGACTTCTTGTAAAACTGATATTTGATAAGGCAAATAGAGCTGTAAATCCAACATTGTGGCGGGAGGGATCTGGCTTGGTGGCACTTTGAAATTTGAGGAGGGAAATTATTCCCCATCATTCTGACACTTTTCAAGCCCTCACTACAGTACACCAGTAATCAACGGTTTGCAGCAACCTGGTACAGGCACAATAGAGCACCGATGTACCCTCTAAACCTGCTACAAACAACATGACAGCCAAACATTTTAGACCTCCAAAATACATCCAGGCATTCATGCAATGACATCCCCATTGCGCAGCCACAAGCTGGATGTGTTGCTATTCACAACCTATTATCCACTGCACAGCATCTACAGGTATGGCTAAAGCCATGGTGGCTTCTAAATGAGCTATTCTTCCTTTTTAAACAGTGATACTTCAAAGATGAATACTTTCAAGTGCTTCCGTTAGTGTTGTGAGCCCCGCCCCCCCTCCATATGGGAAACATTGTTTACAACGCAGGGATTACATCGCGATGCCATTACATTGCGGTTTTTACAACGCAAGTCGTTACAACGACTTGCGCTGGATGGGGCTCTAGGACAAGGAATAGTATAATTTATATCCAACACCTTCCCTACTGTACGTAGACTGGAGTTGGAATAGTATTATAATACTCCTAAGTCGTGCGCCCCCCAACGCAAGTCGTTGTAACGACTCGCGATGTAATGTACAGCGATGTAAATGTATGCGTTGTAACGTCATACATCCCTCCATATATGGCATTCAAAACAGCACAAAATATTTTGAAAATGAAGTCAAAAGTAAATATACAGTCCATCCTAAAATTTATCACATGCCTTACTGATTTCTGATATTACAATCTCACTGGGTGATGGATTCACCACATCAGCAAAGTATGTCTTCATTTGCTGAATGCTCCTTCTATGCAATTGCCCCACTCAGCTCCTGTTACTAATACTGACAATAATTTGTCCAGGAAGCTACTCAGGACGGCAGGGTGAGCAGCCTTCTCATCAGGAATGATAAAAGTATTTTTGGTACTCCCGGCATAAATAATTTTGCTGCGGAAGCGCTTCCTGCCCACTACTAAATAGGACATGCTTTGGCTCTTTTATTAGGTCTCGCCTAGGCATCGCATGCACTGTTTTTTTGAAACATGCTTTATTCAGAATATGAATAAGGTCTTGGAGGACAGCACAGCATTTTAATTGGTTCCTCTTTCTGTCCTCAGGAAATGCCTGTTTTGTTTTGGTGGATATGCTTAGTAGTCTCTCTTTTTGGACTTTCGTATTCTCCCATGAGAACTGCCCCTGTTACATGTGTTCTTACTCATCAGGCTATGCAGTGAGCTTCAAGAGCTTAAAGAGCCTGCCTCTGGTTGTTAAGGGCTCTGTTTACTAAGCTTGGGCAGCTTTATTTGCCCTGCCTTCACGTAATCTCCCTGTGCCGTCCCCCCCACCACATTACCCCTCGCTCCCACAACACTGCCTGCCCACCCCCACCATCCCACTGACATTGCTGCTTTTTTTTGTTCAATATAAATTACGATTCTCATACTTAATATCCCTGTGCCCTCTCTTCCCACCCTCTCATCACTCCCACAATACTTTTTGCCACCCCCACCACCCCTCCGAGATCGCTCTGATCTACGCTTTTTCTATCATTTAAATGAATACATTTATATAGCGGGGGAAGGGGTGAATAAGTGATTTGCCTAAATTCCCAAGATGTTGAGCCAACGCCAAGACACGAATATGAATCCCCAGCTCCCAAATCGGCAGCTCCAACCGCTGCGCCACATCCTCCCACTCTGGGGATCCATGTTGGAGTCTCCTCCCTTGACACAACAGTGTCAGCAAATTGCCTCAAAGATGCTGCTGTTATGTCAGGGGGCTTGCGCGGCCCAAAGCCTATTATTAGCATGGCGCTCGCTATTTTAACAGCAGGCTTCACGTTTGTTTATTTAAATCACTGCTTTTTATACTCAATCTTCCTGTGCCATCTTTCCCTACACCCTCACCCTTCCACAACACTGCCTGGCCCCCCACTACCCCTTCGAGATCACTGTGATTGCTGTTTTTTAGTTTAAAAAAAATAAATGAATACATTTATATAGCACAGGCGAGAATAAGTGATTTGCCAAAATTCACAGGATGTTGAGCGGAGGCTCAAACACGGATTCCCAGCTCCTGAGTCTGCAGCTCTCACAGCGGCACCACATCCTCTCACTCTACACAAATGGCTAACATTCTTCACATTTGTGTGGGGAAAAACACCCCAGGCAGATTGTGTACATTTGAGTCACATTTTCCCTTGTGTACGCAATACTGTAGAATGGGCAGTGCAGGCCGTGGATGTGCAATTTTATGCAGGTGCCTAGGCTCTGCGCAGACACGGATATCAAATCAGGGCCGTCATTCATTCATAGCGCGAACGAGCTACCTACTGTTATCTCCCTGGAGGCACGCCCCCGACGCCTTGGGCGTGTGGCGCGCTAGTCACGTGACTCCCGATAATAAAAAAAGGTCTTGCACGCACGCAGGCATTCTGATGCGCGCAGACCGAGTAACAAAGTTATTCCCAGTGTCCGACTGAGTTAATTCTAGGGCCACGTGTTAGGCCCAGTCAGGGTTAGATGCCCTGGAGTGTAGGTCCCAGAGTGATACCCCTAGGGCAGCCACTTCCCTACTACAGGACACAACAATTGGCGACGAGGGTGGTTGCCGACTCCTCGCTCGGGGTGTGTGTGTGCCCACTCTCGCGTGAGGCGGCTGCGAGCATTGCCAGTAGCTCGTGGTGCTCGTGCCTTGCTGTCCCGCACACCCCCACATTGCGCACCTGGAGAGACGACGACTTCCACCCCTGGCACATCGAAGGTGAGCCGCGCTGCCCAACGCTGACCTGCTGCGCATCGAGTCACGAGTGGCCGTGTACAGACTTTCTCCCGCAAGTCCTCCCCGTCCGGTGCTGCACCGTGTCCGTCGGCACGTGCGTGAAGCGCACCTCGGCCCGCCTGGCACGGCGATCAGGGAGGCGGCCGGTGCTGCCTGGCTGCGCGAGGGGACGTGGTGTCCACCCGTCCCGAGGCGCACCGTCACCATCCGGAGCCGGAGCGCAGGTCGCACGCGCTCCGCTACCCTTGCTGTGGGGTACACCACGGCCCCTGTCTACGCTGCCTGTGGGCACCGACACGTCCCTACAAGGCTATAGCCATCAGCGACCTGCTCAGTGTGCCACCCCGGGCCTTGCCTCGACTGGACACGGGCCTGATCAAGCGCGTCCTGGGCGATGGCTACCATTCCGCCCATTGAACCGTTTGTGGTGGAGGGTGCGCCCTCCACTCTCGCCCCGAAATGGAAGGAATGGGTGGACAGGCTCCTAATATTCTTTGAAGCCACAAAGGTCCACAAGGAACAGAAACGCGCCATGGTCCTCCACCTTGGCGGCAAAGACATTCACTCCATTGCTCGGACCCTCACAGAGGTGACCCCCAAGACTCATCATACCCTGATTAACGCCCTCAATGCACACTTTGAGCCGATGGCGAACCAGGACTACGAACGTTTTGTCTTCCGACAAGCACAGCAATTGCCGGAGGAGTCACTGGACGCATACCACACCAGACTCAAGAAGCTGGCACTAACTTGTGGGTTCCAGGACGTAACGGAGGAAATCAGGGGACAGATAATACAGGGCTGCGCCTCTGCAAAATTGCGAGAAAGGATTCTGGAAGAATCGGGGAAGCCTCTGCCCGACATCCTCACCCTTGGCCGCACGAAAGAGCTTTCCAAGGCCAGGGCGGCACACATGGAGGCCGCACTTCAAGCCAATGTGAAGGTGGAACCGATCAACAAGCTACAGGTTCAGACACCAACCAAGTGGCACAAAAGAACGACACCCATCCAAAGCGGGGCATCGGGACATTCATGCGGATACTGTGGAGGCCCGCGACACCCGGCACCAGAATGTCCGGCACGGGGCAAACGATGCTCCGGATGTGGCAAGATGAACCACTTCGAAAAAGTGTGCCGGTCAAAGAGGTTCCACAAGCCACGCCAAACGGTACAGACAGTTGTGGAAGGTGATCCAAGCAACAGCGATATGGACGATGATGTAGAGGAGGAGCAGTCCGTGCACAAGGTGCACATGATCGGCACCGCCACCAGACGCACCAGGACCCTGCCCCAATGCGCCATTCAGGTGGCGGATCAGGAGATTATGGCGGTAGTGGACACAGGCGCATCCATAAACCTAATGAGCGCATCTCTCTACAGAACCATGCCTACACCTCCGGTTCTCAGCCCCACCCCCATCACTGTGTTTGCCTATGGTCAAGATATTCCACTCCGGATCCGAGGAAAGTTTCGAGCGGCCGTCCGTCATGGGGACAAAGTCACAAGAGCCAACATCTTCGTGTCGGAAGAGGGCCAAGGCATGCTCCTGAGCTGTAGAACAGCTGAAGACCTGGGAGTGGTCACATTTGCTTTTGGAGTCCACGAAGAGTCGGTGCAACAACTACTTATGGACTTTCCGGATCTATTTGAAGGCATTGGATGTTTCAAAGGTCAGGAAATACACTTACACGTGGACCCCACAGTGCAACCAGTGGCCTTGCGACACCGTCGCATTGCATTCCACCTTCGGCCGCTAGTGGAAGAAGAACTACACAAGCTAGAAGCGGCCGGAATAATCGAGAAGGTCTCAGGCCCCACCCCCTGGGTTTTGCCCATTGTGGTCACGCGGAAACCGAAACAGCCAGGAGCAGTCCGGATTTGCGTGGATATGCGCCTCCCAAATGCCGCCATCAAACGGGAGCGCCATATCACTCCCACAATAGATGACTTAATCGGAGAAATGGCCGGAGCCTGCTGGTTCTCAAAACTTGATCTCCGTGCGGGATACCATCAGCTAGTGTTAGATAAGGAGTCAAGAAACATTACCACCTTCTCCACACACATTGGACTCCGCAGATACACTAGACTTAGTTTTGGGATCTCCAGTGCGGCTGAAGTCTTCCAAAATGTAATTCAGGAACTGATTGCCGACATCCCTGGGGTGATAAATGTCAGCGATGACATCATGGTGCATGCCCGTACCATCTCAGAACATAATCACCGGCTGACGCAAGTATTCCGCAGGCTCCGAGGTGCGGGGCTCACACTACATCGAGACAAGTGTGAATTCTTGCGAACCAAAATAGGGTTCATTGGATATGTCTTCTCTGCTGAGGGTGTCAACCCAGATCCGGACAAAGTAAAGGACATCAAGGATGCGCCGCCACCCACGACGGTTACGGAAGTCAGGAGTTTTCTTGGCATGGTAAACTACTGTGGCCGTTTCATCAAAGACCTGGCCAACCTAACTCTCCCGCTGCGTGAGCTCACGAAGGACTCCACTCCATGGAACTGGGGACCGGAGCAGGAGAAGGCGTTCCAAGACATCAAGGCCTCCCTCTCCAGTAACACCACGCTGGCATTCTTTGACCCTCGGAATGCCACACTCATAGCGGTAGATGCCGGCCCGGCCGGGTTGGGGGCCGTGCTGATGCAAAGGCCGAGGGACGAAATAGACTGGACTCCAGTTGCCTTTGCCAGTAGGTCCCTCACGGACACAGAACAGAGATACTCACAGATCGAAAAGGAAGCAATAGCAATTCACTGGGGCTGTCGACATTTCCACCTGTATGTCTATGGGAAGCCTTTCACGGTGGTGACTGACCACAAGCCGCTAGTGGCTCTGTTCTCTGGGACTTCATCAAAACCACCCCCAAGAATAGAGAAATGGCTATTACAACTGCAGGAATACAACTGCAACATTGAGTATCAACCTGGAGCGAAGAATCCGGCAGATTATCTGTCGCGCCATCCCAGACCCGCCACTCCGGAGGAAATGGATGAGGCGGAAGAAACAGAAGCATATGTAAAGTGGGTAGTGGCCAGGTCATGCCCGCGCCCCATATCCCTGGAGGACGTTGTGAGCGCCACGGCCCAAGACGCCTGCATACAGCGAGCCAAGGACATCCTTCGGACTGCCACCTGGCATAAAGCCAAGGAGGGCTGGAAGGCGCTCACCCCGGAGGCCCAGAAGATCATGGA
The DNA here is from genome assembly GCF_964263255.1 of Lissotriton vulgaris. Classification (NCBI taxonomy): domain Eukaryota; kingdom Metazoa; phylum Chordata; class Amphibia; order Caudata; family Salamandridae; genus Lissotriton; species Lissotriton vulgaris. The sequence continues at coordinate 534,144,932 of NC_141696.1, forward strand.
AAGCCTATACCATGTCAGGGACGAACTCAATGAAGACGCGGCGGGATGTCTGCTGCGAGGGCATCGTTTAGTAATACCCACGGCCCTTACGGGACAGGTAATCCAACTAGCGCACGTAGGTCACCAGGGGATGGTCAAGACCAAGGCCCGGCTGCAAACAAAGGTGTGGTTTCCCCTCATGGACGACATGGTGGAGAACATGGTGAGGTCGTGCACTGCCTGTCAAGTCACAGGTGAAGCCTCTCTGGAAGCCCCCATCATTGTAGAGCCCCGACCCCAGGGACCCTGGGAGCGGGTCAGCATGGACTTCGGCAGTCTCCCGGATGGCAGACACACGCTGGTGATGATAGATGACCATTCAAAGTACCCAGAGGTAGAAATCGTGGCAAGTACAAGTGCAGACTGTGTAATACCGAAAATGGAAAAAATTGTCGCCACTCATGGTGCCATGAGGGAGCTTCGAACAGACAATGGGCCCCCATTCCAAGGGCAAGATCTGGCTACCTATCTGTCATCTCTTGGGACTCGCCACAGGCGCATAACACCACGGTGGCCTCAAGCCAATGGGGAGGCTGAGAGGTTTATGAGAACATTGATCAAAGTCATCCGTATTGCCCATGATAAGGGACAGTCCGTGGAGATGGCCATTTTCACCTTTCTTAGAAGTTACCGCCAGACCCCACACTCCACAACGGGGGTAGCCCCGGCACATCTTCTCCTAGGACGAGTAGTGAAGGACTCCATTCCTCATCATCCACAATGGTCGCCTGAGGTGGTAAATGAGGAGGCCGTTGCGAAGAAAAGAAAGACTACGTTTGCAAAAATCAGCCAGAAGCGACGGGCGGTGCCGCCCCAATTCAGACGAGGAGATGTGGTGCTTCTTCGCAACCGAACAACTAGTGGCAAGTTCAGACTCAATTATGAGAGGAAACTGTGGCGAGTGATTGGGGTGAAAGGCACCCGTCTTACTGTGATTCGAGGACGAGAGATGGTGACTCGCAATGTTTCTCACTTCAAACTCTTTCACTCAGCAGTTACAAACTCAGAGCCTCGGCAGAGTGTTGAACAAACCGAAACTGCAACTAACACACCAAATGTTGAATCAACACCCAGTCACGAGGTCAGCCAAAGTAACGATCTGAGAGCAGCAAGTGAAGAAGTGGGAGGTGACGCGGAGGCCCTCGAAGAGGCTCCAAATCCGGAGGGGGCCGACAGAGAGGCGCCAGGTCCTGAGACAAAGGCTGGAGCGGAAATGCAGAGTCAGAGGGGGTCGCAGCACCGGTTGAGAAACAATCCCGTTCCCTCCTTCTGGTTACGAGACTACTTCACGTAAGACTGTTCCTACTGAATGTCTATGTAGCAGAAAAGAATAGTAGATATGATGTTGCTGCAATCAAAGGACGCTGAAGGTGTTTTTACGAAAATGTTACCTGAAACCGTTTGAAAATGTTTGAGTTTTGGTTGTCGTTGTATTTTTGGTTTTTCCTTATTTTAGGAGGAATGTTATGTCCCTGGAGGCACGCCCCCGACGCCTTGGGCGTGTGGCGCGCTAGTCACGTGACTCCCGATAATAAAAAGAGGTCTTGCACGCACGCAGGCATTCTGATGCGGGCAGACCGAGTAACAAAGTTATTCCCAGTGTCCGACTGAGTTAATTCTAGGGCCACGTGTTAGGCCCAGTCAGGGTTAGATGCCCCGGAGTGTAGGTCCCAGAGTGATACCCCTAGGGCAGCCACTTCCCTACTACAGGACACAACACCTACGACGGCCCTGATTCAGACTAATGACCTACACCCCAGTGCAAAGAAGGCTTCCAGTGCTCTCACCTCTGACATGATTTCTGATCGCTTGTCTGGTAGGGGATGAGGCGATGGTGCCCAGGATTTGCAGTACAGGGGAGAGCAGAGCAAGTGTCTGTCCATTCTTCATGGGATTTATAAGGGGGGATTGAAGTTAAAACACAAGGTCTTTTCTATCTGAGGGGGGAACTAGGTTGAAGGCAGTAAGTGATATGTGTAACAGCTCGCAATGTAACTTAAAATATCAAAAATGTCACAAATGTCACAAGGTTTATTGTGTGATTTTAAAACAGCAGTTCCCCCACTGAAAATCCAGACCACTCAACAAAACTGCACACTCCAAACGACATAATTACACTTCACGCCACATAATTACACTCCACATATATCCACTCAGCTCCAAAACACATAATTACACTCAACAAAATTCAACCTTGCAACGTGCCCTCACCATGTCACACAATTCCATACAATGCCACACCACACACTTCAACACCACACAATTACATACCACATAACATAATTACACTCCACTCCATACCACATAATTACACTCCATATAAATTTACTCCATGCCATACAGCAACACTCCACATCAATATATTCTGCACCATGCACATAATTACACTCACCATAATTTCACTCAATGCCATACAATTCCAAACAACACAATTCAACTCCACAAAATTCCATTCCATCCCACAAAGTTCCAATGCACAATAAATTATTCCACTACACACCACAAACATCCAATCTACACCACACCATTCCACACCACGCCACATTATTCCACGCAATAGATACCACTCCACAACACACAATACCACTACAAATAAGTCCACAACACTTAATACCACATAATTACTATCCACTTAATTTCAATTCACTTGCATGCACTGATCCAGCATTTCTCATACTAGTTCATTACCAAAACTTTTCGAAAAATACAAAACGCAAACAGGCACTCCCCCCCTCTTCTTTCTGTGTTTTCTGTGTACACAAGTGCAGCTTTTTTATGCATCTATAAACTCACCCCCTTCATTCTCTCTCACACACTCTTTCTACTGCTCTATCTAGAGTTCGTTCACCACTTCATACACAAACTACCTCTCACTCTCGATCTCACTTTCTATTTTATACAGCTCTCAGCCCTATTTATTGACCATAGCACATATTTCCATTACGAAGATGCACTACACACCACACAATTCCACAACTAACAACTCCAATTCAAACCACATAATTCCACTACAAACAACATACAACCACTACAACAAAAAAACATCATTTACAATGCAAATAGCTCTAACTTTCACAAATGCGACACAGATTGCATTGCAAATGCTTTTTGTAACTTGATGCCCCCCACCTGGATATACTGAGTGTGGGAACAATGGATAATTTGTCCAGTAAGTTTTCTTCGTCAATCGGGCTGGTAAAACGGAATCCAGAAATAGTTTTATTGCCCCACACGACCCTCAGCAATGGAACTGGGGAGGCATGTAATGCTCTTCAGGGCCAGACTTCACTCACACTTGCCCACCCTTGCCACTATCCTCCCCATTCTCCAGTCCAACAGTCCCTGTTCACATTAAGCACTTGCTCAGAGCATATGGTATAACTAGTGAGAAAAGGGAAAACAGTTCAGAATTCCACCCGGTGAAACAAGACACTGCATAGTTAGTCCCTATTCAGGGGTAATCCCACATACTGGCAGGATGTCATAGTACTGTACTGTTTTTACGAGTGAAGATTTACCACCCTGTACCATACAGCTCATACCTGGGGCCTTCGTGGTGGCACCATAGAGCCACTGCTTTACCTCCACTTATCAAATCGCAGGCCCTTTTACTCATGTACAGCACAAAGGTTTGTCACTCTGTCACACTTCTGTTTCAAAGTAAACAATGTTAGGAACATTATTTGTATTAAATTATTTAGTTATACTTTTGTTATATGCAAGTTTTAACATGCTTTACTAGCCAGCTGAGATTTCACATTAGTGTACTAGAACCATGCTATCATATATTTCACTATGAATCAGTAATTAGGCTCTTACTTGTAGTTTTGTGATGATCTCATTTTTGGTCACATTAACCAAATTCATGTCTTCAACTGCAAATGCCGGGTATGAAATAATAGAAAGAAGTCCTGCATCAATCTCTTTGGAGGTGGAAGCCCTCGGCAACATGGAGTAGAGAATTGACTATTAAAAACAAACCACTAATATTAGTTCAAACAGAAACCACACACAAAAGCTAAAAAACAACACAAAGGCAGTCAGTGCCAGTGGCAAGAAGAATGAAGAAGTAAAAGCAAACTATTTGACTTTTGAAACAATGTAAACAAATAGCTAGTAAAGGACCATATGCTATTCAATATTTGGTTTTTACAAAAACGCCTATACACCGAGATTATATGAGGCTGTAAGAACATGCATCTGTAATCATCTGGACAAAGCTGGTGAGCCAAAATATATCAGCACAATACAATTGCTCTGATCCTGATACAAATACAAACAAAATCCTTGATAAGTTCATCTGTTTTCTTATGTTCCACTTAAATTGATTTTCTGCTTGCCGCCTTTAGAAAAGTGGATATAACTGAATGATGATTCCAAGCACAGGGCACAACATTACCTCTGTGCAAGTGGTTTTAAACTACCAAACATTTCTGATATCGATACTCACAGATAGATTACTGATCGAAAAAGTAAATGGAAGTACTGCATTGGTAACATATTTCAACTTTTACTATGAAAAGTAAAATGTAAGGTTTTTTCACATAAGCAGCCATACAGTTTTGTTTATAGACTACCTGCAGACCGTCCCGACGTTGTCAGGGGAACAAAATGTATGTGTGTCACACCCACATGCTGCATTTTATGCTCTCAAATGTGTCAGCCCCTAGTGATTCTGCGATCTCCTCAGTGCAGGTAGTTGAGCTCCGGCACATATAGCAACAGCTTCCAGCCTGTTTCGCAAGGTTTCAGTGGGTATCTCAGTCGAAGTCAACAGAGGACCTTAAATGCAGCGAAAGCGGGAGGGTGTTACAAAGAGCAGTGCATGTTGTGCCCAAATCACCTCCTCAATGCTGCTCCAACAGCCTGCTATTAAGTCCCAGCAACTTTCTCGCCTTCACGATCCGCCTGCACTCCGAGTCAGGTATCTCGGCAGTCAGGCTCACAGCGCAGTCCCCCGGAGCGCAACCGCCACCTTCAGGGCCCCCAAGCAGCCGCACACGGGCCGCGTGCACAGACCTCCGGCAGCAGTCCGCGGCCCGAATCCCAGTCCCCCAACGACCTCTGCATCCGTGGGTGAAAGACAGTGTCAAACCCACCTACCTCAGCCCACCGCGGGCGCTGCCGCTCCTCAGCCCCTAGGGCCCAGCGCAGTCCGCCAAACTTCACCACCCTGCCTCCACTATGGAAACGTCAGATCAGCGCCTCGCTGCGGCCACGCAACGGCAAGTACCTGGGGCTGGTGCTGCTCTGGGCTTCCATGTCTCCCAAGGTGACGGAGGAGTCAGGGGCCCCGCGCACATTGCGCTCCGGTTTACTTTACCAAAATGGGCGACCCCGTCACTCACACGCCTACCAACGCACACGCCCACCTCAGACATGGCGCTACTTCCAAGGGACTTCTTTGGCAAAGAACGTACTTTGCCCTTGTTACATATATTTTTTGCTGATATATAGCCTATGTTCATCTGATTACCCTGCCTTTCCAATGGTGTTTTGGGTGTTTTGATTGGCGCTGTGGTTCCTGAGTTTACCCGCCTCAAAGGTTCACAGTTCTCTCTTTATAATAGTAGTATAGATATAAATAAAACCAACATATTCAGAAAGCAGTTTCATATCTTTCCCAATGGCATACAGTATATTTCCCTTTTAGATATCCCACAAAGGAATGCCTCTATCAAGGGACAGCTTGGTACTACCTAACTCCCCCCATGGTCTTTTTCCCTATAAAAGTTTATTTTCAACTATACAAAACGTTTCTTTTGCTTCTGCTCAAGAAATCCCAAAACTTTAAAGAGTGTTGCTTTAGCTGTTACTGCTTCAGTAAGAAGAGTAAAAAAGTAGTTCAAAATACACCTCCTAAAAGCAAGTGCTATAAACAATTGCCAGTCCCCTGAAGCCCCTTCCGTTGTGTGGTCGTTTTTCGCCTTCTTTACCTGGCAGTGTTCCACTTCATCGGGAAGGACATGAATAACTGACTTGGGTCCGCCATGAGCTCCAAAGAGATCCAGCTCATCGATTGCTTCAAGGGCTGCCTAAAAAAGAGACAATTTGGTTGAAATATTTTGTTAGAAAAAGCACCTTTTAGTGAAACCTTAACACAACCACCACAATGTTAAGAACTAAATGCATAGTAGTATAGCGAAGAGCGGTGTGTCCAGGTTCTTTGAACGCCTGTCCACAAATATTATAAATAATAGAAATGTATTTAACCAAAGCATATGAAGCTACTTTAAAATGAGTGTTATTACCCACCCCTGCAGTAATTAAAGGGCATTATTGTCAACCAGGACGCCAGTGTGCAGTGAATGTTAGAACGACGAGTGCTGTTTCATTTTAACAAAAATTGAAGTTTGAAACTTGCAACTTTGGATTTTGAACAATCATGTTTCTATCCAGATTGAAAAGGCTGTAATAGTTTAAACGCGTCTCTGGGGAAAAGAAGTCAATAAAGTTCACAGTCCCAACCACTTCTTGAGTGACAGGACTCTTTTTTCATGGGAAAAGGAGCATTTTTTGTATGTGTGTGTGTGTGTGTGTATATATATATATATATATATATATATATATATATATATATATATATATATATATATATATATATATATATATATATATATATATATATATATATATATATATATAACCTACTGGCGGTCGCCAGTAGGTAGTTATAGTTAGGATTTTTTTCAATGTTAAATCTCAAAATTCTATTTGGAATAACTTTGGCACCGGTTGACGAATCTGCCTGAAAATTTCCTGAAAATGGCCTCGTCGAGCTCCGGTCCTTCCTTGAAAGTTTGGGGGGGATACGTCAAGCGGGGGCCGAGATAAAAGGGGGGTCCCAAAACGCGTTTTCCCCATGTTAATTTCCATAGGGCGGTCGATTTCACTTTTAGCCCGAACGGCTGAATGGATTTCCAGCAAACTTGGCAAAATTGAAGGGACTGGTAGCCCGATGTGCCTTTGCTATGTCTCAAGATATGTGCTGCAGTGGATTTTGAGTAATTTAGGTTAAAAAAAATATATATATCTATAGGCGCTCTCCGGTGCGCGCACCGGAGTGCGCTCCAGGCGCGACACGCGACTTGCGCGCAGGAAGCTGATTGGCTCTTGGGTGTCTGTAAACATTCTAAACAGTCTGGAGCGGCCGCCATCTTGTGTCTCGGTAAAATCGAGACACAAGGGGTTTGAAAAAAAAAGGGGCAAATGACCATAAGGGGGAAGAGTAGACCCCCTCTGACCCCCTAGGTTTGATGTGGGGGCTAAAATAGGGTCCTGCGGGGCATTACATTTTTTATTTTTTTTTCGTTTTGCGCGGGGGAAGCGCATGGTACGCGCACCGGCGAAGCACGGGGAAAATCCAGGACCATATTTATGAAGGCCTTGCGCTGCCAGTTTTGCGCCGCCTGTGCGTCAATTTTTGTGACGCACCAGCGGTGTAAAAAAATGCGCATTGTTACGCAATATTTAAAAAGTGACGCATCTATCTAGATGCGTCACTTTTTAAATATAGTGCAACGAGGCACATTTTTTTACACTGCTGGTGCGATGCGTTACTTTTCTGTGCGCACTCCTTATGACATTCCAGATGTGTCATATTTAATGTATGACGAATCATGTTGCAAGGAGTTACAGATACATCAGTATTTCTGACATATCTGTAAACATAAAAGTGACGCGAGGCAGGCGCAAGATTTTGACGCAACAGCATCCTAAAAGTGACGCAGAGAAATCTCATAGATTTCAGTACGTCGTTATTACCAAGCTTTTTGCGGGGGAATGCCCCCTCTGCATACATTATACCTGACGCAGATATAATGTGGCGCAGAGTTTTAAAAAGTGACCCATGTACCTAGATGCGTCACTTTTTAAAAATAGCGTCAGGTATAATGCATGCAGAGGGGGTGTTCTCCCGCAAAAAGCTTTGTAATAGCGACGCAGTGAAATCTTTGAGATTTCACTGCGTCACTTTTAGGATGCTGTTGCGTCAAAATCTTGCGCCTGCTTTACAGCAGGTGTTAGACTGACGCAAGACCTTTCACATGGTGCTTTTTCCATGTGAAAGGACACATTACTGGAGTTGCGTCACTTTTGTGACGCACTCCAGCAATGCGTTACTTGGAATGTCATAAGGAGTGCGCACAGAAAAGTGACGCATCGCACCAGTGGTGTAAAAAAATGCGCCTCGTTGCGTTATATTTAAAAAGTGACGTATCTAGGTAGATGGGTCACTTTTTAAAATCAAGCGCCACATTATATCTGCGTCAGGTATAATGCATGCAGAGGGGGTGTTCCCCCGCAAAAAGCTTTGTAATAGCGACGCAGTGAAATCTTTGAGATTTCACTGCGTCACTTTTAGGATGCTGTTGCGTCCTTTAAATATAGTGCAACGAGGCACATTTTTTTACACTGCTGGTGCGATGCGTCACTTTTCTGTGCGCACTCCTTATGACATTCCAGATGTGTCATATTTAATGTATGACGAATCATGTTGCAAGGAGTTACAGATACGTCAGTATTTCTGACATATCTGTAAACATGAAAGTGACGCGAGGCAGGCGCAAGATTTTGACGCAACAGCATCCTAAAAGTGACGCAGAGAAATCTCATAGATTTCAGTACGTCGTTATTACCAAGCTTTTTGCGAGGGATTGCCCCCTCTGCATACATTATACCTGATGCAGATATAATGTGGCGCAGAGTTTTAAAAAGTGACCCATGTACCTAGATGCGTCACTTTTTAAAAATAGCGTCAGGTATAATGCATGCAGAGGGGGTGTTCCCCCGCAAAAAGCTTGGTAATAACGACGCAGTGCGTCACTTTTAGGATGCTGTTGCGTCAAAATCTTGTGCCTGCTTCACAGCAGACCTTTCACATGGTGCTTTTTCCATGTGAAAGGACACATTACTGGAGTTGCGTCACTTTTGTGACGCACTCCAGCAATGCGTTACTTTTGTGTTTACAGATACGTCAGAAATACTGACATATCTGTAACTCCTTGCGAATTGATTAGTCATATATTAAATATGACATATCTGGAATGTCATAAGGAGTGCGTCCAGAAAAGTGACGCATCGCTGTTTTCACGTAGCGATGCGTCACTTTTCAGAAATGAGGCCTCCAGTTTATTCACTGTGTCATAACTTTCTTTTCTAACACTCACCTTCTTCCATTCCTCCTACTTCACTTCCTTTCACCTCTCATACCTTTCTGTTCTTTCTTACTCATTCTCCTTTCAATTATCAATGCACTATATTTCACTTATTCTTCATTTTTTTAAGAATATAGCTCTTTGATGAGAATTGGAGGTAGTTCTGAAAAGAACTTTTGGTTTTCTTCTTTTAACTGAACAGGAACAAAAACAGGGAATGGAAACTGCTCAACAGGAGCAAAAAGAAAACAAAAAAATTAGGGGTGGGAAGGGCAGCGATGGTTCTCCAATGCTCGAACCATGAGCAGGACATTTTGCTCCCCATAGGTGAGGAGTTGATTGCAGTATCTGCATCTGACGACCCCATGGTTAAATGCAGGTTGTATGTTTGGCACCTGCTCCTGCGATTGCTCTCTCCCAGAAGAAGTTGCTCCTCCGGTTGATGTAGAGGCCCCATCTCTGGGAACCTCTTGTGCCAGAGCCCTGACACTTTCCCGGGCAAAATTCTGGGGGTGCCTCCTCTCCACATGTCGGATCATGGTAAAGTTCCCAAAAGAGTACTTTTTTTGGGGGTTACCCCGTGACAGGACCTGTTTGCAGATCCTGCACTCCACTTTTGGTGCATTCACCTTCTTCTGGTCTGCTGGAAACTTAAAAAATTTCCATATGAAATGCTCTTTCACCTTTGGTTGAGGAGGCTCTTCATCGATGAATTCAGGCTCATCTTCACTGCTGGATGGTCTGGCAGCCATGATTAACCAAGAAATATGCAAGAGCAAAAAGGCAGGTCTTTCAGTCACAAAAGTGAAAGAAGAAGTGAAGGAAATGGGTGGGGATTTCATCCATTGTAAAAAAAACTGTTAGCAACCAATGAAAAGTGTTATTTTAGGGTCACATGACCCGACGCGTTTACGCTGCGCGCTCCGGAGCACTTCCGGGTGCGTTTACGCAGCGCGATCGTAGGCGCTTCCGGGGCGCAAACGTGGCGCGATCGTAGGCGCTTTTGCGTGCGTTTACGCGCCGCGAACGTAGGCGCTTCCGAGGGCACTTACGTTGCGCGCCGAAGTGACGTCATCAAACTTTTACAGAAATGCATAATCATTTTCCTTATTAAAAAAAACTAATTTTATTTGTATGGTACGAAATGTTTTGCATTATTATTAACTTTTCATTCATATTTTTTTCACGAACGACAGTAGCGCTCTGGGTGCGCTTTCAGGTGAGCTCACGGAAAAGCTTACCGGAGAGCTTAGCTGAAAGCTTCCCGGAGCGCGCACCCAGAGCGCAAAAGAAAAAAATTATATAAAAAAAATTAATACTTAAAAAAAAACAGCAAATTGTAAAAAAAAAAAAAGGTTAGAAACTCGATATACAAAGGAATTAGCATTTAAAAAACCTATGAAATTCACTGAAAAAACCATAGGTTTCACACCAGTTATAGTTAGGAATTAGCATTTAAAAAACCTATCAAATTCACTGAAAAAACCATAGGTTTAACACCAGTTATAGTTAGCTGGAAATTTTACTGATATAAAACCATTGAAATTCCCACGTTATAGTTAGATGGACTCACTATAACTTGCGCGTGCAATGCACTGCTGATGACGTCACATATTACATCACTCATGACATGGTCAGTGACATCACTCATGACATCACTGATGACATCATCCTTGTGACAGAGTGACAGACCTCCTTTCAGTGTAATGTAACCCATGAAACACATATTCAAAAATAGAAATTAACATTTTCAAAAAAATGGAGATACACATAAAAGTTACAACAACCAATTCAATAATTCCACCATCTATATACACATCCACTCATTCACCAACAGTTCTATATAGTCACTCATACATATACTCACTCATCATATGTAGTGATACACCTATACATCCTGTTACACACCAACAGTCATCCAAAAGTTACTCTCACACATACTCACACATGCAAGTAAACTATTGAACATCCATTTATATGCATATACAGCTAAACACACACTACCACCTTACTTCTAAGGAAACTTACACATACTTACTCTCTTAAACAATCACTTATAGAAACACATACTTATTTAAACAGGAACTCTTACAATCTCTTACTCTCACATATACTCACTTATATACATCAATATTCACATATACTAGATTAAAACATATGTAGTTACTGATAAAGACACTAGTGAGACAGTCATTCACGCAGTAAGACACACATATACACACTCATCCACCCATACAGTCCTGCACATATGCTGTCTTCAAAACACATACAAAGAGAGAGTCAGTCATTCATGCATCTATGTGATAAGTAATACCCCCACCAAACCATACAAACACTCATACTGATACTAAAAAAAATCTAATAACCCATATACCTACACATGTAGCTACTCACCAACCCATGCAGCCACTTATAAACAAAGTGAAACACTAATACATATATTTAAATATTTAAACATTACTCACTAATATATGTATTCACTAAGATACACTTAATAAGCCAGTTAACCAATCAATTTTTTTTAAAAAACCATCCATTTAGACAATTATTTAAACATTTATTCTTCCATCAACTTTTACATATACATATATAAAATATATTTATTTTTCAGAAAGACACACATTCACTGGATGGTGTCATCAGTGATGTCATGAGTGATGTCACTGACCATGTCATGAGTGATGTAATATGTGACGTCATCAGCATTGCATTGCACGCGCAAGTTATAGTGAGTCCATCTAACTATAACGTGGGAATTTCAATGGTTTTATATCAGTAAAATTTCCAGCTAACTATAACTGGTGTTAAACCTATGGTTTTTTCAATGAATATATATATATATATATATATATATATATATACACACATATATATTTATCACTTTTTATTTTTTTTATTTACTTTTCAATAGTTGTTAAGGCTTACATTTCCCCTTATAAAAAGAGCAGGGAGCTGTGGGTATGACTTCTCTGTGAGCACGCCCTGGATGCATCGACTGTGATCTTGCAGAGGGTACTCAGTAGATGGTGCTTCGTGCTGAATAATGAGTACTGGACACTCGCAGAGCACTCAGCTCGTGATTACACGTGGAGCCACTCTCACTATACAGTGGCTCACAGCCCGGTGTACACCTGCATAGGGGGCTTTAGCGTTATAGGGGATACAGGGAAGCCCTGTTGGACTTTATTTCATCCCAGGCGCAATCATCCGGCCACTTTGAACCTTTCATCCTAAACATCTTTAACCACTTGGACTGGATCGTTGCTTGCTTCCCCCCACGTAATACCTACTCGTACTTGATGACTTCTGGAAACTGTAGTTCATTTTGCTCTGCAGGGTGTACACGGACATGTGATCTAGGGCAAGGAGCACTCCGACTAATATGAGTGAAGCAAGCTATTCAAAGTAGCGAGTGGAGCAGCATCCTGTTGTTTTATTGGCATCCGACGAAGGCTGTAAAGCCGAAATGCATAATGCCGGTACTTTCCATTAAATGGTTTTTCCTGGATTCCCCTGGGCTTCATACTTTTTCTTGATTGGAGGAGTCTTTTTGTGATATTTTGCGCCGGCCAGAGGCGCTAATGAGGCCACGTTTTCCAAGAGGCCAGAGCTTGCTGGCATCAGCTGTTCTCAGCGTGTTTGTTTCTCTGAGGAATCGAAAGACTTCGGCCCGCCTTTACTGTTCGCCAAACCAGTGGCTGCTGCCGGCGCAGCTCGTGATAACACGTGGAGCCGCTCTCACTGTACAGCGGCTCACAGCCCGGTGGATACCTACATAGGGGGCTTGAGCGTTATAGGGGATACAGGGAGGCCCTTTTGGATTTTATTTCATCCCAGGCGCAATCATCCGGCCACTTTGCACCTTTGATCTTAAACATCTTTAAGCACATGGACTGGATCGTTGCTTGCTTCCCCCCACGTAGTACCTACCCGTATTTGATGACTTCTGGGAACTGTAGTTCATTTTGCTCTGCAGGGTGTACATGGACATGTGATCTGGGGCAAGGAGTACTCCGACCAATAGGAGTGAAGCAAGCTATTCAAAATGGTTTTTCCTGGATTCCCCTGGGCTTCATACTTTTTCTAGATTGGAGGAGTCTTTTGGTGATATATATATATATATATATATATATATATATATATATATATATATATATATATATATATATATATATATATATATATATATATATATATATATATATATATATATATATATATATATATGTGTATGTATATATGTTGGCGAAAGGTCTCTCGGTATGGTTTCACGAGGAACAAACAGACTCGCACTCCAGAGATCAGTGTATAAACAAAAGTGTCTTTCTCGTTAACCAGACATAGTTCGGAAAACCTGCATTTATTCAAAGAGTCCCGCCCCTCGGCTATGTCGTCCTTGGTTTACTTGTGAGGGGCTCTGGATGAAGGAGTCATTTCCGAAACGCGTCAGCCCTGTTGAATGCTTGCCGAGTGAACCTGTGCCCACTGCTGACCTTGTTGTAGGAGGATCGTTACCTGTGGAGGCGGAGGTCGGCTCAGCTTTTTCTGACACGCCCCTCGTTCAGGAGCACCGCAAATAACCGACAAACTTCGGCTTGGAAGGCTTGGAAGGCACATTGCGGCGCCCCCCAGCCTGTAGTGTCTTGGGGTTACTGGGGAGAGGGAGCAGGCAGCCTGTCTGCTTAAAGGAATGCCCGGCTGGGATGATATTCCACCTGTTCGTTCCCGCAATATTCAAAGGAGCCGGCGAAGCAACAAACGCATTATCATGTGTGAAGATGGGTCACTGTACCACAATCTGACTGTTGTGTCTGTTCCTCATTGCGGGACTTGGTGCACTGTGCCCGAGGTCTCGTGGTTGGGATTACAGCGACATTGATCATAGGAGGAACTTTCCCTGTCTGCTTTCTACATCTATGAGTCCCAGCCAATGAGAACACTCGGTGTATTTAAACAACAGCCCCGCGAAATGACTCACCTTGACACATTCAGCATTTATCTGGCACTGATGAGGCACACGCCGAAACGCGTCTGCCAGACGCTGTAACTGTGGACATCGCGATGTTTGGCAAAAGTGCACCGGTGGCATTAAAATTCAGTTTGGCAACCCGAGCATGTGTCAGACCTGTTTTTATGGAAGCAGGGTTGGAGGAGTATGTGGAGGTGGAGGTCGGCTCCGCTTTTTCTGACACGCCCCTCGTTCAGGAGCACCGCAAATAACCAACAAACTTTGGCTTGGAGTGCTTGGAAGGCACATTGCGGCCCCCCCCCCCCCCAGCCTGTAGTGTCTTGGAGGTACTGGGGAGAGGGAGCAGGCAGTCTGTCTGCTTAAAGGAATGCCCGGCTGGGATGATATTCCACCTGTTTGTTCCCACAAATTTCAAAGGAGCCGGCAAAGCAACAAACACATTATCATGTGTGAAGATGGGTCACTGTACCACAATCTGACTGTTGTGTCTGTTCCTCATTGCGGGACTTGGTGCACTGTGCCCGAGGTCTCGTTGTTGGGATTACAGCGACATGGATCATCGGAGGAACGTTCCCTGTCTGCTTTCTACATCTATGAGTCCAAGCCAATGAGAACATTCGGTGTATTTAAACAGCAGCCCAGCGAAATGACTCACCTTGACACATTCAGCATTTACCTGGCACTGATGAGGCACACGCCGAAACGCATCTGCCAGACGCTGTAACTGTGGACATCGCAATGTTTGGCAAAAGTGCACCGGTGGCTTTAACATTCAGTTTGGCAACCCGAGCATGTGTCTGACCTGTTTTTATGGAAGCAGGGTTGGAGGAGTATGTGGAGGCGGAGGTCGGCTCCGCTTTTTCTGACACGCCCCTTGTTCAGGAGCACCGTAAATAACCGACAAACTTTGGCTTGGAGTGCTTGGAAGGCACATTGCGGCGCCCCCCCCAGCCTGTAGTGTCTTTGAGGTACTGGGGAGAGGGAGCAGGCAGTCTGTCTGCTTAAAGGAATGCCCGGCTGGGATGATATTCCACATGTTTGTTCCCGCAATATTCAAAGGAGCCGGCGAAGCAACAAACGCATTATCATGTGTGAAGATGGGTCACTGAACCACAATCTGACTGTTGTGTCTGTTCCTCATTGCGGGACTTGGTGCACTGTGCCCGAGGTCTCGTGGTTGGGATTACAGTGACATTGATCATCGGAGGAACTTTCCCTGTCTGCTTTCTACATCTATGAGTCCCAGCCAATGAGAACATTCGGTGTATTTAAACAGCAGCCTCGCGAAATGACTCACCTTGATACATTCAGCATTTACCTGGCACTGATGAGGCACACGCCGAAACGCGTCTGCCAGACGCTGTAACTGTGGACATCGCAATGTTTGGCAAAAGTGCACCGGTGGCTTTAACATTCAGTTTGGCAACCCGAGCATGTGTCTGACCTGTTTTTATGGAAGCAGGGTTGGAGGAGGTTGTGGAGGCGGAGGTCGGCTCCGCTTTTTCTGACACGCCCCTCGTTCAGGAGCACCGCAAATAACCGACAAACTTTGGCTTGCAGTGCTTGGAAGGCACATTGCGGCACCCCCCCCCCCCCAGCCTGTAGTGTCTTGGAGGTACTGGGGAGAGGGAGCAGGCAGTCTGTCTGCTTAAAGGAATGCCCGGCTGGGATGATATTCCACCTGTTCGTTCCCGCAATATTCAAAGGAGCCGAAAAAGCACCAAACGCATTATCATGTGTGAAGATGGGTCACTGTACCACAATCTGACTGTTGTGTCTGTTCCTCATTGCGGGACTTGGTGCACTGTGCCCGAGGTCTCGTGGTTGGGATTACAGCGACATTGATCATCGGAGGAACTTTCCCTGTCTGCTTTCTACATCTATGAGTCCCAGCCAATGAGAACACTCGGTGTATTTAAACAGCAGCCCCGCGAAATGACTCACCTTGACACATTCAGCATTCACCTGGCACTGATGAGGCACACGCCGAAACGCGTCTGCCAGACGCTATAACTGTGGACATCTCGATGTTTGGCAAAAGTGCACCGGTGGTATTAAAATTCAGTTTGGCAACCCAAGCATGTGTCAGACCTGTTTTTATGGAAGCAGGGTTGGAGGAATATATATATATATATATATATATATATATATATATATATATACATATATATATATATATATATATATATATATATATATATATACTGGCGGTCGCCAGTAGGTAGTTATAGTTAGGACCTATTACCCATAGGAAATCAGCAACAT